>NC_030829.1:15739561-16364561 GCF_001704415.2 Capra hircus | reverse complement strand
TATGGATCTTTACAGGAAAGATCTCGATTTTTTAAATGTTATGCTTTTTTTTTTTTCAAAGTCACACTGGGGAACTTTCCTGGTGGCCCAGTGGTTTGGACTCCAAGCTACAATCCTTGGTTGGGAAGCTAAGATCCCACATGCTGTGCAGCATGACCAAAAAATTTTTAAAAAATGGAAAAAAAAAAAGAAGTTAAAATTAAAAAAAAAGACCTGACCACCACACTGGTTAGGCAGGCCTCAAGTTTTTGTCCTCTATTTTTAATTCCTTACTGCATATTCAGAAATCACTCAAGCATTACAGATTTTAGTCTTTGAAAAGTCTATAAAAATGAAATTCAAGGTTGTCTATTAGTAGCCTTTCTAGAGCTTTCTAGAGTGAGGAGTCACACTCATATCACACTCAGAGCATCATGATCAAAATGTCCACTATTAAATTATTGCAATACTCAGGAAGAAGCATCAAAACCATAGGATAGCTTTAAGTTATATTTTGCAAAAGGCTGAAATTAGTAAGAAAAAACAACAGTGGAAACAAGCAGTTTACATCTTTAGGATTACTTTGTTTCAAGATGACCAGCACTAGACTAACTAGCCAGCCTCCGGCGTTCCAGTGGACAACGGGGACTACTACTGATCTGGTCTACCCTGTACTGTCCAGTAAGAGCACACCCTTCCTTCTCGAGAGGGAACAGGCACATCACCCAGGCTAGGCCAACCCTTGGTAAATGACTGGTCCAAAAGTAAGCAGATGACTCTAGCAAGAATAACCGCAATTTTCTCTGGGATTGATATATGGCAATTGAGAGACACTATTTCTTCGCAGGGATTGTTACACCAGAAGACAGAAGATGGAGCTGTCTGAGGCAGTCTGTTCCCTGTCAAAAAGAGGAAGGTTCTCAACAGCAGAAGAGAACAAGGGCAATACACAGAGGGAAAGAGAGAGCCGAAGGAGGGAGGAAGAGAGGAAGAAAAGCTTGGCAGGGGTGGTGGGCAGAGAAGGGCGTGCATACTGACAGTATTGTTTGAGACTCAATCTAATCTGTCCCTGAAACCAAAATCTCCTCTGGGGCTTCCCAGTATCAATAAATTACCATTTTTCCCCCTGTGGCCGCACATGCTGGGCCCCACCTGGAACAGAGTGCTGGGTCTTAGTTCCCTGATCAGGTGTCAATCCTGGGCCCTTAGCAGTGAAAGCACAGAGTCCTAACCACTGGGCAGCCAGGGAAGTCCCAGTAAATTACCCCTGAATTTTTTAAACTAGCCTGAGTTGGGTAAACAGCACTTGTGCTTTAAGTAGTCCTAGATGACAAGCCAATCAGGCAACTTGAAAACAGAACAGAACAACTCTACCTGACGTTATCCAGTTGAAGCTGGACCTGCATGTGTCTTTCGGAAAGGCTGTTGAGTTCTTTCTCCTGACTCTCTCTGAATAAACTGTACTCCAGTTTCACTGAAGAGAGTTCCTTGTCTGCAGAATGAAGAACGACTCGCAGGTCATGTACCTCGCTTTTCAAAACTAAAACAAAGAACACAAAATAAATCTTAACAGGCTTTTTGTCACATGTGTTTTTACAAAACAGGCAAATAAATTTGATAGGTACCCTTCACACAATCAGCAAAAACAAGCTGAAGAGACCATTTTGAATGTAAAAATGTTGAACTACTAAGTGGGAGGTATCCAGGAACACTGAGATTTCTATTTTCCTCCTCTCCCTCACCCATGGACTTTGGTATGTTGTTTTAGTTGCTAAGTTGTGTCTGACTCTTATGACCCCATGGACTGTAGACGGCCAGGCTCCTCTGTCCCTGGAATTTCCCAGGCAAGAATACTGGAGTGGGTTGCCATTTCCTTCTCCAGAGCATCTTCCTGACCCAGGGATCGAACCTGCATCACCTGCATTGATAGGTGGACTCTTTACCTCTGAGCCACCAGGGAAGCCTGAATTCTGATATATTCCTATCCCCAAAAAAGTTAATATCTGACCTTCACATGTAGGTCATTTCATTTTTCTACATTTCTCCTGTAGAATGTGCATCAAAATTCTTAATATAAGAAAAAATGCAAGAGATTTTAACATACTTTAGGTGACCTAATCTTTACTTATTGAAAACCCTTTGGAGATGTACCAGAACTTTCCAACATAGGTTAAACACTCTGGTCTTCTAAAAAATTTTTTAATTTTTAATTTTAATTCCAACTGGAATTAATTTTCAATTACTACTGTAAATTTTCAATTTACTACTGTAAATTACTTTGATAAAAGGAGACATAAACTGGAAAAATTGGGAATTAAATGATATTCCCACATCTACAAATATATACAGATATATAATTTATGCTTTTTTTATCACTACTAAAACTCTTAAAACATTTGTCATATACATTTAAGACACTGCATTTTCAAAGTGGTCTTCAAACTTCAAGCAAACATTTGTATCATATTTTTTGAGAGCAGTCTTAGAGAAAATGACCCTTTATATTACTATTACTCATCACTACTGCTGCTGCTGCTAAGTCCCTTCAGTCGCGTCCGACTCTGCGCGACCCCATAGACGGCAGCCCACCAGGCTCCTCTGTCCCTGGGATTCTCCAGGCAAGAATACTGGAGTGGGTTGTCATTTCCTTCTCCAATGCATGAAAGTGAAAAGTGAAAGTGAAGTCGCTCAGTCGTGCCCGACTCTTAGCGACCCCATGGGCTGCAGCCCACCAGGCTCCTCCGTCCATGGGATTTTCCATGCAAGAGTACTGGAGTGGGGTGCCACTGCCTTCTCCATTACTAATCTAGTCTAATTTAAAACAAAAGGACCAACCAACTAAAAACAGAGACACAACACTAAGCCATATCAGCAAAAGTTATTGAATTACAGCATTCAGATTAGGAAGCTCCCAGTGTTCAGACTCACAGTCATTCTTGGTCTGTGTGTCTTGAAGCTGCTTTTCAAG
Organism: Capra hircus; assembly: GCF_001704415.2. NCBI lineage: Eukaryota > Metazoa > Chordata > Mammalia > Artiodactyla > Bovidae > Capra > Capra hircus. The sequence goes on along the minus strand of NC_030829.1, from coordinate 16,361,614 downwards.
GACGTTCAACTGAGAGAGATGCTCCAGCTGCTGTTTGGTCCAATCAGTTCTTTCCGATGAGAAAAGCTTTGGGAAAGAGATCAATTTACTGGAAGAGGAATACTGGCAAGCTAAAAGACACACCAAACAATCACTTTGTTTCTGTTTTTCAAATGCAGTTTTAAATTCAGACTAGGGGTATGTGTCTCCTTATCAGAGGAGTCGCTGAAATAACAGAGTAAGAGAATACAACTCAAATAGACCTTGACCCAAGCTTCCTAAGTCACTTCCTTCCTGGCAGGTTCTTACTTTGAGGTTCAGACATTTTCTGAGGTCACGCTTGCAATCTCACCTCCTGCATCTGAGTAGAATGATGTTCCAGTTTGTCAATCTGCTGCTGAAGCTTTACATTTTTATGCTCTTCTTCATCCAACTTGACCTGAAGGGCACTCATTTGTTCCTGCAACACAAGAACTTCAGGGGTCAGAAATTCTTTTAATGCATCTCAAACATTCCACCATTTCTCCTGCATTAAAAAATACACAATGCAAAACCACATATGGACAAAGGTATCAAAAGCCAGTATGGAGCCAAAAAACAGACTATACTGATGATTTCTCATGGTTCAGAATTATACTCGTGGCCTGTCAAAGTTGGTAATTGAAGCACAAAGGAAACAATCGATTAAAATTAAAATCAAAGGCTAAATCAGAGCCATCTTAAGACTTCTTTGATGCTTCCTCAAGCCTTTATCGAGTGACCTCACCAGAAAGGCCTCCATGTCCATGAAAGGTAAACTTTCAGAACTTGGGGTGATGTAGCTTCAAGTCTTACTAGACAGTAGAAAAACTTGTACAAAAAATAAATCACTGAATTCTGAGGTAAACAAACTTCATGTGTTATTTCAAATATACAGAAAGCTGTCTAAAATTTGAACTATCATAAGATTCTTTCAAACTATTTCATCTTCTTTAGCATATATAAGTGTGTCTTATAAATCAGTTCTGGAACTAGAAGCTAGAGGCAAACTGGTCTTTTTATACACAAGAGAACCAAACCCCAAGGAGACCAGAAGGTGACTTGCTAAATGCTGGATTAAAAGAACAAGAGTAGGCTGATTTCTAACCCAAGGACCTTACATCCTTAAGAAGATATGATTTTGATACTAAACAGGTTCAAACACTGCAGATTACCAAAGAGTTAAAATGATGAAGAAAATTTATTGAAGTGAAAGTCTATTTCTTTCTAAAACTGAACATTACCTGCACCATTCTCAGCTCTTCGGAAATGGCTTCAAAAGCTTGTTCACTCATCTCAGGAGGCACTGGCTCATTTAAGATATCATTATCCAAGTTGCTAGAATTCTGGGTTTGCGCAGAGCCAAAGCTCTCTGGTTCAGGGCTGAACTTCAGTAGTGGCCGAGACCTAAGTTGATAAGCCTTGGTTGGTGTTGTTATGATCTGCAGCAAGAAATTATTAGGAAAACAACATTGGCACACATGAAAAGAATAACTTATTTAGTAATTATGTGAACAGAGGATAAAATTACAATTCTATTCATCAAGAGAATAGAAAAAGTATCCTTGAGAGCCAGCACAGAAGAAAGGCCCATGTGGAAACAAATTTATCAATTCAAAGCAGTCTCAAGCAAAACTGTCATAAGATTTTTAAAAGTAAAACTTGATAAGTCAACACAAAAACTTCATACAAAAAAATAAATGTGCAATAAGTCACTATTAAAAAGAACAATTTAGGAAGACTTCCCTGGTCAATATAAAAATAAAAGGGTATGGTCATTAAAACAATGCATCATTATCATGTTATCAGTCAGAACACTGGAAGAAAATACAAAGTCCAGAAACAGAACAATTTATATATGGAAAGTTCAAATTAGTGAGGAAAGTAAGGTTGATTTTAAAAAAAGGTAAACCCAGAGGTCATACAACTTAAAAACAAAATAGCAGGGACATCCCTGGTGGTCCAGTGGCTAAGAGTCAGCCCTTTCGATGCAAGGAGCCCAGGTTCATTCCCTGCTCAGGGAACAAGGTCCCACATGCTGCAACCAAGAGTTTGAATGCTGCAACTAACATCCAGCACAGCAAATAAATAAATATTAAAAAAAAATTTAGACACCACTGATTTAAGCTTCAGATTACCTACCTTCAGTGTTTCAGCATGAATTTTACTCAGCTGAGAAACTTCTTGCCGCTGGCAGACTTTTGTTGCTTCCAAAAGGTTTTCAAGATTAAGGTTCGCTTTTTGCAAAGACTGAATCTCTGATTCTAATTCCACCTGCCTTTTTCTAATAGATAAGATAAAATGGAGTATTTCAGGTAATAAGGAATGCCATACATTTGTAGAGTAGTTTATACTCTCACATAACTTTATATTATCCCTTTAATCAGAGACTTTGGCAGATTAATACCCTCATTTTCCAACTGGGTGAGGTACAGTTCAGAGATTGATGACTGTTTAAAGTATTCAACTAGCAAATGGTATGCTCCAACTCAAAAGCCCGAATAATTCAACAACAATTCCATGTGACACATTATTTTTAAAACAAATATTTCTTTATCTTTTAGAATAGGATTAATCTTAGTAATATATAATATGAAGGTGCTTTATCTGTTTTCCTTTATACAGTATATCAAGAATGTTAACAAAACTGTAATTTCTAAAAATACCAATATAATTCATAACAGAAATGATTTAAATTTTGTGGTCAGATAAAGAATTCACAAATGAGTTTAACAGATACTCATCTCAATAGGTATATCTCTCAAAAGATTTGTATCACCTAGTTTACTAAATATATTATTAAAGACTAGAAGTTTAGGTCAATTGTACCTCAGTTTTTAAAAAATGACTGAAGAAAAAGAAAAGAGCAAGATGCAAGCCCTTTTGCTTCATGTCAAAACAAGTTAGCTGCTATATTAGAATATTTAAGGTAAATGCTCAACTAAAATCCTAACCAGGTTAAACACTAGACAAACCAACATTAAAGGATACTGAAACAGTAAGTATGAATGTGTATTTATACTTTACCTAGTTAGTTCTTTGAATTCTTCATACTCTTGCTTTGAATTATTCAGCTCTGTGTGAACTTGTAGGAGTTGTGCTTTTAACTTCTCAGTGTTCACTAATAAACACGGCTCTTTCAGAGCTTTTGGGGAGAATCCTTGCTGACCTGATAAGGAAACAACCTGGCCTTTGAAAGACAGAAAATCACAGAATATAATTTCTAAGTTCTCTGCCAAGTATCAATTTTGAAGCACAAGGAGGAAAAACAAAAAATCATTGGAAAATGAACCCTAACATACAAGAGCCTGTAACTCAAGAGGAAACAAGATACAACAGAATGTGTTGAAGAGTATTAAAAGTTGTTTTTGTGAAGCTGTGAAGCAACAGGATGAACGGGCATATTTAAAGCAACACTTTTTCCATTAAGAGAAAAGAACAAATAATGACTGAAGTATAACACCCACACTGCTGGATAGAGAAGTATCACCAGTTGCATTTTGCATGAATTAGTGTTAGCAGTCAATGAATTTTTAGCAAAGGAGATAAACAGCAAAGGCAGCCAGTCCAAAGAACTTGGTATCATCTACCAAGTAAAAAATACTGATTTTTAGGAACTCCTTAGATGACTGAATTTGTTGAAGAAAGTGTCACTGAGTTTCAGTATGGGAAAATACCACATAAAAATTGTTCAGAGAATGATGTTTAGAAGATAGTGAGGTTTAGAAATTACCATTAGTATCTTTGGAAGATAGTAAGTTAAGGTACTATCGAGGCCAAAATAGCCAATGAAATATAGAGCACTGTAGGATATATAATACAAAGAATCTGATTTTAACTTTACATCTAAAATCATGGTCTCTCTACAGGCCATATTCCAAGAATTTTATTCTTTTGTTAATTCATAACAGAATGGAAAAAGGCTTGGAAAAGGAAATTTTAAAAAGCATTTTTTCTTTATCACTGCAGTATAAAAAGATTAGAATTATCTTCATTTCAACTAAATTCATTTCAACCTAAAAAGAAACAAAGACTGAAATATATGATAAAAGGACACGAAAATACTCAAAGAATGAGCAAACACAGATTGTCACCAAATCCCATAGCATTAATACCAGTAGCTGCCAAGCCTGTAAGTTAGATTAGTACTATCTAAACCACTTTTCAGAGAGTAACAGTAAACTTAAAGAACTAATGTATAATTAACAGAACCGAGTGGCAAGATGACCCGCAAACAAGACATCAGGATCAAAAACTGTGCTGGCTGGACGGTGTGTCTGACTGCTCTGACCAATCTCTCACACCATATAGTTGTTCATCATGGGGATAAACATCTCAGCTCTACAGTCATTCAGATTGTCATTAGTTAAGCACTTTTCAAATACTTAACACAGGAAAATTCCATTTAATAAAAATGTAAAGTATCAAGATCTGTAAGACAGAGATATAGGAGTATTCCCTTGCTCATGGGTATCTATTAGCCTACATGAAGAATAAGTAGGTATATAGGAAATTTGCACAACAAGTCTGGAGGCTAAAGTGCAAACCCTCAGGGCAAGGCAATATCAAGGTCCTTATAAACAATCTCCCTGCCCCTAGAAGACATGTTTACAACAATCATGTCTTACTTTTGTCATTTTTCTCTGTTCCAGATACTTCGAAGAAGGCTTTTTCTAGGACTGCAATGGTCTGGGCATCCATTTCGTGGGCTCTTTTCACAGGCTCTAACAGTCTCAGTCTTCTGTTCTCCTCCCTGAGGGAATGATTTTCCATAGCATATTTTGCCACTCTGGGGTGGTGCTCTATCTGTGACATGGAAGAATTAGAGACATATATTTACAAACGTGACCATTTTAGAGAACAACTTTTTCTGAAAACCAACAGAAAACACACTGTGGACACCACAGCAACTAAGGAGCATCTCAGTTTTTATGATCAGACTGAATATGTGCATATCCTACAATTCTCAGGTCTATGTTTGGGTCTGAAAATTCAAAACTTCTCCATCTACTCTTCAAACTAACCCAGACACCTTCGATAAGCATACGGGGTATACCCTGTGGCAGACTCTTCATGCAAGGGAGACTGCTTCAATTAACACATGAAAATAATAAGAAAACTCTCTGCTGACTACAGCAGAATGCCCCTCAAGATATAGTAAATGAAAAGGTTGAGGCACAAAAAAGTGTATATGGTAGCTGTCTATTGTGCACAAAAGGAATAAAAGCCAAAATATCTGTATTGGTCTGAAAATGCATAAAAACCTCTTGAAAAATGTACACTCTGCTAAGAGATTATCTCTGTTTCTTAATAATGTGCCTGGTGTTAACTATCCATCCTCCCAGGGAAAAGGAAAAACAACAAAACTTTGATGAGCTCAACTGCAAACTGACTCTGATAACCCCAACTGCCCCTGAAAGGAACTGTACCTGGCCTGCCGGGGCTGAGTGCTACGGCAGCAGTATCACAACTTCCTCCCTCTTCCCTGCAGGTTTTACTATTTTAGAAAAATGGGATGTGTGTGTGTGTACGCACATATGTAGTGGGGTGGGGGGCTGTTTGAATTATATAATGATACTGTCAGTTCAATTCATTTAACTCACTTTCTCTTGCATTACATTACAAGAATTTGCTGACCAGTTTGGTGACTGACTTATACTTGTCCTGAATCTCTTTTTAGAATTACTGTGAATGTCACATACTCACTTGTTCTCGCAGAGTTTGAATCTCATCCCTCAGTTCCGACAGCAAACGGTCCTGCTCCTCGGGCAGAAAACTTCCCCGGGATTCCTTATGGAGCTTTTCCAGGCGCATTATTTGATCCTCTCGGAATTTCACGATCATTTTATTCGACTGAATGAATTTCTCCTTTTTGAGGGTGAGATCTTCCAATTGCATAACTTTTTCTACCAGAGACTTAAGAAGTTCAAAATTTGATTAGACATAAAAAAATAACTGGGCTTCCCTAAATTTCCACAAACCAAGCAACAAACACTAACTTCACATTTAATCTCAAAGTCAAAATTAAGTGTTTCAGTCTTCCTTTGTTTTACTGACTTTTGCCATTTATTTTACTCAGAAAAGTTCCATACAGTGAAAGCCTAAAATATCTTGAATCCCCTTTATAGTAAAGTTTCCTACCTTCTTTTCCTGTTCAGATTTCTTAAAGAATAACATTGCCTCTCGGAAATACTTGATGTAGTTAGTCTCATCTTTATCTGTAATGGGTCCAGTAAAAAACAAAAGGAAATAGGAAAAATGTTTTATCTCTCAAATTTTAAGAATAAGCAATGAGCTGGAATAGCCTTTGATGGACTGCTCTCTATTACTCTAAAAGAATCAGACTCTCATCAACACATGATGAATTTCAAATTAACTCAGTCTACAAATTAGCTATTCTTTGAAGAAAAGTAAGTCTCTGATACCCAATTTAGTAAACATATAAAGATTACATGTGACAGAATCCAGAAGTGGATCTGAGTGATTTACCAGTATCTCTTTTTTTAAGCACTTATTAGGGATGCATTTTTAAAATTACTTCTACACCCCCCTCCCACCACATCTCACAGAACTCAGCACCTGCAGTAACTGTGAATTCTGTAGTAACCACGTCTGGTTTCTATGCAGGTGAAATAAACAGGAACAGATACTCGTGGGAAATCTGGATAGCCATACAGTGCTGTGCCTGTCATCAGAGGGCTCCCATACTACATCCACACCCAGATCTCCTCAGCTTAAAGGACACTGAGCTTATCTTACCTACGGTGTGCAAGCTTTCTGGTAGCATCTGCCCTGCAGAAAGCTGGGCCAGTTGCTCTTTGAGTCTCTTCACTTCAGCTTGGAGCTGGGTCACGTTTCCTTGTGTGTCTTCATTTACCACTGCCTGTTCAAGAATGGTTTTTTTAACCATTAAAAGAATGCTTTATGAGTCATACAGTCTTGTGTTTATGTTTGTTTCGCATGGTTTGTATGGTTTGTTTATATGGTTTGTATGGATGAAGCCCAAACAAATTGACACCTGCCTCTCACCAAGAGTCTGAAGGCTTCCAGAATTGGTGTGCTGGCCGGAGGGGAGGCTTCTTTTCCCTGTGCCATCACGCCTAGAACCAGAGACTCTCTCCCTCCCCTCCCTATGCCCCACTTAGGTCTCTAATCTGTTTACTAGCCCTGGGCCTTGCTGGGCTGGTTCACTCCTGAAGTGAAGTGAAGTGAAAGTCGCTCTGTGAAGTGAAGTGAAAGTGTCTGACTCTTTGTGACCCCATGGACTATACAGTCCATGGAATTCTCCAGGCCAGAATACTGGAGAGGGTAGCCTTTCCCTTCTCCGGGGGATCTTCCCAACCCAGGGATCGAACCGGGGTCTCCTGCATTGCAGGTGGACTCTTCACTGAGTTATCAGGGAATCCCGGTCCACTACTGGGGTCAGCATATACGCACCTAACACTGCTTCTTCCTGCGACCGACAGCCCCACCCCATCAAGAAGGGCAAACACTTCCCTTGGTGTCCCCTCCCCGTCTTTGCTCACTAAAGAGGGGTGAGAACTGCAGGGCTGGCCTGAGCTCCCCTGGCTCCACCCTCTCCAGAGAAATTCAACCCTGTGTCTTCCTAACAGTCCTCATAGAAGGGGAAGGTGGTTTGACAACTCCATTTGTGTTTTATTATCACAGTAAATGCTCTTTCAAAGAAATGTCTTCTATCAGAAGGCTTCTAAGGAGTTTACAGTCTCACAAAACCCACATGGTGTTAACAAGACTCAAGAGCTAATGGGGACTTCAATGGTGGTCCAGTGACTAAGACTCAGTACTCCCAATGCAGGGGGCCTGGGTTCTATCCCTGATTAGGGAACTAGATCCCACATGCCACAACTAAGACTTGGCAGAGTCAAAAAACTTTTTTAAATAATAATTTAAAAAAAGGCCAAGAGCTGAGTACCAACCAAATCAAATACCCAATACTCCAGAGTGAGAGGGAAATCTCTGACAGCCCCAAGCTTCCCATGTTCCTCTCTTAGGCTGGGTCTGCCCACTGGGAAGGACTGTTCACTCTTAAGTCTCCAATATCTGAGTCACTTTTCCCTGGGAGGCTGCAGCAGAGGACTTACCATTGATAGTGACTAGTATAAGGTTCCTAGTTTTCTTATTTCATATGTTAAGAAGTCATTTCCAGTTGCTTCTGCTTCTTAAGGACAGCCTCATCACAAGGCACTCCTATACACTATGACATCACAATCTCACATTGGTGATGTCATAATTCTAATTATCCCTGCAGCTTTCCATTCTCCAAAAACTTCTGGTAAGTCCCAAGAGATAGGGTCAGGAAATGCTAATGATTTCTCTTCCTTGTATTAGAGATATCCTACAAAGAGGTCATAATCCAATCAAATGACTGAGTAACCAGACCCATACTCTTCTGACTTATCCAACGGAAGAAGCATCATGAACCTCTTTGCTTTTACCATGATGAGATGATCAGGGAATCTATTTTGTGGGGCAAGAATGACCACTGTCTCCTTTGAAAGAGAAAGGAAATTAATTTGCTAATATATGCATTTTGATTCTTCTGTTTAGAACCAAAGAGGCCTCCAACCAAACCTCTCCAAAACAAGCGGGGAACTCCTTGGTCTTTTGACAGTCTGCACCAGGGGTTAGCCAAGTGCTGCTTGACCATAGCTGTCCTCATGTGTTTACACAGCATCTACAGCTGCTTTCTTACTAAAAAAAGCAGAGATGAGTAGTTGGGGCAGAGACCATACAATCCATAGTCCAAGAAGCTGCAATTATTTATCACTTGGACCCTTTACATGAAAGCTTTTTGGACCACCTGTACAAGAATATCAAATAAACTTATTTTTTTTCCTCTTTCTTTTTGGCCATGCTGTGCAGCATGTGGGATCTAGTTCCCAGATCAGCAGAGTCTTAACCACTGGACTGCCAGGGAAGTCCCAGAAACGTCTGGTATAGAAAGAAAAACAAGGAATCCCTGGAGTTACAGACAACTTGAAAGACAAAGTTTGTCAAGGTCATCAGAATTCTCTTCCTAGTGGATCCTCTCACCCTTAGCACCCAGCTCTGCTAGCATAGTTTAGGTACATAAATTTAGTCTCCAACCCAATTACAAAGGAAAAACTTTCCCTTCGCTTAAGAAAAAACAGGCCAAATAATAATGACCATAAGATCTAATCTAGGTCTCAAATTACACGATCTATACAGAAGGCTAGAAAAGATGAAAACAGAAACCTTGCTTACAGTTAGGCTTTCACAACAGAGAAATAAATAAAAGTAATGTTAATTTCAGGGCAATTACAAAAGTGCCAGCTTCAATATATTTTAATATATATTTATTATATTTTAATATATTTTTAAATTTACTTAAACATACTCAGTATTTTACCTTATTTTTAATCAGCTTGGCTCTTTGAGCAAAATTAAGTGTTGATAGGGTTTCACCAAAACACCTAGATCCAGGATGAACATTTGCAATTATGACTGTTTTGGCATTACCTCCAAGGGAATCCTGTTTAATGATATAAATGGCACACATTTCAGGGGAGAAACCAAAAGATACGACATAAACAAACCTATCTATGAAACATAAAGACTCACAGACGTAGAGAACAGACTTGTGACTGTCAAAGGGGAGGGGACTAGGGGAGGGAAGGACTGGGAGTTTGGTATTAGCAGATGTAAGCTATTATACATAAGATGGATGAACAACAAGATTCTACTACATAACACAGGCAACTATATTCAATACCCTGTGATAAACCATAAAGCAAAAGAACATTAAAACAGAATGTCATAGTGAGCATAACCAAAAAAGGGGCTCAGGAACCCAGTGATCTACTTTACCCGGAGTAAGAAGGTAAGTTTGGAGTCTCTGTAGCAAATATGTCTCTGTTTTCCATTACCCACATCGACAAGCGCAGTAATCACCTGGCCCAGGCAGCTCAATGATCGGTTTATGTTACCTGCTTCCTAGGGTGTTAGGGAAAAAGAACAAAAATTGAGATGCACTGATTTCTTTTTAGTAATTTGAATTAAAATATACCTAGCAGGGTGGTAAGTCTGAATGGAAAGGCAAGACAGGGACAATGTTAGTTAAGGGTAAGTAACTTTTCAGCAAAGATGTCCTCAACTGTGCCCTAACTTTCTCCTATTGAGGCACACATTGCAATTCTAATACTATTCAAATTCAAACATAAAAATCATTGAAGGAACAAAATACTGTTATCAACTCATGATTGTAATAGTTTTCAACTGACCTATAGGCAGGGATAAAATCAAGAAGAGAATAGATGAAAACATGTTAAAGTAGTAAATTACAAGCATATTTTTCAAGCCTTTTTTATGTTAAAATGTTTGCTACATTATACAGGTATGGTAACTAACATCCCACTCCCATGTCCCACAAAGCTATTAGTGAACATGTTATAGATAAGAGAACATTCAGTCTAATTCTGTAAATTCGAATTTACATATATCAAATGTAAATTAGAATTTACATTTATTATATGTAAACAAAATATGTCCTTAAAAGAGTGGTTTGGGGAGGAAAATGTTTGGGTTAAACCTTTTACTTTAGGCAGCGTATTTTTGATAACTGAGTCTGCAGAGATGGGAGTATAGAAAAAAGAGAAGAGAAATGGAAATTATTAAGCAAGATGCACTGAGTTCAGAGCTGCCACACTGTTACCATTCTTAAAAGTGGTTTAGGGCCACAGTCGCGAGCACTGTCTGTGGAGCTGACTACTGCTTGAATCTCAGCTCAACTCAATCACGTGCCCCTGGAAAATTTACTTCTGTTTCTTCAAAATAGAAAGGATAATAGTATCATGTCCTAGAATTCTTAGAAAGGATAAATAGTTTTATATGAAGCATGTAGAATAGACCCAGCATATGTCCTATTATGAACATATGCTATTTTTCTTTGCTTTATGTCACCATGAAACACAAATGTGAGACAGCCTGAAGCTGTCTGAGAGCTCAGCAAGCTCAAATCCTCGCTTTCAAGGCAAACAGCACACTCTCCTCCACCATTTCTGACTCTTGGCTCTCTGCACCCATATACCCTAACATGTGGAATCACACACTTTGTTGACAGTACAGGTTACAATACACATGCATGTGTGCTCGCTCGCTTCAGTCACATCCAACTCTTTGCGGCTATATGGACTGTAGCCTGCCAGGCTCCTCAATCCAATGGAATCTCCAAGCAAGAATACTGGAGTGGGCTGCCGTCCCCTCCTCCAGGGGATCTTCCCTGACCCAGGGACTGAACACACGTCTGCACTGCAGGCAGATTCTTTAACCACTGAGCCACCTGGGAAGACCACAACACGTATATACGTTAGTAGTTCACATTGCCGAGAACCTCTGGTAATGCCTTAACCTAGAATGAAGTCCTTAACCCTTAACTCAAGAACTACTTCTTTCCCACGCTTCCCCCAAGTAAGGGGCATGTCATGTCCTCCTTCCTCTGAACCCTGCTACCACTCATACCATCGGCCCTTTTGGGTGACAGTGAATTCAAATACTCTTGCTCCTGACACTTGTCATATCCCATGTATGTTTCCTGTCCCTACACTACAACAGAATTTTCTATACCTTTAGGATAGAACCAATTTCTTAATGCTTTGTAGCCATCAAAATACTGAGCTTGGTATTGACTTCTAATTCTCAGTCAAGTTGAACTGAAGACCGTAATTCCAATCTTACCTTTAATCTCATGCCTTCTGCATGGGTGTCCTTTTGCCTTTCAGATCCTGCCAAATCCACCAGATTGAGAAGGGAGGTCCGTATATTCACTGTTTCATGGCTTTTCTCCATTGACTCTACTGTAATTGTAAAGACTGCATGAGACCTAGAGGATTCTCTATTCATTGATGTCGAGGCGACACGTCTGTTTCTCCACCCTCCAGACAACACCTAGGCAAAAGGAAAATACATGATCCCAACTTCCACGTTTTCACAACAGCTACAAACATCAGCAGGAAATCTGTAGAGGGTGGTGTGAGACTACTGGTCTACTGAGGAACATATGCAAGTATGCATGCTAACTTTCCTTTCCCTTTCGTTTTTTGTTTCTTCTCTAGGTCATGAGACCAAACAAGCAGGAGATCAGAAGGCATAGGATCTAGAATGGGTTTTGCCATTTCTCTATTTGTATTAACGCAAGTCGTAAAATCTCTCTAAACCCTTTTCTTAACCAAAACTATGAGAAGTCAGATAAAGTAAATCTCAAAATTACCTTCCAGCCCAAAGCTTTGTCAGTCCTTTTGGTCTACAGAGTGTTTGTTTTTACTTCCTATTCTGCCGGGAGCCAGCACGGGAGATCCCACCCATGACAAGGTGACGTGGAGAGGCCTGATGGGCAAGGCGAGTCAGGCTTCAGGGTTCCCCCTGGGTTTTCCTGAGCATCTACCCTGAAACCAAAATCTGTCTGTTTACTGTCTGCTATACTATACTCTTCTGACATTACCACCTTTTCTCTGCAAAGAGTTAATTCAGAGCTCCAGTTAACAGTCTCCTGCATATAAAAAGAATGTTTCGGCTTAACTGACCGGGCTTTACAACTTATGGATTGTTTACAGCCCCCAACTGTGAGAGGCACGAAGCTCAAAACATCTTAAAGATATTAGAGCCTTTTGGAGCTAAGAATTAGTTTGGTGAAGAGTTTGTTGAGCTAATGTTTGCCGCCAGGCCTCCATATCCTTTATTTTTTAGGCACCTGAAGGATATTAATCAATGTAATTGGGATATAGAAAAAGAAATATAGTAGTTTTGATGTTAGCAACACTAGACTTTTGAGTTAATTAATTTTCTCTTTGTTATAAATCACTGTACTCCTTCTTCATTGTTATAAATTGTTGTATCCTTGCTATGTAATAATGTAACTTTATTTAGTGCTTTCTGAAAGTGGCACCAGACTTTGGGAAGAACAACACTATAACCCTTATCAGAAAAGGGCCATAAAATGTTAATTGGCCTTCTGGCCAAAAGATGATGTAAATCACCTAAGACTTATGTATACAACTAGGTATGCAGAGAGAAAGCCTGGTCTCAATAAGAGTCAGGGCGGTTGACACTGCATAATTTTGTATTATCCATTGATCCCTATGTATAATTAAAAGTATAAAAAGCCTTCTGAACAATAAAGGACGGACCAGTTTCTCGGACTAGTCTCTTGAACTAGTTTCTTGGAAATCTGGCTCCCCCCGTGTCTCTCTCTCTCTCTTTCTCCCTCTCCTTCCCTCTCCTTTTCTTGCTGAATTCCCATCTGGAGCGGGGAGGGAGGCTCGCCATGTCTACTTATTTGCCCTGGCTTCTAAGATCCGTGAGAGAGGGAGCCCAAGGCGGGGCACCCTCCGCTATTCAAACGGGAACTGGTGGCCCAATGTAGATGGTGCAAATCTCTTGTCCTGAGATCTTATTAGTTCTCCACATAAACCAAGTTATTCAGCCTCTTTTCTCCACTAAATTTTCCTACTACACTATTTCTTCCTAATCTCTCTTTCATATTTCTAAATAAATAAGTTTTTCCTCACCACGCCGTCTCCCCTTCGAATTACCCTGGACCCACCAGGGCCGGACCCCGGCACTATTCCCTGTGGCAGGCAGGCTACATGAAGGTTCAGACAGCAGGCTCTAAAATCAGATGAATACCAGTTCAACCCTTGTCTCCACTATCTACCAGTTGTGTGGTCTGGGGCCAAGTGATCTTTTCAAGGCGCAGTCCCATATGTGTAAAATGGGAATGTGGGTACCTCCTCACAGTGCAGAACATCTCAAACTATAATGTGCACGCTAACCACCTAGTCCCACTAAAGTTCAGATTCTGATTCACTAGACGTGAAGTAGAGGCTGAGATCCCGCATTTCTAACAAGCTCCCAGGTGACACTGATAGTATGAGAACTACATTTTTGAGTGGCAAGGTCATGATATGTATCGGATAAATAAAGAAATTAGTCAGTCGGTCGGTCAGTTCAGTTGCTCAGTTGTGTCTGACTCTTTGCAACCCCAGAAATTAGTAGCTTACCTTAAAAAGCAGATAAAAAATTAAATGAAATAATATATACAAAGAAGTTAGTATAGGCTTCAACACATATACTCAATGAATAGAGCTGTTATAACCCTATTAACCAGTCACAGCATAAAAATGAAATTGTTTATACCTTTTATTTTTTGGTTAATTCATGCTTCCTTTTCATAACACCAAATACTGTACATTAAATACCAGATAAATAATGACATTTACACAGCTGCAAAGAGAAAGAGCAATCCTCACTCAAACATGAGACAAATTTCAAAATACTATTAGCTTAAAAAAAGTGTGGGACTTTCACGTGGTCCAGCAGTTAAGACTCTGCACTCCCCATGCAAGGGGCCCAGGTTCACTCCTTGGGGAACTAGATTCTGCATACCACAACTAAGACCCGGTGAGACAGATAGACAGATAGTGAATGAATGGAATGAACAATACCAAACTAACCCAAAATCAAGGGGTCAAACATCTATTTTAACAAACGGGAAATTTATAAAATATGGTCATACTCTTTTTTTCTTTCCTTCTCATGAACATCCTGGCTGTGGCTTTACAAAATATCTTTAGTAACACAGTTCTTTCTTTCTTCACAGCATGCTATGTTGTCTGCGGAGCAAATCATTCAAAGTAGGGTACCTGATAGGCTTCAGCCGCTGAGGTCACCACCTGTTCTACTGCACCAACAACGAAGACCCCCTTCTTAATGTGCTCCCTTATGTACAGTCCAGCTGATGCAGAGTCCAGCAGGTCATAGATGTGCTCGTTGTAGATCTCAATAAATGAACACTTACAAAGAAAACTCTTTCCAACTCCAGCCTGTAAAAGAGAAGCCTGGTTTACTGATATTGTTTTCATGAGTTCATCCCTACCTTTCATGAGCACTCATCTTTCACTCACTTCACAACATATAAATTTCCTACAATATTATCCTTTACATGATACAAGATACTTAAAAGTCAGTTTTAAAACATAGGTTACTAGTTTCAATACATCATTAACAGTTTTAAGCAGCATCAAATCGTGGTCCCAGGAGCCCTGACGTTTCCAACAGTACCTCGGAACCAAGATAGGGAACTAGGACTTGAGGGTGCCGAATGGGGAATTCCATTTTTTGCTTAATTGAGGTATAACTGACATAGAGCATTACACTAGTTTCAGGCATACAACACAATGATTTGATATTTGTATATACTGCAAAATGATCATGAGTCTAGTTAACATCCATCACCATACATAGTTACATAACTTCTTTTTCCTTGTGGTGAAAATAGCAATTCCATTTTCACCTGTCATATACTGGACTTCCTCATAAGTGTATCTCAATCAACTGTTATATTTTCCAAATGACAGAAAATAAGGCATTTTAAAAGTCTCTCTTACAAAAAATAAATAAAAAGCCTTGCTATAGGATTTTTAACCACAGAAATGCATGTGACTAAATCTAATTCACTGGCACGTAATATGCTTGTCTAACTGCAATGGTAAGAGACAGTTTCTGCAAAGGAGTTAAGTGGTAACTCAATGTTATATATCAGTCTCCCTGGCACATAGGTAGTAGAATACAGAACATTAACGGCTCTTAAGCCTGGAATTCACTAAGGTAACGATGCACAATAAAGAGAATGGCCCAATCTGGGAGCTAATGCAAAATGGAAGCCCACGTAGCCAGAACGACAGAGCCACACCACGTGTGAAGCAAGATCATGGTCAGATGGTAGCGGGTAAAGCAGGTAAAGATGGCCCATTACTACTGTCAGCCTAGGCGCAGGTAGGTGATATGGCTTTATGAATCTGTTTTCCTCAGTTAAGATTTCCTTTACACTTTCCTTTTTGTAAAATCTGAGTGTCTAAGAAGCACTACTTTCTACTTTCTTTTAATGTCAGGTCAAGGATGATGCATGTTTTATAGACTAAAAACCTTTAGAAATAGAAAACTCAGAATCCTTAATTTTATCTTGAGAACCGAAGGATTTTTTTATACCACTCTAGCCTATCCACGTGTAGATGACCAATTATACCCCTCCATGTATCATGAACTATTAACTACTCAAAAGTAGATATTGCATAGAATTCTCTTTATTTTTACAATAAGTTTTACCTTCTCTTTTTCGTGTTCAATTAAGGAAAACAAATATTCAAAACTTCGAGGGATTACTCCTCTCAGATTATGAGAAAAATTATCAGATTCAGATGGTCCTAAAGAAAAACATAAAAACACAGATATGTAACTGCTCATTTTTATTCTGTAACAGGAGTCCTTCAAAATGGCAACAGTGAAAGACAATTTAACAGAAGACACATTGTATAATCAGTTTCTTCTGGGCTCCCAAGCAAGTTAATTTGTGGTAAGAGATGGCATAAGAGAACCAATCAACAGGTGCATTATAGTCACTAAGCCATTTGAAAAAGCAGCTGTTGTTTGATAAATTTAAAAATCCACTGAAGTCCCAAGCTTGAAATGTTTCCTTCTGCAGATATCAGAATCAGCAGAAATAACAGGCAATTATACTTTACTGTTGCATAAGACAGTCGTCTCGGATGACCTTTATATACTGGCAGTGTGGCCACGAGCTCATTAAATACTTACTCTCTTTGAGGTTTTCACTATAAAGTGGAGATAACAATGGAAATAACTATCTCACAGGGTATAAAAATTAGCCTTAGCTAACTATCTCACAGGGTATAAAAATTAGCCTTAGCTAGCATTTTCTTAATTGGGCAATAAAAGCCAGGGCGGTAACAAAGATACTGTAGGAATACGTCACAAGATTTCTATACAGAGAAACTGAAGAGGAACCCTACCCTTATTTTGTTAACACTGGAGAAAGCGGGAAATGTAGTAGATGACTTTTTGGAATATTAATTCAAACAAGCTATATTTAGCAGAAAAAATTATATAGCTTCTGCTGCTAAGTCACTTCAGTTGTGTCCGACTCTGTGTGACCCCACAGACGGCAGCCCACGAGGCTCCCCCGTCTCTAAAAGTTACTGTACGTATTAGTTAATTACACCTTAGAGACCACAGGAACTAAGCAAATGCTGGTGTATGCAAGAAAGCTACAGAAAATAAATTTTAAAATATTATCATCTTGATGTGCTATATCTAAAATATATTAAATGGACCTTGTAAACTGTACCTTAAATATATGTGTGTGTGTGTATATATACATATGTATATAAACACAAACAGTAGAAAAATGGAAGAACATAAAGGATAGAATATTAGAGTATGTGCAGATAATTTTTTAACATTTTCCTGCTAAATTCTATACAAAGATATTCAGCACACTCGTTACAGTTACCTTATTCTCGCCTAGTCTCCTGACTCAGCTCGCAGCCCTCCTTCTGCTCTAACCCCTTCTTATAGTCTCTACTCCATTCAGCTGCCTGAGTAGTACTTTCAATTTAACTTCATTTCGTGCAATGCTTCTTAAAAACAAACAAACAACAAACCTTCCCATGACTTCACATCCCCTCATAAAAAAAATCCAAAATCCATGACTTGCCCTCTGGCTACAATTCCAACCTGCCCCTAATTCTGGAAAATTCTACTCTAGCCCCATGTGTCTTCTTGCTGTTCCCTGAATACTTTTCAGCATACTCCCAAATTGGGGCTTGCCTGTGAATCTGCAGGGACAGCCCCTCTGCAGAAGATTCTTCTCCTATAGTCTCAAGGTTCCTTCTCATTTCATTTGGTAAGTCTCTTTATTATTTTTTTTCTTTAGCCATGGACTTTATTGTCTGAATATTTCCAATTATTATTCTATACACAAACGTTAATTTCTTACAAAACACTGTATTCCATATTGCTAGGTCACTTCACTCTTCATTTTATGTCACATTTCCATCAAGAACTATTTCCCCAAATCACAATCTGCCTGATCGTGTGTCGTTGTTGTTCAGTTGCTAAGTTGTGTGCGACTCTGCGATGCCACAGACTAGCCCACCAGGCTCATCTGTCCATGAGATTTTCCAGGCCAGAATGCTGGAGTGGGTTGCCATTTCCTTCTCCACAGTAAGTCTCTTCAAATGTCACCCCAAGAGGCCTCTCTGATTCACCAACTAAAACAGTACCCCCTGCTCCTTTTTATCCCCTTATTTTTCTTCACAGCACTTATCATTGCTGCTGTTCAGTCACTAAGTCATGTCCAACTCTGCAACTCCATGGGCTGTAGCCCACAGGATCCTCTGTCCTTGGGATTTCCCAGACAAGAATACTGCAGTGGGCTGCCAGTTTCTCTTCCAGAGGATCTTCCTGACCTAAGGACTGAACCTGCATCTCCTGCTCAGCAGGCAGATTCTTTACCAATGAGCCACTAGGGAAGCCCATAGTACTCATTACCTCTGGCTTAAGCACTAGATATTTATTTGCTTTCAATTGTACATCCCCAACATGAGAATTATAAGCTCCAAGAGAGCCTTGACACTGCCTTCTATTTGAACAGACCACCAGAGCCTTGAAGAGTGCCTGGCATATTTTAGTACTCATTTATATGTATGTTGCTGTAATTTCGGAGAAAGGAAGACTTTTCTTACTAAAACTTACAATTCAGAAACCATTAAAAATTCAACCTGAAATTCAACCATATAAAAATAAACATTTTGGCATAAGAAATACTTATGTAAGCCAACAGAAAAAATACTAGAGAAAAACCTGTCATTTGTATCATAGACAAAGAGCTAATCTATTTTATGAATCCCCACAAATGAGTAAGAAAATGATAAGCTAATTTTTAAATAAGAAAAACAGCTTGAATGTGCATTTAACAGAGAGGCTATTTAAATGTTCAATAAATGTATAAAAGGTGGTCAGCGGAAATCAAGGAAGTGCAAATAAAAACACGATGAGACAGTACCACACACACTCCAGAACAACAAAATTTTTAAAAGGACAATATGAAGTGTGGACATGTGCATGGAGCACTGGGAAATTCCACACTGACACACCTCTATCATGGCCCTACCTGCAAACGCTGGACGTACACATACTATGAACCAGCAAGCCCACTCCCAGAAGTTTACAGTTCAACAGAAATGAATTTTAAAAGACACATACAAGAAAAAAATGTCCGTAACACCATTATTCATGGGGTCTAAAACTCTCTAGCAACAGCAGAATGGAAAATGTGGTCTATTCATACAATCATATATTATACAGTAATGGAAATAAACTACTACTACATGCAATAACATGAGTGAATCTCAGAAGCTTCATGCTGACAGAAAGGCTCCAGACATAAAAGGGCAAACACAGTAAAACGTCATTCACAGACGTGCAAAAGCAAGCGAGACTAGTGACGACAGAAGTCAGAGCAATGCACGCACCGTGGGGGGGGTGGGAGCAGCTACTGACTAAGGCTCTGGGTCAGAAGAGTGGTTATACGGGTATATAAATGTGCAAAGATTCATTAAGCCCTCTTCAAAAGTTGTTAGTTAAGCACATATTCTGTGCTAAGCTTTGACCTGGAAACAGCCAAAAACACAGATTTCACTATTATATAATGGAAGTCGCAATCTGACAAGAACGTGGGAAATGACCCTAATTTCATGAGTTCAACATCATACACAGAAAGTATGACTTTCCAAAAAGCATGCTAAGTTCTGTTATCACCAAAGAGTGGACTAAGCCAGTAAATGTTAATCTCTAGTTTACTTACCCATCATGGTAAATGTTTTCCCTGAACCAGTCTGTCCACTGTAAAAAAGAATGTTTTATATATTATTTTCACACATGAAACTTAGAAGACTACCTAATTTTAATACGGTCTACTAGTATATACATTTTCGCCACAAAGAACTAATTTTCTTTCTTTCTTAAAATTTATACCACGTAGAAAGTGAATGATCCATTTTTTTTCTCTTATTCTACTACTAAGAGCTAACTACTCTGAATTGTCTGATTAGTCCTTCCAGAGTATACAAACACAGCCATCAGAGTTTTCATTTAATTTTTATTTACAAAATTGGAATGATGTTATTCATACTTCTTTGCAATCTGTTTTTTTCCCCTCTTAATTTTATTTCAGACATTTTTCTACATGGGTAAATAGAAATCTACCTCTTTGTGTTTAATGGCTATGTGGTACTCCATGAATGTATCATAATTTATTGAACCAGAACCAACTGGACTTTTTTCCTAATTTTTTTCTGTTCTAAATAATGCAGCAATTCTCCTAAATTCTACCTTTAAAAGATACTAAGATACGGTCATACTAAAAATAAAACAATTAAAAACAACCTTATGCTATAGGCTTATTTTGGATAGTGTCATAATTTCTCAGGTACCCTGAGAAACAGGGGTAACAAACAAAATGCAAAAATAAAAATTTAAGTTGAATATGGTTGTCAGTTAGGATGATAAATGTGTTTAGCTTGGATTCATAGCACAAACATAAAATTTTGAGTTTAATTTTTGGTTCAATGCCCCAAGAGCTAGAAAACAGCGTAATCTACTTGTTTACCTATTTCTTTTGGAAGCAGGTTGGAAATAAGTTCTTCAGTTAACTCAGAATGAGAAACGGATATTGCTGAGTGCCCTACTTGAAAGTGAAGGGGACACTATTAACAATAACTTTAGGAACTTCCTTGGCAGTCGAGTGGCTACGACTCCATGCTTCCAGTTCTGGGAGCTCACGTTCGATCCCTGGTCAGTAAACAAGATCCCACATGTCGCAACCAACAACTGGTGTGGCCAAATATATTAAATAAATAAATATTTTAAAAAATAGCTCATGAACCAGTAAGTATGCTCATTCAACCAATAAATCAATGCTCACTTCTCTCCATGTACTTCTCCTTTCTACCCTCAACTACCAAAAGTAATTTTCAAAGTAAATACTATGATTAGTATGCCTACAGGAAACACTTTGAAGATACATAATCTCTGGTTACTGGGGATTTCATTTTTGAGCTTTACCACTTAAAATATTCTGTGAGAAAGAATCCTTTCTTCTCTTGAGAAGAAATATGAGAAAATGGTTAAGTGCTTCACTGATGAAGAGAGAACGTTTAGTTCTGCAGAACACAACTGAAAAGCAAGCATGAAAGGCAAAGGGAAATTTTCAAGGAAGAAAGTGTGTGCAAGATGAACCCAAGCTTCAGACTTCTGGATTTTTATTTACTTTTATTTTGAGCCTATAAAGGATAAACCAAGGGTACATATACACACACAACAATCAGCTATTCAAAATGAACTATATAATTCACTACATTCTAATAAAAACTTCTGGTTCTAGACAAAATTAGGAAGTCTGTTGCTAGAAGAAAAGGAAAAAATAATTATAAAATTCACCTTGTATACCTGCCAAGATTGTCAGCTTACATGCTAATATTAAATATAGAGCAATATTTGAAGGCTGCCAGTACTTAGAAATTCACAATCACTGTGCACTTTATTTATTTTGGCTGCACTGAGGGGTCTACAGGATCTTAGTTCCCTTTCCCCGGAGAAGGCAATGGCACCCCACTCTGGTACTCTTGCCTGGAAAATCCCATGGACAGAGGAGCCTGGTAGGCTGCAGTCAATGGGGTCACTAAGAGTCGGACACGACTGAGCGACTTCACTTTCACTTTTCATTTTCGTGCATTGGAGAAGGAAATGGCAACCCGCTCCAGTGTTCTTGTCTAGAGAATCCCAGGGATGAGGGAGCCTGGTGGGCTGCCATCTATGGGGTCACACAGAGTTGGACACGACTGAAGTGACTTAGCAGCAGCAGCCGTTCCCTTTCCCAGGCCACTGCAGTGAAAGCACCAAGTCCAAATAACAGGCCCACCAGGGAATTCCCATCATTATGCACTTTCAATATATGTCTTGAAGACAGTTTGATAGTTTCTTATACTACAGGACCCAGCAACCGTATCTGTAGGTATTCACTCAAGTGATTTGAAAACTTATGTTCACATAAAACCCAATATTCGAATCTTTGTACTAACTTATTCATAATCACTAAAAACTGGAAGCAATCAGAGAAAGACAAAAAGAAAGAAAAAGCTATTGATGCACGCAACAACACAGAAAAATCCCAAATACACTTTACCAAACAAAAAAGCCAGATCCAAAAGGCTACATATTGAGTGATTTCTTTGGAAAAGGCAAAACAACAGCAATGGAAAATATATTAGCGTATCCAGCTGTTGGGAGAAAAAGAAGTGGTTGACTATGAATGCAACAAGAGGAACTTTGAAGGGAAAGGGACTGTTCTCTTCAGGAGGCATGCCAAAAACATGACTCTGCAACTGTCAATACACTATACAGCCGTACATCACAAAGGGTGACTAATAAACAAGCAAAACACATCAAACTAGGATGTCAGAGACCCCAGGATGAAATGCATCTAACTGAATTACAAGTTCATGACACACTGAATTGAAGGCAGTAGGCAGAAAAGAAGCTGACCTAAGTTGACAAAATGAGGTTTTGATTAGAAATTGTAGTCCTTGGGGAAAGAAAGGGTCTGTGCATCAACAATGTACTCAGTAAAATTGTTTCGCACAGGGATCCAGGCTAACAATCTGGAAACTGCTTTACATGTGTACTGGGGCTGAACAAATAAATAAATGGATGATAGCAGTAGGAATCCAGGTTTCTGTCAGCCAGGAAGTTACAGATAAAAAAGAAAGGAAGGTTAGAATGAACCCACGTTGATTCTCAACCCTTGGATTAGTCAGACATCAGCATGAACTCAAGTTTAGCTTACTGTATATATTCAAAAGAAACAGACAGGAACAAAAACAATTGTAGATATGTGTCCACACATGACTCAGTATATGTGCATATATTACCAAGCTCTGTCTCCCTATAAGGCCTAGAAGCAAAACACAGTCCTGCTGGCACCTTTATTTTAGCTCAGAGAGCCTTGTTGGACTTCTGACTCACAAAACTATAAGATAATAAATCTGTGTTGTTTCAAGCCACTAAGTATGTGGTCATTTGTTACAGCAGCCATAGGGAACAAACAGAAGCACTTACTTGTAACCTTGTATAAGAACACAGGGACAACTTACTATGCAAAGATGGTACCATTGTAACCGCTCATGCAAGACTCCACAATGCATTTGGCCACAGTTGAGAACATAGACTCCTATAAATGTAAGCACCAAATATGTTAACATTTTACAAAAATGAAAACATTTTCCCTAAACGACATTCTAAAATATAATAAAACTTGTGTGTAAATTGTCATTTGCAATGTGAAAATTATATCCACTATACAAAAAAAGGCTAAAATATCTAAGATGATAAAACTGTAAACATAATTATATCCATTAATCTGCTACGCAATTATAGATTTAAACCCCACATCTAGACTTTATATAGAAATTAGCATGTTGCACACAATATTATACTGGTATTAGCATAAAATACATACCCCTATATGTTCTTCAGTACTTTTCCCACAAACTTTTATCTGATTTTTATTTTCATTTTTATATACAAGTAGATGGATCATTAGAAAAGACCCTAATGCTGGGAAAGACTGAAGCTGGGAGAGGGGGACAACAGAGCATGAGATGGCTGGATGACATCACTGACTCAATGGACATGAGTTTGAGCAAACTCCGGGAGATGGTGAAGGACAGGGAAGCCCTGCGGGCTACAGTTCATGGGGTCGCAAAGAGCTGGACACGCCTGAATGAGTGTACAACAGATGCACTTGTATTAACAAGGCAAGAATTCAGACACCTGCACCGTCCACTGTTAGCAGCCATGAGTCACATATGGCTATAGAGCACCTGAAATGTGTCTAGTTCAATTTCAGATGTGTTGTAAATATAAAACAATCATCAGGTTTGAAAGGCTGAACATGAAAAACAGAATGGAAAATATCTCATTAATAACTTGCTTTATGTTCATTACATGTCGAAACGTATTTTAGATATACAAGGTCGAGTAAGATATAGAATTAAAATTAATTTTACCCATTTCTTTTTAATTTTTTAAAGATGTAGTTACTAGGGAATTCCTTGGCGGTCCAGTGGTTAGGACTAGGTGTTCTCACTTCTGAGGGCCCAGGTTCGACCCTGGCCAGGGAACTAAGATCCTGCAAGGTGTGCAGAACAGCCAAAAATGTAGCTATTAAAAAATTTAAAATTATTAATATATATGTGACTCACTTTCTATTTCCATTTTTCAGACATGTCCTAGATGAAAAAAGACCTAAAAATCTATGTCTCACCAAAAATGCAAATCATGTATATTATGAGAGAACAATCAATATGTGTGCGGTCCAATGCAATAAACATTAGCCATATGTGGCTATTACAGTCAGGTCCTCAGACACACTATTCATATTTCACATGTAGCTAGGACACCTGAGAAACTAATAATCTGAAAAGGTGAGTTTTAAATTTTAATTAATCTTAATTAAACGTAAACAACCATGTGTGGCTAGAGGCCAATGGAATGGATAGCACAGATACAGAACATTTCCATCACCACAGAAAGTTTCAGTGAACAGTGCTGACTAGATTTTAACCAAATTGTTCTTAGTTAGCAAAAGTTATTGAAAGCATAGTAATTATTTTTTGGCTGTGCCCTGTAGCATGTGGGAATCTTAGTTCCCCCACGAGGGATCAAACCCATGCACCCTGCAATGGAAGTGAAGAATCTTAACCACTGGACCATCAAGGAAGTCCCAATACCATAGTAATCTTACATCGATCACTCTCTAAGTGGTTTTAGTTGCTAAGTCATATCCAACTCATTTGCAACCCCATGAACTGTAGCCCACCAGGCTCCTCTGTCCATGGGATTCTCCAGGCTAGAATACTGGAGTGGGATGCCATTTCCTTCTCCAGGGGATCTTCCCAACCAAGGGATCGAAACCACATCTCCTCTTGGCAGGCAGATTCTTTACCAGTGAGCCATGTCGGAAGCCCTTGAATGTCTGTATCCTCCCTAAAATTCCCACATTGAAATAGTAAGCCCCAGTGTGACGGTATTTGGAGATGGGGTCCTTGGGAAGTAATTAATCATGAGTGGAGCCCTCATGATCCAGTATGGACACACCTTGGAGATACTGGAGGTTCATTTCCAGACCAGCTCAATAAAGTGAATATAGCAGCAAAGCAAGTCACATCAACTTTTTGGTTTTCCAGTCCATATTGAAGTTAAATTCATACTACACTACAGTCTATTCAGTATGGGACAGATTATTTCTAAGAAGACAATGTATATGTCTTAATATAAAAATACTTTACCGCTAAAAAATGCCAAGAGTTACAACAGTAACATCAAAGATTCCTGATCACACATCACCATAACAAATATATAGCTGCAAAGGATATGGGGTTGCAAAGGAAAAAGAATGAAATATTTCAAGAAATATTGACCACAGTGTGACACAGGGACATGAAGTGAGCAACGCTATTGGAAAAATGATGGTAATGGAGCTGCTCAACGCAGAGCTGCCACAAACCTTCAATTGTGTATAAATAAACCCAGTATCTGCAAAGTGCAATAAAACAAGGTATGCCTGAGTTCCTTTGTAGCAAGACACACAGAATTCCATGAGGACACAGTGGAAGGAAGCTGTCTACAATCTAGAAAGTCCTCCTCACAAGACACTGGATCTCCGGCACTTGCTCTTGGATTTCCCAACCCCCAGAACTGAGAAATAAATGTTTACTGTTTAAACCACCCAGTCTCCTATTTGTGTAACAGCAACCAGAAATAAAATATTCTTCTTAAACTAGGCAGTTCAATTTTACTTATCAATCATCCAGGGGTTCTCAAAAGTATACCTTCAATAACCTCCATCACTGGTTGGAGAGGGAAAGTAAAGCAGGCTTGCCATTCTGTTGCAAACTTTGAAGGAGCCAGAAAAATATTTAATAAAATTAAATCTAAAATGCTAATGGAATATGTGAGCTTCCTTACTTATCTGAGATCTATCAAACTGATGAAATCAGAAATGAAATTCTCCCAAGTAACAGAATCTTGTATGCTCCAAATGAAAAGTGGAGCTCCCCAAATTATCATTACCTGAGTGGTGTCCATGTTGGCCACATGATCAAACACGAAGGTCTTAGGCTCAGGGTTGGAGTGCAGCCGGAGTGTCGTAGAAGAGAGCACAGATAAGCATAAGTTTTGCTCTGCATCAGCTGATCCAGAAGCCTCTGTAGGTGGGCGTATTCGAACGAACACTTTGATAGCATCACCTTCATTACTAAAGACAAAAGACATAGCAGCTCAATTTACAGGAGAAAAAGAATCTGAGCCTCCTATTGCCTCTAGTGTTCCTGTATCAAGTTTCCCCAACAAGCCCAAAATCTGTCAATTGACAATGACCTCTTTTCAAGAGTCACACATGGCCCAAACCCTTTACTGATCTATAACTTCCTCCAATCTCTTCACAATTGCCATTTTCAAGACTTTACTCCTTGAAACTAACTGAAAGGTAGTTCCAAACTCTGATTATCTCTGGTTTCCATCTTAAAAGCAATAATAAACTAAGTCATTCTAAAGGAGAACTATGTTACTGATTTCATCTTTTAACCTGCAAGGTGAGGAGACAGGGCTAGAGAGGAGACATGATTTTTCTGTATTTCCAAGTAGCTGAACACTGAAACAAGGATCCCTTACTTACCACGCTAAACGGTTGTTTTTGTAATACTACATCCTTAATTCTTTGGGCCTCATTCTTAATATTTTTTTCCTTACCTTGGTTGGTTAGACTGACAGTTTGTCACACTGCGTAACTCAGCTAGAAAAAAAGATAAGAAATCATGAAAGATTTTTTAGAGTGCAACATAAAAACCCCATTCTTCTAGCCTGTTCTTCAGTTGCCCACACTCACCAGTCTCCAGGCTCCCTGGCATGGGCATGACAGGGGACAGGCCTCGATCTCCCTACCTATTCTAACCGTGAGCAGACTAGTTAAGGGGCCCCTGAAGAAAGTGAACCAAGAATGGCTTTCTCAACATAAAAGAACTCATTGTGGCTTAAGCTATTTTGTGATCTAATCCTGGCCCAATGTTTGCCCTTCAACAGGTCTCAGTAATTAATGATCTTAAGGGAGGGATAATTAATTATCTCAGCAGGAGGGCCAAGAGGAGCTTCTCCACATTCAAGGTCAGGAGGGGCAGCTATGAGAAGATACACTTAGTCCAAGGTAAGGAGCAGTGGCTGTGCTTTGCTGGAACAGCTGTGAAGAGATACCCCACATCCAAGGTAAGAGAAACCCAAGTAAGACGGTAGGTGTTGTGAGAGGCATCAGAGGGCAGACACACAAACCATAATCACAGAAACGAGTCAGTCTAATCACATGGACCACAGCCTTGTCTAACTCAATGAAACTAAGCCATGCCGTGTGGGGCTACCCAAGCAAGACGGGTGGGTCATGGTGGAAGGTCGGACAGAATGTGGTCCACTAGAGAAGGGAATGGCAAACCACTTCAGTACTCTTGCCTTGATAGCCCCATGAACACTATGGAAAGGCAAAATGATAGGATACTGAAAGAGGAACTCCCCAGGTCAGTAGGTGCCCAATATGCTACTGGAGATCAGTGGAGAAATAACTCCAGAAAGAATGAAGGGATGAAGCCAAAGCAAAAACAATACCCAGCTGTGGATATGACTGGTGATAGAAGCAAGGTCTGATGCTGTAAAGAGCAATATTGCATAGGAACCTGGAATATTAGGTCCTTGAATCAAGGCAAATTGGAAGAGGTCAAACAGGAGACGGCAAGAGTGAAAGTCGGCATTCTAGGAATCAGCAAACTAAAATGGACTGGAATGAGTGAATTTAACTCAGACGACCATTATATCTACTACTGCGGGCAGGAATCCCTTAGAAGAAATGGAGTAACCATCATGGTCAACAAAAAAGTCCGAAATGCAGTACTTGGATGCAATCTCAAAAACGACACAATGATCTCTGTTCATTTCCAAGGCAAATCATTCAGTATCACAGTAATCCAAGTCTATGCCCCAACCAGTAACACTGAAGAAGCTGAAGTTGAACAGTTCTATGAAGACCTATAAGACCTTTTAGAACTAACACCCAAAAATGATGTCCTTTTCATTATAGGGGACTGGAATGCAAAAGTAGGAAGTCAAGAAACACCTGGAGTAACAGGCAAATTTGGCCTTGGAATGAGGAATGAAGCAGGGCAAAGACTAATAGAGTTTTGCCAAGAAAATGCACTGGTCATAGCAAACACCCTCTTCCAACAACACAAGAGAAGACTCTACACATGGACATCACCAGATGGTCAACACCGAAGTCAGATTAATTATATTCTTTGCAGCCAAAGATGGAGAAGCGCTATACAGTCAGCAAAAACAAGACCGGGAGCTGACTGTGGCTCAGATCATGAACTCCTTATTGCCAAATTCAGACTTAAATTGAAGAAAGTAGGGAAAACCGCTAGACCATTCAGGTATGACCTAAATCAAATTCCTTTATGATTATACAGTAGAAGTGAGAAATAGACTTAAGGGACTAGATCTGATAAGAGTGCCTAATGAACTATGGACAGAGGTTCGTGACATTGTACAGGAGACAGGGATCAAGACCATCCCCATGGAAAAGAAATGCAAAAAAAGCAAAATGGCTGTCTGGGAGGCCTTACAAACAGCTGTGAAAAGAAGAGAAGCGAAAAGCAAAGGAGAAAAAGAAAGATACAAGCATCTGAATGCAGAGTTACAAGAATAGCAAGGAGAGATAAGAAAGACTTCCTCAGCGATCAATGTAAAGAAATAGAGGAAAACAACAGAATGGGAAAGACTAGAGATCTTTTTAAGAAAATTAGAGACACCAAAGGAACATTTCATGCAAAGATGGGCTCAATAAAGGACAGAAATGGTATGGACCTAACAGAAGCAGAAGATATTAGGAGGAGGTGGCAAGAACACACAGAAGAACTGTACAAAAAAGAGCTTCATGACCTAGATAATCACGATGGTGTGATCACTCACCTAGAGCCAGACATCTTGGAATGTGAAGTCAAGTGGGCCTTAGAAAGCATCATTACAAACAAAGCTAGTGGAGGTGATGGAATTCCAGTTGAACTATTTCAAAGCCTGGAAGATGATGCTGTGAAAGTGCTGCACTCAACATGCCAGCAAATTTGGAAAACTCAGCAGTGGCCACAGGACTGGAAAAAGTCAGTTTTCATTTCAATCCCAAAGAAAAGCAATGCCAAAAAATGCTCAAACCACTGCACAATTGCACTCATCTCACATGCTAGTAAAGTAATGCTCAAAATTCTCCAAGCCAGGCTTC
The DNA here is from genome assembly GCF_001704415.2 of Capra hircus. Lineage (NCBI taxonomy): Eukaryota > Metazoa > Chordata > Mammalia > Artiodactyla > Bovidae > Capra > Capra hircus. The sequence continues at coordinate 16,332,348 of NC_030829.1, read as the reverse complement.
AACGAACAAACAGTGGGCAGTGGCCCAGTTCCTGGAAATCTCCCTCCTTTCTGTGAAGTAACTGAAATAATCCTCCCACTCAACAGGCTATGAAATAACCCTGCCCATAAAAACTAACCACATGCCACATTTCGAGGCCCCTCACCTTCTGAGATGGTCCATACTCCATTTGTGGAGTGTGCTTATATTTAAATAAATTCAATTCTTACCTATCACTTTGTCTCTCACTGAATTCTTTCTTGACAAGGTATCAAGAACCTGAGCTTCATTAAGTCCTAAGACCAGGTAAGTGATCACAGACAATAAAATTCAAATTCACATGGAAAAAAAAAATCAAAGAGCATCAAGTTACAGCAATCATATCATTATAAAAAAAGAAAAAAAAAGTAGAAATGTCTGTTTTCTCCTGTTTATTTTTTAAAGTTGTAAACAAAAATGTATATAGTAATATGTATAAAAGGTATCAGGCTTCCCAGGTGGCACCAGTGGTAAAGAACCTGCCTGCCAATGCAGGAGATGCAAGAGAAGTGGGTTTGATCCCTATCAGGAAGATTCCCCTGGAGAAGTATTCTTCACGTCACTCCAGATCCCCACTGGATCCCATGGGGATCCCCAAAATCCCCACTCCAGTATTCTTGCCTGGAAAATCCCATGGACAGAGGAGTCTGGCAGGCTACAGTTGGTAGGTTGCAGTCAGACACTACTGAAGCAATTTAGCATAGCATATAAAGAATCATAAGCCTTTGACTGTGTGGATCACAACAAACTGTGGAAAATTCTTCAAGAGATGGGAATACCAGACCACCTGACCTGCCTCCTGAGAAATCTGTATGCAGGTCAAGAAGCAACAGTTAGAGCTGGACATGGAACAACAGACTGGTTCCAAATCAGGAAAGGAGTACGTCAAGCCTGTATATTGTCACCCTGCTCATTTAACTTATATGCAGAGTACGTCACGAGAAATGCTAGACTGGATGAAGCACAAGCTAGAATTAAGATTTCCGGGAAAAACATCAATAACTTCAGATATGTAGATGACACCACCCTTATGACAGAAAGTGAAGAACTAAAAAGCCTCTTGATGAAAGTGAAAGAGAGTGAAAAAGTTGGCTTAAAGCTCAACATTCAGAAAACTAAGATCATGGCATCTGGTCCCATCACTTCATGGCAAACAGATGGGGAAAAAGTGGAAACAGTGACAGACTTTATTTTTTGGGCTCCAAAATCACTGCAGATGGTTACTACAGCCATGAAATTAAAGGATGCTTGCTCCTGGGAAGAAAAGCTATGACCAACCTAGACAGCATATTAGAAAGCAGACATTACTTTGCCAATTGGTCAAAGCTAGTCTGTCTAGTCAAAGCTATGGTTTTTCCAACAGGCACGTATGGATGTGAGAGTTGGACTATAAAGAAAGCTGAGCACTGAAGAATTGATGCTTTTGAACTATGGTGTTGGAGAAGACTCTTGAGAGTCCCTTGGAAAGCAAGGAGATCCAACCAGTCTATCCTAAAGGAAATTAGTCCTGAATATTCATTGGAAGGACTGATGCTAAAGCTGAAACTCCTGTACTTTGGCCGCCTGATGCAAGGAACTGACTCATTGGAAAAGACCCTGATGCTGGGAAAGATCTTGAAGTTAGGAGGAGAAGCAGATGACAGAGGATGAGATGGTTGGATGGCATTACCAACTCAATGGACATGAGTTTGAGTAAGCTCTGGGAGCTGGCGATGGACAGAGAAGCCTGGTGTGCTGCAGTCCATGGGGTCGCAAAGAATCAGACAAGACTGAGCGACTGAACTGATAAGGTATCACTGGATGTATAACATATAGAAATGTACTATGTGTATATTTGCCAAAATATCACAAAGAAGGTGAGTAGGAACAAACCTGTAATAGACTAAGGAAATGAATAAGATGTAAAGCAACATACTGTTGAGTTTGTAACAATACATGTTACTGTGTTTAACAGCAATACCAGGCATTCCCTTGCAGACCAGTGGGTAGGACTCTGGGCTCTCACTACAGTGGCTGGGGTTCTATCCCTGGTCAGGGAACTAACATCCCACAAGACATTACAGCCAGATAATAACAATAACAATAATAACACCACCAAAAAAGAGGATAAAAGGGAACAGATCTATGCAGGAGTAATGTTTATATCACTGGAATTAAGCTAGTATAAATCTGAAGCTAACGCTGTTAAAATGGATATGTTAAACCCTAGAACAATCGTTAAAAAAAAACACAGTGAATGAAGAACAGAGGAACATAAAAGACATGAGACACACAGAAAAAGAAAAGTAAAATGGCAGCTGCGAATCCAACCAAATCAATAACAACACATGAGCAGATTAAACAATCCAATCAAAAGGCAAAGATTGTTCGACTATATACTGTCTTCAGGAAACACCCTTTAGATTCAAAGATACACTTTCACTTTGAGAGTGAAAGGATGAAAAAAAGATTATCTCATGCAAACAGCCATCATAAGAAAGTGGGAGTGGCCACATAGGTTTCAGACAAAATAGACTTTAAGACAAAGATACTAGAGATAAAGAGGAACATTTTATAATGATAAAAGGGTCAAATCACCAGGAAAATAACACAGATTAAAAACATATCTACCTAATAACAAAGCACCAAAATACAAGAACTGACAAGAAATGAACAGAAAACAGACAATTTTAGTTGGAGACTATTAATAGTTGGAGACTTCACCAATAATAGTTGGAGACTTCAACATGCCACTTTGAATAATGACTACAACTAGACAAGATAGCAAGCCAATTAGTTGTTGCTTAGGGCAGGTGGGGGATGGGAGGTAGCGGGTGAGAGCTCAAGGATATGAGATTTTTTTGAGGTGATGAAAAGATTCTAAAATTGACTACAGTGATAGTTGCACATATCTGTAAATATATTAAAAACCACTGAATTTAACATTTTATATGGCAAATATATGAGATAATACGTGATCTATCTCAATTATCTGCTAAAAAATTCTTTTAAAGAGGTCAGAAATGAGTACTAACTGCAGTGAAACTGCAATGAGAAATCTTGGTATCAGATCTGGTTTTAGGGAAAAACTATAAAAATACATCACTGGGACATCTAACAAACGTAAACTATGGGCTGTGGATTCGACAATATATTTTCCATTAAAGAAACAGTTGCTCTAATTATAGCACAGGCATCAATTCTCTTGCTTGAGTCCAGATTTATTGAACAAACACTGATTGTGCAGAAAGCACAGTGAACATTTTGGTCCAATAATGTACCAATTTGTGCGCTAATATCCTCTGAATGCTGAAAATGTTGGAGGAAAACGAACATTTTAGATGGAAAAAGAGCATAATGATGTTTTAATGGTACGAGCGACCTAAAAAGTAAGTGAAACAACATATTAGAAAATTACGATTGACAGCTAAAAGCATTAACGTTATTGGAAGACTCAAACACCCAAAATTCACCATTTCTTTCATCTTCTAACATCGCCTCCTTACCATTCATACCATTCACTAAGATACATGAAGTTAGTCCAAAATACAGTCCCTTGGCTTTAAAAACCAAGATTTCTTAAAGGGTTAGGCAATGTAAGAGGTGGGGCACGTAGCCAAGAACAGCAAAGGACAATGGAAGGTTTTATCGAAAGCAAAAACGACAGGCTCCCCTCCGTGAGAAAAAGGAAGAACTTCCAGGGGTCTCCTTGAGAAGAAAAAACGGGATTGTGAGAATGTAAAGACATCACTGAATTCTGTGCTTTAAAAGTCTCCTATCTAAGAAGAGTCCACAGCGGACCTTCCAAAAGAGAACGAGGTGCATAGAACAATATAGTAGGTTCTCCCCTTCAGAAAAGTCAGTAATGTAGAAGTAAGCAGAAAGTGGGGAGAGTGTGAGCCGACCCTCAAGTGAGGATACTAAAGAGGCAGCCCCGACTGGGACTCAGGAAGGGACCAGCGACGAACGGAAGGTCCGAGATCGGGAGGGAAGAATCAGCACGTCGCTTAGGAGCGCCTGGATGACAGCTCTCCGTTTCGCTTTGCTGCTCAGCCCCAGTGCCTAAAACTGCGCCAGGCTCTTAGCGTGCGCCCAATACACAGATGGGAAGACAGCTGTTCCATTAATGTACTGTCTTGGAGAGACAGAGACGCCAAACACCCTCCCTCGCCGTTCTGTGCGCTCCTGCCCTTCACGGCCAGCAGGAAAGCTTGTACTTGTGGGAGGGAACGGGGTCACGAAGCTGGGGCTCCTCACTTACTTTTGCAGCCGGGCGCCATCGTGCTCTCAGCCCTCGGTCCCGAGACCTACCGAGCGACAGTACTCCCTTCCAGCCGCGCACTGCGCGGGGATTCCGCCCACTCAAGATGGCCGCGAATTTAAATTTGGCGCTCAGGTCTGACGTTGACGCCAGCATGGAGGCCGCCATGTTGCCCGGCCTTGGGTCAGGTGACGGGGCTATGTGACGTCACGAGTAGGCGCCGCCGCCTCTGTACATTCTCCAGGCGTCCGGGAGGGACTGTTTTCCCCCAAAGCAGCTATGAGCAAGCGGAACCAGGTGTCGTATGTGCGGCCAGCCGAGCCGGCCTTCCTGGCCCGCTTCAAGGAACGGGTCGGCTACAAGGAAGGGCCCACCGTAGAAACCAAGGTGAGCCCGGGCCTATCTGGTTACTGCAGAAACGCGGCCGGCTCCGCTACTTTCGGCTTCTGCCTTGGAGGCCAAATACTGACGGGTCCCGCCTCCCACCCACGCTGGGCCTTCAGTCCGAGGGTCATCGGACCCCAAGCTGCTCCTCTTCACACAACTACAGCTTCTTGCCCCCAGAAAGCTGTTGGTCGTTTTCACAGTGTTGCTGTATTCTGAAAATGACTTGACGCAGGTAAAGCGCCCCATCCTTGGTAGATAGTACTTTAGGAACGATCATTTTTCTGTTTCTTCATTTTCACTTGCTCATTCCAAAACCTGTAGTTAACTGTAGGTAATAGTGTCGTCCCCCTGGGTTGGGAAGATCCCCTGGAGAAGGAAATGGCAACCCACTCCAGTACTCTTGCCTGGAAAATGCCATGAATGGAAGAGCCTGCTGGGCTACAGTCCATGGGGTTGCAAAGAGTTACACACAACTGAGCGACTTCACTTTCTTTCTTTTTAATATCCTCTGACCTGCCTCTTGAGAAATCTGTATGCAGGTCAGGAAGCAACAGTTAGAACTGGACATGGAACAACAGACTGGTTTCAAATAGGAAAAGGAGTATGTCAAGGCTGTATATTGTCACCCTGCTTATTTAACTTATGTGCAGAGTACATCATGAGAAACGCTGGACTGGAAGAAACACAAGCTGGAATCAAGATTGCCGGGAGAAATATCAATAACCTCAGATATGCCGATGACACCACCCTTATGGCAGAAAGTGAAGAGGAGCTAAAAAGCCTCTTGATGAAAGTGAAAGAGGAGAGTGAAAAAGTTGGCTTAAAGCTCAACATTCAGAAAACGAAGATCATGGCATCCTGTCCCATCACTTCATGGGAAATAGATGGGGAAACAGTGTCAGACTTTATTTTGGGGGGCTCCAAAATGACTGCAGATGGTGACTGCAGCCATGAAATGAAAAGACACTTACTCCTTGGAAGAAAAGTTATGACCAACCTAGATAGCATATTCAAAAGCAGAGACAGTACTTTGCCGACTTAAGTCCGTCTAGTCAAGGCTATGGTTTTTCCTGTGGTCATGTATGGATGTGAGAGTTGGATTGTGAAGAAGGCTGAGCGCCGAAAAATTGATGCTTTTGAACTGTGGTGTTGGAGAAGACTCTTGAGAGTCCTTTGGACTGCAAGGAGATCCAACCAATCCATTCTGAAGGAGATCAGCCCTGGGATTTCTTTAGAAGGAATGATTCTGAAGCTGAAACTGCAGTACTTTGGCCACCTCATGCAAAGAGTTGACTCATTGGAAAAGACTCTGATGCTGGGAGGGATTAGGGGCAGGAGGAGAAGGGGACGACAGAGGAAGAGATGGCTGGATGGCATCGCTGACTCGATGGACATGAATCTGAGTGAACTCCGGGAGTTGGCGATGGACAGGGAGGCCTGGCGTGCTGTGATTCATGGGGTCACAAAGAGTTGGACACGACTGAGCAACTGAAATGAACTGAACTGAAGCCTCGAATCTAGAACATCTTTAAGAATGTCTTAGATCTACTTCTGTCCTTTGTTCTTACAAAAAAAAAAAAAAGATGGAAAGCAAATACTTTTCATATCCTAGATCTGAATAGGATCATGAGAGTCAGTTTCTGTGCCCTCCCAAGCTCCTTCCTGAACTGATTCACATCAAAACTTGCCCTATCTCTTCTAATAGAGACATGCCCTTATGCTTAAGACGTGTGGAGAAATAATTTATTTAGCACTTTATCTAGCATTTGCAGTAAAACCCACTCCCTTGTCACCTAGTAGAACCCAAGATTGACTCAAGTGCAGTTAGTCCAGTGAGTATGTGTTAACCCCAGGCACTGGGCCAGACTCTGAAAGGACAAAGAGATGGATTTCCAGAATGCTGTGTTCTTTAATTTTTAAATATTTATTTGACTGCATAGGGTCTTAACTGTGGGACGCAGGATCTTTGTTGTGGGATGCTAGCTTCTCTCTAGTTGTGGTTCTGAGCTCCAGGGTGCGCAGGCTCAGTAATTGTCTCTAGTGGGCTTAGTTGCCCTGCATGGCATGTGGGATCTTAGTTCCCAGACTAGGGATTGAACCCACATCCCCTTTGTTGGAAGGCAGATTCTTAACCACTGGACCACTAGGGAACTCCCTGCCATGTACTTAAACAGCTTCCTGCCTGCCTTATTGCAACCTTCATGGGCCACCATCTCAGTGAAGCCCTTTGAACCTCCCCCTCAACAGTTACTCCTCTGTTCTTCTCTTCACTCTATCCATATATTATCTGTAGTACTTACCATTCTACATTGCAGCTGCTTGCTCTCCTGTATATCTCATCACTAAATCTAATCTTTAAGTATCTTAATCCATCTTTATTTTCCTAGTACAGTGTCTGTGACCTCAACTAGTGTGTGAGAAGTTAGAATGGTTAGATGACTGTGCTGATCATCCTGTTGGTCATTCATGAGTAGATTGACAAATGTTTCTTGTTCCTGCTGTTTGCCAGGCTCTGTGCCTTTAGATACAGAGAAGAAACACATACTGTGTTGCCTAGTAGAGTCAGGAAAACATTGATGACACGGTGTGGTACATGCCACCTGTGAGCTATAGACTATATGAAAAGAACAGGTGCGATCTCAAAAGCACTGCTGAAGGATTTGAGTCTAGAAGGCAGATTGATTAGGAGTTGGCCAGGGTCAGTGGGGCCTTCTAGGCCCTGGGAATTTACGCAGTGACAGGGGAGGCAGAGGAGCTAATATGTTCAGGGATCTGCAAAACTCAAACCTGTCTGGAGCCCAGAGGCCATGAGCATGGCAAGAAGATAAGACTGTGCTTATAGCTGTGGTTATTGACTCAGGCCAGATCCTGCAGGGCTTTGATGCCCTGTTTGGGGGACAAGGAAGGCTCTGTGAGAAGTGGACTAACCAGCTGTGTGTGGAGTGTGCAAGCCTTGAAACCTAGCATTTCCATTCAGGGAATTCCATGTATAAGTTTGGAAAAGTGAACAAAAACATGCAATAATTTTATCATAGTAGAAAAAACTACAAACAACCAAAATTTTTGCTCACAAAGAACTGATGAAATAAACCATCAGATAACCATATATAGAGTTAAATAATAGTAATTTTTAAAAATAGGTGATGCCATATGTATCTTGGTATTGTGCAAAGCGTTTTGTTTTTTCTTTGAGTAAAAAAGTTGGGCAAGTGGAGCTTTTATGGTGTCTGATATTTTTCTTAAAAATCTCAGTCAATTAGCCAAATGTTACCATGTGTTGCTTGTGTAAAGTGAGTACATGGTTTCTGTTACATTATTCTCTGTACTTTTTTATGTTTGGGAATTTTAATAATTTAAAAAGAAAAAAGAAATCAAGTCATACAGTAGTATGTTTAGCGTCCTGTTTGTATACAAAATGTTTTCTATACCTCCACATTTTTTTACACTTAGAACAGCTGATGGGATACCCACCAAACAAGCTGCTGGGAGGGAAGAAAGATGAGCAGAGAAGGAGGACCTTTTACTTGCCATTTCCTGTACTTTGGTGGTGTTTTTTTGTTTGTTTGTTATGCTTTGAGAAGAGATGGAAGTGAAAAGGGTTGATGAAGAGCAGCGAGAACTGGCGCAGCCCAGCACTTCCCTGAGTAGACTGGGCATGGAACAGAGGGCCCCTGACATCAGGAACTGCAAGTTGGGGTCCTGCTGGGATGGAAACTGGTTCCCCTGGATAGGCATCCCAGAATAACTGGCAGGTGGACCTCTTCCCTACTCTGGCGAGGTTAGATTCTTAAGAGTTAACTTGAAAATTCACTGCCAAACACATTTAGTCAATAAGGTTACTCTTCTCACTCTACTGATTAGTTTCTCACAGACAGTGGTTGTATTTAGTTCAGGGTCAGAACTAAATTTGTTGTGTTTGTGTTTTTTCCTAGAGAATCCAGCCTCAGCTCCCAGAAGAAGATGGTGATCACAGTGACAAAGAAGATGAACAGCCCCAAGTGGTGGTTTTAAAAAAGGGAGATCTGTCAGCTGAAGAAGTCATGAAAATTAAGGCAGAAATAAAGGCTGCCAAAGCAGGTATGTCTGAAAGTAAGCTGGTTTTCCCACCAATTTAACGTTAGGTATGAAATCATTTTATATAATGGTATGGTATGTTTGATATTTGTCCCGGCAATCTTGATTTCAGCGTGTGCTTCTTCCAGCCCAGCATTTCTCATGATGTACTCTGTATATAAGTTAAATAAGCAGGGTGACAACATACAGCCTTGACGTACTCCTTTTCCTATTTGGAACCAGTCTGTTGTTCCATGTCCAGTTCTAACTGTTGCTTCCTGACCTGCATACAGGTTTCTCAAGAGGCAGGTCAGGTGGTCTGGTATTCCTGTCTCTTTCAGAATTTTCCACAGTTTATTGTGATCCACACAGTCAAAGGCTTTGGCATAGTCAATAAAGCAGAAATAGATGCTTTTCTGGAACTCTCTTGCTTTTTCGATGATCCAGTGGATGTTGGGAATTTGATCTCTGGTTCCTCTGCCTTTTCTAAAACCAGCTTGAACATCTGGAAGTTCACGGTTCATGTATTTCTGAAGCCTGGCTTGGAGAATTTTGAGCATTGCTTTACTAGCATGTGAGCACATGAGTGCAATTGTGCAGTAGTTTGAGCATTCTTTGGCATTGCCTTTCTTTGGGATTGGAATGAAAACTGACCTTTTCCAGTCCTGTGGCCACTGCTGAGTTTTCCAAATTTGCTGGCATATTGCGTGCAGCACTTTCACAGCATCATCTTCCAGGCTTTGAAATAGTTCAACTGGAATTCCATCACCTCCACTAGCTTTGTTCATAGTGATGCTTTCTAAGGCCCTCTTGACTTCGCATTACAGGATGTTTGGCTCTAGGTGAGTGATCACACCATCGTGATTATCTGGGTCGTGAAGCTCTTTTTTGTACAGTTCTACTGTGTATTCTTGCCACCTCTTCTTAATATTGTCTGCTTCTGTTAGGTCCATACCATTTCTGTCCTTTATTGAGCCCATCTTTGCATGAAATGTTCCCTTTATATCTCTAATTTTCTTAAAGAGATCTCTAGTCTTTCCCATTCTGTTGTTTTCCTTTATTTCTTTGCATTGATCGCTGAGGAAGGCTTTCTTATCTCTCCTTTTTTGCATTTGTTTTCCATGGGGATGGTCTCCTGTCTCCTGTACAATGTCACGAACCTCTGTCCATAGTTCATCAGGCACTCTGTCTGTCAGATCTAGTTCCTTAAGTCTGTTTCTCACTTCCACTGTATAATCATAAGGGATTTGATTTAGGTCATACCTGAATGGTCTAGTGGTTTTCCCTACTTTCTTCAATTTAAGTGTGAATTTGGCAATAAGGAGCTCATGATCTGAGCCACAGTCAGCTCCCGGTCTTGTTTTTGCTGACTGTATAGCGCTTCTCCATCTTTGGCTGCAAAGAATATAATCAGTCTGATTTCGGTGTTGAGCATCTAGTGATGTCCATGTGTAGAGTCTTCTCTTGTGTCGTTGGAAGAGGGTGTTTACTATGACCAGTGCGTTCTCTTGGCAAAACTCTCTTATCCTTTGCCCTGCTTCATTCCATACTCCGAGGCCAAATTTGCCTGTTACTCCAGGTGTTTCTTGACTTCCTACTTTTGCATTCCAGTCCCCTATAATGAAAAGGACATCTTTTGGGGGTGTTAGTTCTAAAAGGTCTTATAGGTCTTCATAGAACCGTTCAACTTCAGCTTCTTCAGTGTTACTGGTTGGGGCATAGGCTTGGATTACCGTGATATTGAATTGTTTGCCTTGGAAATGAACAGAGATCATTGTGTTGTTTTTGAGATTGCATCCAAGTACTGCATTTTGGACTCTTTTGTTGACCATGATGGTTACTCCATTTCTTCTAAGGGATTCCTGCCCACAGTAGTAGATATAATGGTCATCTGAGTTAAATTCACCCATTCCAGTCCATTTTAGTTCGCTGATTCCTAGAACGTCGACGTTCACTCTTGCCATCTCCTGTTTATTTGCCTTGATTCATGGACCTGACATTCCAGTTTCCTATGCAATGCTGCTCTTTACAGCATCGGACCTTGCTTCTATCACTAGTCACATCCACAGCTGGGTATTGTTTTTGCTTTGGCTCCATCCCTTCATTCTTTTTGGAATTATTTCTCCACTGATCTCCAGTAGCATGTTGGGCACCTACTTACCCAGGGAGTTCCTTTCTCAGTATCCTATCATTTTGCCTTTTCAAGGCAAGAATACTGAAGTGGTTTGCTGACCCTGATGTTGGGAGGGATTGAGGGCAGAATGAGAAGGGGACGACAAAGGATGAGATGGCTGGATGGCATCACTGACTCGATGGACATGCGTCTGAGTGAACTCCAGGAGTTAGTGATGGACAGGGAGGCCTGGTGTTTTGCGATTCATGGGGTCACAAAGAGTCGGACACGAATGAGCGACTGAACTGAACTGATGGTGTGTTTGAAGGAGATAGTCCTAGTTCAAGTTTCATTTACCAGATTTGTGACTCTGAACAAGTTTTTTCACGTCTCAGTCTCGGTTACCTCATCAGTAAAATGGGGACAATAATTGTGCCCACCTTACTGGGTTGTTAAAAGGATTAAATGCAAATTTAAGTAAAAACATCCTGGTTTGTTTTTTTTTTTAAATAGCTGGTTAGGTTTACACACTAGTCAGCAGAGGTCTATTTAGTGCCTGAAGTGTGATATGCTATATAGCATTTTATTCATTATTTGGAAGTTTTTATTACATTGCTTTAGGAGGAGAAGTTTCAAACAATCACTTTTCAGAATACTTAAAAATACAGCATGATTATGTATAACCAGCAAGGACCTACTGTATAGCACAGTATTATCTGCTCAGTGGTATGTGGCAGCCTGGATGAGAGGGGAGTTTGGTAGAGAATGGAAACATGTATATGTACGCCTGAGTCATTCTGCTGTCCGCCTGAAACTGTCACAATATTGTTAATCAGCTGTACTCCAATATAAAATAAAAAGTTTAAAATATGTGTGTGTGTGTGTGTGTCTCTGTGTGTGTGTGTATCTCCTGATTGTTTTGAATTGGGGACTGCCAGTATTACAGTATATTCAGTAAATGAGTTTTTATTAGGTTTTTTATTAAGTGACTGCATGTCTTGCGGGTACATAGCTAGAGGGAGCAGAGAACAGGCTGAATTGACTCAAGAACATCCATAAATACAGTATGAGATTTTCTTGCCATCTGACTCTCCAATAAAGTCAAAATAATGAGAGAAAGAAAGTGTTTTAACTTTATTTTTTTGTGCAGATGAAGAGCCAGCTTCAGCTGATGGAAGAATTATGTATCGAAAACCAGTCAAGCGTTCCTCAGATGAAAAATATGCAGGTTTATCAGCAAGCTCAAAAAAGAAAAAGACAAAAGAAGAAGATGAAAGAAATAAGCAGGACTCAGTTGAAAAGAGCTCACGAAAGCAAATCAAAAACAGTAGCCTCCTTTCTTTTGACAATGAAGATGAAAATGAATAAATACATATTATGGACTTCTTTAAGAATATATGGGATTTTTAAAAAATAACATCTTTTTTCCTATTATAAAATAAGTTCATTGAAGAAAATTTAGAAAATTCAGAAAACATTCAGCAAGATAAAAACTGTATCTATCCATCAATACCCTTTTGACCTGAACTGCTAATTCTCTAACATTAACTACCACTAACATTTTATTTCCTGATGTTTGTTGTGTGTGTATGTAAATTATATTTTTGTAACCAAATTTTTACTGTATTCTGTATGTTCTCTGTCCTGCTTCTCACTTGACATTGTACGTGAGCATTTTTCCAGGTCAGTAAAATTCAAAATCCTGACACTAATAACTACAGAGGATTTTGTAATTAAACAGCTCCCATGTTTTATCGTCCTCTTCAGCAGAACCTCACTTTGGATGAGGGAAATCATCGTGGGCCTAGTTACCAATACCTCCCTAGCTCCTGCTAAGGACAGCCTTGTGACAGCTCCGATAAATTAAGAGATACAAGTAGATCTTGAGCAAGGATCTAATACAGGGGACCATGATACAAGTTCGGATCTACTGTATCACATGGTGACTGTAGTTACATGATTTTAAAAAAAGGTACAAGTGGAAATCTGCTTCCTGTATATCTGATACAAAAGGACAGATTTGGCAAGCATGAACGGTTGTCCTCTCTCCATCCTGCCTGGAGCACAAACAGGCAACCAAGAAGTTCCAGAACCATTTGGGAGCATGAGAAAGACAGCCACTTGTTCCAGCTGGTACACTGGACAGACTCCAGGAGCTTGGATCTTGATGGCATGCCTGGAGGATCTGCCGTACCAGCCTTGGCCTTACTGATCCATGAGGATAAACACCTCCATAGTTAAACTTCAGTTGGGTTTCTATGACATGCAGCCTAATGATACAATGGTAGAATGTGTGTGTATAGAAACCTCCAAGTGTATTTCTGATGATTTCCTTAGAATGAGTTGCTAGAAGCAGAATTACTGGATCAAAGTATTTGAATATTTCTAAAGCTTTTGATGCTTTCAAATTGCTTTCTAGGTAGGTTTTACCATTTTATTCATACCACCTACAAGAACCCACATCACCTCATCTCTGGTAACACTGCACCACCATTGGACTGGCACCTTTACATTTTTGTCAATTTGATGTATTGAAAATGGTGTTTAATAGTCCTATTTAACCAGCATTTTCTTTGACTGACCAGGGAAGCTCAACTGTTTTTCATGTTACTTAAAAATTTTCCTCATTACAGCAAGTCCACCACAACTAGAGACTTATTAAGATCCCATTCTTCACCAGCCAGAAATTAGGAATTTCAGAGCTTCCATGTACGAATTTGGTGCTACATCTGTCTTTCAGTCATTTTAAGACCTAATGTAAAGAGGCTCAAAAGTGATTCAAGTGAGTGGGCTTGCAAGTCTTGAAATAGGCTCTGAAAGTTACACAGACTAGTCCCAAAGCCATTCTGCAGTGCTATCTTTAATGTGTACCCAACTTGTTATATAAACCAGGGTTTTTCTAGTCTGTATCATTGCTATATCTATTGTACCAACACCCCACTGCTTTAATCACTGTAAATTTTAATATGTCTTAGGATCTACAGGTAGGAGTCTTGAGGACAGGGACCTTGTCTTACTTATCTCTGTATCTTCAGTACCCAGAACAGTACCCAACATATTAAGAGCAAAATAAATACAGTGAGAATGACTGTTTCTCTAATATTTTAATAGGCTGGTGATTCTCAAAGTATAGATCCTGGACAAGCAGCATCAGCACCTCTGGGAACCTAAAGATGCAAATTTGTATGCCTTGCCTGAGAACCAGAAATTTAAAGTGTAGGGCCCAGGATTCTCTGTAACAAGCCCACTCGAAGGTTCTGATGCTCACTCAAATTTGAGAAATACTGATAAAGCCTACAGTAAGGGAGATGAAGCCAAAAATTTAAACAAGTAACATGGAAGACTGGTTAAAAGATCTTAAATTTAAAAATTTATCATGCTGATGAAGCCCTGACTGTAGGCGATACTTCTGACAATGTGAGTGGTGCCAGCCAGGAAGCACATCTGACAAAAGCCCAAGATCAAGGCAGAGCAGCAGGTGAGAGATGCTGAGCAGCCTTCACGGCACTGTTTCAGCTCTGTAAACTGCTGTCTAAGAACAGTGGGTCCTGTTAACTGCAGAGTCTAGTTTTCTGAGAAAGATGAGTGAGTTCGGGGCCAGAGGGGAGAGGATAATCCTTCCCCCCAAACCAGCCACAGACTACCTCCTTGCTTCTCATGAATGGACCATATATACAGGTTAGACAATTAGGCCAATAATGTGATCCCATGGCTGAGGCAGGAATCATATGAAGAAAAAGACAAGCCTGGGAACTTCCCTGGTGGTCCAGTGGCTAAGCCTCCACGCTCCCAATGCAAGGGACTGAAGTTCAATCCCTGGTCAGGGAACTGGATCCTCTTGCTGCAACTAAGACTTTGCATGCTGCAACTAAGACTCAGTACATCCAAGTTAGTTAACAAAAGCATGGAACATCTTGTGCCCCAAAGTAAGAAGGTCCTCAGGGAGTAATAGGGGTATGTCAAAAGGACTGAAGGAGAAGAGAAGGGATAGGTCTTCCTTGCAAAAAGAATCCTAATTAATCAGTGTAGGAGGAATGATGGAAATAGAAAAATCACAGGTCTTCCTGGTGGACAGTGGTTAAGACTACAGTTTCAATGCAGGGACACTGGTTTGATCCCTTGTTGGGGAACTAAAATCCTATGTGCCGTGTGGTGTGGCCACCAAAAAAAAAAAAAAAAAATTGGCAAATTCCACAGTAATAAGTTCCAGTGGGCTGAATGGCAACCTCCAAAGAGTTTGGTCCTAATTCCTCGGAACCTGGGAATGTTACCTTATGTGGTAAAGTTTTTGCAGGTATGATTAATGTTCTCAAGAGAATCCTGGATTATCTGGGTAGGCTCTGAAAACCATCACACATCTCTTTACAAGAGAGAGGCAGACAGATTTAGACATAGACAAGAAACTACAGAGGCTGCGAATGCTTACAGCCACCAGGAGCTGTAAGAAGACGACGCCCCCTGAAGTCTTCAGAGAGACAGCAGACCTGCCAACACTGACTTCAGCCTAACAAAACTGATTTCAAACTTCTGAATTCTAGAACTCTAAGAGAATATATTTCTTTTCTTTTAAGCCACTGAGTTTGTGACAGTTTGTTACAGTGGCCATGGGAAACTAACACGTGGTGTTGGCAAGATTCATCAAAAGATACCAAAATTAGGGACTTCCCTGGTGGTCTGGTAGTTAAGACTATGCTTCTACTGCAGGGGGCTCAGGTTTGATTCCTGTTCAGGGAACTAAGATCCAACATGCCACATGTCACAGCCAAGAAAAAAAAGGAAATTAGTGGCCAGAAATATGCTAAAAAATGATATGTGCATAGTATCAAAGTATAGTTCCACCAGAGACTGATTAATTACAAAAGGAAAACTAGTCACTTACAGTGGAGAACCAGGCAGGTGCCACATTATCTAAATGATCAAAGTAACATCACCAGTATACTGACATCATGACTTCCTGACATGATGAACTGAGAAGGGCATATCACTTTCCAAAAGCCAGGAAGATCCCCCTAGGGCCTTCCTGATGCCCTTTTCAAAGACGGAGCTCAAGTCTAATACCGAAGAGACCCAAATCCTAGCAGCTGACAAAGCACAGAATGTCAGTACAGACACCAGAGCTTCTCTGCCAGTGTCAGTGCAAAGATGCCAGCTTATACTTTCTTCTTGGAGAAGGAAATGGCAACCCACTCCAGTACTCTTGCCTGGAAAATTCCATGGATGGAGGAGCCTGGTAGGCTACAGTCCAAGGCGGGGGCGCAAAGAGTAGACCACAACTGATCGACTTCACTTTCTTTCTTTCTATAGTTTCTTTTGGAGAAGGAAATGGCAACCCACTCCAGTGTTCTTGCCTGGAGAATCCCATGGACGAAGGGGCCTGGTGGGCTGCGGTCTATGGGGTTGCAAAGAGTTGGACACAACTAAGAAACTAACACACACACACACACACACACACACACACTTTCTTCTGAAGAAATCCTTTATTCTGAGATAGGTTTCTTATCTCTGGTGTTTCTTCTATGAAACAATGTTTATAATAAATTGTAGGTTAATTTAATATGCTTACTCTTCAAATTAAAAGGCTAATAAATCTGTATCAGCTTCCAAGAAATATTTTGAAGTTTATGGCCAAGGAAAGCCAAACATCAAGGCCAGCTGTTTGATAGACTATTCCATAGTAACAGAAATGTTTTATATCATAGCTTAGCTTTGCTTAGCCACAGGTCCATTGAGCACTTGGAATGTGGCTAGAATGAGAAACTTAACTTTTCCTTCTGTTAATTTTAATTAGCTTAAATAGTCACATATAGGAAATTCCCTGGTGGTCCAGTGGTTAAGATTCATCACTTTCACTACCAAGGGCTGGGGTTCAATCCCTGATCAGGGAACTAAAATCCCATAAGCCAAAGTATTCACATGTAATTAGCGGCCACTGTATTGGACAGTACAGTTTTAGGTATTACTGGGGTAGACAGGAATTTTTAACTCATTAGGAGTCCTGCAGCTCATGAGGAAGTCTCTCCCGCTTTGTAAAGGTCAGAGATGTTTTTACATTTAACAACAAACAGTGCAAAATGCAATTATATCTGTGTGGCTCAAGATAACCAGGCCCATACAGTCAAATCAGGCAGCAGGCTCCCGTTTCTGTGACCCTTTCCCCAGTCCTGGGCCCTGTCTCTCCAGAGATTGTTGCTTTCAGAGCCTCACACTGCTATGGAAACAGTCTCTTCACTGTATCTACTCTCACCAACCTACGGCTTCTCCCGAGACATACATGAGGTCTTTAAGACAAGAGAAAGGCTAGACAGAAGGCATCTGTCCAAGTCTCAGGTTAGGAACTCTCCACTGCCCCACAATCATTCTAGGCTAATGGGAGCCCCAAGTTTAACACGATTTAGGCATGTGTGGTCCCAGAAGCTGGCACAGAAGGACCATTTAGTTATCATCATTGATTTGAATGTTTCCTTAGAGACTGGCAACAGTGACAGCACAGTCCTGGTCCCAGGAGCTGCTGGGGGAGAGCTGAACAACTTCGTCAGCTGCAGGATGGGACCCTGAACTTTGTATCCATGTAGCTGATTCCCCAAATTCTCCAAGTCTAGTCATACCTTCTCGTGCTACTCATCCCATCACAGCCTCCATTCTCTCCAGAGCCCGATCCTTCTGAACCTGCAGTGTCAGGTCTGAGAACACAAACTGTCTGTCCTACCACCTTGACAGTGAGTCGTTCCCAGCCTTCTCCCTACACCAATCCAGCCATGCACCGCTACACTCCTCCCCTCCTACCTGGTGCCCTGAGGAGACGGTAGCAGAGAGTCAGTTTTCCCATTGCCCCTACCTCTCCTTGGGTCAACAAGTCAAGCCGGGTCTCTGGTGTAACTGTGACAGTATTGTCTACCTCCTGGAGACAGTTTCTATAAACTTGTATGCAACAGAAGCTGGACATCCTATTAAAAATGAGGAAACATCCTGAACAGATACCTCACCAAAGAAGCTATACAGACAGCAAGTAGGCATAGAAAGATGCTCCACTTTGTATGTTATCGAAACACAAAACAATGAGCTATCACTACCCACATATTAAAATTACTCAAATCCAGAGCACTGACAACACCAAGTGCTAACAAAAATGTGAAACAATAGGAACTCTCATTCATTGCTGGTGGGAAATGCAACATGGTTTAGCCACTTTGGAAGACAGTTTGGCCCTTTCTTACAAAACTAAACATGATCCAGCAATTACATCCCAGGGTATGTACCCAAAGAACTTGAAAACTTATGTCCACACACAGAACTGAACACAGGTGTTCATTGCAGCTATAACTGCCAAACCTTGAAAACAATCAAGATATACTTGAGTAGGTGAATGGATAAGCTGTGGTACATCCAGACAATGGAATGTTATTCAGCACTAAAAAGAAATGAGCTGTCAAGCCATGAAAAGACATGGAGAAAATTAAATGCATATTACTGAGTGAAAATAACTAATTCAAAAATTACAAAACTATACAATTCCAACTACATGACATTCTGAAAAAAGCAAAACTATAAAGACAATAAAAAGATAAGTGGTTGCCAGGGGTGTGGAGGATGTGGGGATAAATAGGTGGAGCACAGAAGACTTCTAGGGCAGTGAAACTATTCTGTATGAAACAATAATGGTGCATACATGTCATTATATGTTTATCCAAACCCTTAGGATGCATGACTCTTAAGAACCCTTATGTGCAGAGAAAGGAGAACCCTCCTATACTGTGGGTGGGAATGTAAATTGGTACAGCCACCATGGAGAACAGTATGGAGGTTTCTCAAAACTCTAAAAATAGAGTTGCCATATGATCCAGCAGTTCCACTCCAGACAAAACTATAATTCGGAAAGATACACACATCCCTGTGTTCATAGAAAAAACGTAATAGCCAAGATGTGGAAACAACCTAAATGTCCAAAAAGAGATGAATGGATAAAGAAGATGCGGTACATGTAGACAGTGGGATTTTATCAGTCATAAAAGAGGACAAAGAGACACCATTTGCAGCAGCAGGGATGAACCTGGAGACTGCTACGCTGAGTGAAGTGAGACAGAGAAAGACAAGTATCGTATGATATCACTTATATGTGGGATCCAATAGAAAATGATTCAAATGAACTTATTTACAAAACAGAAACAAATAGAGAACAGACTTGTGGTTGTGGCGGGGTTGGGGAGGGAAGGGGAGGGTTCGATTGGGAGTTTGGGGCTATCAGATTCAAACTATTATATATAGAATGGATAAACAACAAGATCCTACTGCACAACACGGGGAAATATATTCACTATCTTGTGATAAGCCATAATGGAAAAGAATATGTATATTCATATGTGTTGTTTTTGTTAGTCACTCAGTCATGTCTGACTCTTCAGTGTCCCCTGGACTGTAACCCACCAGACTCCTCTGTCCATGTAATTTCCCAGGCAAGAATATTGGAGTGGGTTACCATTTCCCTCTCCAGAGGATCTTCCCAACCCAGGGATCGAACCCAAGTCTCCCGCATTGGCAGGTGGATTCTTTACAACTGAGCCACCTGGGAAGCCCATACATATGTGTATATACATTTACACACACACACACACACACACACACACACACACACACACACGTGGCCTTCCCAGGTGGAAATGGTCACCCACTCCAATATTCTTGCCTGGGAAATCACATGGACAGAGGAGCCTGGTGGATTACAGTCCAGGGGACACAGAAGAGTCGGACATGACTGAGTGACTGAGCACATATGTACATATATATCTGAATCATTTTGCTGTACACCGGAAACCAACACAACATTGTAAATCAACTATACTTCAATTTTTTTTTTAAGAGTCAACCCTAACTTAAAACTATGAGCTTTTAGTTCATGGTATGTAGGTTCATGACTGTAACGACTGTATCACCCAGATGCAGGACACTGAGAGTGGGGAGACTTTACATGTGTGGGAACTCCATGTATTTTCTACTCAGTCTTGCTGTAAACCCAAAAATGTTCTTTAAAAGTCTGTTTTCAGGGACGTGCCTGGTAGCCTAATGGGTAAGACTCTGTGGTTGGGAATCCATGCCTCTACTGCAGAGGGCATGAGTTTGACCCTTGGTTGGGGAACTAAGAATCTGCGTGCAGCATGGTACAGCCAAAAGAAAAAAAAAAAAAAGGCCTGTTTCCAAAAAAGGAAGACAACACATTTCCTTGCTTATAATCATCTATCTCTGGAAGGAAAACAAGGAACTGATAATATTGGTTATCTGGAGTGGCTGGCAAAAAGGCTTTTCACTATTTACTTTTGTACTTTAAAAATGTTAAACCATAAGCTTGTATCATCCAGTCAAAAAAATTAGTGAAATTTTTAAAATAAAATTAAATCCTAAGGCAATAACTTAAAATGATGAAAAAGCTTTATAAACAAACATGTTTCACCAGTGAATTAATAATATTACTAACAAGAGAATATACCAGGTGTCAGGCAATGCACTAAGTGGACAAGCGGATTTATAAGAAAAAAATGGCATTAATTTAAATATCAAACAAGAGAAACAAGTCAGTAAATAATGAATAATTCAGTAAAATGTTAGGCAGCCATTGAAACAAGGTTTATAGGAAGTCTTTAATAGTATGTCTAAATCCTTATGTTAAATCAATAGCAAGATATAACACAATTATCATAGTTACTTTTTTTTCTTGCCATGCAGCTTGTGGGATCCTAGTTCCCTGTCCAGGGATTGAACCTGGGCCCACACCAGTGGACATGCAGAGACCTAACCACTGGATCACTAGGGAATCCCCCAGTTACTTTTTTTTAATGAAAGAAAGAAAAACTAAGCAGAGAAGAAAGGCTAGAATAAATATACTAAAGTAACTATTTTAGTATATTTATTTGATAAAAGCATATAATTTTAATTTTCCACTCTTATAATTGTGTTTCAATAAGTACACACTACTGTAAGTTAAAAAAAAAAAACAACCTTTTTTTCCTTTAATGGTTTTCACAATTTTGGGATCTCACATAATGGAAAGGTTCAGTGATGGAAAATTACCTGCGAGTTTGGTACTATAAAAACCAGATCTAGACTGAAATTCAACTCTGACATTACCTATTTGACTTCGAGGAAATCAAGTTCCTTTCTATTTTTTCTTGACTCTGGAATTTGGAAAACAGCTCCTACTTTTCTTACAAGGGTACATTTTAGTGTCAGATATGCTTGTTTACATTGAGCAGCTTATTAGCATTATATGAAGCACAATCAAAAGTGACCTTTGATTTCTTTGCTTCTTTTGAGCTTTAAGAAGCCATTCATTGTTGTGAGGCACTCCCATCCACATATTTCTGTATCTCCAGTATTCTTGCCTGGAGAATCCCACAGACAGAGAAGACTGGCAGGCTACAGTCCACAGGTTTGCGAAGCAAACTTAGCACAGCATACAATGGATCTAAAAATCTACATAAAGCTCTTTAGAGTACCCAAAATGTTCACTCAAATCCCAGTAATTTCTTCCTTCTCTGATTACATTTGAATTTTTTTCAAGGAGAAACTGGTCTGAAATGTGTTCTCCTATTTAAATCTTCACATCATAGCTTAAATAGCCTTCTGTAGATTAAGTATGAAATCACAGTCCAATTACAAGAATATTCTTTAGATAAAATACATTATGGAACCAAAAGAAAGAAAGATGTTGAACTTTGTTTTCAATAACAATATTGACTTCTGGAACATCTATCATTCAAAATCAACTAACAGCAGTTAGTTATTATATACAATTCATTTTATTCTCAAGATAACCATAATAAGTATCCTAATTTTTTAGGGGGGATGGGAAAAACTGAGGCTCAGACAGGCAAGGTCAGATACCCATTAAGTGGCAGAGAAGCCCTCAAACTCAAGACTCTCTAGGTCTATTTTCTTAACTTTTAGGACACAGTTGCCTCTTGTGCAACACACGAAATATTCATGCCAGCCAAAGACTGAATCCTAATCTCCTAAGAATTTTGAAAAAAAAATTTTTTTCATATTTCACCCTAGTTGTATCTCGAGTTTATTCTCTAGCATGAAGCCTCTGATGTGCCCAAGTGCTAAGCTAGTGCTGAATCCTAATCTAAGAATTTAAAAAAAAAATTGTTTTCATATTTCACCCTGGTTGTATCTCAAGTTTATTCTCCAGCATGAAGCCTCTGATGTCACACAAGTGCTGAGCTGTGCCTGGATTTCCCACAGTCAGCACACTCATAAGGTTTCTCTCCAGTGTGAATTCTGTAATGTTCACTAAGGTGTGCTTGCTTGCGGAAGGTTTTTTCACACTCACTACACTTATAAATATGTTTCTCTCCAGTGTGAGTCCTCTCATGTTCAACAAGGGAAGAGTTCTGAGTGAAAGCTTTACCACATTTGGTACATGTATAAGGCTTCTCTCCTGAGTGGATCCTCCAATGCTGCATGAGGCATGTGCTCTGATTAAAGGCTTTCCCACAGTCATTACACTTATAAGGTCTATCTCCAGGATGCCTTCTCTGATGAAGAGTAAGGCATATACTCTGACTGAAGGCTTTGCCACACTCACTACATTTATAGGGTTTCGCTCCAGTGTGAACTTGCAGGTGTTTAATAAGGGATGGACTCTGACAAAAGGCTTTGCCACACTCACTGCATTTATATGGTTTTTCCCCAGTATGAATTCTCAGATGCTGGATGAGGACTGCTTTTGTTTGAAAAGCTTTCTCACATTCATTACATTTATAAGGTTTCTCTCCTGTATGAATCTTAAGATGTTGAATAAGATTTGACTGTTTACGGAAACAAGTTCCACATTCAGTACATACGTAGGGCTTCTCTCCTGTGTGAATCCTCTGATGCTGGGTAAGAGGTGATCTCTGAGTAAAACACTTTCCACATTCACTACATTCTGAAGGTTTCTTCTGCCTGTTAAATCTCTGATGTTTCATGTGCAGTGAAATCTGGCTGGAACTCATGCTGTCTGTAACAATAAAAGGACATCTGTCTGATAGGCTCCAGTTTATAAGAAATGTTCTGTCAAATTCATAATATTTACAAGGAACTTTCTCAAAGATGATTATCTTTAGAGTAACACTGCTCTCCTATAAAAGGTCTGTGTGCATGTGGTATCCTCCCAGTCATTGCTCACAATTTCCCTTCCTAGTTCTTGTTCAGCATGCATCTTCAACTTCTAATGCAAACCTCTGATGACCAGGCTGTCTGATCTTCCACATCTTTTCAAGTCATTTAACACTGCGCCATCAGGCTTGGTTTTCTCACCTCAAAAAAATTCGCAAAGGAAAATATCCTACGTGCAGATCAGAGGACCTGCATTGTAGAGCCCTGATTTTTATCCGCTTGTCAATAACAGAGGAAGATTACAATGATGGGGGGAAAAGATTAGAATAGGTGATTGGCAGAAAGAGATTAAGTAATGACAGGTCTTGGGAAATCTATAAACTTCCCTATTGTGATTTATTCTGAAACACACAAATACTAAAACCTGATCCAGTAATTTAGGATTATCCAGACTGATAAATAGAATAATAAGATACTAATCTTGGGTAACTTAAGTGTTGGGGAAAATTACTACTCAGTCTCTAGTCCTCAAAAAAATGGGTGAAAAGTAATGATGTTTCCTTCAGTTGCCTGTAAGTAGTATCTTCACAGACTAGTAATAACTGAAGAGCTTCTCTGTCAAGATTTCAAACATGATCCAGGCTTTAACGTTTGCTAGGTCCATCTCACCAATCCTTCCCTATTCACTCACCTTGATAGTGTCTCTTTGGACCTCTCTCTCTCCAAAACATTCAGCATCCATTGCTCTCCCCCTACATACAACTGGGAAATCTCACAGGTTTGGAAACTAGAGCTCTGCTCAATGAAAGAAAATAATATACCACTGTTTTGTTTACAGAAAAATAAGATAGAGGTAGTCCTTAAGGAAGAAGACCCTACTGGATAGTAACTTCACTACAGCCAGGATCTGGCCCTCACCTTTGAAGCCAAAAAAATTCTTCATTATCTGACAGGTACTAATCAAATTCACAAGGAGAATGATGTCGCAAACACAAAGTCACTTTACTAGTTTACAGTGAAAATTTTTTATGCTTAACATCCAGCTGGTTAATACATTCTCCCCACTATAGAAAAACTGTATGACAACCAAATTGTTGTCATCAGGACACACCTCAGGAAGCACAGAAACGGAGAAAGAGTGGACTATTAGACAATCTTAACAGCATCAAACTTTGATGCACTCATAAAGCTGCACAGAATCAGAGAATATTGAGGCACCCCACCATCAGAGCGTTCTCTTCTCTAGACGGTCTGGAGACACAAACACATTCTTATTTCCTGAGGTCACCTTCTATGTTAATTATACAAGTTACACATGAATGTATCTTCACTTTAAAATATTATAACAACATGAAGGTATATAGGATAAAACTGTAATTTGTATAACCATCACCACCCCACTCTACCATAACAAACCCATCTCCTTCCCAGAGATAATTTGGAGTATATACTTTCAGTCTTTTTTTCTACATATTTTTTATACACATATAGCATTTGATTTTTCTACATAAATAAAATTGTTCTCTAGATGCTGCTATGTAATTTGATGCTTTTTTCACTAAGGAATATGTCTTTGAGATCATTTCATGTTGATACATACAGATCTACTGGGGCTGAGAGTCAAATGGTATACACTGGTATATCTGCACTAATGGTTTACAGTCATAATCTCCAATGTATACAAACACATCATGCAGTTCTATGTCAAAAAAATCAAAAAATAGGCAGAAGATCTAAATAGACATTTCTTCAAAGAATTACAGATGGACAAAAAGTACATGAAAAGATCTCAACATCACTAATTAGAGAAATACAAATCAAAACTACAGTGAGATATAGCCTCACATTGGTCAGAATGGTCATAATCGAAATACAAACAATTAATGCTGGAGAGGGTGTGGAAAAAAGGGTGCCCTCCTATACTGTTGGTGAGAATGGAAATTGGTAACAGCCACTATGAAGAATAGTAGGGAAGTTTCTTAAAAAAACTAAATGTAGCCCTATCATATGATCTAGCAATCTCACTCTGGGGTATATCCAGAGAAAGCCATCAGAAAAGGTACATACACTCCAATGTTCACTGCAGCACAATTTACAATAGCCAAGACATGGAAGCAACCTAAATGTCCATCAACAGAGGAATGGATAAAGAAGATATGATACACATATACAATGGGATATTACTCAGTCCTAAAGGAGAACAAAATAATTCCTTTTACAGTAACATGTTTGGACTTAAAGATGAACTAAGTGAAGTAAAATAGACAGAGAAAGACAAATACCATATGATATCACTCATGTGGACTCTAATTTTTAAAAATGATACAAATGAACTTATTTACAAAACAGAAACAGACTTACAGATTTTGAAAACAAATGTATGGTTACCAAAAGGGAAACGTGGGCAGAAGGGATAAATCAGGAGCTTGGAATTAACATACACACACTACTATTTATAAGATTGATAACCAACAAAGACCTACTCTACAGCACAGGGAACTCTATTCCGTATTCTTTGATAACCTATATGAGAAAAGAATCTGAAAAAGATTGAATATATGTATATGTATAACTGAATCACTTTGCTGTACACCTGAAATTAACATAACATTGTAAGTCAACTATAATACAATAAAATTTTTTTAATGATTTATGGTCAGAGACTGATCTGATTGGGCAGTCTTGTACCACAATGGTTGTTAATAAAGTGACTATTTTGTGTGAATTTATCTTTATCTGCTGTATAAACTTCCATTATGAACATACTAAACACAAAAATAAACTCTAAGTGGTTCACATAGCTAAATAGAAAACCAAAACTCTAAGCACATCTTTATTTCCTCTAATTTTATTGTCCCCAAATAAAAATCATTTTGTTTTCTTAATTATATAGAATGAAACATATCATAAAAAGTGATTAGGCCAAAAATGAAATTACTTGAAATCCTACCATCCAGAAGAAACTGTTGATATTTTTCTTCTAAGATCTCTCAGTGCACACATAGACACATATGTATACATGTATTATGTGTACATATTAGACTAGAATGAATTCTTTGGGAAATAAATAGTCATATCTATTCACAGAGTTCCCATTACCTAAAAATCCAGTTCACCTAGTACTATTCTTACTGAGTTTAACGGATACCCAGGCTCCACATTGCCTTCTAATGGCCAATAACACTGGTGTGATTACTCTAGCTCTTGTTCCAAACAAGGCCAGGAACTCATTGCATACCCTCTGGGGAAACATTTAATTCACCTTTACAATTGGTCTTCTAATAATTTACTATCAGTTTATTTTTATCTACTTATTTGGCTGTGCCAGATCTTAGCTTTAGCGTGTGGGATCTTGAGCTGTGGCATGAAAACTCTTAGTTGCACTATGTGGGATCTACTTCCTTGACCAGGGATGGAACCTGGGCCTCCTGCATTGGGAACGAAGTGTCTTAGCCACTGGACCAACCAGGGATGTCCTTACTATCAGTTTCTGACCACTACACGATTAGACCATCATACTTAGCAGTTCAGTGTGTGGTTTCAGGGTGTTCCACCTGACTTCGGTTTAAGTATCCATGATAAGAAATTACTGCACACTCTGATCTATCCTGTAACCAATTACCCCAGAGCCTTCTTTCACAACAAGCCACTCTCTGATTTGAGTAAGATAGCCCCATTTCTGGAGAGTTCTGTGTTCGGTCTGCAAGGTCTAGGTTCAGTGGTCACTTGGTGGTTGCCACCTTAAGTCTGCCTAATGGTGGCCCATAACACTCCCATAACAACCCATCCTGGGCTCTAGTTAGATTTCACTTGCCCAGAGACAAGTTGTTAGGAACGCAAGCAACACTGGTTTGCCTCCTGGACACACTTCCCATGGGGAAGAGTAGGAATCTGAGGTGCAGAGGGAAGAGAAAGACCCATAAACTGTCAGTTTACTTTACTTCCATCATACTCTAGATTCAGGGGAATTCAGGGATAGCCCATCCATACCCAAACGACTATTTTAAGTCTAAATGAAAGCATGTCGTTCTCCTGGGAGAGTATCACTAATGACGAAAAGTCAGGGAGAGGTGACAATGCACAAAAAAAGAGGGCTGGTGCTCTTAAGGACCAAGCATCCTGGGGTAAAATTTCTCCACCAGGAATAAGATTGGAGCCCACCAACACCCCCCCAACCATACACACACTCCAAACCTAATGGAGAAGCCACTGATTTCAAAAATCAAAGACTGTGGGGCAATAGTGAAAGGCAATGAGACAAGCATTAGACTGAATCAAAATGTCTGGGTTCTAGTCTCTGCTCTTCCACTATCTCATTCGGTAACCTGAAGCAAGTCACTCAGCTTCAATTGTGATTTCATTTTTTTTTTAAATCTGTAAAAAATAATATTTAAAGCTTCCTCTAGTACCAACATTTTGTGATCCTTTGACCCCAAAGATAGATGGGGAAAAAGCAAAAATCTCAAATCAAGCCCTTTCACTCCCTCTTTGATTGAAGCTGGTTATTCATTTATATGAAAAGTACTAAGTGAGAAGGCACTATTTGTTAAGCAGTGAGATGGCCACTTGTTAAGAATAAGCTGAGGGACTTCCCTGGTAGTTCAGTGGTTAAGACTCTGGGCTTCCATAGCAGGGAGCATGGGTCTGATTCCTGCTCAGGGAACTAAGATCCTGCATGCTGCCTGGCATGGCCAAAATAAATGAATAGGCTAAGTGTGATAGGGCCCACATGGGGTCTCATTGATAAGACAGCTCGTTATGTCAACCTAGAAAACAGATAATAAATCAGGTGATCTGAGAGACTGACCAAATAGCTCAAATGGCATCCTGTTATCTCACTAGTGTCTATCTTCTCAAAGCTGCGAGACCACCAGATTCCAGACCTCTGGCTACATGACCATCCCTTCAGAGAATTGTTCATTGGTGGAGTATAAGGACTCCATCAGAAAGGGAGAATGCTGGTTCTCCTTAAGAGTCAGTCATCCTCTCTTTTCCCTCTAATAAATCTCTTTTTCTTGCCTGACTGCCCGGCTCGCTTCTTTTTCTCTGCACTTGCCTTACAAAGTGAACAACAGGACAACACCTCAGTCTCACAATCAGAGGCTGATGAATTTCAGGAAAATAAGACAGTCTTAGTGTGAAGCAGAATCTCCAACAAAAGACAGGGAGCCTATTGGAAGATGTTAGGGACCTCCTAAGAGGAAAGGGTTTAGGAACCCCTATGAAGAAAAAGGAAAGAATATTGTATCAAAAGACAGTGACAGGGTTACCAGTCTAATCTGTCCCAATCCACTAGCACCTCTTGACACCGAACAAATTAATTACCTTCAAATTTCTAATCAGATTAATTCACACCTCTAAACAATTTTAATATTCAGGTCAAGTATGAACCACATTTCTTCCTCTAGAAAAGTTTCCTTCACCTTTCCAAGGCACTTTCTCAACATTCTAAAAGAATGTCACCCATTATCTACTGTTGTACTTTCCATTCTGTGTTTAACAGTCTGATTACATTCCATCTCCCTCCACTAAACTTTGAAGACAAGTATATAACATGAGCTCGAAACTGGCAGTCTCTTGGGTTTGAATCCACGTTCCATCAGCTATTAGCCAACAAGTGGTACTGGGTAAGTTACTTTACGTTTTCTGTTCCATTCTTAACAAATGTTAAATGGAGCTGATAATTACTTTCATAGGGTTGTGATGATGTATAAATGAATTAATGCATGGAACGTATTTAGAATAATACCAGCTGATAAGCATACAATACATAGTACGGCAATGGCACCCCACTCCAGTACTCTTGCCTGGAAAATCCCATGGACGGAGGAGCCTGGTGGGCTGGTAGTCCATGGCGTCGCTAACAGTCGGACACGACTGAGCGACTTCCCTTTCACTTTTCACTTTCATGCACTGGAGAAGGAAATGGCAACCCACTCCAGTCTTCTTGCCTGGAGAATCCCTGGGACGGGGGAGCCTGGTGGGCTTCCGTCTATGGGGTCGCACAGAGTCGGACACGACTGAAGCGACTTAGCAGCAGCAGCAGCTGTTAAACTGTTGAGTCTGGATGTCTTCACACAGCACCTACCCTGTTGCTATTAGTAATAAAAACTTAATGAAAGGAAAGAGATAACTTGCACATTCACTTATTCAACCCGCACAACTTTGTGAAGTGGCAAAACGAGGGATAGTATTTGTTTCTAGGACACAAAAAACGGAAGCAACCCACAAGTTCGGTCACTCAAGTACAAATAAATGGAACCGGGCCTCCCAGACCAGGGCTCTGGTACAGCCTTCCTCCCTCCCTCTCCAAGGGAGCCGGTCCCAACCCCCAGGCCTGTGCTCCAAAGGCCTGGCTCTTCCAGAAGGAAGAGGCGTTGAGGCCAGCTCAACTCCCAGGACCAGCCGCAGCCGGGGACGGCCAAGTCTGCTCACCAAGCGAACCGCGAGGCACCGCCCGCCGCGCTTCTCCGCCCTCTCGCGTCTGCGGGTTCCCAGGCAGCCCGCAGGTCCTCCCGCGCTCCAGCCCAGCCGGACGGCAACAGTACGCGCCGCACCAGCAAATGCAGCCGTCTCCTCCCTGGCAAGCCGCCGGGCTTCTTCCCCCGCCCCAAAACAGTCGCAAACGCACCTCAGTATACCTCCTCCCCGAATAAGGATGCTGAAGTCAAGTGAGAGTCGGGGTCGTTCCCGGGAACTCTTACCCCAGGTTAATTTACCCAGCAATCGGACCACGTTTATCTTCCCCAAAATTCTGTTCCAGGTCATCATCCTTTGATGGTTTTCTGAAAGTTTCCCTAAACCTGGCTTCAACCTTCCTGCTACACGTTCTCAACTGTAAGATAATTGGTCTCCTCATAGGAACCAAAAACACCCTACTGCTTCCGGCTGTTTGATCAACAATTGGCCAAAAGACAAGAGCTCTGCTTTGCCTTGATGTCCCAGGTTCTCTCTCTGTGAACCTGGTCAAGTCAGCCCTCTGTGCCACTTCCCTCACTTATAAAGATATTAATTTCAAAGATACCAAATTTCATAGTGTTGCTGTCAGGATTAAATGAAGTTAATCCGTGTAATTTACCAAGAATTTCTGGTACTTAAAAATGGTCAATAATGTTTGCAGAACATTACCATGCTCCCCAAATCCCAGCTTCAAGCCCCATTGACTGCAATGACTTACAGGACTTTCCTGCCTTCAAGGTAGCACCCCTGCCCCCCTTCTGAGAAACTTTAGATCTTGCTGATCTTCATTCAGGCAGTATTTGCATATTCCAGGAATGAAGCCACTGGCAGCAGGGTACCTGACCCACTTCCAGGCATTTCCAATGATCTGCAAGCTCAGGAAAATAGGGCTGTCACCCAGGTTAGATTCCCGTGTCAGGAAGATTCCCTGGAAGGGGAATGGCAACCCACTCCAGTATTCTTGCCTGGAGAATACCATTGACAGAGAATACCATTGGCAGGCTACAGTTCATGGGGTCACGAAGAGTCCGACCCGACTGAGTGACTAACACTTCTTACCATCAATATCCCTAGTGCGCAGTAGTAGGCTTTCAGGAAGCATTTAAGTGAATGAGATGCAACAAAGTTATCTGCTCAAATTTCCAGATGGACAATATTGTAAAGTAATTAGCCTCCAATTAAAATAAATAAACTTAAAAAAATTCCCAGATGGACCATTTTCACAAAATGGAGTCCATTTATGATGCTGAAAACAGGAGTGGAAATGCCAGACTGAAACCATCACTATCTTCAGCTAAAAGAGGACCCTTTGTAGAACTGTTAGCTGACAGGCCAGAGAACAACGTTGGGCTTGCCTTTCTTTTTACCCAGTGTCTCAGCTTCAGCAATTCTTTTGAATCAGATGTTAGGCAGGCTGGTCGGTTCAATGAGGTGCATAACAGCGCCGGGGACCTGAGTCATGTTTCCTGTTTTCTTGAAGAACATTCCTTAACCAAATAAGAAAAAATTTCTATACGCGATAGCATAAGGTAGGCGTTGCATGAGCTCATTCTGCCTGTCCAATCAGGTATCGCCAAGTACCCTGTAACTGAGACAAAGAGCTGACTGTATATAAACCACCATACTGCTTCGTTCGGGGCTCTCGTCTGATTCCGCTGCGTCGGATGAGGCTTGAGCCCTAGCGCGCTAGAAATAAAAAATTCCCTTCTTGCCTTTGCATTACTGTGGTGGACTTGTTCGCTCTCTCGGTCGGTTCGGAGATACAGGCTCGGTGCATAACACAGATACCATCTTCTTCCTCCATAGTCCTAACATTCCACATGCCAGAGATCCTAAGCCTACATATTTTTTCCCTTTTAGACTTCAAAGAATCTCTATCAAAAGGCTCTGCTGGGTGGAAACTAACCCTGCAGTGGGGTGCCCCAGGCAGAGCAGGTTACTAGAAACAGGAATCTGGGGCTTAACTGCAATTTGTGATGAGCTTCTTCAGTGAGAGGTGGAAAATGGATTGGAGGAATGGACACCAAAAAATCCCACTGAACTAAGATGACCTTAGCCCTGCTCTAGCCAGCAGCTGCAAGAAAGTGAAACTAGAGCTACTAGGGGTCAAGACCAGATTTCTGCATTATGTAGGGGAAAAGATGGGGTTAAAATGCAGAATCAACTTATTTCTCTGCCTCACTTACATGCAATAAGGTCTTATTCTACAGGCCAAAAATCTTCTTGATCTAAGGGGAGCTTCTCCCATTCTCAGAATTAGGGCATAACAGACACAAGGAAAGAGGCATCATGGAGCAGAAGTACAATAAAGAGAAATCAGAGGGAAAAGCAAGGACACTGGAGTTTCAATTTCACCTGAGAATAGCTGTGTTACCTCAGGCAAGTTCAACCATCCTTCTGTCTTCCTCTCTCATTTTGTGGATCTCATGTGGCCTTATCTCATGTTCTTCTAAAGTCACAAATTACATTTTGATTCACTGAATATAAGCAACACATTCTAATTCTTCATCATTGCAGAGCCCCAAGAAAAGCCATGAGTTCAGGAAGGTCTTCCATATTCGGGTTCTCAAGCTCAACTACTCTCCTGCCAAGCCAGCATCACTGCTCAGCTTGTCTCTCTTACTGCAAGGATATTCCAGTTCACACAGCTGTGCTTCTACACTTGCACGCATTTTTCTCTTCCTGTTGACCATGACGTCAATATATCTGGAAACACTTTGTTAAACTATAATGGGACATTTAAATGTCTAATTTGTAACAGAACGCCCTCCCCCACCCAAAATATTTTTGCTACATATTACTTTTGCTTACAAGATCCTCTCTGTATCAGATTGGACCACACATTCTGTACCTTGGGGGAAGGTTCAGAATTCTTACTTCTGGCAAACACTTCATGACATACTCTTGTATTCACTGTACCTTTCTGCTAGTAACTGTGGACTTAAGTCACAACCTGCATTTGGGCATGGAGAATTGTTTGACTCAATTTTAGTTGAGCTCAACAGGTATTTACTGAGCACCTACTAAAGGCCAGAGACTGTGGATACAAAGATGAATAAATTTCACATGGCTTCTGCCCTGATGGAGTTGACAGTGGGAACAGAGATTTGTAAACTAGCCATTATAAACTGAAGTGAAAGTCGCTCAGTGGTGTCTGACTCTTTGCAACCCCATGGACTGTCCAGTCCATGGAATTCTCCAGGCCAGAATATTGAAGTGGGTAGCCAATCCCTTCTCCAGGTGATCTTCCCAACCCAGGAATCGAATGCAAGTCTCTTGCACTGCAGGCAGAGTCTTTGCCAGCTGAGCCACAAGGGAAGCCCAATAATACTGGAGTGGGTAGCCTATCCCTTCTCCAGTGGATCTTCCTGACCCAGGAATTGAACTGGGGTCTCCTGCATTGCAGGTGGTTCTTTACCAACTGAGATATCAGGGAAGTCCTCTAAATAGCATTTCTATATTTTCCTTAGATTGCAAGGGTTGCCTCTGGACTTTTTCTATACCTAAGAAACTCTAGTTGGTCAACCAGGCCACCAGGAAGGTGTTTGTGCAATGATATAGGAGTTGAGTAGAATGAAGATTTGGGGACTGTTGGGCCAGATAAAGGACCAGGCTTGGGTAGGACATAGGCTGCCCCACAGCTTCCCTGTCCGACTCTTTGCAACCCATGGACTATACAGCCTGTGGAATTCTCCAGGCCAGAATACTGGAGCAGGCCTTTCCCTTCTCCAGCCTTTCCTAACCCAGGGATCAAACCAGGTCTCCCACATTGCAGGCAGATTCTTTGCCAGCTGAGCTGCAAGGGAAGCCCAAGAATACTGGAGTGGATAGTCTATCCCTTCTCCAGCAGATCTTCCTGACTCAGGAATTGAACCAGGGTCTCCTACATTGCAGGTGGATTCTTTACCAACTGAGCTACCAGCCATTATAACCTGATACATAAAATGATGAAGTCAAAAAATACAGAAATACAAACATGTGACATCAGGGACAGCTTTGAAGAGTTGTTGCCTGAGTACATTCACAAGTGACAAATGAGAGCCTCCCAAGCAGAAGCAGGGAAGGGAAGCAGGTGACAGGAAGAGAATGTGCAAAGGTGCCAAACTAGAGTCCAATGATGATGAGTCACAGGAATTTGCACTATGGAATAGAACATGCAAGGAATGCCCTCTGAAATGACGAAGCAGGCACGGGCCAGATGAGGAGACTCAGCTACCCCTGGAGGCTAACACTTTATTCAGAGAGAGAACCACAGAGCTGCCACAGTTGTGTCTTGCAAAGACCATCCAGAAGACATGTGAAAGATGGCCCAGTTGTACAAGAAACTGCAAGACTGGTTGGGAAAATGGGAAAAAAAAAAAGCCTAGGAAATGAATCAGGGAGCTTGGATAAAGCACTATCAGTGGGGGTGGCTTCCTAGGAGTTATAAGTCAACTGGATATGGTGGT
The DNA here is from genome assembly GCF_001704415.2 of Capra hircus. Classification (NCBI taxonomy): domain Eukaryota; kingdom Metazoa; phylum Chordata; class Mammalia; order Artiodactyla; family Bovidae; genus Capra; species Capra hircus. Next base: position 16,298,540 of record NC_030829.1, on the reverse strand, counting down.
TGATTGGATATGATGAGGGAAGGCTGAGGAAGAAGCTAGCTTGAGGCCAAGCTGGAGTGACTTGACACATGGTGGGCCAGCAACTGACACAAAGTCAGGAGTAAATATCTGCATGTGTGAGAATATGGGATGGGGGTAAAGCTGATGAGTTCCTTTTCTTTCTGCTTCTCCAGGAAGTAAAAATGGTACCAGATTCTCTTAGGATAAAGATTAAAACCTCAGTTTGTCCATTCCATTTTAGAAAATCTTTCTAACAACTGAGGCATCTTTCACCCTTAAGGTTTTCTGACTTCTTCCTCAAGAAAACTCTCCCTTTCCTCTCTAACCTCCAGTCAAGACTCCAAAGACAGTAGCATATAAATATCACTCTAAATGTCAAGAAGTTCCGAAAGTTTTTGGTAAGCAGAGTTTGATTAAAATATATTAACTCAACAAATAAACATTTACTGAGCATTTACTATGTGCTAGCAATGAATTCTTTAGTGTTTGAAAAAATATAGACATTTGCTTTCCATGAGCATAAAATACAGTTTTCATAGTGTTATTTTCCCCCCTAAGACATTAATGTATTCAATTATGAACTGCCCCATGGCAGGTTTGGGAACATTATCTTCATAGCTGGAGAGGGAAAAGTATGTTATTTCTGTCATATTCCCATTATTGGTAATTAATAGCTCAAACTAATGCTTGTAAGACAGTTGCTCTGGAAAAAAATATCAATGCTGAATTCCAAATAACCATTCCAGAATTAACTTACTTTAGTTGTGTTTAATGGTCATATTTTTTAAAACCATATAAACTTCAGAGCATAGAAAACTATTTCAAATACCAGTCAAAGGCTATCCTCATATAATCTTCCACAGCTGACTCTCTGGGCAGCAGTTAAGTACAAGAAAGAAAATGGAGACGTAAAGGGGAAACATGCCCTTCTTTTCACTCAAAAAATAAAATGCCATCAGTCATGGGAAACCATACTATCTTGATTTTCAGCGTTGAAAAAGAGGTAATTCTCTTCAGAATTCTTTCCAAATGCATCCCATGAGAAGGGTTTCCTTAGATAGCTCTAGTTCACAAAGAATGATAAACATCCTGGAATAAGAAAGTCCCAATAAAAACAAACATCTGACTCTCATGAATCTATGGTTATCTCCAGTGCCGGGACTTCCTGATGGTCCAGTGGTTAAGACTCCACGCTTCCGCTGCAATGGGCACGGGTTCAGTCTTGGTAAGGAAACTCAGATTCCTTGTGCCAAGTGGCACAGTCAAAACAAAGCAAAAAACAAACCTTCAATGCCATGATTACACAAAACCTAGCCTTCTCCAATACAGTGACCTCATCACTGAAGCTTTCTCTCTTAAGGACTGTCCACCAGTGCCCAAATCCAGCCAACCTGAAAGGGGCTGCCTTCCTTTATCACTAATGCTTTCTCACCCTAAGGGCTAACAAACCAAGTCCCAAGCTGATCCTAGCAGGCTCCTATCCCCTGGTCCCTGTGAACTAGTCGCCCAGTCAAACTGATAAGGGACAGGAATATGCCCTAGTCCAGGTCAGGAATATGTGGGTGGCTTGCTCAGTCATGGGCAGGCTTTCTGCTCTGAGGCCTCTTACCACTGGTAACCCAGCAAAAACCACTTCATTTCTGGGTAAGCCAATAATTCCACAGGGACAGAAGATAGGTCTTCTTCTCTGTGACACTCTGAGCAGATCTGACTTCCTTCCCACAAACTGACAGCGTCTGAGAAAAGCTTTGACTTATTTCCTTCTTAGCCCCAAGTGATCCTCCTGCTTTAAAGGATTGGGAAAGATCTCCCTCACCCTGATAAAAAGTCTTCTTCACCATTCCTGTAGCAATCAGCCCAGTTCTTGCCATATATCCCAATACTTGTTGAATAAATAAATGAGTAAGGATTCTGTTTTCATTTGTTTCTGTCTAACCTTCATGGGACCACGTCTACAGATGGGCAGCCTTCCCACAATAGCCACCTCAGTCATTTGGTGGTTATTCAGCACCACCTCAGAAGAGCTGCCACTTTCACACTGAGCATCAGTTTGGAAAAGCAACCCAGCCTAGTGAGCAGTGAACACAGGTGACAAGTTGGGGAGGTAAGGCAGGAGTGTAATAAGGGAAACAGTGTTAACTTAATAAATGGCACCTCCAGCTATTAGAGTGCCCTAGGGAGAGGAATGGCAAGGAGCCAAGATTTCTCTGAAAAGTAGGAACTTCCTTCCTATCCTGTATTCCCAGATGCCCACCTGGAGTAGGCTCTGCATTCTCCAAATTCCCACCTCCATTTCTGGAAATATTCTTCTGAGTATGGTGTCCAAGGCTCCTTTATCCTTCCCTCTAGGAACTGCTCCTGTGCCTCTACCCTGGGCCAGATTCCTAGCACTCTCGCTCGAGAAACCATCACATGAATGCCAGATTTATTCAGCACTGTGAAGTTTCTGATGTCTGAAAAGGACTGAACTATGTCTAAAGAATTTCCCACAGTCAACACATTCATAAGGCTTCTCACCAGTGTGAATCCTGTAATGTTCACTAAGGTGTGCATACTTCCGGAAGGTTTTCTCACACTCACTACATTTATAGAGCTTCTCACCAGTGTGAGTTCTGTGATGTTCAGTAAGAGATGTGTTGTGAGCAAAGGCTTTCCCACATTCTTGACATTTATAAGGCTTTTCTCCAGTATGAATTCTCATATGCTGAGTGAGGCAAGTATTCTGGTTAAAGCCCTTTCCACATTCATTGCATTTATAGGGTTTTTCTCCAGTGTGACTTCTCTGATGCCGAATAAGGCAAATGCTCTGAATGAAAGCTTTACCACATTCACTGCATTTGTAGGGTCTTTCTCCTGTATGAATTCTCTGATGTTTAGTGAGTGGGGTGCTCTGAGCAAAAGCTTTGCCACATTCCTTACATTTATACGGTTTTTCTCCAGTATGAATTCGCTGGTGTTTAATAAGGGATGGGCTCTGACAAAAGGCTTTCCCACATTCCTTACATTTATAGGGTTTCTCTCCAGTATGAATTCTCTGATGCTGAGAGAGGTTTGCCTTTGTATGGAAAGTTTTCCCACACTCATCACATTTATATGGTTTCTCCCCAGTGTGAATTCTCTGATGTTGTGTAAGATTTGAGTGTTTGCGAAAAGAAGAGCCACATTCATTGCATAAATAAGGTTTCTCACCAGTGTGAATTCTCTGATGATGAATGAGGTGTGTGTTCTGACTGAAGGCCTTCCCACATCTATTACATTTGTAAGGTTTTTCTCCAGTATGAGTTCTCTGGTGTTCAGTGAGATGTGAATGATTGCGGAAGGAATTCCCACATTCATTACATTTATACGGTTTCTCTCCAGTGTGGATTCTCTGATGCTGAGTAAGAAATGATCGACATCTAAATGTTTTCCCACACTGCTCACACTCATACGGTTTCACTCCAGTATGAATTCTTTGATGTCGAATAAGGAAAGAGCTACGACTAAAAGTTTTCCCACATTCCTCACATGTGTAGGGTCTTGTATGAGTTCTCTGATGCTGGGTAAAGGATGAGCGCTGAGTAAAGGTTTTTCCACATTCACCACATTTCCAAGATTTTTTCTGTGTAGAGAGGGTCAAACATTTACTTTGGCCTGAAATCTCATTGGTGTGTATGCTACTTGTCTCCCATTTATGTAGGCTCTCTTCTGTAGAAACCCTGAGATGTGTAACAAGACTTGAGGTCAAAAGCAAGCTTCTCTCTAAATGATATTCCTGGCTAATCATTTCTGGAGGTGCTTCCTTATGGATAAAAGTTATTGCTCCAAAACCTTCTCGGAAAAACCGTGGTCCAGGAGCCTCTCTGGGAGGGTTTTCCTTCATGTTCTCACATATATGTTTTTCTTCAAATGTAGAATCCTGGTATTCATCCTCTTGGGATCTCTTTGATGCTACCCCTGGCAACTCAATATCAGTGCCATCCTGCTCTGGAGCAGACTTGTTCATCCAACCTGAAAAAAACCACTGCAGTGAATTTCTCTTGTGTAGGGCACAGTGGAAGTCTCTTAACTTAGAGGGACCTCATTTTGACAGGTCTTAATACTGGCCTATGAGTAAGGGTCAATAAGAGCAAGTGAGCAAGTAATTCAGAATTATAAGCGGTGGAAGAGATCTGCACCAGGGTAAGGTGATCATCATTAATGAGAAATGGGCAGCTGCAGACACCAAGGAAGTGAGGCAATCAGAGACAAGGGAGATAAAAGGAAAAAGACAAATAACAGACTAAGATTAGGGCAAAACAGTGAGAGAATGTAAACGAGCCAAACAGTAGAAATGTACCAGGGAAAAGCTGGCCCCAAGAGGTGCTCACTCACATTCATCCCAACATCCTAAAAGAGAGAGCAATTTTCTCTTCTGAGCTTCACTGAGTTTCTCTTGTAAAATTTCCAAAGCCCTCCTATTTCTTCCACTGGTGAACACTTGCTCACTCACCTGGACAAATCTCTCTTCCAATCTCTCTCTCTTCAGCTCCTTGCATATTCAACATCCACAAATCTTCTCTTTGCTTTGATTTGTAAAAGACTTCAAGGCTGGAAGTGGAGCCCTGCTCATAGAGGAAAAAAAGGTGGGGGAGGGGATATCACTGTCCCAGTAAACAGAAAAATGAGAAAGAGCTGTTGTCTGAGGATACTATCTGATAACACACAAAATCTGTCAGGATAGTAATGTGCCTGCACCACCAAGTGTTACGATGGCTTCCAGCTTTCTGGATTCACAAACTCCATCTGTCAGCTGTTCAAGTGACAGCCAGACAGACTAACATATTAGGAAATACTCAAGCACTTGATAAGCACATCAGAATGTTATTTATAAAGATAAAAATAACTATGAATGGGAATATCCATGTTAACGAGTCCACTCTTTCCATTATACAATAATCTAAAGAAAAGGCAATTAATATAATCAAAATTTACATGGGGGAAATGGCCTCATAACAAGGCTAATGCATTACGTCTGATCCACCCACCTCCCCAATAGTCAAGGAGCTGGATAGTAGTTAGGGATTTCTCTCTATTTGATACAACCTAGAGATACACTGATTGTCCTTTCTTCAAGGTGTCTTATCAGTGAAAAATTTTTTCTTTGGGCACAGCTCAATATAAAACTGCACACTGCAGTTAAAAAAAAATTCTGTGAAATAATTTTTGACTTACAAAGAGTTGCAAAAATAGTAGAGAGTTTCCGGTTTGGGGAAAGTCAAAATTGTAACTGTTCATCAAAAAATATCTCTCCCTATAAGCCTGAAGTGAGAAGTAAAACTGGAAACATCTCAAGGAAAAAAGAAGGCAGAGAGATGGTTATCATAATCAAGACCTCAGAAAACATGAAAGAATAGGATGTCTGGCGAAGTAATTAATAAGACCAGTTCTGTGGCCGTCTCATTAAGGTCTGTGTCTCAGTGTTGAGTTTTAGAGATTTAGGATTCTAGGTGGGATTTCCTGATCCTCTTCCATAACAGGGACATAAAGTGGACCCACTGCAGAATCCTACAGATATTCATGAGGTAGAGTAGGGTCTGCGTATAATTAGAACTAGACAGCCCTATATATATATATAGGGCTTCCCTGGTGGCTCAGAGGTTAAAGCATCTCCCTGGAATGCTGGAGACCCGGGTTTGATCCCTGGGTCAGGAAGATCCCCTGGAGAAGGAAATGGCAGCCCACTCTGGTACTCTTGTCTGGAGAATCCCATGGAGGGAGGAGCCTGGTAGGCTACAGTCCATGGGGTCGCAAAGTGTCGGACACGACTGAGCGACTTCACTTCACTTCACTTCACTTCACTTCACTTCAGACAGTGGAGAAAAAGTCAGACATGACCCTGCCCACCCAGAGCTTACATCACAGCTCAACAAAGAAATTACACCAGTAGTTACAAATAAGGGAATTAAAAAAGCAGAAATATTGGGCACTGTGGAATGTAGAGCAGAGGGGACCTAACCTAACCTGGGAAAGAAAGCCTCGCTGAAGAAGAGAGAAGTAAGGATTAGATGGGTGAAGAGGGAAAAGAAGATATCAAGAGAAATGAAATGGAATATATAAAAGGAATCAAGCCCCATGCTTCAGAAGAATGAACGAGCTCTAGTAGGGCCAAAGTACGAAACGCTAGAAATAAGCCATGAAGCCTGAGGCAAGCAAATACAATCCTGCAGGTCATTTTAAGGAATTAACCCTAAACTGAGCAGAAGGCCACAAAAAGGACCGGAAAATGTTTGAAAACAGGATTTGACATGATTAGATCTGCTATTACACACACACATCCTTTTGTCCATAGTACAAGAGAAAGCCCTGGGATTTCTTTAGAAGGAATGATGCTAAAGCTGGAACTCCACTACTTTGGCCACCTCATGCGAAGAGTTGACTCATTGGAAAAACTCTGATGCTGGGAGGGATTGGGGGCAGGAGGAGAAGGGGACGACCCAGGATGAGATGGCTGGATGGCATCCCTGACTCGATGGACGTGAGTCCGAGTGAACTCCAGGAGTTGGTGATGGACAGGGAGGCCTGGCATTTTGGGATTCATGGGGTCGCAAAGAGTCGGACACGACTAAGCGACTGAACTGAACAAGAAAAGTGTGTACAGGGGTGAAAGGTAGGAGGCAAGGTGAAGGCTGGAGTACCCCTGAGAGGTTGTTTCAGCAGTCCAATAAGGAGACTGGGCTGACTAAGAGAAAAAACAACAGGACAAGAGGAATATTAGAGGGAGATATAAGGAGGAAAAGTTAATGACAATTTGCTGGTGTGAAGCTTGAGTGAAGACAGTAACCTTTAATGAGAGTGGGAACACTGGTTTGGGAGGGAAAAGATAAATTCAGTTTGAAATATCAGGCATACATGGATATTAGAGGAGAGAGGTATGGGCAGAAAACTTATATTTAGAATTTTTTGTCATAAAGAGAGTAATTGAAATTCTGGGGGTAACAGATAAAATCATCAAGAGTATATAGTTAGGGGATCTCCCCAGCAGTTCAGTGGTTAAGACTCTGCCGTTCCAATTCAGGGAGTGGGGGTTCGATCCCTGGTGGGGGAACTAAGATTCTTCGTACTGTGTGGCACAACTTAAAGAAAAAGAGAGTGTGTAACTAGGAAACCTTAATGGTGAGTTTACACATTTATAAGGAAGTTAAACTCTGGCTTTTGACTTTATAGACTCTTAATCCCCTAAGAGAAACATAATTTAATATATGATAAAAATTGGCATTTCCAATCATGAATAATCGATTTCTCCCAAATTATGCTGAGATTGTTTAACTATCTAGAAAAAACACTTGGTGAGATTCCTATTTCATACCATATACCAAAATAAATCTAAACTGAGTAAAGGGTTAAAAAATGTATTTTTTTAATTTACACATCAAAGAAGTAGATGGACCTGATAAATAATAGGATTCTTATTAATGAGTAAAGAAAAAAGATGAACTGACAGAAAAATGGGTAGTATAACAAATACTCCAAGAATTACAAAAAGCCAATAAACATATCAAAACAAAGCTCCACCTCCATGGTAATCAAACAAATGAGAACTCAAAGAATGAAGAATTAATTTTTATATCAAATTGGAAATTTTCTCTTTAATGCTAAAACTCAAAAACTGGCAAAGGTCAGGAAAAGAGCCTGTCACACACGACTGGTGGGAATGTAATCTGGTACTATCTTTCCAGAGATAATCTAGTTATATATAGTAGGTCTTAAAGTTGTATGCTGAGTGTCAATTGGGACACCATGATCACCATTTTGTAGGTACAGGAACTCAGAACAAAATTCTCAGTCTATACTATATACACCTGCAATGTATCTCAGAAGATCCTCAAATTTATCAGTATGTCATAATTTCAGATACAAATGTAGCATCATATATATATGTTAAAATATGCATATGAATAAGACCAAAAAAGGAAAATTAATCATCACCATGGGGATATGAATTACAAATGATTTTTCCCCTCTATTTCCCATATTTCCTCAATTATTTATATTCTTTTTTTTTTTTTTTTGGCCATTGAATTTTTTTTTTTTAATTTTAAAATCTTTAATTCTTACATGCATTCCCAAACATGAACCCCCCTCCCACCTCCCTCCCCATAACATCTCTCTGGGTCATCCCCATGCACCAGCTCCAAGCATGCTGTATCCTGCATCAGACATAGACTGGCGATTCAATTCTTACATGATAGTATACATGTTAGAATGTCATTCTCCCAAATCATCCCACCCTCTCCCTCCCTCTGAGTCCAAAAGTCCATTATACACATCTGTGTCTCTTTCCCTGTCTTGCATATTCTGCCTTATTTTTAAAAAACTAACTTAAGGAATTCTCTGGTGGTCCAGTGGTTAGTACTCTGCACTTTCACTGCTTGAGGGCCTGGCTCAATCCCTGGTTGGGAAACTAAGGTCGCACAAGCTGCACAGCATGGTCTAAATAAATAAATAACTTAAATCTCTCAGAATATCTATCAATTTGTTAGCCACGTTCATCTCTGAGGAATAAGATTATGGCACACTTTCTTCTTTTTTCTGGCTGTGCCACGTGGCATGCAGGATCTTCTCCAACAAGGGACTGAACCTTTGGTCCCTGGGTTGGGAGCACAGAGTCTTAACCACTGGACCACCAGAGAAGTCTGAAACTTTTGTTGTCTTAAGGCCTTTCTTTTTGTAATGCTTGAAAGTTTTTCTGTAGAAATAAATAAATAACTCTGTAATCACAGAAAAAAGTGAACAAATGTAATCAGAGATGAGCACAGAGACTTATGTGCAAGGATCACACTATTACTATAATTTTAAGAAAATACAGGCAAGTAAAAATTGATGGCATACCAATATGACAGATTATGAAATTATTAAGACTCATGTTTTCAAAGAATACTCATGAGAATACAATATGTTAAAACAGGAGACTACAAAACACTAAAAACAAAAAACATGCACATATACACCAGTACTAAAGTAACCATTCAATAAACAGAAACAATTATCAACTACACAGATGTATACAAAACACACACATACAAAAGGACAGTAGAAGATCCTCCAAAATGTCAACAACTGATCTCTAGGTCATTTAATGGGTTACTTTATGTTGTCCTTTATATTCTTCTACATATTTCATTTTTCCTGCAATAAACATGAATTACTTTTTAAATCCAAACAATATCTTAAAGTGAAAGATCTGGCTCAGAGTTTTAACTGTCCCCCCCTAAAAAAAAAACCTTTTTTTTTTTAATGCCACATCTAATGGATATGGTATAGGTTTCCCATTCAGAATAAGATCAAAGTGGCAAAGTGAGCTGTACTGAAACTCAAGAAACTTTGCTCTGCCATAGCCCATGGGAACAGGCTGTTTATCTGAAAAAGGTGACAAATCAGGTAATATTCCAAGTCTGTGAAACCCTTGACTAAATGAGTTAATTCACATAAAGCACTTATAAAAATATATGCCACACAGCAAGCACTCAACATAAGTCCAGAAATATCACGTTTGAGAAGGACAAGCCTGTCACATCTACTCTCTAGTTGCGGATCATCTAAGCTGTGTGTCTACATCAAAAGTTAGCAAGCGTTGCCTTCGCAGTTTGAAAACAGAACTAGACAATATGTAAACAAGTGAGCTTATTTGTTTGAACAATTTTTTTTTTTTAACAAAAACAGGTGGTAGACCAAAATTTAGCCCATGGGTCACAGTTTGCTGAGACCTTGCTTCTAAGTCAGCTGGAATGGAATGCTTACACAAATAAGATAATGTGAAATATCTGTTCATGATTTTAAGAGGCTAAAAGGATCAAACTTAATCCAGATTTGGGGAAAACAGGTGTGTGTGTATATATATATATATATACACACACACACATCATCATCACCTTGCTAAAACTTACAGGGACCCAGCATCCTCCTCATGTCTTGTAAGGTTTCTCCCTGCTGCCACTTTGCTACTCCTCTATAAGCGGCTGATGGATTCTGGGAAGCCAGGTGTTTTTCAAGAACTGAAACCACAATTCCTTACATAACACCACACTTAAACGTACTGTTCTGTGAAGCCCTTCCTGATTTGCTTGTTGGCTCCAAGTAAAATATTCCTCCAGGCTGCAACAGCACCCTGGACCTACATTTTCTGCAGCGTTGGGTCACTTAATAGCAGTGCGTCCTCGGATAAGTCATCTATTCTCTACGGACCTCGATTTCCTCATTGAAAATTAGATGTTGTTGTGAAGGTTAAACAAATGCACAACTGTTTCAAACAGTGCCTGGTATCCGTTAAGAGACAAATAAACGCGGTTTAAAATATTTATCACAGATCTGCTCACATATGTATCTTCCACTACTACACTGGGAAGCGACTTCCCACTTGGTAAGGCTCCGAGGTCACTCACTCTTGTAGCCCCGCCTCTAAATTCTACGTAATATTTGGCAAGTAATGGATAGTAAACTTTTGTTGTTAGACATAAACGTTTCAGCGTACATACTGTCAACTGAGCTTTGTAGAGAAAAGAAGGCAGTGACAGTTCAACATTAGAGATCAAGAAATCGGCTCGGTATCCCAGGGAATTACAGCTCAGGTCTCCAAACTCTCTCGCTAGTGCGTTTCACACTATTTGCTTTCTCCTCTTAACACCCTTCAAATTTTTTAAGTTTGAGCTGCAAGACTGTTGGGGGAAACAGCTGTGCCCAAACGGAGAACTCTGACCCCCAGGATTTCGTTTCCGAACTCGGGTCCTAGGTCTCGGTCACTTATCGGCTACTCAATCATCATTCACTCATTCACGCCATCATCTTCTTAGGTGTGTTCTGTGTGCCAGGCCCTGGGGAGTGCAGTGCTGAAGCTGCAAGCGGGGATGGGCTGCCAGGAGCTCGGGGCCGTCCGGGTACTCAAATATTCGGGGAGAACGAGGCCCGGGCGGGTTTCCACATAAACCAGGGCTGCCGCCACTGCCGAGAGGCGTGCGGTGTCTGTCTTTCCCTTCCCCTAGGTCCCGCCCGCTCACCGTGATGTCCGGGGGCTCCCCACAGGGCAGCGACCACTGTCCGTGAGGTACACGGAGACCCAGGGGTTAGAGTCACCTGCCGAGGCCGGAAGAACAGCGGCGCGGCCGGTAGTGCGTCATCAGAGGCCCGGCGGCTCTTGTCCGGCGCAGCCCTCGGAGGTCTAGGAATTAAGAGGAGCCTCTCGATAGTGGTCTCATATAAGGCGATCCCCGTCGGTTTCCCTCCAAGCCCAGTGGCATGCCTGATGCCCCATGAAAGACTGCCTTGTTCGGAATACAATGACCACCTCATGCCTCGGGAAAACTGTAGATGGGGGAGTTAGGATTGGAAAAAGTACCAGGTAGGTGTCAGAATGGGCCATCTCAGCAAGAGAGTAATACATTGCATCTGCTGCAGAATAGCTCCTGGCACTTCCCTACTGGTCCAGTGGCTAAGACTCCGTCCTCCGATTGCAGGAGGTCCAAGTTCCATCCCTGGTTAGGGAACCAGATCCCACATGCTGCAACTGATCCTGTGGCTCAGCTAAGACCTGTGGCAGCCGAATAAGTAAATAGCTTTTTTTTTTTTTTTCCAATGCTGGCCCTACCTTCTCCCCTTCCCTTGGCTTATAGGCAATGGGGACAGCCCATAAATGCTGGCTCCTACCTCAGTATAGTTCCTTGGACTCTCATCTAAACAGATTCTAACTTTTGGGAACTGAGTTATAACTTCACATCTCCCCTCTCTGACCTGTTTCCTCTCAATAGCCAAGACCTCTCTGCTTCTTACTCTCAAGTTTCAAGTAGATTTGGTGTAACTCCCAGCAGCGGTGATGGGAAATCCAGACCAGCTCCAGAGGCAGGACTGAGCCTGACTAAGGGCTTTGCTGGTCCCAGTCTGCCCAGTTGAGGGCTCACCACCACCAGGGGACAAAAAAGAACAGTGGCTCAGCAGCTCCTGCCATTGACGTCTATGCTTGAGGCAGTCAGCTGGCACTGTACTCCATGTTGAACTGTGAAAGTAAAACTGTTTTCCCAGTCAAGTTAGGGTTGGTTTCTCTCATCCACACCTATACACAGGAATGGGCTTCCCTGGTGGGTCAGTGGTAAGGAACCCACCTGCCAATGCAGGAAGCACAGGAGACTCCAGTTTGATTCCTGGGTCCGGAAGATACCCTGGAGAAGGAAATGGCAACCCACTCCAGTATTCTTGCTTGGGAAATCCCAGGGATAGAGGAGCCTGGAAGGCTACAGCCCAGGAGTTGCAAGAGTTGGACACCACTGAGCGACTAAACAACATCCACAGGACTATGGCAGGCTTCTGCAACCAGGCAGCCTTTAAATAAAGGGTTACAAATCCCTTTCAATCGCCTCATTTCATCCCAACAGCCTAACCCTGAGTGGAAGAGAGGATTTACGTTCCGAGAAGTTAGGGATTTGTCCTGTGTTGGAGGTAAGTGAGCAGCAGGGCCAGAGTAGCATACTCTCAAGAACTTCGGGAAAATAATCTTGTCCACAGTGGCACGTCTGACTTGTTTCCAGCGGCCCGAGGCGAGAGAAGTCAGCTCGGCAGGACCGGAGTCCCAGTCTGTCCTTAAGCTGGTATGAGCCCCTCCTTCTCCAACCCATTCCCCTCACCCTCCCAACCTGTCTATTCCTTCCGCCGCCCCACCCCCTTCGCCTCTCTGCTCTTCCCCACTCTCATACTTACTCTTTCCCTTCCTGCCCTGGTCCCATCCCCAGCTCCCAGAACAGCGCCCACTCCCCGATGGCAGCCTCCTCCTCTCTGTAGCTGACCTCAGGCTGCAGCCTCTTCTCCGCTTTCCTTCCCAACACCCGCTCCCAGCCCCTGACTATAGCCAGATCCTCCCTTGGCCAAACTGCCGATCCCTCCTTTCCCTCCATCCTCTGCACTCCTGACTCACCCAGCCCCTTCCTGCTCTTCCCTCTTCCCCGTGCAACTGCCCCTCCCCAGGACCCTCACCTCCGGGTCTCCCAGGCGCCAGCCAGTCCAACCCAGATCCCGGACCCTCAGTCAGCGCGCGAGCGCGTCTCAGTGAACCGGCGGGGGAGAAAGCGCCAGGCTGCAGGCTCTTGCCCTGTAGCTCCAGGAAGCGAGGACGGGTCACCATCTTTGTGGTTCTCTCGCTCGGTTCCTCCTGCTGGAACCCGGGGAAAAGTGGCCGGCTGTGGGGCCAAGACCCAACTCGTTCCCTACTATAAAATGGATTTCCAGTGAACCTGTCTCAAAGGACTAGGTGAAATCATGGAAGAATGAATCATCTTGAAGAGGGCAAGTCTTTGATCTGACAATAAATGGTAAATATCCAAACAGCAAAGATCACAGTAAAGGGACTGACTGTAAACTGGGGGAAATACTTGCAGCACATATGGCAGATGAGAAGAGTCATTTCTTTACTACAGAATTGGTAGAATAAATTCTTAGGGCTTTCCTTGTGGCTCAGCTGGTAAAGAATCCGCCTGCAGTGCAGGGGGCCTGGGTTTGATCCCCGGGTTGGGAAGATCCCCTGGAGAAGGGAACGACTACCCACTCCAGTATTCTGGCCTGGAGAATTCCATGGACTGTATAGTCTATGGGGTCGCAAAGAGTCGGACAAGACTGAGCGACTTTTGCTTTCACTGTTCACTTTAGAAATAAATTCTTAAGAGGATCAACAACCCAACAGAAAAAAAAAAAACCAAAAACGCTTAAAGAACATGTACAGGCAATTCACACACAAAAAGAAATACACATGGCTTTTAAACACAAGATATGATTTTCAGGTTCACTCATAACTGAATGCAAACTAAAATATGACAGCATTTTCATTTATCAGAGCAGAAAAGACAGCAATTGTATTATAGAGGATTCAGGGAAGTGGGCATTTTCACACATAATAGGAACTGCTTTTGCAATTTCTATCTAAATATCAAATGCACATGCCCTTTATCAATTTATCCTGCAGACAAAATTGCTGCAGGATAAACTGATACAGGACAGTATGCTAGGATATTCATCATGGCATTGTTTGTAAAAGCAAAAGATAGCAAAGAACCTACATGACCACCAGTAGGGCACTTGCTCCATGAATCATGGTACGTCCATATAACAGAATATCACACAGCAGTAAAAAAGAATGAGATATATCTTACAGGCAAACAAACCATCTCCAAGACACACTGAGTTAAGAAAAAAAAAGTATCCTAAGCTCGTGTGTGTGCCTGTGTTGGGGGGAATATATAAGACTATAAATGCATGTCTGGGAGGATCCCCCAGAAATTGACAACAGTTATCTCTGTGATACCCATACTCTGGGCTGGGAGGGACACAACTTCTTTGTTGTCTGCTCTTGTACCACCGAACTTCTTACCACAGGCAAGCACTGTTGTTCCCAATTAAATGAAGCACTTTTAGATAAGGAGAGGGGTTCTTGGAGGCACACTGAGAAGATAGCTTGGGCGAGGGGATAATGGTCTTTAGCCTCAGTTATCTTAATCCTGACTGTGACTGCTGACTATGAAAATGTAGATAATCCACCAAAGTGGGGGCATATGTATACCTATACCTGATTCATTTTGCTGTACAGTAGAAACTAATACAACATTGTAAAGCAACCATGCTCCAATAAAAACTTATTTCAAAAGAAAAAAAGAATAAAGAGAATGTAGATAAAAGAACTTCCCTCCTCAGGTGAAGTCTAAATGAGATTAAAAAAACATCTGGCATTTAGCAGAGTGCCGAGCACATAGGAAACCCCTCCAACAGGGCAGTTACAGCCTTGCTATTGGCCCAGCATGGGGATCTGGGGAGCCAAGTAGCCCGCTAGGACTTAGGTTGCCTCCTCACACCCAGGGTGACACAGGGCAGCCCCAGAGAGGCACACAGAAACCAGGACCTCTCGGGTCTGGGCTAGGCCTCAGTGGTCAGAGATCATGTGTCACAGGGTGTGGAGGACTGGATTGATCCTCCGTGCCGCGAAGGCCTGCTCATTCCATCCATCTCTTCTCCTCTGGCCCCTGCAGCTGCCTGGGTCAGAATCCAGGGTCTCTCCTGGACTCTGACAGAAGTGGTCTGTATGTCTCCAGAGTCCTTTCTCCCCTCACCAGCCCAGCCTCCACTCTCCACAGCTTTAACTGCATGTCACAAACACTGGGGTTACTGAATCCCCTCGCCTGGCATTAGGTCCTTGGTAACTGACCACTGTGTTTCCCCTGACTCTTATTCTGCTGTTCCCCACTACCCATTCCACACCCCACAAGAACATCTTACCATTCCAAACAAGCCAAGATCTTTTTCTTAATTTTTCCCTTCTGATCATGAAAGTAATTTAGGCTCACTGTAGAAAATGTAGACAATGCAGGAAAATTTAACCACTGTTAATACCTCAGGTATTTATTTTCTTCCAGTCTTTTCTAGGCATGTATTAATACATTTAAGAAAAATGAAGTATCTATATACACCAGTTTTATACTTGGCATGTTTCATTTAATATTATTGCAAATATTTTATTGTATCACTAAAGATTCCTTAAATTATATTTAGTGGTTGCAGAACATTCCATCACATATAATCATTCTACTATTGTTAGTCAGTTGGACTGTTTTCATTTTTTGTAAAATATTAACACTGACAAGTAAATAAACCATTGTCAAAATAATTAGTTTTAGTTTTCTAAAAGTGGTACTACTGTATCAAAGGATTATCAACATTCTTTTTTAAATCATTTAGCTTCCAATAAAATGAGTTAAAATGGTTTAAAATATATGAACAATGATGGGACAGGGACACAAATTTCTACAGGATAGAAAATGGATGAAATAGTGGCTTCATCCACAATAAAATTAGATGGAGGGAGTGACAACTTGAAATACTTGCTAAAGGCAATGCAGTAAAGGAGGCAGCTGTCTACCTGCCAAACTCCAGATGACTTGGGACTTGGAAACCCCTGGTGCAATGAAGGGTAAGGTGGAATAGGGCTAAAAATAAGTGCATCAGGGGTCTAAGAATCCAAGCTTCCACTGCAGGGGGCTGGGTTCACTCCCTGGTGGGGGAACTATGATCCATGCATGCAGTGCAGTGCTGCCAAAAAAAAAAAAAAAAATTTTTTTTTAATTTAAGAATAAAAAATAAGAGCATCAACTGAAAACCTGTAGTTAACACTTGATCCCCTTCTCTCTCACTCTAGAAAATCAACTTACATTATCCAAACCCCAGACAAAAACATGAGATGATTTTTTGCCAAAAGATCTCTGCATCCTGGCATTTAGAGTCTTCAGGGAAACAACTTGTTCCTACCAACCACTCAAGAGGGAAGCCTTTTACTGAGCCAAGCCCACTACCTGCCTCCACACCACACAAATATATGCATGTTTATATCTGAGTGTGTAAGAATCACAACATATTTGAGGAAATCCTCCAAAGAGAGTCAACAGGATAAACAACAACAACAAAAAAAAGGACCCAGAGCAGGGGAATGAAGGTGGTGAGGCAATTCAGTGACAGAAGAGACTTTAAGGAAAATCCTTCTAATTAGAATACTCAGATTTAAGAGGCATCTGTAAAATGAGAACAGTATGCTACACAAAAGGAACAAAGTGAGAACAAGAAAAGGCTCTTACAAATTAATTACTGCCAAAATACTCACTAGAAAGGTTGAAAAATAATCAAGGTACTCTCCCAGAAAATGGTATATAAGACAAGGAAATGAAAGTAATATAGTAAGTAGTTGAGGATCAATCCAGAAGTTATATTTGATTGACAGGAATTGCAAAAACAGTGAAAATAGAAAAAAAATATATGCAAAGGGAAAACCGTCACATAAATAACATGAGAAAATTTCCTAGAAGTACTTGAGTCGCTAGATTGAAAAATTTCACTGAGTCCATTAGGGAATGGAGTATAGCAAGGATAAAAAGGAGACTTTAAGAGCGTGAAAGGGGTGGGAAAAGAGATCACAAAAATGTGAGTTCTACTGATTGTCAAAGAATAAGAATTAGCCTGCAATCAGGCATCTAATTAGCAATGTCGGATGCTATAAGTCAGTGAAGCAATGCCTACAAGCTCTGGGGGTAAATTTTCAACCTAGAATTTCACAGCCAGTCAAACTACCAAGCCAAGTGTGAGAGCAGAGAAAGTTGTTTTACATACATAGGCACCCAACATACTCTTGCCTTCCACACGTTCTTTTTGGTAAGTGACTTGATGCTCTGCAGTGAAACCAGAGTGGAAACAAAAGGTAGATGTGGAATTTAGGATGCTATGTACCAGTGTAACAAAAGGACAGTAGGCATAAAGAATACCAAGGACTGGGCCTTCCCTGGTGGTCCAGTGGTTAAGACTCTGCATTTCCACTGCTTGGAGGATGGATTTGATCCCTGGTCAGGGAGCTAAGATCCCACGGGCTACGTAGTGTGGCCAAAAAATTTTTTAAAATTAAAAACAAACAAACAAACATCCTGGACAGACTAAAACAGGAGGCTGGAGGTCTCTGGAAGGAATATATACAGGAGAAAGGGGGACTCAAAGAACGTCTAATTGGATGGAGAATTTGGAAGTAATGGAGGAGGTATTAAAAGCAACCAGCACAAGGGGAAAAGACAACTAGAAACTTCAATAAAAACAAAATGTTGCTCCAAAAAGGAAACAGAATCACAATAAACTACATCTGCAGTGAACATGTATACAGTCATAATAACATTCATGCTGTTTATTTCAACTTTCAGAACAAATCAATAAACAAAGCATAAAAGACTATGGTTACAGAACAGAATTTAAGAATTGTCAGACTTGACACTTTCAGAGGCAGAGAGGTGGACAAGGGGAGGAGACAGAGCATCCCACATTCTACCAAAATTCTACATCCCACATTCTACCAAGTAGAGAATGAGAGATACTATTTATAGTTAATACAATAAAACTAAGTTTGTGATTATAATAAATATTTTTCCTGATTATAAAATTTTTGTTCCTTATAAAAAATATGAAAATTACTTTAAAAAATTTTAATCACCTATAATTCCATTATCCCTAGAACCTGGGTTTGAGCCCAAGCTCTGGAATTTACCATTTGTATGGCTCCAAAAAAGTCACTTAAACATTTATAACTTTTTTATTTCCTTCATGTATTTTATCTATACATTTTTAAAGCGTATACAGTGTATGTAACAACATTTTACGAGAACTGCACTATATACACACAATTTTGAATCCAGATGCTTTTCACTTTAAAGCCCAAAGTAAAACTCTGGATACAAGTATCATGCTCTTCTACACTTGTAAATATACTTCTTGGCCATGGGGAGGTCAGAGGTTTCCCAGAGATGGGCCTGAGCCGCATATTGAAAGAAGCCAAATATTACACAAAGCAGAAGGGGGCTGTGGGGTGTGGTGATAAGAGATCACAGGCACCACGAGAGCAAGTTGCCTCCAGGCCGCAGTAAAGGTGCATGAGAAACAAAACCAATAGGCTGGAAAGAGATGATAAAGAGCTTGGTAAATAAATCATGTTAAGGGATCCAGCTTTCCAGTGAGAGACATGAAAAGGGGGAAATGCAAGCCTTGCTTGGTTTGGTACCCCAGGACCTAGCACCATGTCTGCCACAAAGAGAGTGCATAACAACTATTTTTGTCATCAATGCCTGATACACTGGAAGCCAGAAACGGCTCCTGGGTTTCCGGTCTGGGTGTTGGATGATGCCACCATTTGCTGAGGGGGGCGGGGTGGGGGGAGAATCCAGGAGCAAGATTGAAAAGGTTACGTGTCTGGGCAACATCCCTAGAGATTCCGTAGTCTGATGTTGATTTTGAAAAATGTCACTGGGAATTGTTTGGCAGTCTAGTGGTTAGGACTCAGCACTTTCACTGCAGGGGCTGGAGTTCAATCCCTGGTCAGGGAACTAAGACCCCACTAAGTCACACACAGCCAAAAAAAATAGTTACCATTGTGTTGCAGGTGTGGGTGATTACATAGTAAATCCCCAGGTGTGATTTGAGACCCCAAAGGATTCTTCGATTGGCCTCAGGGAGTTGATATGCCTCCACAAATGAACACAAAACTGAGCGTGCAATCTGAGTTTCTCCTAAAGAGGATCCACAACCTCCACCAGATTCTCAAATGGATCGCAACCCCAGAAAGGTTAGGCACACAGGTGGGAAAGTGACAGAAGTGGGAGGACAGCCACCTAGAGGAGAGAGGGGACCCACAGCATGGTGGAAGGGCTAGCCTTCTGAGCCTGGAGGATTCACAGCCAATTGTGTTTGAGAGGGGGCTGTGTGTGCTTATGTGCATGTATGCTGATGAGGACTCTCTCCCCCAGGATTCACTTTTGTATCCCTTTGCTGTCTCACTTAAGGGTAAAAACAGACTTCTGCATTCTACCCTTAATACTCATCATCAGGCCTAGCTCTCTGAGAGCTGAAAGACCGATAGTTAGCAACTTAAAAAATGGGGCTTCAGAGTTCCCATCTACTTCTGGCAAGAGCAGCCTAGGAAGAAGGGAGATGAAGGGACTTCCCTGGTGGTGCAGTGGTTAAGACTGTGAGCTTCCACTGCAGGGAGGATTCAGTTCTTGGTGGGGGATCTAAGTTTGCACGAGAATAAAAAAGCAGGGCGATGACCCCAAGGAAAAGGACAACCTAAGCAACCTAAGTTGTTTGATAACAAAGGGTAGTCACTCCTCTCCTACCAGAAACCCTACTGGAAAAAGTAGGTGGTAATTTATTTTGAGGGTTGGAATTGAATTGGAAGGGAAAGTTGTTATAAGCTGGGGAAGGATCTGATCTGTTTAGCAACCTACGAGGCTCACATGATTTGTGTAGGATCAGGAGTCCTGAACCTGGGTATTTGTGGAAACCCAGATTTGGAGATGAAATACAAACAAAAATGTAAAAAGTCACTTTGTCGAATGGGGAACAGAAAAGCATGTTATATAGAACTTGTTTTGCTTATATAAATAAATTTTTTGGTATATTCACTTGAAACACAAATACAGTGAGTCAGGTCACAGAGTCTCAGCAGCCAAAGGTCGTCAGAGGCACAGAAGCTGATGCGGTCAGTGTCCTTTTCTGCTGAAGCAGAACACTGCCTTATACCAGAGTTCCTCTCCACCTCTGATCACACACATCTGTGACCTGCAGGTTTCACTTGCTTGCAGTGGTTCACACCCTTTCAAAGTTTTAAAAAATACTGAGGCCTAAAACAGAAAAAGTTTCACATGTCTCAGATAATTCTATCATGCAAATGAGGTTAAAAAACCACTGTTGTAAAACACTGGGTCAGTGATTCCCAAACCTAGCTTTACATGATAATCATCTGGATAGCTCTTCTGAACTCCCTACAAATAGAGATCACAATCAGCCATGACTCAGCGTTCAGTTAGTTACAAGGATAAAAACACAACACGAGGCTCCGTTTAACCATCTTAATGGTCACAAAGCACAACTGTGGCCTCTTAGTGTATTAGTGTCACCGATTTACCCTGAATCTTCAGACCTGCTCGCCCTCTCTGAGCTTCTTGATCACTCAGGGAGGAAGACACCTAACTTGTTCCTAATTTCAGCAGAGACACGTGGTGTTATTTTTGGGTATTTCCACTTCCAGACTGGGAACAGAAAGAGTCACTATCAGGGTCTATGAGGGCATGAACACTTTTGGTTGTTACTTATAGCTTGTATTGATTTTTTGTGTCTATATGATTCAGAGTGAAACTGGGAAGAGAAGTCATACATACTTTGATGAAAGACTGTGGTTAAAGAGGAAAACAAGTTAAGAAGTTAAGAAGCTTTTTGTGTATGCCTTTTGTATGGCAGAGTACTCTGTAAACTACAAAACGCTGTGTAACTAATATTTAGTCCTGTAGAAATGAGACAATAACTGCGTGGCAGCACAAGAGCTGCCCCCAAGTGCTCTCTCCAGGTATAGCATTTAAAGTAAATGCTTGCATGCTGAGAGTAGGATGTAGATAGATCCAGAAATCAAGAGAAGAGACTCAAACCCTATCTTAAATTTGCTGTTTGCTGGTCACTCTAAGGCACATCCCCAAATCTGTCAGCTCTGCTATGAGACTATCTACCCCTTTCTCAGACTCTCCCACAGATTCGGGTGGGGTTACATGTGTAAGACAGAATGAACATGGTAGAACAAAGGGAACCTGGATTTAGGACCTGGGTCTGAACACAGGCTTGTTACTTAGTCTTGGTTAAATGACCTCTCTCAGTAAAGGGACAAACAGCTCTTTCAGTGTAACAGGGATTAAGGTAATGATCTCTGCGAAAACATGATATAAATGCCAGGTATTATGACTCTACACAAGAAGGTACACAAGGAATCAGGTTCTGTATAAACACAAGGCAATATTATTACATGACTCTACCTATTGCATAGTTGTAGAAATTGTTTTTCCAGGAATAAAGGCTCAAATGGTAACAAAGGTATCTTACCTCAGCCAGTTTCTTCCTCATCCTAAAAGTTTTCATATGCCAATACCTCTGAATTTCTAAAAAAAAAAAAAAAATTAAGACCTTAGGAATCCCACTCTGCCCCCTCCCTCTCTGTTCATTTTCCTCTTGGGTTCTCTCAGAATTACAAGGGCTCCATTACTTCTTCTAATGACCAGATCATTCAGAAAGTGACAATGATGCCCAAACTGAGCCCTCTGGCTGGCCTGGGCAGAATGAGAACAAAGTGGGCATGCCTCCAGCTTTATTCTGTGACTCCTCTGTCTTGGAAGGGGTCTGTTAGCAGCGTCTCACTCAAATGGAATGCAGTGGAAACCACGGTTGTTATTAGAAGACTTGTTGATCTTCTCAAAGGAACACAGCCCAGCAGTCTCGGTGGCTCTGCTGTGCAGTCTGCATCCGTCCTCAAACGACTGCCATGCAGGCTGGGAAATGATCAGAAAAGACTCATTTGCAGTCTCCAGAGCTTTACCATTCCAACTGTCACGAGGTGCAGACCACGAGGGAAACAACCGGTTCCTATTTCCATCCATTTAAGGAGTGGCAGACAGTTTTTTGTTTAATTTTCAAAAAAAATTACCCAGGGAATGGAAAATTTAGCATGTTCACAGGTGAGAGTTGTTGGTGAATTGCTACCCCAAGTGGTTTCCTTCATAAGTCACTGCTTAAACCCAAAATACTAGAACACAAGGTTCAAAGCTCCCGAATCCCATCAGTCAGACACACCAGTAACCTGCATGTTGCCCAGGAAAATTACCAGAGTTTTCAAAAACAAAATTAAGTAAAAAATCCTTTTCCCCAGAAGGATCTTTATCACGGAGCTCTGACTGACCCGTTTCTAAGAAGGCCACATCCTATTTCACACAATATGATCACTTGGAGTACTGTTAAAAACAAAATCCTTGCCTCGAGGCCTTCATTTTCATTTTCTTTAAACTAGCCTCTGAAATGTCTGCCTTGTGTTTTGTGCTGCACTCCTGAAAACTGTTGCTTTTTTTCTTTGTTTTTGGCTGCAGAGCATATGGAACTTCCCTGACCAGGGATCAAACCCGTGCTCCCTGCATTGGAAGCTGAGTCTTACCCCCTGGACCACCAGGCAAGTCCAAAACCATAACTTTGTAGGACAGAGCAGGCTTCATTTTTGCCGAGGAGGAAATAGCCAAGAGGTGTCTATCAAACTTGGGGAGCGGGAGGTTTGGATTGGCACCTGGAGGTCTCCCTTGTACTCTATGTGCTCTCCACGAGGTGGGTTCTGTGGTGGCGCATGAGGTGTGAGTTGGAGATGAAGGCTGCACCGCACTTGGCACACTCATAGGGCTTCTCCCCCGTGT
Organism: Capra hircus; assembly: GCF_001704415.2. NCBI lineage: Eukaryota > Metazoa > Chordata > Mammalia > Artiodactyla > Bovidae > Capra > Capra hircus. Next base: position 16,275,762 of record NC_030829.1, on the reverse strand, counting down.
GGGTTCTCTGGTGCACCGTGAGGCTCGACCTCTGCCGGAATGACTTGCCACACTCATTGCATGTGTATGGCTTCTCCCCATTATGGATCCTCTGATGAATAAGCAGGTACGAGCTGCACGTGAAGGCCTTCCCACACTCATTGCACACGTACGGAAGGTCCCCGCTATGAATTCTCTGGTGCACAATAAGGCATGAGAGCTGACTGAAGGCCTTTCCACACTCGCTGCAGTCATAAGGTTTCTCTGCAGTGTGAATTCTCTGGTGTACGATGAGGTGTGAAAAACAACTGAAGGCTTTTCCACACTCTTTGCACTCATATGGCTTCTCCCCAGTATGGCTTCGCTGATGCACGATAAGATTGGCGCTCTGGGTGAAGGCTTTGCCACAGTCATTACAGGCAAACGGCTTCTCCCCGGTGTGGATTCTCTGGTGAACAATCAGGTTGGAGCTCCGAGTAAATGTTTTCCCACACTCGTTACATTCATAGCATTTTTCTGTGATGTGGACTTTCTGGTGCCGGGCAAGCTGTGAGCTGTAACTGAAGGCTTTCTCACATTCGTTGCACTTGAAGGTTTTCTCTAAGGAGTGGATTTTTTGATGTACAGTCAGGTTTGAACTCTGGGTGAAGGCTTTCCCACACTTTGAACAAACATAGGGTTTCTGTCCAGTGTGGATTCGCTGATGCACAACAAGGTTTGCACTCTGAATGAAGGCCTTCCCGCACTGGTGACATTCAAAGGGTTTCTCCCCAGTGTGGATTCGCTGATGCACCACAAGGTTTGCACTCTGGCTAAAGCCTTTCCCACACACACCACATGTAAAAGGTTTCTGCCCAGGCTGGCTTTTCTGATTTTTAACAGAGCCAGAACTGAGGGTGTATCGCTCCTCAGATTTGGGACACTTCTGGTCTTCCTCTTCTTTGAGCTTTTCAGGAAGGTGACAGTCCTTTACTGTCACCTGTCCAAAATCTTTCTGCTCCCTCTTTATTCTTTGCCTCTTTAACATGTTCCTATTTTCACAGGCTTCTCCTAACTTGGGTCCTTGCGGGTCAACTTTCTGGATTCTTCCTGAAATGATGAAGGGTTTTTCTGCTTCATCACATATTTCAATTTTTGGAACCAATAACTGTGGATTTTTGGTTTCAGCACCTGAAACAAACAAACAAACAAAAACAGAAATGTAAGTTTCAGATTTTTATGACCTAGAAAAAGAATAGGATGGTTAATCCACAAAGATGGGGAAGTATGTTGAATTCAGCTGTGAGCTGCAGGTCATGAGCAACTGCACAGGGGAATCGAGCATCCAGACACCCAACTGGCACAGACCAGGGCCACTCTCCAAACAAGAAGGGAGTGGGTGGCATGGGGATGTTTAAGGCACAGAGCAATACTGGGTAAGGGGCAGTCCAGTTTGGTTTCTGGCTAAGACCATGGTAATGCAACCATGGTAATGAAACTCCAGCCGTCACTCAGGAAGGGCAGTGTCAGAGAAAAAGAATGGCTGAGCCCTGGATACAACAAAGCCCTGACTTTGACAACAATAGAAAACCCTGAAAAGCTAATCTTTTTTTGGTTATATCTATTTCTACTGTTCTGACTTTTTAAAAACTCTACTCCATTTTTCTCCCTGTAGTTTAAAGCTGCTCTTATATCTTCTTTTCTTCTTCCTTATCTTACCTTTCTCCTTGTTACCTCTTTCCCCTGCTACCTCTTCACTCTTCCTTTCCTGATTTTTTGGCCACATCACATGGCTTTTGGGATCTTAGTTCCTTGACCAGTGATTGAACCTGGGCCTTCAGCAGTGGAAGCGGGGAGTTCTAACCACTGGACCACAAGGAAATTCTCCCCCTGCTTTTAAAAAAAAATTTTTTTTAAATAATTTTTTTAATTTATTTTTGGCTGTGCTGGGTCTTCGTTCCTGTTTGGGCTTTTCTCTAGTTGTGGCGAGCGGGGGCTACTCTCCAGTTGTGATGCTCAGGTTTCTCACTGCCATGGCTTGTCTTATTTCGGAACATGGGCTCTAGAGTGCACAGGCTCAGCAGCTGCAGCTCCCAGGATCTAGAGCACAGGCTCAATAGTTATGGTGCATAATGGTCCCAGTTGCTCCATGGCATATGAGATCTTTCTGGATCACAGATCGAACCTGTGTCTCATGCACTGGCAGGCGGATTCTTTACCAATGAGCCACCATGGAAGCCCCATCTTCTGAATTTTTCCAGATGTACAAAGGAAATAAAAAGAAGAAAAGTTTAAAAACTTGTTTTAAATATATAAACTTTAAGTACTTCCCTGGCAGTCCAGGGGTTAACACTCTGCATTTCCAATGCAGGGCGCAAGGGTTTGATCCCTGGTCAGGGAACTAAGAACCCACATGCTGTGTGGTATGGCTAAAAATTAAAAAAAAAAAAAAAATTTTATTTTAATGTGTAAACGTTAATAAATTCAATATTAATGAGTACATACCAAACTGTAAATAAAACTCTCAGACATTCACATCAAAATTTCCAAAGTACTTTCATGTATACTATACAATTTTATTATCAAGATGAAAGTACTTCCCTTCATTTGTATGGGAGCTAAAAAAGCACAAGGCTGTTTTCACTCACTGCTATATGTCTAGCACCTGTTACACAGCTGGGCACACAGGAAGAGGTCCTCAACAAATCTTGTATTTACTGAATGAACAGACCCCAGTTCACAGAACAGAAAATGGAGGTTCAGAAAAAGAATGGACCTGCTCAAGGTCAAAGAGTTCTCAGAGATACCGCAGCAACTACACTGGGGTTCCCTTCTCAATTGCTAGAAGTCAGTGTTCTCGCCATTACCTGTAATGATAGAAACTGCTGGCAGAAAGGTGAGTCCTGGCTGGGAAAAGCAGGAAAAGAAAATAGTTGTCTGGTTCTCCCTGGTGGTCCAGTGGTTAAGAATCAGTCTTCCAATGCAAAGGACATAAGTTCAATCCCTGGTTGGGGAACTAAGATCCCACATGCCACAGGGCAATTAAGACTGCACACCACAACTAGAGAGCCTGAATGCTGCAAGTAGAGAAGCCCTCGAGGCAACCACTGAGCCCATACTCTGCAACAAGAAAAGCCCCTGCACCACAATGAGAAGCTGGTGCACCACAACTAGTGAAAGCCCACAGCCCACTTGCTACAACAAAGACCCAGCACAGCCAAAAACAGGAAAATAGAAAACAGTGGCCATTCCTAGTGGATGGGTGCAGCTGTTGGAGTTCAGACCATGAATGTCTGATAAAGCAGGGAAACAGAAAAGAAGTGATACAAGGGGACTGTGCCAGAAGGACTGGAACAGAAAGCAAAGATGGGAAACAGAAGTTACTGAGAGTTTGGGAAATTAAAGAAGACACAGGAATATAAAAGGTGGCCGTCCTAACCTTCCCCACAACACTGGTTTAAGAAAGGGACTTGGTTTGCAAATGCTTGAGGGACTGGCTAGGAAGGAGAGAGGGTTCAGAATATTCAAGCACAGCCCTGGCCAAGCAAGACTCATAGCATAACAGTGCCAGAGGGACCTTGGCAGGCATGCAGGGACTGCTTCCACAGCACAGGACTTATGGTGACCACACACTTGACCCAGTTATATGTCTCTACTTCACAAGCTTCCACCACTGCTAGCCATGCATATCCTGAGTCCCAGCCTGGAGAACCAGGTAGTAAGTCAGCCATCATGACTGACTGGACATCATCATGGCCAAGTGTTCAAAATCCTCTAGAAAGTCCACAAAGACCTATGAAAACGGAACACCTCAAAAAATCACCCCAAAAGGTGACCCTTCTTATCTTAGTTAGCTTCTCTTGTAGGCTCAAGCTACAACAAACACGAAGCATAGGGAGACTGTCTACATGTGTGCATAGATATGAAACTTGCTGAACAATAAATGCGACCAAAAGTTAAATTTGGAGAACTTCCCTGGTGGCTCAGTGGTAAAGAATCTGCCTGCCAAGTAGCTGACACAGGTTTGATCCCCTGATCCGGGAAGATCCCATTTGCTGAGGACCAACTAAGCCTGTGTGCCACAACTACTGAGTCAGTGCTCTAGAGCCCAGGAACCACAACTATCAAAGACCACGCTCCCTAGAGTCTGTGATCTGCAAAAGAGAAGCCACTGCATTTGCAGCAACGAAGACCCAGCACAGCCAAAAATAAATAAATATGTAAAATTATTTTTTTTAAAAAAGCTAGATTTGGAGTTTACCTGTGCTTGCATGGTGTGACGTCTTAAAAATGTGTGTGAAACAAGCCATTTCCTATGATAAATGCATGGGCGTCTTTCAGTATCCCTCTGCCCAGCTCTCCCTGATACCTTCAACCCCTCAGTGCTCTCTGTTGCTCAGGCCAGGAGACCAGACCAGCAGCCTCTGAAAAGACTTTGCGAAACCTCAACAGTCAGATTCCGAATCAGAGAATTGACCTCACCTAGACAGGCCATGTTCCCATGAGTGTCCAGGAGCTCACTCTTGGCCAGAGTCCCTGGTAATGAAGAGCTGCCTGGGGCTGAAGCAGCAGGTGCCTCTTGTGTTGGTTTCAGGACTACAGCCATGTCCCAGAACATGTTCTGACCCTAGAAACAAGCAGGCACAGGTGGGTTTACGAGGAGACTGTCGGTGGGAGGTGGTATGATCATAACTTTGAGGATGAGAACATAAGCACCAATTCTTCAAGGCCATAAAAAAAAACGAAAGAAAGAAAAACACCAACTATTTTTTAAAAAAGGGAAAAGGAAGCCAGAGAGTCTTCCCTAATCCCCAAGGTGAGTTAGGCAGAGAAGCAAGCCTGCTATCTTTTCCCCTATCACTTTGATTTCATCTCACTGCTCAAAGCTAACTTGTCAGTGAGTGCATGACAAGACAAGAAAGCACATGGGGAGATTTTTCAGAGTAGATCTTCCTAAGACCTAAAGATCAAAGAAGCAAGGTTCTGGTCATGTTATTACAGAGAGGCTTTGGGGTACCTCTGCCCTCATAGGGCTAGTCATGGTGAGGTGTAGGTTTGAAAACTTACAGCCTCATGAGTCAAATCGTGGTCTGTGGACAAGCAGAATCACCATCACTGGGAGTGTGTGAAAACTGCAGAGTCTCTGACCAATAGCCCAGATCTCCTGAATCAGAATCTGCATTTTGACAAGACCTCATCCCGTGACCCCAACCCTTGGTGATTCTTAGGCATATTAGTTTGAGAAGTACAAGTAAAGAGTTATCAATCATGCCTGGATGCACCGGAAGAGCTTTTTTTTTTTCAATCAGAGATCTGGGGCCCACCTCCCCAGAGATTCTGATTTAACTTACATGAGATATGACATAGGTATCATGATTTCATAAACAGCTCCCCAGGTAATTGCAAACTGTAGCACAGTTTGAGAAGCACTGGTTTATAGAAAGTACTGAATGTCAACATCAATACAATAGTATGTTTCAATTAAATTGCAAAAGACTAAAGAGCCCTCACCAGGAAACAAGACTCTAGGTGTGGAAGCAGAGGGACAGGGTCCCTCCTGAAATCATGTGCAATCCTCCCTCCCTTCTCCCCGACCACTGATTACCTTTTCCTCCTGTTCTGACACAGGGAGGCATGTCTGAGGATCTTCCCCAGGAGCCCAGACTTTGATGTTTTCAGAGCGTACTTGTTGGCTGGATACCTGGCCCACAAAGCCTTCCTCCTCTTCTTCCTCTTTTTTCACTGTCACTGGGCCCCAGTGGGCCAGGGCCACAGCTTCTCTCAATTCTGCAGTCATCGTCTCTGCTCAGCAGAATTCCTATGGCTGGGGGTTGCCCAGCAGAAGTCAAGCCCCATCTAATCTTTAAGTTTCAAAAGCTTCTTCCTGAGTTTCCTCCCAGGGACATGATGAGTAGTTTCTACTGGGAAATCAGAAAACACTGTTAGGAGAGCAGAGGTCTGCCTGGATGCCACTAAGACCACAGGTTACCAGTGTCCAGGCAGCAGCCACTGCAGCACAGGGCCTGCTCTACTCCTCAACAGGAGGGAAGGAGCTGGACTGCAAATAAGCAATTTATCCCCATGATGATCGCATTACAAACACATTTATGTAATGTTTATTGATTTCCCCGATTATACAGTTAATATAATTTAATTGTAAAAACTTAAAAAATACAGAAAATGATTTTGAAAAATTACCCCTAGCTCATCTCCAGAGAGATAATCACTGTACACTGAAGAATTTAAGATACTTATTTTGAGGGAAAACCTCCAACCATACTGACAATTATGACTTGAACTTTTTAATTTAGGGGATGCATATTTTCACAATTATCACCATGCTTTTTTTTTTAAAGAAGAGTCATTACAATGCAAAGTTTTTGTTTTGTTTGTTTTAAGCGCCAAGAACTATAGTATGAACAAAAGACTCTCAAGAAAAAGACTGGCAGTCTAGACAGCAACTGTGCTTCCTAGGTAGCACTAGTGGTAAAGAACCCGCCTGGCAATGCAGGAGACATAAAAGATGCAGGTTCAATCCCTGGGTCAGGAAGATCCAACGGAGAAGGGCACTACAATCCACTCCAGCATTCTTGCCTGGAGAATCCCATGGACAGAGGAGCCTGGTGGGCTACAGTCCATGGGGTCATAAAGAGTTGGACATGATTGAAGCAACGTAGCACTAGACACCAACAAGTTTGGAGAGGTTATCTCTGGGTGATGTAATCACAGGTGGTTTTAAGGTCCTCTTCCTTTGATTTTTATATTTTTCTATTTCTTTCAACTTTTCTGTGAGACAAAGCAGCACTCTTAAGATGGTAGATGTTTCAATGTTAAGTACATACAATGCCACCTCCTTCTGGCATGGTACTCTAAACAATATAATATACATAATTTAACTACAACATAAATATTATATATTATATAATACCTGTAATATTATAGGACTTCCCTCATAGCTCAGTTGGTAAAGAATCTGCCTGCAATGCAGGAGACCTGCGTTTGATTCCTGGGTTGGGAAGATTCGCTGGAGAAGGAAATGGTAATCCACTCCAGTATTCTTGCCTGGAAAATCCCATGGACAGAGGAGCCTGGTGGGCTACAGTCCATGGGGTCGCAAAGAGTTGGACATGACTTAGCGACTAAACCACCACCACCATAATATTATAATTTACTAAACCAGCCCCTATTTATTAATCACTGCTTTAGTAAAAGAACTTTATTTCCAGTTTATTTTCTTAACATAATTCTTAAGAGTCTTTTCATGCAAATAGTTTTTTCTGCTGCTGAATTATTCCTTTAGACTAGAGGGATTATTAACCAAAGGATTTTATAGGTGACATATATGGTCAAACTGCTTTCTAAAAGGACTGAAATAAATCATATCACCATGAACTAAAAGTTCCCCAGTATCGCAGCCAAGCCAACAGATTATTTTGTTCTTAACCTGTGAGTAAAATAATCTACCATTATAGCTGATTATGGAGAAACTGAAATTTTCCTATTTCCCTTTAGACGTCTTATTAAGGGAAAAGTGCTAAATTTCATTAAGTTCTCTTTTGCTATTATTGAAGTGATCATATACTTTATTCTGCATTAACTTACTGGCAACTTATTCCACACACTGCATCTCTTGAGTAGTGCAATATTTTAGTCCTGCAACAAATCTTAATTCTGGAGAATTCTTTCCATGACTAGTTGAATTTTATCAGGGAGGAAGGTCCTTAATACTAGTTTCACCCGTGTATACACAAGATTGCCTACTATGGGTATTGTCATCAGACTGCTGATACTCTAACTGGCCCCCAGCCCTAGACAGCACAGTCTCCTATTATGGGCTTCCTTTCAAGGTCCTTTCCCTATTTCCAATCGTGGCAGCCCATCTCCTCCACCTCCAGACGCCACACAGCCCAGTTCCTGGGATAAGCCGGGCCCCTGGGGCGGTTCGTGTCCAACCTACCCCGGGGCTAGGCCCCCGGTAGGCAGGCAACAGCGGATTTCCGAAGTGGTGGGGCGCGGAGCCGCCCCGGGACAGACAGACAGTGCTGGGATCCCTGAAGGGAGACGAGGCAGACATACCCCTGGAATGGACCCTCCCGCGCCCCCGACGTTCGCGCCCAGGCCACGCCACCCCCGCTCACCGTGCGCGGAGCAGAAGCACGGCCGGAGCTCGGGAGCTCTAGAGCAGAAGGCGGGTGGCCTGGACCCCGGCGCCTACCGGCACGAGAACAATGACCGGACAGGAAGTGCCTGGGGATGGGCTTCCGGCTCCCCAAGTCGCCAGACCAGCCTCTCTAGGAATCTCGGAGGTACTGTCTTCTCGTTGGGTGTCCAATTTCGCTACAGATCAGGGATGGAAGAACAAGCTCAGAGGAAGAGTGCAGGTGGATTGGGGACCCTGAACCTCAGGGCAATGGGCATTCCTATGCCTGGCAAGAGCACTGAAGTGAGGCGCGAAGCCGGGAGCCTGAAGCTACAGAGTATCCATCTGTAGAAGGCCCTGATCATTTTGACCCAAATGTTTTATTTTGGAAATATCAAACGTACAGAGAATGGTACAATAAATGACTGTACTCAACAACTAACACTTCACTCTCTTTGCATTGGGCTTTCGTGGAGGCTTAGTGGTAAAGAATCTGCCTGCCACTACAGGCGAAAGGATTAGATCCCTGAATCCAAAATATCCCCTGGAGAAGGAAATGGCAACCCGCTCTAGTATTCTTGCCTGGAGAATTCCACGGACAAAGGATCCAGGTGTGCTTCTATAGCCCATGAAGTCACAAGAGTCAGACATTACTGAGCAACTAAACAACGTTTGCCGTATCTCTCTATACACACTGAAAAACATATTTTTAAAGTTGTAATCATCAAAATACTCATTTCAAATACTTCTATATGTATCTTTTAATAATAATAAGGATCTTGACACTAACAATACCATCATTACAGGTAGGAAAATTAACAAAAATTCCCTAATATCATCTATTATCAGTCATTTTCAAATTTCCAACTGTCCTAAAATACAGACTTCATTGTTTTTCCAAGTCAGTTTCACACACTCTATTTGGTATGGCTGTTTAGATTTGCTTTTTAGTATGAATTTACTGATTCACAGGAGTTGTAAAGATAATAACCTTCAACTAGTTTCCACCAATGGGTACATCTTGCATAATTATAATTTAAGATAAAAACCAGGAAACTGACACTGATACAATGTGCATGTGTACTTGTCATTTTATCACGTGTGGATTTATGGAACCACCATCACAATTCAGATACACAATGCTCTGAACACCAAGACCTCTCTTAAGTGCAACCTCTCCCTCTTCTGCTGCTGTCCCTCCATCCCCAACCTCTGGCAACCACTAATCTGGTTTTTTATTCCTATACTTCTTATTTTAGAGTATTATGTAAATGTGACCAGACAGTATACAACTTTTTGAGATTGGATTTTTTCACTCAGCATAATTCTCTTGGAATATACTTGAGTCACTGCAGATAAAAATAGGTCATTCAATTTTACTGCAGAGTAATAAGTATTCCATGGTATAGATATATTGCAGTTTCTTTTAACCACCTGTTGAAGGATATTTGATGGGTTATTACAAAATACTATTACTAGTAAAACTGCTTTTAACAATCACATACAGGCTTGTGTGTGTGTGTATAACAGGAGTTTTCATTTTTTTGACATGAATGCTCAGAGTGCAAATACTGGGTCATATGGTAAATGCATATAAGAAACTGCCAAATTATTCCCCATGGTGGCTGTTCTATTTCTCATTCCCAGCAATGTAAATAGATTCAGTTCCTTTGCATCCTTGCCAGCATTTGGCATTAAAATATTTAAAAGCTCTTCTGATAGCTGTACAGATTTTTATCTTGCAATTCCCAGTGGCTAATGATGTTGAATATCTTTTCACTTGTCAATCTATACTTTGGTAAAATACCTGTTCATGTCCTTTGCCCATATTCTAATTGGATCTATTTATTATTGCTGAGTTTTGAGAATTATCTAGCCTAGATACAAATTTTGTGTTGGATATATGATTTGCAAACATTTTCTCCCAGTGCGTAATGCCTTTTCATCCTCGCTCTTTAATATCTTTTAAGCCCCCCTCCCCTCCACTTTTATCTTTCATTATGGAAAATTTCATACATATACAAAAGTAGTACAATAAACTCTCAATACTCACCCAGCATCAACAATTATTATCACCCCCTTCTCTTTTTCATCATCTTTGAAGAATCCAGTGCAGTGGTTTTTTTTTGGCTGCAACGCCTAGCTTGTAGTATCTTAGTTCCCCAACTGAACTAAGGATTGAATGTTTGCCCTCCGCAGTGAGAGCAGAGGACTCACTACTGGGCCGCCAGGGGATTCCTGCACTGCAGTTTTCCTAAACAATATGCCACATTCTGAACTTGTTTCTTATGATGTCTTTTATCTTGTTCCTTTGCCTCCTGTATTTCCTGTAAACTAGCAATCAGGTCTAAGAAGCTTGATAAATTCAGGTTATACTTTTGGCTTATCACATTACATGTGGAGGGAGGCATATGTGAGTTGTCTCAGCAATGTTACATTTTGTTAAACTGATTAAGAGGTAAATGCCAGATCTCTCCATTATTAAAGTACATGTGATTATCACATAATGGGGGTAATTTTTCTTCAGTATGGACATAAAGCATCTTCATATTCATCACCCCATAAAAACTTAGGGAGGTAGATATTCTTCCTTCTGTTTAACAAATGAAGAAATCAAGGCTCCAAGAAATGAAACCATTTGTCCAAGGAAAAGTGGCAGAATCTGACTCTTTAGGCCTTCAGACTTTTAACTCAGGCCCCTTCCAGTTTTCACTCTTGGTTCTTTCAGTCTAAAAAGGAACCAGCCCTCAAAGAACTTCGGGGTTGAATTCATAACACTTACTATAATCAACACACCACTGCAATGCTGCTAAGTATCAGAAAACAAAATCCCAATATTAAGGCATTTATACTTTAGTGACAGAACTGGCGTTCTGAGAATTACAATATAAAATTACCAAACCAAGAATACAAGAATTAAGTTTACAAATGTACAAAAGGGTACAGAATGAATGAATGATTGGTTCACTGGGAGTAAATGGGACTGACAACTCAGAGATGGATTCTGAATTGGTATAATCAGAGATTTGAAGGACTAGGCTGTGTAAAAAAACTTATGTGGTAAGTTGAGTGCTGGGATAGAATGTTGTTTCTTGAGTAACAAGCCATTTGTATGTCATGAAATATTGATTAGAAATGAGGATGACAGCAGCAGAGATAATCAGCTCTGGGGTTGAGGTTAAGGATTTTTTTCCCTGTCAGCAAGGAAAGTGACATAGGAATGTCCTTCTATTTTGACACTCTACATCCGCTAGGTTTAAAATTCAAAGGTTGTTTTTTCTTGGCATCAAATTAATGGCAAGACATTATTTAGTAAGCCAATATTTTTTTTCCATAAAAACAAACTAGGTATATTATATATTATCTCCCTTAAACATTTAAAAAGTTGTTTTAAAAGTTTTTTTAGAGTACTAAATCCCAAAGTTAACCAACCACCATACTTCCTCTTACTATAAAAATTAAACTTTTGAGGTTCATGAAGTCCTAATATTAACTTGATGAACAAACACTACATTATGCCATTTTCCAGATTTTGACCGTATCTCTTTTATCCAATTTTATTGACAATTAAATTATTTCATAAAGTACTGTCACATGATCCTTTTACTAAATGCTCAAAACAATTCTATGAAGTAGGGGTTATGCCAGTATTTGACTGACAGAGAAACTGAGACTTAGAGACTGACTTAACATCACAGAGCTCATAAGTGAAAGAGCCAGGATCCAAACCTAGGTTTTCAGATTCCAAATCCAGTGTACTTAAATTGTCCTCAAAGAGCAGTCCTGCCCACCCAACTTCATGTTTTGTATGTCTTAATCACACTGTCTGTACAGACATTCTCTAGCAGTGATACTATCTTTAAGATGTACCATATATACGTATCTTTTCAAAACATACACTTTTTAATACAAAGATATTTTTGCTATCATTTACAATATCTTCATTATATCTTATAAATCATAATTCAGTTTCTTCAGAATCTTTAAGTGCTTCAAAGTCCTTTTCTAGGTTCATAAGAAATGATTTGGAACAGAGTATCTTTTAACTAGAATTTGCCTTATGTTTTTGTAGTCTTGAAAGTCTAGATTAACTTTCTGCCTCATGCAACACACTTGTCTACAAAAGGGTCAATCATGACTTTTTTTCCTTATAAAAACCATATGCTTCCATTTATCCAACAGTCACTTACAGAGGCAGGGATGCTATTCCATTTTACACAATACTAGATTTTCTGAATCTTGATCTTGGACTCACTGGCGTTTTGGACCCAAGAAAATTTGGACCCAAGAGAATAGGACCCAAAATCCTCCAAAGAATGGATTTTTTGTTGAAGATGAAGGTTTGAAGTCTGAGAGAATTCTTTTTCAGACTCATCACATTCACAGTTTTTTTCATCTGTATGAATTTTCTGATGTACAGTTAGGTTTTTTCTTTGCCTAAAAACTTTACTACAGTCATTACACCCATATGGTTTCTCTCCTGTGTGGATTCTCTGGTGGCCAACTAAATTCCTCTTAGAAGTAAAAGATTTTCTACACTTTTCACATTCATATGGTTTTTCCCCAGTATGCATTCTCTGATGTACAACAAGGTTTTTGTTCTGACTAAAGTCTTTTCCACACTCACTACATTTATAAGGTTTTTCTCCAGTATGGATTCTTTGATGTACCATAAGATTTCTACTAGAGGTAAGCACTTTTCTACATATATGACATTCATAGGTTTTTTCTCCACTGTGAATTCTCTGATGCTCAATAAGATTTCTATTGTAAGTAAAGCCCTTCCCACACTCATTACATGCATAAGGCTTCTCACCAGTGTGGATTCTCTGATGGGCTATAAGGTTTGAGCGGTAACTGAAGACTTTCCCACAGTCATTACATTTGTAAGATTTTTCCCTTGTGTGAATCCTCTGATGTCCAATGAGGCTTTTCTTCAGAATGAAGCATTTGCCACACTCATTACACTCATACGGTTTCTCACCACTGTGGATTCTCTTATGTTCAATGAGGTTTCTGTTAGAACTGAAAGCTCTTCCACATTCACTGCATTCAAAGGGCTTTTCCCCGGTGTGGATTCTCCGATGTACGAGCAGGCTTGAATTGTAACTGAAAGCCTTCCCACAATCCTCACATTTGTAGGCCTTCTCTTGTGTATGGAGCTTCTGATGGACCATGAAACTTTTGCTCATAATGAAGGTTTTCCCACACTCTCGACATTCATAGGGCTTCTCCCCATTGTGGAGTCTCTCGTGGTCAATGAGGTTTCTGTTAGAACCAAAGACTTTGCCACAGTCTTTACATTCATAGAGATTCTCTCCAGTGTGGAACCTCTGATGTAAAATGAGGCTCTTTTTCAAAATGAAAACTTTCCCACATTCATTACATTCATAGGGCTTCTCCCCATTGTGGAGTCTCTGATGGTCAAAAAGGTAAGCACTCTGAGTGAAGGCTTTCCCACATTCAGTACATTTATAAGGCTTCTCTCTGCTATGCATCCTCTTATGGTCAATGAGACTTGACTTCGAAGTGAAAATCTTCCCACATTTTTTACAACCAAAAGTCTTCTTTTCTGTGTGAACTCTCTGGTGTAGGAGGAGGCTTTTGCTTCGAATGAAAACTTTTCCACATTCTTTACATTTATATGGGTTCTCTGTACTGTGGAGCCGCTGATGGTCAACCAGGTAAGTGGTCTGGGCAAAAGTTTTTCCACATTCATCACATTTATAGGGTTTTTCCCCAGAGTGGATTCTCTGGTGCAGAATGAGGCTCTTCTTCAGAATGAAAGCTTTCTGACACTTGTTACATTTATAAGGTTCTTCTCCTTTGTGGAGCCTCTGGTGGTCAATGAGGTAAGCATTCTGAGAAAAAACTTTGCCACACTCATTACATTTATAAGGTCTCTCCCCAGAATGGCGTCTTAGATGTATAATAAGGCCTGAGTGCCTATAGAAGCCCTTTCCACACTCCTTACATTTATAAGGTTTCTCCCCAGTGTGGATTCTCTGATGGTTTAGAAGGTAAGCACTCTGAGAGAAGGCTTTCCCACATTCATTACATTTATAAGGTTTCTCGCCAGAATGGTTTCGTAAATGCATTAGAAGGCTTGAGCGCTGAATAAAGCCTTTTCCACACTCCTTACATTTATGAGGTTTCTCCCCAGTGTGGATCCTCCGATGATTTATAAGATGGGAGATTTTATTGAAATGTTTACAACATATATCACATTTATACAGCTTCTTTCCTTCAGCACCTAATAAACTTTCAGAAAAAGCTGAATCTGAAGCCAAGCTTTCTTCAAATTCCTTCCACTTTTGGCCTCGTTTTTCTGGTGGAGTCCTTTTTTTCTTGTCTCGTTCACACAGGGACCCTTTCTTCAGTGTATCTCTTTCCTTTGCTTCATTTCCCCACTGACTTGAAAAAACTTGCCATTCACACTCTTCCTCAAAGTCAAGAAGCTGCGGAACACCTCCTTGAAATCTTTTTGATATTCCTCTCTGAGAATCTGCTCTTTGAGATATGTTCAACTTGGATGTCACCTCCTCATTCTCAGTCATGGTCTCCCATTCTGATAAAAGAAATTAAAGATGCAAATATTACCATATCCCTGTGTCAGCAACAACAAGATCTTCAAAAGACTTTAAAACAACTAGAAGGATACTTTTACACGCACACAAAAAAGAAAAGCTTTTCATTAAAAGGGAGTACAAAGCAGAATGCTACACTGACAGAATGTTATAAATGGATTAACACAGAATTCATTCTGAGATACTTCTAAGCTCATTGCCTTCAGGGAGCAGATGGAAACATAGAAAGGATGTTGAATAAACAGATGCAAGAAGAACTAGAGAAGGATCTTAATACAGGTGGTTCATATATAAGCTCATGAAGCTGGATGGGGCTTATAAAGAACTATCTTATTTTTTTTCTTCTTCATGCTAAGAAGATGGGAACTCTCAAAGAAAGAAAATATACCTAAACACTCTGAAGGCCATCTTTAACTTCTGAAGAGTCAAGTGCATCCTCAACATTTTTTAATTACTTTAAAGTAATTAATCTACAGGAAAAAAATCTATTAAAAAGCAACTTAACACCTCGAATTCTTCTTTTAAAATTGAGAAATGGAAAATTTTAAATTAATTTCACAAAAATATCAGGTCTAAATTAGACTCCATCATGTAGTTATATATAAAAAATACTGAATGAAAAGAAAAAATATAGACATTAAAAACTATGAAAACATCTATAAAATAATGAGGCTAAACTAGTTAACCTCTTTATGACTCTAATATTCTCAAATATTTTAAAATATGAAATGATGCATATTTTAAATGTTTTGGAAACTCATTTTCACCATCCAAATGTGAGAAAAATTATGAACTAGTTTCCCAAATTATCTAATAAATAAAATCATATAAATAATAATAACATTATCTTCTATTTGAATATAAAAACAGTATTCTTCTACCTAAATACAGAGAAAATACATAGGAAAGGAGTGTTAACAGACTGGTTTTACAATTTAAGCAGAATGCTGGTTGAAAGGAAAGTTTTCTTTCTTTAAGGAAGTAGAAGCGTTTTAAGAAATAGAAGTGTTGCAAGTGGTTAAACAGAAATGGAAAATGGTTAAGAAATAAAGGATTCATATATATACTAGCTAATTAGCTGGATAAATGAAATTTTAGTATAGAAATCAGACTATGTGTGGGCCTAATGAGCTTTAAGGGACTTGGGAAAAAAATATCAGAATGATAGAGGGAGCCGATTATTTTCTGCAATCTTTGGTTAAGCAGGCAAGACAAACACAGGCTTCCCTACCTCCAATCCTCCCCAGTCCTCTAATCCATGTCCACTCCATTGCTAATTATCTTTCCAATATGTATATTTGATCATATCACTCACCTGCTCAAAACAATGCTTCATTGCCTATAGGATAATGCACAAATGACAAGAACAGCCCAAGAGATGCTATCCTCCACTATCTGCTACTTTTCTGGCTTCGCTTCTTATTAGTACCCTTTATGCCTATAGACTCTAGGCATGGAAAACTATGTACAGATGCCCAAACATGTCATGTTTTTGCTTGCTTCCCTATCACTGCCCATGCCCCTTTCTCTTCCTGAATTTGCTCTTCCTCTTCCCAATTTGCTACCTGCCCAAACTTACAGGCTTAAAAACTAAGGACAAAAGTCATCCCCATTGGAATTACCACTGATCTTACAGGAAAAAAAAAAGTTTAAGGGAATACCATGAATGATTCTGCGCCAACTGAACAACTTCTTAAGATGGAATGGTCAAAAAAAAAAAAAAGAAATGGCCAAATTTCTAGAAAGACACAATGTACTAAAATTGACTCGGGATGACACAGAAAATCTGAATAGTTCCGTAATAAGCAATGAAATAGAATCAATAGACAAAAAACTACCCACAAAGAAAAGCCCAGACCCAAACTGTTTCACTGATGAATTCTACCAAACATTAAAAGAATGAATACCAATTCTTCACATACTTTTCTAATAAACAAAAAAGGTGTAAACACTTCTCAACTAATTCTATGAGGCCGGTATTACCTACATACTAAAAGTAGACAAAGATATTACAAAAAACAGACAAAACTACAAACAACCATATCTTTATGAATAGAGACATAAGAATCCTCAACAGGGGATTCCCGGGTGGTTCAGTGGTAAAAAATCTGCCTGCCAATACAACAGTTATGGGTTCAATCCCTGGTCTGGGAAGATAGCACATACCACAGAAAAACTAAGCCATAGCTACTGAATCTGTGTTCTAGAGTCCAGGAGCCGCAACAGCTGAAGCCTGCATACCCTAGATCCTGTGCTTTGCAACAAGCGAAGCCACCACCATGAGAAGCCCGTGCACTGTAACTAGAGAGTAGTTCCTGCTCGCCACAACTAGAAAAGAGCCCACACAGCAATGAGGAACCAGCACAGCCAAATAAGAAAATTAAAGGAAAAGAAAAAAAAGACTCTCACCAAATATTAGCTGACTCCAGCAACACATAAAAAGAATTCTACACCATGACCAAGTGGGATTTATCACAGGAAGGCAAATATTCGTATAACATCAGATAATCGATTAATATAATACATCATTGTGCTTAGCACCAAAGAATTGATGCTTTTGAACTGTGGTGTTGGAGAAGACTTTTGAGCATCCCTTGGACTGCAAAGAGATCCAACCAGTCCATCCTCAAGGAGATCAGTCCTGAGTGTTCACTGGAAGGGCTGATGCTAAAGCTGAAACTCCAATACTCTGGCCACCTGATGCGAAGAACTGACTCACTGGAAAAGACCCTGATGCTGGGAAAGATTGAAGGTGAGAGGAGAAGGGGATGACAGAGGAGATGGTTGGATGGCATCACCGACTCAATGGACATGAGTCTGGGTAAACTCCAGAAGTTGGTGATGGACAGGGAGGCCTGGCGTGACGCAGTCTATGGGGTGGCAATGAGTTGGACACGACTGAGTGACTGAACTGAACTGAACTGAAAGAAGCAACCAAAAAACTACCCGAACTAAGTAGGTTCAGCAAGGTTGTAGAATAAACATTAATATACAAAAGCAGTGTATTTCTGTACCGTAGCACCGAACAATCAAAAAAAAATGAAGAAAACATATTAATAGCATCTGGGATTTCATTGGCAGTCCAGTGGTTAGGATTTGGTGTTTTCACTGCTGGGGCTCAGGTTCAACCTCTGGCTGGAGAACTAAGATCCCACAAGTGGTATGGCCCCTTCCCCACAAAAAAGTCACTTCCCTCTGTAAATTCTTCTCTAAACCACCCACCTCTCCTCCTACTCTTCCAGTTCTTTCATCATACCAAGCTCCTATGTGCTCCCACACTCATGCATACTTTTATTATGTAGCCTTTGTTACATTGTATTGTACTTATTTTTGTAAATGTCTGTCAATTCAACTCGAATGTACTTTAAGGCAGGGATTAAGCTTGATGTGTGAGATACTTAATATTTCTTGAATAACTGCCTTTAAATTCTATTTCAATCTTTTAAATGAACATTTATAATTCTTTTATATATTGAAGAATTATGTAAAGCTATCTGGGAGTCTGCTTTTTTTTAAAAAAAGTCATATTTTGGCTTTGCTGGGTCTTCACTGCTGCTTGGGCTTTTCTCAAGCTGTAGCACGCAGGGGCTGCTCTCTGTTTGCAGTGTGTGGGCTTCTCATTGTGGTGGCTTCTCTTGCTGCAGAGCACAGGCTCTAGGGCATGTGGG
The DNA here is from genome assembly GCF_001704415.2 of Capra hircus. NCBI lineage: Eukaryota > Metazoa > Chordata > Mammalia > Artiodactyla > Bovidae > Capra > Capra hircus. The sequence continues at coordinate 16,257,409 of NC_030829.1, read as the reverse complement.
CTTCAGTGCTGTGGCTCCCAGGCTCCAGAGCACAGGCTCAATAGTGAAGGCTCACTGCCTTAGCTGCTCTGCAGCATATGAGACCTTCCCAGACCAGGGGTCAAACCCACGTCTGCTGCGTTGGCAGATGGATCCTCTACCACAGAGCCAACAGGGAAGCCCTGAAGTCTGCTTTTCTACCAGCTTATCAATGCACAGAAACTGAGTACACAAAACTGTCAGATTTGTTCTCCCAGGTCAGAACACCATAGGTTACGGAGTACTTTATCTGAGGAAATTTGGTTGTTCCCAAATTTTAATCATTGTCAATTTTTTGCTGGGACTGTCTTTAGACATATTACTTATTTTCCCTCTTTCTGAACCATTTTCTTTCTTTTTTTTTTTTTTTTGAACCATTTTCTTAAGGTATCCTCCTCAAATCAGAACTACTAGGTCAAAGAACATAAGTACTTCGGAATCTGCTTGCTCAAAACCCCAACAACACTGCAGTTAGAGCATATCTTACTTATTGAAGTTGATTCAAACTTCTTTTTCCTCAAAGAGCGAGAATAAATAAGGAATTCTATTTTATTATTTTTTAAGTTTAACCTTTATTTAGACCAATCTGGAATTTATTTCGGCTTACAGCATAAGCTATGGATCCATGGTGAGTGTTTCTCATAAAATTAATTAACCCATTCAAACATGTTTTAAAATTTCTAAAAAGAAAGATGGGTTATATAGTAAATCGCATCAGAACTACTGAAAATCACTTGGATTAAACAAAAAAGTGAGCAAACAAATTTGATTCCTAGGTCATTCTGCATAAATATAAAAATAAAACAAAGAAAATATCTGAATAAAATACATGTGATTTAAAAAATAGCATTTTTATGGAGAAAGACACCATAAAGGAAAATATTGCTGTTTGAAAGATTTTGTAAGACTTAAACTCATAACAAGCACAGAAAGGCAAACAAATGCAAAAATGCACAAGATGTGACAAAGGGTTACCAGTTCTAATAAACAAAAGACATATGTAGAAAGGATATGAATAAACATAAAATAACAACAAACATAATAGCACTAATAATCAAAGAAATGGAAAAAAAAAAAACCCAGAGGATAGGACTGTTCATCTAGCTAGCTAAGATTTAAAAGTGACCAAATCACAAGCACATACAGGGGAAATAGGCCCTCTTGGGCTCTTTGTGTGGATGTATAAATTGGTACGTCATTGACAGAAAGCAGTTTAGGAATATATATCAAAATATCAAATCTACAAAATATTTGACCATCACACCACAGCTGAGATACTAACAGACATACTAAAAGACATATCCTTAGAGATACTAAAAGACATATCCTCATAAATGTAAAAATATACAGTATAAATTACTATGAACAATAAAAAAATTTACTAAGGTTACTAAGTACAAAATTAACATACAAAAATTAAATATTTTCATATATGCAAACTGATCAATTAGGAAATATTAGAAAAGATTCCTATTCCAAAGAGTCAATGTAACCAGAATTATGTAAGATCTACCTGAAGGCACTTTTAAAACAGATCTGAAACAGACAAAGGCAGCATGAACAACTGTAATGGTATATAATGTTCTTGAATAAAAATTCAGTATCATAAAGCTGCCAAATGTAAAGAATGATACTTAGACAATGAAATACAAAGCTACCTCCTTCATGGCATTTTCTTACTCCCAGGAATGGTGCTGGTTGCTTTGTCCTCTCCATTTCCATCTCAAGAGACTTATGCCACTCTAATTCCAATTATTTCACTCTGCCTTGCTTATTCTTTCTGTATTCATCTCCCAAATCATGCTACTTAAGGGAAGAATCACATCATTCCCACAGTTGCCAATTACATAGCAGCATGTACATGTTTAATGTTTGTTAAAAACATAAATGACTAACAGGTTTTTAAAAAATACTCTTGTTACTAATCAAAGAAATGCACTTCCGAATATATATTATAACTTAAAAAATTATATAAACAACAATTTAAAAGAGTGGGACTACTCAGCATCAATGAAGGCAGAGCCAAAGGAGTGGCTCTTGGGTACAGCTGGTAAGAGCAGAAAGGACTGACATCAATATGGAAAGCAATTTGGCAGTAGGAAGCAAGAGCCTTAAAATAATTAATTTAGGCCTAGTGATTCTACTTCTAAAAAATAATGAGAATTAAAAATAAAAAGAAACATTAGGCATAGAGAAAGATTATTATTACAGTAATTATCTAAAATACAGAAATGGCTAACTGACACATTATGACACAAATTATCCAGCCAATACAGATAATGTTTGCAAAGAATGTGTGATAATACGAGTTGAGGTAAATGCAAAGAAAGCAAGCTATAAAACTGTACATATTCACAGACACACACTCTCAAAACAATGCATAAAAAAAAAAAAAACCTCTCCAATATATAGAAAAAGCCAAAAAGGTAAAATATCAAAATTTTGAGGGTAGTTGTTTATAAAAAGTCAGTTTAAATTTTTTTTTCCTTCAAGTATTTTTCAAAATAAGTATGCTACGCTATGTTCATAATTAGCATAGCAAATTGGAGAAGGAAATGGCAGCCCACTCCAGTGTTCTTGCCTGGAGAATCCCAGGGACGGAGGAGCCTGGTGGGCTGCCGTCTCTGGGGTCGCACAGAGTCGGACACAACTGAAGTGACTTAGCAGCAGCAGCAGCAGCGTAGCAAAAAGTTCCACAAAAGCTGGGACTTCCCTGGTGGTCCAGTGGTTAAGAATCTGCACTTATACTGCAGGGAGTCATAGAGGTGTAAAAAGAAAAAAAAGAAAAAGAAACAAAAGCTGATGAAGTAAAGGTACAAATTATGGGAAAAAAGGGTCCTTACCTAAGGAAGTCACATTCCCGTAATTCTCTAGCATCACATCCCAGTACAAGGCCCTCTGAACTGGGCTCAAACATGCCCATTCTTCTGAAGTGAAGCATACTGACACCTCCTCAAACATCACCAATTCCTGAAATGACAGGTATGTATGAGATTATCCATGCCCAGGAAGCTCCCCTACTGAAGGGTTCCTTTCACTTTTGGGGAAGAGACATGTTATGAGGGCATGAGGTGGGATAGCAGAGAGACACAGGAGATCCCACATGAACTCTGCCCTTCAATAGCAGGGACCTTGATTCAAAGATGGGAGCTGACTGAACACCCAAGCACTAGGAAGAGCGAATGTACGTTTGAGCCACAATTAGGCAGTGCAGATAGGGCCTTAGGAAGGAAAGAGGTAGCAAATTTTACCTGGGGCTGGGCTGTCAAGAGCATGAGAGCCATTAATTGGTTTCTGGGGTTCTCTTCCTGGGAAAGGGCAGAAGCTTCAGGGGCAGGAGAATCTGAAGAAGAAAAAGCTGCATATGAGATAACTGTCATTCCTGTCCAAATCCAGTAAGTTTATTTTCTATAAAATAGGAGTTCAAAAAGACACATAACTACCAGAACTAGACAATAATGGCTAGAAAATGACACACAAATCTTTTCTGACCTGCATGTGCAGGGCTGGAAAAGTGCAAAAATTAATAATAAGAATGGATAAAGGGTCAGAGGGACCCAAGCAATGACACGAGGGGGAAAAGAAAAGAGTTTGGTATCCTAAGGGACTCACAGAACTGCAGAAGAGGAAGTAGCTATCTGGGAGTAGGGAGGTGAGACCCAGCAAGAATCTTGAGGATGTCCAAAGCCAGACCCACAGAGTAAGTTACCATGTTGAGGATCCTGGAGCAAGCCAAACACCACTGGGTCAGTAAGAGAATTTGAGCGAATTTCAGCTGATATGTGGCTGCCAGTGGGTGCATGAGGAAGTTCTATTCCTGGAGTACTCAGACCCTCCTGGAAAGTGTCTTGGTCCTGGACAAAGGCTGGAACCTGGGAACAAGCAGAACGCAATAAGCTGACTCTTCCTGTACCTCCAGCAAATGAATTCACCTAACCACCATGGACCTCTTTCTGCCCATATAGTCTAGAACTGTGAGATGAGAGTGACCCACCTCAAGTATGGAGCATCAAAACAGCAGGAAAGCTTTGCCTTGAGAACAATGGAGCTGCCCTCTAGCCCCACTCATGGTACTGGTGACCTTTCCCAGAGGAGACTGAACAGAACAGTAGAAACAGAAGCCAGACCTGGGTGTGGGTTAAGGAGGGAATGGGAAGTAACAAGCAATTAAGAGCTTCAGACTTAATCTACAAGTCTTCAGCTTCAGGTTTAATCTAAACCACTGGGTTCTACTTATTCACAACTTTTCTCATCCCCTCCTGCTCCAACAGAAGGAACACTAGAAGTCTAGACATCTGGTTTTGCTGCTAACTAGATGTCTCACAAAGGCAATGCAGTGAACATTTTCCTGCCTCCATTTTTTATCCCTTAAATGAGAACAATGGCTTAGTGATTAGTAATGAAAAACACAGCTCTAAAATTCTTCATTTTCATAATTAAAACAAACAAACAAGCCCATCCTTGATATCCCTCCCAAATTATATTTCAGACTTTTCACATAGAAATGTTTCTAGTCGGCTCCAGATAGACAGAAAGAGAGCTGACACATACTAGAAACCATGTTAAGATCCCAATTTAATAGCGAAGGATATAAAATCTGATCAGAGGCAAATATCTCAACCCAATCTCTTGTCTTACACAGTCCCCAGTAGGGGAACACAGAGAGTGGTCTTTCCAGGTCTAGAAAGCTTCATTCTTGCTCTCCACAACTTTTCATACTCCAGGTTTACAACACCAATCCAAACAGACTTTACAAACAATATACTTGCTTCTGTTTAGAGGAGCTTTTAGGAACATTATGCTCTTCAGATTCTTGAATCAAACTCAGAATTAGCAATCATCACCCAGGGAGACAAAGCAGAGTCAATGCTCTGTGTTGATTTTGAATTGGTCCAAAGATCCCAACCATAAATCCACTTCTCCAGATAGATATTCTATGGTCTGAAGAGCTCATGAACCTGTTTTAATTAGCATAAGGGTTGCTGCTGTGTTACTGTTAATGAAAATCACAGGATCATTTTCTATCCCAGCCTGTCCTGGGCCTACTCCCCACTTTCCCTTTCTCACTTTTAATGTTGGTCCATCAAGGTCTTTCTGCAGCTCTTCTACCAGGGCCACGGCCTCCTCACCACTCCCAGGCCGATGGATCTGCACCCAGGTCCGTATCTCTCCAGGGAGGATGCTCAGGAATTGCTCCAGCACCAGCAGCTCCAGGATCTGGGCCTTGGTGCGTGCTTCTGGCCTCAGCCACCGGCGACAGAGCTCCCGGAGCCGGCTCAGTGCCTCCTGGGGTCCAGATGTCTCATGATAACGTAACTGTCTAAAGTGCAGGTGGGAGGTCTCCCAAACAGTGGAGCTACTCCCTTGGAAGCTGGTTCCCCACTTCCAGGTATCATCCTTCCCTTTAACAAGGCCCTCTTGTCGCAGAGCATTGTGGGCCCAATTTTCTCTTGTCATTGTTGCCATTGAAGACAGGCTCCTCTCCAGGGTCCCTCAATCCTTGCTTCACTTCTTCCTTAGAGCTTGAAGAATATCATCTATAAGACCTAAAGAAATCATTGTTAAAGTTAACCCAGAGACACAATCAGATTTTCCGCACCCCAATTAGCCCCCAGTAATGAAGAAACCTTGCTGAATGCAGAGTTCTAAATTCTGGGCAGTTTCTTCTTTGACAGAAGCCCCAGCCCAAGGCTCTAGGGACATTAATATTCATGTTATCCAGACCACTGCTGATATCAAAAACATGAAATTCCTTTTTTTTCTCTTCCCACGAGGCATGTGGGATCTGAGTTCTGCAACAAGGGACTGAACTTGCACCCCCTGAATTGGAAGCCCAGAGTCTTAACAACGGGACCACCATGGAAGTCCAATATTAAATATCCTTTAATCATTATTCTTAAGTGTATCAATCCATTCATACTTAAGTAATCCACTGCTGTTGGACATTTAATTATTTATAATTTTCTCCTATTACAAATTAAGCTACAATGACCATCTTTGCTAAAGAATTTTTGGTTACATTTCTACTTATTTCTTCAGGAAAAATCCCCAGAAAAGAAACTGTTTAGCAGAAAGGTAGGAATAGTCTACACTTTTAAGGCTGTAACAGTTACGTCACTATCAGTGACATATCTGAATGCCCCATTAATTTTATTTAACATGTGGACCCTTAAAAAGTTCATGCTTATAACAGAGCAGAGGAGAGCAAAATAAAATATAATTGCAATACAAAGTACAAGTACAATTAACAGGAGGATAAACAAGCACAGTAAAAACTCATGGAGGTAATTTTGGGTTGGGCTTCAAAGATAAAATAAAAAGATCACTTTCCAGATTAGGAAAGCTATTCCAAGAAGAAACTGTAATTTCTAAAGCAAGGGAGCTCTGTTAGAAATGTTCTGTGCGAATCAGAGAAAGGAAGAAAACTCTGAGGTAAGGTTGTAGAACTAGAGTGAAGTGGTAAGCAAGCAGAAGCAAATTCTAAAGGCTACTAAGAGGTAGCAAGAGGTACCCCAAGTAGCCAGAGTGGCACTGCCATGCCCATTCCATAGGAACTACACTCAGTATCTCAGCATCAAGCCACCATGGACTTAACCTGTGTCTGTGAGCATCTGTGCTGTATCCAGTTTTACTTTGTGCATCTGTTAGCAAGATGTGTCCTAAGGTAACCGCTCCTTTGCTTTACACCATCTGAGCTTATGAAGGTTTCATAAGAACACTATTTTCAGACATTAGGGGAAACCTGTAGTCTAAGCAAACAAAGTTCTAAAGTATTAGTAGGGATAGAACACTTGAAAAAAGAAACTGAGCAGTTCTTTGGTCACTGATCTGGCGGTGATGGAAAGGAATTTTTAAAACCTATTTCTATCCCATGCTCACAGCTAGAAAGAGTACTGTCAAAATTCCAGTTCTTCTCAACCTTATCTATTGAGTCAATGCAACTCCAATAACTCATCAAGCTATTTTGTAGATATCAACAAACTGATTCTAAAGTTTACCTGGAGAAGCTACCCAGAATAACTAACACAATACTGAAGGACTTCTCCCTCAGTATCGTGAAGTTGAGGGACTGACACTACCCAATACTACCCAGAGTTGAGGGACTGACACTACCTAACATCAAGACTTTCTAAAAAGTTACAGTCATGAAGGCAGTGCCGTATTGGCAAAGTGCAGACAAATCAATGAAACAGAATAGAATGTCCAGAAATAGACTCACATGAATAGAGTCAACTGATCATTGATAGAATTAAGGTAATACGATGGAATAAAGATAGTCTTTTCAGCAAATGGTGCTGGTACAACCAGATAGGCCACATGCAAAAAAAAAAAAAAAATCAATCTAGACACAAACTTTACATATTTCATAAAAATTAACCCAAAATGGATCAGAGACCTAAATATAAAATACATAACTACAAAAATCCTGGACGATAACCTAGGAGAAAACCTAGATGACCTTGGGTATGGCGACAGCTTTTTAGATACATTCAAAAGGCATGATCCTTGAAAGAAATAATAGGTAGACTTCATTAAAATTCAAAAATTCTGCTCTGGAAAAAGCAATGTCAAGAATGAGAAGACAACCCATAGACTGAAAGAAAATACTTGCAAAAACACAAATACTTGATAAAAGCCTAATATCCTTCTTTTGTATATTTCATACAAAGAACTCTTAAAACTCAACAATTAAGAAAACAAACAACTCAATTAAAATATGCCCATGTGGGTTAGTCTGGTGATTTAGTGGTTAAGAATCCACCTGCTAATGCAGGGGACACAGGTTCAATTCTTGGTCCAGGAAGATACCATATGCTGAGGAGCAACTAAGCCCTTGCACCACAACTACAGAGGCCATGCACACAGAGCCCCTCCTCCACAACAAGAGAAGCAACCAAAATGAGAAGTCTGCATACCACAATGAAGAGTAGCTCTGACTTGCCTGAACTACAGAAAGCCTGAGCACAGCAACAAAGACCCAGCACAGTCAAAAATAAATCAATCTTTTTTTTTTTTTAATGACCCAAAGGGGAATTCCCTGGCAGTCCAGTAATGAGGACTTGTAGCTTCCACTAAAGACCTAAACAAACACTTCGCCAAAGAAGATATACAGATTTCAAATAACTGCATAAAAATATGCTCTGCATCATATATGTCATCAGGGAAATGCAAGTTAAAACGATGAAATACCATTACATACCTTTTAGAATGGCCAAAATCTAGAACACTGGCAACACCAAACGCAGGTGAAGATGTGGGACAACAGAAATTGTCATTCGTTGGTAGAAATGCAAAATAGTACAGCCACTATGGAAGACTGTTTGGCCCTTTCTTACAAAACTAAACATACTCTTACCATAAATTAGCAATTGTGCTCTTCAGTATTCATCCAAACGAACTGAAGACATATGTCCACACAAAAACCTGCACATGGATGTTTTAGCAGGTTTATTCATAACTGTCAACACCAAGAATCAACCAAGATATCCTTCAATGGGTAAACAGATAAACTGTGGTACATCCAGATAATAGAATATTATTCAGTGTTAAAAAGAAGCTATCAAGCCATGAAAAGATACAAAGGAAACATAAATGTATGTTACTCAGTGAAAGAAGCTAATCTCAAAGTCCAATATACTTTACAATTCCAACGACATGGCTTCTGGAAAAGGCAAAACTATGACGGATTTTTTAATAGACCTACAGTTGGTATACACGTTAATTTCTGCTGTACAGCAAAGTGATTCAATTATACATATACATTTTTAAATATTCTTTCCATTAAGGTTTATCACAGGATATTGAATACAGTTCCCTAAGTTATACAGTAGAACCTTGTTGTTTATCCATCCTATAAATACTAGTTTGCATCTGCTAACCCCAAACTCCCACTCTATCCCTCCAGTGGTGGGGGATGTTGATACTGGAGGAGGCTATGCAAGTGTAGAGGCAGGGAACATATGAGAAGTTTCTGTATTTTCTGCTTAATTTTCCTATGGACCTAAAACTGTTCTAAAAAAACAGGGTCTACAAATGAAACTTGGGGGGAAAAGAGACTTCTAAATAATTTTCTACAGTAAATTACCAGAATTTTATTTACTCTTACTTTATAGAGATACAAATAAGAAATCCTTAAGCATATATTATGCTTGTTTCTCACAAAAGATTTGTAAGCACAGGTTAAAAAGAACAAAAGAAGTCTCAGAGGAGCTAAGTAATTCACTCAAGGCCACTCAACTAGTTCAGTTATGGGAGCAAATTCTGATCTCAGGGATTCTAACCCCAAAAGTACAAAATAACTGCATCTAACAAAAGACTTCTGAAACCCAAACAACTATTCTAAAGCAAAGGTTTCCAAACAACAGTTCATTAAAACAATAACCATACACAGTCACTCACAGGTTGATAACGACCTTTCTTGCAAAAGACAGCATTTACTCACATTTGTACTTAATGTGAAAATACATTCTCTGAGGCAATGGTGATATGCGTGGCCTGTTTGCTTCTTAAATACCATTACATTACAAAATTTTAAATGGGACTTGGTGTGGGGGGGATAAATTGGAAGACTGGGAATGACATATACACACTGCTGCTGCTGCTGCTGCTGCTGCTGCTAAGTCACTCCAGTCGTGTACGACTCCGTGCGACCCCAGAGACGGCACCCCACCAGGTCCCCCGTCCCTGGAATTCTCCAGGGACAAGAACACTGGAGTGGGCTACCATTTCCTTCTCCAGTGCATGACAGTGAAAAGTGAAAGTGAAGTTGCTCAGTCCTGTCCGACTCTTAGCAACCCCACGGACTGCAGCCTACCAGGCTCCTCCGTCCAGAGGATTTTCCAGGCAAGAGTACTGGAGTGGGTTGCCATTGCCTTCTCCATATACACACTACTATATATGAAAAATATAACTATTAAAGACATACTGTATGGCAGAGGTAACTCTAGTCAATACTCTGTAACGGCCTATACAGGAAAAGAATCAAGAGTGGATGTATGTATAACAGACTCACTTGGCTGTACACCTAAATCTAACATAAAATTGAAAACCAAGTATACGCCAATAAAATTACAAAGAAAAATGGGAATCAATCCATCCTTCAAGGAAAAAAAAAAAAAAAAAGAATTCTGGGAGTCCCTGCTCCAGGGAAGTCTCAAGCTGTATCCAGCATCAGCCTCAGAGAAGACTGAGAAAAAAGCAGAAAGACTTGAGCTGAGAACCTGGCTACTGAGGTCACTCTTCTCAAAGGGGCAGCACATTCTATTGACAGCCAATCCACAGACACACAGACAGAGGCGCTGTCTTCAGTATATTCCCCAAGCCGCAGCCTAGGCGTCCATCTCAACCAAGTGGTGGAGGGACCGCCCTGAGGGAGAGGAGCAGAGAGGGGCCGGCCAGGGCTGAGCTGCCCTGGAGAGCTCAAGCCACAACCCGGGTCGCCCTCCGCGCTTGCCAACCCGACTCGAGCCCACCCCGCTCACCGGCGTCTCCCGCGGCGGATCCGGCCTTGGGGACCACTACCTTGGCGCCGGGACGCCAGGAGATGACACGAAAACTGGACGCGACGGCACCTGAAGCCCAGAATAATGGCTGACCCGAGGGTATCGAGACATCCGGTGGCTCACCCCACCTCCCAGTTTCGGCTCTCTAGGAAAGCACATCTCTATGGTTCCTAGCTTTCCCAGCGGTGGCAGAAAAGGCGGAGCTCCTGGGCCCATTCCTCTCAACCAAAGAACAGGTGTGGCCGTATTCCAGAACCCAAGGATGCAGAGGTGAATCACGTGGCCCAGGCCCCCAGGACTCGTGTCACCTCCTGAAAAGAATTGGACCTTTCTGTTTTAATTCGAATTGCAGCTGAGCTTTATAGAGTAATTTCTCGAACGTCTGAATGTCTTCGTGAGTGAAATATCCAGTCTATTTGTGAACCAGAGCAGTTCTCACCATAAATAACATACATTAAAAATGACTTCCTTGTGAATTGGCTTGATGTTGTTCAGTTGCTAAGGCGCGTCCAACTCTTTCTGATAGCATGAACGACCCTCTGTTAGGGGAAGCACACTGATTGAAACCGCCCACCCTGGCCAAGCACCATAGTAACCATTTGCACGAGTTGTTTTATGACAGGAGATCCTGATAAGGAATAGGGAACTAATAAGCCACCTACCAACCAGAAGAGTTCAGGAAAGGTCGAAAGGAGACACCGCGTGTCCGTCCACTTCCCAGAATCCCTCTCACTAGCATCCATCTTGGCTGAGCGATGCGTTTCGCCACCAGGAAATACTCTTAATTAGAATGATTGGTCAAAGACCACCTGGAAACTAAGTCCAACAACAGAAAACCTGAAATGGCGAGCCACGTGGCAGAGCAGTTCTGGGTTTCCTTACCTAACTGCTCTCCACCCGGGTGCCATTTCCCAATAAAATCTCTTTCTTTGTCAGCAGATGTGTCTCCTCGGACAGTTCATTTCGCAGTGTTAACAAGAGCCCAGTTTCAGGCCCCGGAAGGGGTCCGCCTTCCTGCAACACCTGTCCCTCACTATCTCCAGGATTCATTGAGTCGGTGATGCCATCCAAGTATCTCATCCTTTGTTGTCCCATCTCCTCATGCAATCAATCTTTCCCAGCATTAGAGTCTTTTCCAATGAGTTGGCTCTTCACAACCAGTGGCCAAAATATTGGAGCTCTTGCCCAAATGATGAGATAATGGAGCTCTGGTGTTAAACATAAATTAAGCTGAAATGAGGAGGAAGGGACACTGCCTCCCTGGAATGAGAACGTCTTTGCAGTTGTCCACCATCCTGAGTAAATTCAGTTCATTCAGTAGCTCAGTCGGTGTCCGACTCTTTGTGACCCCATGAATCGCAGCACGCCAGGCCTCCCTGTCCATCACCAACTCCCGCAGTTCACTCAGACTCACGTCCATCAAGTCAGCGATGCCATCCAGCCATCTCATCCTCTGTCGTCACCTCCTCCTCCTGCCCCCAATCCCTCTCAGCATCAAAGTCTTTTCCAATGAGTCAACTCTTCGCATGAGGTGGCCAAAGTACCGGACTTTCAGCTTTAGCATCATTCCCTCCAAAGAAATCCCAGGGCTGATCTCCTTCAGAATGGACTGGTTGGGTCTCCTTTGGTATCTCTAAGTTTCTTGAAGAGATTTCTAGTCTTTCCCATTCTGTTGTTTTCCATGAACAGTATGAAAAGGCAAAATGATAGGATACTGAAAGAGGAACTCCCCGGGTCAGTAGGTGCCCAATATGCTACTGGAGATCAGTGGACAAGTAACTCCAGAAAGAATGAAGGGATGGAGCCAAAGCAAAAACAATACCCAGCTGTGGATGTGACTGGTGATAGAAGCAAGGTCTGATGCTGTAAAGAGCAATATTGCATAGGAACCTGGAATGTCAGGTCCATGAATCAAGGCAAGTTGGAAGTGGTCAAACAAGAGATGGCAAGAGTGAACATCAACATTCTAGGAATCAGCGAACTAAAATGGACTGGAATGGTGAATTTAACTCAGATGACCATTATATCTACTACTGTGGGCAGGAATCCCTCAGAAGAAATGGAGTAGCCATCATGGTCAACAAAAGAGTCCAAAATGCAGTACTTGGATGCAATCTCAAAAACGACAGAATGATCTCTGTTCGTCTCCAAGGCAAACTATTCAATATCATGGTAATCCAAGTCTATGCCCCAACCAGTAACGCTGAAGAAGCTGAAGTCAAACGGTTCTATGAAGACCAAGGGAATATTTCATGCAAAAATGGGCGCAATAAAGGACAGAAATGGTATGGACCTAACAGAAGCAGAAGATATTAAGAAGAGGTGGCAAGAATACACAGAAGAACTGTACAAAAAAGATCTTCACAACCCAGATAATCACGATGGTGTGATCGCTCATCTAGAGCCAGACATCCTGGAATGTGAAGTCAAGTGGGCCTTAGAAAGCATCGCTACGAACAAAGCTAGTGGAGGTGATGGAATTACAGTTGAGCTGTTTCAAATCCTGAAAGATGATGCTGTGAAAGTGCTGCACGCAATATGCCAGCAAATTTGGAAATTCAGCAGTGGCCACAGGACTGGAAAAGGTCAGTTTTCATTCCAATCCCAAAGGAAGGCAATGCCAAAGAATGCTCAAACTACTGCACAATTGCACTCATCTCACACGCTAGTAAAGTAATGCTCAAAATTCTCCAAGCCAGGCTTCAGCAATATGTGAACTGTGAACTTCCTGATGTTCAAGCTGGTTTTAGAAAAGGCAGAGGAACCAGAGATCAAATTGCCAACATCCGCTGGATCATCAAAAAAGCAAGAGAGTTCCAGAAAAACATCTATTTCTGCTTTATTGACTATGCCAAAGCCTTTGACTGTGTGGATTACAATAAACTGTGGAAAATTCTGAGAGAGATGGGAATCCCAGACCACCTGACCTGCCTCTTGAGAAATCTGTATGCAGGTCAGGAAGCAACAGTTAGAACTGGACATGGAACAACAGACTGGTTCCAAATAGGAAAAGGAGTATGTCAAGACTGTATGTTGTCACCCTGCTTATTTAACTTATATGCAGAGTACATCATGAGAAACGCTAGGCTAGAAGAAACACAAGCTGGAATCAAGATTGCCGGGAGGTATATCAATAATCTCAGATATGCAGATGACACCACCCTTATGGCAGAAAGTGAAGAGGAACTAAAAAGCCTCTTGATGAAGTGAAAGTGCAGAGTGAAAAAGTTGGCTTAAAGCTCAACATTCAGAAAACGAAGATCATGGCATCCAGTCCCATCACTTCATGGGAAATAGATGGGGAAACAGTGGAAACAGTGTCAGACTTTATTTTGGGGGGCTCCAAAATCACTGCAGATGGTGATTGCAGCCATGAAATTAAAAGATGCTTACTCCTTCCAAGAAAAGTTATGACCAACCTAGATAGCATATTCAAAAGCAGAGACATTACTTTGCCGACTAAGGTCTGTCTAGTCAAGGCTATGGTTTTTCCTGTGGTCATGTATAGATGTGAGAGTTGCACTGGAAGAAGGCTGAGAGCCGAAGAATTGATGCTTTTGGACTGTGGTGTTGGAGAAGACTCATGAGAGTCCTTTGGACTGCAAGGAGATGCAACCAGTCCATTCTGAAGGAGATCAGCCCTGGGATTTCTTTGGAAGGAATGATGCTAAAGCTGAAAGTCCAGTACTTTGGCCACCTCATGCGAAGAGTTGACTCATTGGAAAAGACTTTGATGCTGAGAGGGATTGGGGGCAGGAGGAGGAAGGGACGACAGAGGATGAGATGGCTGGATGGCATCGCTGACTTGATGGATGTGAGTCTGAGTGAACTGCGGGAGTTGGTGATGGACAGGGAGGCCTGGCGTGCTGCGATTCATGGGGTTGCAAAAAGTCGGACACGACTGAATGACTGAACTGAACTGAACTGAACTAATGAAGACCTACAAGACCTTTTAGAACTAACACCCAAAAGCGATGTCCTTTTCATTATAGGGGACTGGAATGCAAAAGTAGGAAGTCAAGAAACACCTGGAGTAACAGGCAAATTTGGCCTTGGAATGTGGAATGAAGCGGGGCAAAGACTAATAGAGTTTTGTCAAGAAAATGCATTGGTCATAGCAAACACCCTCTTCCAACAACACAAGAGAAGACTCTACACATGGAGATCACCAGATGGTCAACACCGAAATCAGATTGATTATATTCTTTGCAGCCAAAGATGGAGAAGCTCTAAAGAGTCAGCAAAAACAAGACCAGGAGCTGACTGTGGCTCAGATCATGAATTCCTTATTACCAAATTCAGACTTAAATTGAAGAAAGTAGGGAAAACCGATAGACCATTCAGGTATAGCCTAAATCAAATCCCTTAAGACTATACAGTGGAAGTGAGAAATAGATTTAAGGGCCTAGATCTGATAGATAGAGTGCCTGATGAACTATGGAATGAGCTTTGTGACATTGTACAGGAGACAGGGATCAAGACCATCCCCATGGAAAAGAAATGCAAAAAAGCAAAATGGCTGTCTGGGGAGGCCTTACAAATAGCTGTGAAAAGAGAAGCGAAATGAGTAAGATAGGTCTGTGTAAAGGGTACTGGAACTCTGCTTCTCTCTTTGATACGTAAATCTTTTAAGTTTGGACTCCTGGAATTGTCACCCTCTATATAAGATGACAGAAAGAGGCTCCAAAAGGGTATTGCAAAAGAGGGAAATGTCACATCCTTGGACCCACAGGAGTGTTTAGCATGGATCACCAAGTGAGGGTCCTTACCTTTGTGCAGCAAAGAATTCAATAGCAAGTCAGAGAAAAGTGAAAGTGTTTTTAGGGGAATTCACACTCCACAGGCCCAATGTGAACTATCTCAGAAAGTGAGAGCAGCACCCGAGCATGAGGTTGTAGTTTTCATGGGCTAAGTAATTTAATATGCTAACATATGGGAGGAATATTACTAGTTCCAGGAACATTGCTATTTCAGGAAGAGGGGGTATTTCCCAGGAATTGGACCACTGTCCACTTTCTGGCCTTTGATGGTCCGTCATGGCCAAGGAGTGATTTCTGGTATTACAAAAAAGATATAATGAACTATAGGTCCATGACCAGACTTCTCAAAACAACCTTGGTTTCAGCTGGTTCCAGTCAGTCTTTATCAAATCCCAGCAACTGCACTCCCATCTTCATTTATCCAGCATTTGTTTCCTGCCTCTTTGTCTCCCGTCTCAAGGGCAAAAGCCATGACTGTGTTGCAGGAAGGTGGACCCCTTCCAGGGCCTGAAACTGGGCTCTTGTCTAACACTCTGAAATGAATTGTCCGAAGAGACACATCTGCTGACAAAGCAAGAGATTTTATTGGGAAAGGGCACCCAGGTGGAGAGCAGTAGGGTAAGGGAACCCAGGAGAACTGCTCTGCCGTATGGCTCGCAGTCTTGGGTTTTCTGGTGATGGGATTAGTTTCCAGGTGGTCTTTGGCCAATCATTCTAATTCAGAGTCTTTCCTGGTGGCGCACACATTGCTTAGCCAAGATGGATGCTAGTGAGAGGGATTTCGGGAAGTGGACGGACATGCAGTGTCTCCTTTTGACCTTTCCCAAACTCTTCTGGTTGGTGATGGCTTATTAGTTCCATATTCCTTATCAGGATCTCCTGTCATAAAACAACTCATGCAAATGGTTACTATGGTGCCTGGCCAGGGTGGGCGGTTTCAATCAGTATGCTTCTCCTAACAACTATATGGATCCCACATACAATTAGCACCTAGCACAAAGCCACAGTAGGTGCTAGACGAGTGCTTGTGGAATGAGCAAGGTGTTATTCTATTGATATGTTTTCTTCTAGCTTTCACAGAACACTTGCTTAAACATCTCATTCTCTACTCCTTTGTTCATTCAACAACAATTCACTGAGTACTAATCATATGCTAGACACTGTTCTAGGCAGTAGGGACATAAATAAAGAGGTGAAGTCCCTAAAAACTTACATTTCTAGGGAGGATAGACAGAAAACAAATACAAATGTACCAGAGAGTGAGTGGAAAATACTAAGCAGAAAGAGGGTAAGGACCCAACACCCAACCAAGTAGGAAGAAAACCAGGAGATAGTACTTTATAGGTCTCAAAGCATGAGTGGGAGGACCTCCCTGGTGGCCCAGGGCTGAACACTCCATGCTTCCATGGCAGGGGGCACATATTCAGCCTTGGTCAGGTAGCTAAGATCCCACAGGCTGTGAGGTGCAGAGACTCAAATCCCTGCCCTTGTGGTTGATAAAATCTATGTCCTTTGATGACCAGGATCAGCAAACTGCCACATGGCACACAAGCACTCACTTATTTGACTTCCACTTCTTTATCCTAGGCTCTGAGGATTATTTTACTCTCTGAAACACCTTTAAAAGGATGTTTGTTTTATCCAACATTTCTATGCTGTGTCATAGCCAAAGGACTTTATTTTATCTTGTTCACCACTTTGTTCTACAACAATTTTTTATTTTTAAAAAACTTAATTTTTGGCTGTGCTGGGTCTTCATTGCAGTGTGCAGACTTTTCTCCAGTTGCAGCGAGCTGGGGCTACTCTCTAGTTGTGGTACACAGGCTTCTCATTGTAGTGGCTTCCCCTTGTGAATCACAGGCTCTAGGGCCTAACGGGCTTCAAGAGTTTTGGCACAAGGGCTTAGCTGCTCCATGGCATGTTGGATCTTACTGGACAAGGGGATCAAATCCATGTTTCCTGCATTGGCAGGCAGATTCTTAACCACTGGGCCACCATGTAAGTCCTATAATTTTTTAAAACATGAATCTGCTCAACTCTGTGGTTAAACCAACATTGCAAATGTCACAGCATTTTCTTTCACTAAGTAAACTGGTTGCTAATTTGTTATGATTATACAAACTCTGGTATGTCTCAGTAATTTTGTGATTTGTAGATTTTTCTGAGGTAAAATGGATGATTATGACAAAAATAGCCATGTAAAGAGTCAACGTTCCTCTTGGAGATCTTCCTTAAACCCCTGCTTTGAAAGTTTTGTTTTACATAGATTTCCAGTGAATGTGTGCTTAGTCGCTCAGTTGGTCCAACTCCTGGGGACCCTCTGGACTGTAGCCTGCAAGCTCCTCTGTCCATGGATTTTTCATGCAAGAATACTAGAGTAGGTTGCCATTTCCTTCTCCAATAGATTCCTATACCCTGACCCAAATATGCTAATTTTGTGGGCGTGGGAAATATACCTGTATATGTGAAATTACTTCTTGTGACTCCTCGATTTGGGAACCACTGAACTTAAAAGAATGGTTACAGCTTTGTCACGGCTACAGTCCTTATACATTAAATTGTGCTGTGTGGATTTAAAATGGTCAGTGGAAGGAGTGAGAACTAGTGAAGTCCTGTATCTATACTGCCCAGAAAGTAATTAGCCATGTCCTTTGGACCCCTCACAAATCTGCCTTCCGGAGTAGAAATGGACCTCAGGGAACATGCTGGTTTTATACAGCCAAAGGATGTCTATATAATAGTATAGGTTTGAATAGAGATGAGATCAGAGAGGGGATGGGACAATAACTTGCTATACAAGTTTTCCAGCGAAATAACAGAAGAGAACATTTTCTTTTTTTGGCCACACAGCATGTGGAATTTTAGTTCCCCCACCAGGGATTGAATCTGCATCCCTTGCATTGGAAGTGTGGAGTCTTAACCATTGGACTTCCAGGGAAATCCCAGAAGGACAATTTCTAACGGCTAGAGTTCTACTTTTGTAGAGTTGGCCCTCTATATCTGTGGGTTCTGCATCATGTATTTAACCCAATACAGGTAAAAAATATTAAAAATGAAAACACTTCAGAAAGTTCCAAAAAGCAAATCCTGAATTTGCCATACTGGCAACTATTTATATGCATTATTTTCATTGCATTTACAACTATATACAAAGCATTTACATTGTATTCAGTTTTATAAGTAATCTAAAGATGATTTAAAGTATACTGGAGGATGTGCATAAGTTATACGTAATAGTTTGCCATTTTATAGAAGGCACTTGAGCACTCTTTGATTTGGTATGGTGGTGGGGGTCCTGGACCCAATCCCCTGCAGTTACTGAGGAACAACTCTATTAAGAGTATGAAAATAATAGGCTTCATGTTGTGTTTGAATCTGAAACGAGCCAGAATCACATCTTCATTCCAAAAGCATCTGCTTAAAGAAAAGCAAATTGAACTGTTTTCTTCCCAATCTGAATAAAGGAAGGAAGCAAAAGAAAAAAAAAATTTAGTGATATTTATAATAAGGAAATAACAACAGATATTTATTGGAGGAATTATAACCATTTTAAGCAAAAGTTTTATGACTTGAGTTTTATAACATCAGAGGTGCAGACAGACAGTCTAGTTTCTAAAAACAGCCTAACAATATGAACATACTATTTTGTTTAAGTTGAATGGAAAAAAATTTAAAAAGTAATTCTCTCACTCAGGACACAGAGCTGAAAATGAAATATAGTCTTATGGAATTCATGGTCATGAAAATGCTCAGTTACTATTTAAAGCTCTTTTTGGTTTAAATTTTCTTCCGAGTTCCTAATAACATCTAATATAGTATACACCATCAATGAAAAATATCTCTAAATCTAGGGAGACTTTCACCAATCTATGCAAGATTCTTTGTCTTTCAGATTTCCCTTTAATCAAGGCTACATAACATTTTAATTTCACACTTTTTCTCATAACTTAAAAGAGATGTATATATTTCTAGTCCACACCAAAGCAATTCTACATACAGGGTATCTGTGGTCAAAAAATACTGACTTTTCATATTCCTTGGGAATATTGAGGGTACTAAAAACAAGTGAGTAAATGTGAGTGCACAGGAAACCAGCAGATGACAGAAACAGAGACGGAGAATACACAGTAGGTTAGTGACACATTTCAAGTGAGTTGGGGTTTTGACAGAATAGAGAAGAAATGGTGTACAGAGAGGTAAATGGGTTGGGGGAGACAAAAACTAGCAATTGAGGAACTGCAGAGGAAGCACTGCTGTTAGGGAACAACCAGGCTTCCATTAGAACAGGAAGTTGGAAAAAAACACATTCAGACAGAACTTGAATTTCAGAGTGTATCATGAAAGGGCTTGATAGAATGGTAAGAACTGCAAAATTAAATGCTGACTGAAAGAGGCAGCTCGTAGTCTTAAAAAACTTCTGCAGAAAGGTGAGTGCTCAGTTCAAACTACATTGTAGAATGGGTATATGAGTATAGAGCGCACTTATTAACATTTACTCCTGCAGCTTAAGACAGGTATCAGCCTAGAAGATTAGAAGCTACTGAGGGCCTCCTCCCGGATCCATTATCTTGGCTTGCCTGGGAAAGAAATGTCAATTTATTCAGACCTCTGGCTTCCTTCCTGCTGCTGCTGCTGTCGCTTCAGTTGAGTCCAACTCTATGTGATCCCATAGATGGAAGCCAACCAGTCTCCCCCATCCCTGGGATTCTCCAGGCAAGAGTACTGGAGTGGGTTGCCATTTCCTTCTCCAATGCATGAAAGTGAAAAGTGAAAGTGAAGTTGCTCAGCCGTGACCGACTCTTAGCGACCCCATGGACTGCAGCCTACCAGATTCAGCCACCCATGGGATTTTCCAGGCAAGAGTACTGGAGTGGGGTGCCATTGCCTTCTCCAGCTTCCTCCCTAGAAGATACTTACTCTTGGAGACCAGAGTTTTCTAAGATGAAAAAGAAAGGCTATTTGAAGAAAGAATTTCAGACACTATGACACAGTGGTGGAAAAATGTTTTGCTCAGCAGTATCAGAAGCATCAAAAACTCTGCTCAGCAATAATAAATGCTTAAAAAATACCAACAGGCACACAGGAAGTTAGTTGCCTGTTTTCCTATAAAGCAGTTTTAGCAGGGCTAGGAGACATTAGTCATGGGAGTTTCCATATAGGTAATCAGCAGCTGAGAATGGCTGGCATGACAAAAGGCATAAAATATTAATTACAACCTCCCTGTAGAATTTTGAAAAGGACACATGACTAGGGAAAAATGATGCAAGTTCCTTCCTGCTACAGTTCTGTCTAGCCACAGTCACAAGTGAGTGACCTTCCCTTGTGTCCACCCAGACTCTTGGGGAAGTGCCTACCCAAGGGTGACAAATGATACAACAGTCCTACTCCCTGAACACAGCAACAGAGCCTAGAAATCATGCTTTGAATAACTATGCAAAGAGGGATTATTATACCACAAAATTATATATAAGCCATCATCCTATCAAACAAAATAGGACAAAAACTAAACAATCTCTTTCCACCCAAATATATGCTTCATACCATCCACTTATTTTTAGCATCTTCCTTATGAAACCATGATCAACCTATAATTGTCCACATATCATCAACCACCTTTCACAGAAGTGGCTACTCAGGAGAATCCCAACTTCTCGGTCTCCCACTCACAGAACCGTCATGAAGGGCAGAGGCACTTTGGTAAAACACAGAAAGCATGGACTTGAAAGTCTGATCTGAGTTCAAATTTTGGCTTAAACCACTTACTAGCCAGTCACCTAACCTCACTTGAGACTCCATTTTCTTGAACAAATGGGCTATCAACTCCTCAGTAGTTCCTGAAACAATGTATCACTACATGCAGAAAACAAATGGTGTCAGGCTTAGGCATTCATTGTATACAAAGGAGGAGGAACCACTGAGTTAAGAATGGGGCAATTCTAAGGTTTCCCAGATTCTGAGCTGTCTTAAAAGTTTAAAACACTTATTGAAAACAGATTAAGGCTTTCTCAGAGGGCTGGACATAAAGGCTGGTCACACATTTATAGACATTATCTCATTTAATCCTCACAACAATCTGGTGAGGTAGGTAGTTACTCCCATTTTACAGATGAACCTACAGCTCAGAGTAGTTAAGGGACTTATCCAAAACTGGCAAGCTAGTGCATGGTAGATCTGGAATTAGAACTTATATATCTCTGACCCAAAAGTCTGCAATTTTAGCTAGTAAAGTCTATGAAACATGTGAAGGTAGTATTCCCCTTGTGTTAGATTATGCTGACTCTCTTTAAAGTTTATGAAACTGCAATTGTTCCAATTTCATAAGGGGGTATTTTTTTCTGGTTCTGCAGACATATATTGAAAAGATGGAGCCTAGGTGGTTCTTTATCCTCTCTGGATCCTTCTACAGCAGTGGGAGAGAATATAGTATATTTTTACTGTTTTCTTTTAACCTAAAAGTGATTAAGAAAGTGGACTAGATATTTTGTTGACTGTAAAATCAGTTTATCTTAAAACCGCAAAAGCCAGCAACTGGTATTTATGATGTAATACACAGGAAACAGGCTCTAAAAGGAAGTGACTTGCTGAGGGTTCCCCTTCTACTAAGGTCAGTATTAGGGTGCAATCCTAGGACTTTAGTGTCTGTAACTTTCATAACACTGTTGAATGAAAATGAGTATGTGCTCACTGCATTTAAAAAATACTCTATACTTTTTTCCTGAATATAAAAGTGGTACATTCTCACTGTAGAAAATCTAAAAAGCATAGAAAAGTATAAAGAAGAAAATAGAAATTACCTATAATCCTATTACCCAAAGATAATCATTGTTAATATTTTGGTTTGGTATTATTTCATTTCCACTTTTTCCTTTGCATAAAAATTTTTAAAATTTGGATATTTCATTGTTTTTCTCTTTCATTTCTCTTTCATTTTATTCAAATCATTTCTTCCATGGCACTAAATATTTTTAAAAATGTTTACAATGGATGCAAAGCCATCATATGGATAGGCCATCATTCATTTAAACCCAATTCTGTCAAAAATCTAGTTTTCTTCCTTCAGTTTTACATGATGCTGGCATGAATACCCCCTTCTGTTAATCTTTGTCTACTTCTGATTATTTTCCCTGTGTGGATTCTTAAAGAATTAAGGTTGATGATACTGAAAAACTGCTTTTCCCAAAAGCAGCAATTAGCTCCACTTTGTAACAATATATGTTATTTATGACATTTCTTTCTCCTCATTATGCTTTCTCTGATGTTGAATAAGCTGTGAGCTGTAACGATAGGCCTTCCCACACTCACTGCACTTATAAGGTTTCTCCTTCGTGTGGGTTCTCAAATGTAGAATCACTTGAGAAGTCTGCCTGAAGGTTTTTCCACACTCATTACATTTATAGGGTTTCTCTCCAGTGTGAACTCTCTGATGATCAATAAGATTTCGATTAGAAGTAAAAGCTTTCCCACACTCATTACATTTGTAAGGTTTCTCTCTACGATGAAGTCGCTGATGTTCATTAAGGGTCTTCTTTAAGATGAAAGCTTTTCCACACTCATCACATTCATAAGGCTTCTCGCCAGTGTGAATTCTCTGATGGTCCATAATCTTTGTATTAGAAACACATGTTTTCCCGCACTCCTTACACTTGTAAACTTTTTTTCCTTTGTGCATTCTCTGATGTTGAGTAAGGTTTGAACTACGGCTAAAGGCTTTCCCACATTCAATACAGGTGTAGGGCTTCTCACCAGTGTGAACTCTGTGATGTGAAATCAGGCCAGAACTCCGACTAAAGGATTTCCCACACTCCTTACATTCATAGGTTTTCTCCCCACTGTGGATTCCCTGGTGGCGAATAAGGTGGGACTTACCACTAAAAGATTTCCCACATTCACTGCATGTGTAAGGCTTCAATCCTGTGTGGATTCTCCGATGAACAACCAGGTTGGAGCTATGACTGAAGGCTTTTCCACACTCCTTACATTTATAGGGTTTCTCTCCTGTGTGGATTCGTTCATGTACTGTGAGGTTTGCACTCTGACTAAAGGCTTTCCCACACTCAGTACACACATACTGTCTCTTTACAGCCTGAATTCTCTCATTTATTGTAGGGCCATCTTTTTCAGATTCTAGGTCACTCACTTCTGTGAATGTTTTATTGTCTTGAACTGTTTTCTGTTCGAAGTTTCTTGTCTTTCTCCTCATTTTTTCTTGCTTGGAGCATACCAGTGGCCCCTCGAGTCTTTTCTTTCCCTTCAAAGGTGCTTTCAAAATTTTGACTTCCTTGGCAATACCTCTGTGGTATTCTCTTGAAAGTTGAGACTCTGATTTTTCAGGACTGATATTTTGGAATCAATACTTTCTCAGTCCTTGTTTCACCATCTGGAAGAAGAAACAGAATTTGCACATGTCACCTGCTCTCTATACTAAAGGAAGGAGAACGATCCAAGGATAACAAGATGTGGTGGACTACAGGATCTCACATGGAAAAGTAAGGCTGGGAAGACTGATCAAAAAAATGAGAAAAATGAGGTTAGACATACAGGCTAAGATAAAGGCAAGGAAACTTATGGAAAGAGGAAGCTTATGGAAAGCGAGGGACTAACAGGAGCCCAACAGCTGCAGTTTCAGAATGAACAATAAGTAATATATAATCCACCCTGGTTTCTTCCTGTTTTATGCTCTGCTCCCAGAACTGGAGCCATCTAACTCAATATGACGTGATCATTCACCTAAAGCCTGACATCCTGGAATGTGAAGTCAAGTGGGCCTTAGAAAGCATCACTATGAACAAAGCTAGTGGAGGTGATGGAATTCCAGTTGAGCTGTTTCAAATCCTGAAAGATGATGCTGTGAAAGTGCTGCACACAATATGCCAGCAAGTTTGGA
The DNA here is from genome assembly GCF_001704415.2 of Capra hircus. NCBI lineage: Eukaryota > Metazoa > Chordata > Mammalia > Artiodactyla > Bovidae > Capra > Capra hircus. Next base: position 16,233,245 of record NC_030829.1, on the reverse strand, counting down.
AAACTCAGCAGTGGCTACAGGACTGGAAAAGGTCAGTTTTCATTCCAATCCCAAAGGAAGGCAATGCCAAAGAATGCTCAAACTACTGCACAATTGCACTCATCTCACATGCTAGTAAAGTAATGCTCAAAATTCTCCAAGCCAGGCTTCAGCAGTATGTGAACTGAGAACTTCCAGATGTTCAAGCTGGTTTTAGAAAAGGCAGAGGAACCAGAGATCAAATTGCCAACATCTGCTGGATCATCAAAAAAGCAAGAGAGTTCCAGAAAAACATCTATTTCTGCTTTATTGACTATGCCAAAGCCCTTGACTGTGTGGATCACAATAAATTGTGGAAAATTCTGAAAGAGATGGGAATACCAGACCACCTGACCTGCCTCTTGAGAAACCTATATGCTGGTCAGGAAACAACAGTTAGAAGTGGACATGGAACAACAGACTGGTTCCAAATTGGAAAAGGATTACATCGAGGCTGTATATTGTCACCCTGCTTATTTAACTTCTATGCAGAGTACATCATGAGAAATGCTGGGCTGGAAGAAGCACAAGCTGAAATCAAGATTGCCAGGAGAAATATCAGTAACCTCAGATATGCAGATGATACCACCCTTATGGCAGAAAGTGAAGAGGAACTAAAAAGCCTCTTGATGAAAGTGAAAGAGGAGAGTGAAAAAGGTGGCTTAAAGCTCAACGGTCAGAAAACTAAGACCATGGCATCTTGTCCCATCACTTCATGGGAAATAGATGGGGAAACAGTGGGAACAGTGTCAGACTTTATTTTTGGGGGCTCCAAAATCACTGCAGATGGTGATTGCAGCCATGAAATAAGAATTGAAGCTTTTGAACTGTGGTGTTGGAGAAGACTCTTGAGAGTCCCTTGGACTGCAAGGAGATCCAACCAGTCCATCCTAAAGGAGATCAGTCCTGGGTGTTCATTGGAAGGACTGATGTTGAAGCTGAAACTCCAATACTTTGCACACCTCATGCGAAGAGTTGACTCATTGGAAAAGACCCTGATGCTGGGAGGGATTGGAGGCAGGAGGAGAAGGGGATGACAGAGGATGAGATGGCTGGATGGCATCACTGACTCGATGGACATTAGTTTGAGTGAACTCCGGGAGTTGGTGATGGACAGGGAGGCCTGGCGTGCTGTGATTCAGGAGGTCGCAAAGAGTCGGACACGACTGAGTGCCTGAACTGAACTAAACTGAACTCATAATATGGTCCCTAGAGAAAAATGCACTGAAAGATATTTAGTTCAGTAGGTCAAATGTCTAATATTCAGATCAGTTTGGCATTTAGTTCATGCTGACCTATTCCCCTAGCACCAGTGATACAGTGGCTGGAACAAAATAGGTGCTCAAAAATTGTTTCATAAAATAGTAATGAGGATTCCGTCTTAAGAGTGTGACTAAGATTTCATTTTTTGCTCTAGTATAGGTACTAGGTCCCTGTCTATATTCCTCTTCTTAAGCTCTGTTGTGATATGGGTAACACTTTTCTTCCAATATTGAAGTCTAGTCATATCATAGCCTACTGTGCAGGTGCTGGTCTGTAACTGGATCCAGGTACATTGTGCAAGTTCGGTCTGTCTGCTTTTTACCAGTCAGAGTCTATGTGGTGAACCTGAGAGGCTGAACTGAGGAACAGGGTTAATTAAAGCATAGTGGGGGAAACTCTGATAGGACCTTGCATGGCAGAATGGTAAACAATCTAAAGATGGCAAGAGAGGGACTTCTCTGGCAGTCCAGTGGTTAAAGATTCCACAGTTCCAACAGAGGGGGCATGGGTTTGATCCCTAGTCAGGGAACTAAGATCCCACACACAAGCCTCCCCCCACAACCAGCAAAAAAAAAAAAAAAAGCAAGGGGGTGAGAGCGGAGGGCAGCACAACTGAGAGGAGCAGGAATTTCCCAACTGGTTTGACCTCAAACTCTGAACATATAGGTAACTCTGTGTGTGTGTGTGTATGTGTATGTGTGTGTTAGTCTCTCAGTCGTGTCCAACTCTTTGCAACCCCATGGACTGTAACCCGTCAGACTCCTCTATCCATGGAATTCTCCCAGCAAGAATACTGGAGTCGGTTGCCATTTCCTTCTCCGGGGAATCTTCCCAACACAGGGATCGAACCCAGGTCTCTGGCATTGCAGGCAGATGCTTTACTGTCTGAGTTACTAGGGAAACCAATGTATAGATAACTCTAGCAGACCTCAAATCTAGAGAAGGTTGAGTCGTAAGAGAAAATTGAAAGATGACTCCATGATACTAACACATCACTAATTCTCCTTTTACTATATTCCTTCTCAGACTTGTCCACGTTCGTAATGATAGTTGTAAATATACAGTAAGTACAATTTTGCATTCTACTTCTTCTACTTAGTTTTTTAAAAGTATTTTTCATATTGCTATTAACTGCCTGGTGGCTCAGATGATAAAGAATCTGCCTGCAATGCAGGACCCAGGTTTGATCCCTGGGTTGGGAAGATCCCCTGGAGAAGTGAATGGCTACCCACTTAACCATTGTTGCCTGGAGAATTCCATGGACAGTGGAGTCTAGCAGGCTACAATCCATGGGGTCACAAAGAATTGGACACGACTGAGTGACTAACACTTTCACTTCCACTTCATTTTCATTTTTTGACTACATAATGCACCACCAATTAAACTCATTACCATTTACCTATAATTTTGCTAGTATCAGACATTTCTGTTGTTCCCTGAGGTTTAATTACTATCAATAATGCTATCATGATCACTCTAGACACATAAAGTTTTCTTCTCATTGAAATATATTCCTAGGATTAAAGTTTCATAAGTGAGTTACTGGGATGGAACAATGACATTGTTTTGCAGTACTGCCTACTGATTAAAAAAAAATCTGACCAGGTCCTTCACTGGCAGTTCAGTGCTTAAAACTTTGCCTTCCACTGAAGGGGGTGCAGGTTCGATCCTTTGTCGGGCAGTTAAGATTCCACATGCCTTGCAGACAAAAAACCAAAACATAAACCAGAAGCAATATTGTAACAAATTCAATAAAGACTTAAAAGTATGACTAATTTTTATTATCTCATAGCTTCGTGATAAACAGAGCCAGGCTCTCTGCAGGAGGGACATATCCAATGGTGAGTGCTCAAGGCCAGCAAGAAAATAACTGTGAAGGTTGGAGTTCACATCTCAGAAGTGTATTGGTGCCACTGATATGATACACAGGCACATGTACACAGATTTGTGCCCAAGACAAGAAGGGCAGGCACAGTAAATGGTAGGAGATGAGGATACTTGGCAGGAGCCTGAGCACACACACCCAGCTGCTTACACCCTCCTAATCAAACAGGAGTCGGCAGGTGGAGGAAGCCAATAAGAAGTAATCAGGGGACTGCAGAGCCGAACAGGACAGCTAGTGAAGCTACCTCCAGAGTTCTGAGAAAGTTGATGGCTTTTTCTCAGCTTCTTTTCCATTTTTAAATCTTCTCTGAAACTTTCTCTTTTCTTCATACATTTCTTAAAGTAATTATTGAACACTCTACCATGTACATATCTCTGTTCTGGATCTCACACAGAGCAATTTTTATAAAGCACCATTGAAGAAAAGTGAAACTGTTTGTATGAATGAATGGATGGATGACTAGGTGGATACGTTTATGTATTTGCTCTTATGAAGGCCTCCCATTTTGCTGGCAAATTGTGCTCTGCTAAACTGTATTACTGTTTAATTATTTTCCTTTCTACAATATTATTTATGAAAAGTTAGGAAATGACTTTAAAGGAATGGAGCTTCCCTGATAGCTCAGTTGGTAAAGAACCCGCCTGCGATGCAGGAGATCCTGGTTCGACTCCTGGGTCAAGAAGATCCACTGGAGAAGGGATAGGCTACCCACTCCACTATTCTTGGGCTTCCCTTGTGGCTCAGCTGGTAAGGAACCCACCTGCAATGCGGGAGACCTGGGTTCAGTCCCTGGGTTGTGAAGATCCCCTGGAGAAGGAAAAGGCTACCCACTCCAGTATTCTGGCCTGGAGAATTCCATAGACTGTATAGTACATGGGGTTGCAAAGAGTTGGACACAACTAAGTGACTTTCACTTAGAGGAACAGATTTTCATAATTACTAGAATAAAGTAATTTAGAAATTCAGAATAAGACAGTGCCTTGAAGCCAGCCCCTGGGCACCCCACTTCTAGGCATGGCTGATCCAATTAGCTAGTGCAGTATTTATTTCATCCTTAAAGGTTATCATGCAAATATGTCTTGCAGCCTTCAAGAAAGGTGTGGACAGGAAAAACATTAATAGCTAGGTATTTACACAACTCCATATTGAATGCAAAAAAAAAAAAAAAGGACCGGCACACATTGACTGTATCCCTCCAAAATTCATATGTATAATTCAAAGCCCTCAATGTGACTCTACTTGGAGATGTGACTTCTAAGGGGGTAATTAAGACTAAAGCAGGTTATAAGGGTGGAGCCCTGATCCAATAGGATTAATGTGTCCATACAAGAAGACCTACCACTTGCACTTGTACCCCTGTCCACTCCCTACCACATGCATAAACTGAGGGAAGCCATGTGAGCACACAACAAGAAGGTAGCCATCTACAAGCCAGGAAAAGAGTCCTCGTCAGAAACCAAAAACAGTCAGTCACCTTGATCTTGGACTTCTATCCTCCAAAACTGTGAGAAGACAAATGTCTATTGCTTAAGCTACCCAGTCTGCGGAATTTTGTTATGGCTGTCCAAGAAGACTAATATAAGCACACAATATCATACCTACATTTAAGGAATTTACAGTGGCATAATGGTAATACACTAATAGAACAAGTTACAAATTTACAATGTACCCACTTAGGAGATGAAGGGGGCTAAGAGATGGAGTCAATACTGGGGCTTGGGATGCTTGGGGAAGGGTGCTCTAAAAAAGCAGAAATGGCACGTCGCTGGTGGTACAGTGATTAAGAATCTGCACTTCCATTGCAGAGGGTATAGGTTTGATCCCTAGTCAGGGAACTGAGATCCCATATGCCACACAGCACAGCCAAAATAAATAAATAAATAATAAAGTTTAAAAAGAAAGGCAGAACTTTGGCTAAACCTGAGGATAAGCAAGAACTGTTCTCTCAAAAGGAATCTGGCACAGGGTTGATGTACTGAAAATAATTGGGTAGTTACACTATCCCATAACTTCAGGAAGGCAGGGATTTTTGTCCACTTTGTTCTTTATCGTATTCCAACCACAGTCCCAGGCAAATACTAAGCACTCGAAATTTCTGTTGTTCTTGAATGAACAAATGAAGGCATGAAACAATCAAGTTGCTTGAAGTGATACCAGCCAGAACATTGAAATTACAGGGCAAAATATATGGATACAATCTGACAATCAATGGGAAAAAAGTTCTAAACAGAAGAGTGAAATCTACCCTTAGCTTCCTCTGTATTTTCTACGTTCCTTTTTCTACCTTGCTATTCTCCTCTCTTGTTACTTTCCTTCTCATTCTCACTTATTAAGAATATAGTTTTTCAAGCAATGCCATTCATTTTCCCTAGTCCCAGACCTCCCTCCACCCCCAGCACATTCACGTTTCTCTGTTTCATGAAGTGAAAATCAGAAGAAAGAAGCAGTGGGATATCCCATGAGAAGTAAATTGAAGAAATTAAAAAGAAAGACTCCAAAACTTGCCACCTAGAAGTAGGGTAATCATACACCCTAGTTTTCCCAGAACAGTCCTGGTTTATACTTTGTATTCCAGCATCATTATTATTTTTTATATTAAAAATCTTTACACCATCATTATTAATAGTTCCCCCATTCATTTACAAAAGTATCCCAATTTAGACAATGAATTTTATATCACCCTATCCAAAAGTGAAATTAGGAAAGAAATGCTTTAGAAAGATTAGCCCAGATGGATTAGAGTAGAAACAAATAATGGAGGAAGGGAAATGAGTTGGGAATTTAGGGATGCAGAATGGGTGACTATGACAGGGCCTGCCACTTTCTCGGTGCTGAATGAATGTTTGCTAAATGGACACACAGATGTCTGAGATAGCAAGACCCTGGTCCAGAATAATGACAGGAGAGAAAATAAGTCCAGCTATTTCCAGAAAAGCATATGCATATATCAGACTGGATACAGAGGATGACTAAAGCAAAGAATTCTAGATCATCAGATCCAGATCTGAATATTGAGAATGATAATATCACTAAGAAAGATGGGAAGGACTTTCCTGTCAGTCCACTGATAAAGATTTCGCCTTTCAATGTAGGAGGTGCAGATTATAATTCTGGTCGGGGAGCTAAGATCCCAAATGTTTTGGGGCTAAAAACCAGAACATAAACAACAGAAGCAAAATGTAACAAATTCAATAAAGACTTTTAAAACGGTCCAAGTCAAACAAAAAGAAAAAAAAAAGATGAAAACATGGGGAAACACTTTAGGCAAGAGGAAGAATATGTTAGGAATACAAACTTAAGAATAAGATACAGAGGACAGAGGAAGTCGTGAGAATATATAAACTTGCTAAAATACAGGTTTTGGTTAAAGGGCAGGGAGAGAGAAAGAAATGTACAAGGACGTGCAGTAAGGAAGCTCAGGGTGGTTCTGGAGGATCTGAGAAGGCAAGACTTATCAGTAGAGCAGGGAGCACTAGTTCAAGGAGACTTTGATCAAAAGAAAACCTATTTTTCTTCTGCCCAAATAGATGGGAAATTCACTCAGAAATTCTGGAAGAATTCCCTGATAGTATGGAGATGAGGTGTTGGCTAAAGGAGGACAAGGGACAGATAAGACGATAAGGACAGCACATCACTAGGGATATCCAGGCAACTGGGCACAAAACTACAACCTCAGGCAACCAGCAAGTGGAACAAGACCAAAGAGGCCCCATAGGTCTCTGACCCACAATGCCTGAGTCTGACGGATGAGTGTCTTAATCTCAGCAGTACCATTCATTTTAGGCTGTGAGGAACTCACAAAGACCAGAGTTCTATTCCAAGAGAGACAGAGATTTTACCTAGGGAGATTACATTCCTCTAATTCACCAGGATCATCAGCCTTTCAGGTCCTTTTGAGTTACATGGTCTTTGGTTACTGATTAGCTTCAGGGTGATGAATAAGAGAAAATATCTGAAAATAAAAAAATTGAAGAGAAACAGATAAGTGAAATGTAAAAATTTCAAGGAAAAAAAAAAGAACTAGAAGGAAATACCTTGATCTCAGGGAGAGAAAGGCCTAGGCCTTATGCATAAAACAAAGGCTGAAAAAAAGCTAATAGATTTGACCATATAAAAATTTCTGCACTTAAAAAAATGCCATAATAAAACTGTAATATCAAGTTGCCTTATACTATAATTCCTCGTGTGTATGTCTGCATCCCTCCTCTTCACATGTACACTTTAAGCTCTAAGCCTCCAGAGAACAGGGCCCATGATATTCGTATGTGTATCCCACACATTGCCTGGCACAGAGGGCTCAATAAATGTTTGATTCAAAATATTCAATAAGTTCAGGATGCTAGCCAATTTAATCTGAGTATACAATAGTGAGAAGTGCACCCTCTACACATGACCACCTCCATCCCTCCTCCACCAGTTCATCCCTTTGGTACTTTTTCTTGGCAGTTCTGTCTCAAAAGGGCCATCCAAGGGCTTAAATTCCTTAACTTAGTCTAAAATTCCCTGACTGAGTCTAACTGTTCAGAGATTCTCAGAATGTCAGAGTTGGGAGGAACCTTGCAGACCACCTAGTCTCATAAAAATTTTGAGATGGGGAAATTGGAACTTAGAGGAGAGCTAAGACTCGAGTTAGTCTCCTGACACCCAAACTGGAGTTCCACTACATCACTACATTTGGGATGGGAGTTCCTCCCATCCCAAAATTCTACTCCTCAGGATCTAGAGGGCCTCCTCTCACTTCTGTTTTTCTTCAGAAATGCTCCCTTTCAGCCCTGGTCCCCACATTCTCTGGCAGGTAGGATTCCCATCCCCAAACTAATTAATATCACAACAAAGATCTCACCTGCCGAAGAGAAGAAAATGGCTCACTTTCACGCCTGTGTACAGTAGCCTCATTCCAAAGGATTTCTGCCCAGCACAGATCTTGCCTCATCTCTTCTTTGGGTTTGGTGAAAAAGTTCCTAGTGGGGTCTTGGATCACTGTAAACACATAGAAATGACTGAGTATTCTAAGATCTCAATTGCAAGCAGACACTCAGGGCAATGTCCCATCCCTGGGTCACTTTCCTTCCTACTGAACTGCAAGCAGTAAGGATGATCATTCCCATTTTAAAGATGAGGAAATGAAGTTCCCAGAGATCGAATGACTTGCTGAAGGCTGTAAGTATAGTAAGAGATAAGCTTCCTGTGTCCAAAGGAAATCCTCATTCCATCGTACCACAGTTGCTCCTTTTCAACTGTTCTGTTGATATCATAAGCCTCCATATTCTCCTCTGAAAAATGCATTCGAACAAAGAAATTCTCTGAAATCCAACTTTCAACAAAAGTTTGCAGAAAAGAGATGAGGGAAACTTTGCTCAGTCAAGTGTCTTTAAAGACGGGAAGAAATAAGGCTAAAGCTAGATGGGATGCTAGAAGAATTTTTTATGATTACCTATCTCTCAGGATTGACAGGACTCAAAGATGGTTTTGTCTTTCCCCCTTCAGATTCCCAGACCGTGCGTCTAACCCTTAAAGCTTGTTCCATTTCTTCCATACCACAATATAGTTCTGCCTTGTACACAACTATAATCCCCGGATCTAATACAATACTAGCTGGTGCTACGTATTTGTTGAATGAATAAATGAATAAGTGACCTTGGGCAAGACTCTGCCCTCCTCTCTGGGTCCGTTTTCTCCCAAGGAACACATCAGGGATTATACTGGTGATCTGAATCAAATACGTAGTGTTGGGGAGGCCTTTGGAGCCTGGACGGGATTCAGACCGCTTTTACCAGGTTGGTCCCATGGCTAGCAGCGGGGATGATACAGTTCAGTCACTACTGTCAGCCCAGTCCGAAGTGAGCACAGTGGGAGAAGACTCAAGACAAAGGGCCAGCGCCGAACGAGGGGAGGGGGCCCCACAACGACCCCTTGAACTGCCGTGCCTCCGTCTCCGCCGCTGGCAGCGGTGAAGGAGGCCTGGCCCAGGGTCCGTGTGCCCCTCCCGCTCCCAGAACCGGCCCAAACCCCACACCGGGCTGCAACATACCCCTCACCAAAAGCGCCCGACCCACGTCTCGGAACAAAGCGGAGAAGGAACTACGTCACTGACTCCCCATTAACTCCCACCCTAAACCTCCGGTCTTTCTAGGCATCGGGAGGTTTCTGTACCTCTGTGCCCCGGAGGCTGGAGTCCTCCAGACCCCTGGCCAGCCCGCTGATCTGTGGGAGCTCTGGCCCCGCCTCTCGCCCAGTTTTGTCCTATCATTGGTTGGCAGGGCGAAAGGGCGAAGAGATTAGCCAATATGCAGAGAGCACTAGAAGAGATGGAGCCTGAGGAAGGGACTTGGTTAGGGCGGGAAGAGGGACTAATCAACTGGGCGGTCAGGCTGCCTTTCTCGAAGTGAGTCTCCCTTAAGTCACAGCCCGAGCTCCGGCTGCTGAGCAGAAGTCATCTTTTCCACACATCCCTCTCCTTTCAGCCTCAAAGCTACCGTGTACCCGCAGCATGTAATAGTGTTGAGTGCCTATTATGTCTTTGTTCTAGTCTCCACAGATACTGTAGTGAAGAAAATGAACTTGCTGTCCCATGAAGCTTAACTTCAAGTCAGAGGAGACAACAAATACATAGAACATAGTAGTGAGTCAGGAGAAAGAAAAGGAGAGAGAGAAGGGGATAGGTGGCAGTGGGACTATGAAAGGGAAGGCAGAGACAGGAAGTGATCAGTTAAGGCACTGGCTACCCTGATAGATGAAACATCAGGAATCAAAGGCCTTACAAAAGGAGGGGGTGCACATTTTGGGCCATAAGGGCTTTGGATATCACAAATAACACAAGAGGGTTTAGGGACTGAAAAGCGACATGATCTTACCTTTTCTTCCCTCTTGCCACATGTTCAAAAGTTTATTAGCTATTAGCTATGAAAGCAACCAAGAAACCTGTTTCTGTAAGTTCTATGTTTCACTCCATAACATAATGCTTTAAAAGTTTGCTCTGGCTGCTCTGTTGAGAACAGTCTAAGGGTGGACAAGAGTAGAAGTAGAGAGATGAAGAAGCTACTGAAGTATTCCAGATAAGAAATGATGGTGGCTTAGACTAGTTTAGAAGTGATGGAGGTGATGAGAAGATATATATTTTTTGAAGACATGTCCAACATGATTTGCTAATGAATTGGATGTTGGTTAAGGATGACTCCATGGTCATTGATCTAAGCAACTAAAATAAGATTGGTTTTCTAGGAATAGACTGTAAGAGGAACAGGTTTAGGGAGAGGGATAAAATTATAGTATGGCCTAAATTGTGTTCCCTGCAAATCTCTGTGTTGAAGTTCTCCTAAATCCCAGGACTTCACAATGAGATTTCATTTAGAGACAGAGCCTTTAAACTGGTAATAAGGGTTAAAATAGGTCATTGGGGGCACATCCTACTTCAATGCCACTGTGTAAGAAGAGGAAATTAGGACATGAACTAAATGTAAAGATAGGAGGAGATGCCCATCTATAAGGCCAGGAGAGAGGCTTGAGAAGAAATCAACTCTGCTGACACCTTGATCTCAAACTTTCTACTCCTTAACTGAAAAATCACTTTTCTGTTGGTTAAGCTACCCAGTCTGTGGTACTTTGCTATGGCAGTCCAAGCAGACTAATACATCTGACTTCCTTGAGAAGCAACATACTTAGTGATGACCCACTCATGATTCAAGAGGGAAAAGGATGTTCCAGAATCTGGAGATTAAGACCAGGTGGCTTGTTGAAGATGGTTCTGCCATCTTTAATTATGGGCCAGGGCATGATAACTTCTTGTATGGGGTAGGGAAGTGGAACATATCTTTAGCTCTGCCCCAGTATAAGATATTTCTAACTCTTATTTTATACAGAGTATTGCTCAGAGGCCCCCAGTAAGATGTACAACTTCTCTTATTCTTGTAGATTTTGTGGAAATTGTCCAGCTGTTGCTGATTCTACAGTTCAAATATCCCATATACACACTCTCAATGGAAACTTCAGGGAACCCCAAGAAGAGGTGAATTTAGAGTTCCTCTAATGGTTTTCTTTTGGTCTTTTAAATGATTCCATCTCATTATTTCCGTGCTCCTTGCTAGGATAAATGTTGACAATGGCTAGCATACACAGCTTAGAGAATACATGTCAGTGGCTTTAATTTTAGCACTACAGCAGCTGCCATAATCATCTTCTTTATAAATGGCCCCTGTACTAGGGGTGCACCTCCCTTGAATCCTAGGGGCAGCAGCAATGTGGCTCCCCATTGAGAGCTTGGATGTCATCAATTTTTGCTCATTGCAAAGGCAGCCTGAATACTAACTAGAGGTTTCACTAATATCTTTTTTGAAATTATACTGACTTGCCAGGGTCACTACAGGTATAGCGTAATTGCATTGTTCTCTCTCCTCCTTCCCTGGGCAGCCACACAGTCTCAAAGATGGGATATAGCATTTTTCAACCTTACCTAAATGGGAATCAAAGTATAACGCACACATCCTGGTGGATGAGTATTTACCTATGCAACCTGTAGCCCTGAACATGCAGCCACTCCTTATTTAGTCTTAGGAGAATGCATATTGTTCTGTGGTTACTCTATCCATTCATCTCATTGTACTGAACCTTGTGTGACTGTTGGCTCTGTGCCTCTCCACCCACAATCCATATGCCACAAAGTTGGAAAACTGAATATCTTGTAAATACATCATCTATTTACAAGACAATGCAACTGGGACTTGGGGGAGAAGCCTGATTATCATAAAATGCCAACTGTACGTACATCTTGAGAAATAATTAAGTCACTGAACTCAGTGACCTGAAAAACATTACATTTTCAGCTGGAAATTTCTAACCAAGAGTCACTGATCTGAAAAGCATTAAGGACGCCAAATATTTCTTATTGTTTTCATGTAAGATGTTCATATGTCTTAAAGGGAAAGTGAACCCATCCTACAGGGCATCCAGCTGGGCAAAGTACAGCCCATTAGGCTTATGCATATATTAGTGGGAAGACTGTTCTGGTGCAGCAAGGAGTAAATCAGTCTACACTATCTGGGTCAGATACTTGTACCATTAGGTACTTGGAAAAAGCTGATGTCATAACACCTTCCCATTATCCCCTTTGGACAAGTGTTATATAAGGGCACATCAGGATAGAACACATCCTAATGTTAGGGGTAGTGGGGTTGTTTTTAATTTTCTATAAAGAGCTGCCCTGCGGGTGTTCACAACTTGTCCTTAACACCTAGAGTATCCTTTGTAGCACTTGAAGAGGTCGACTTAAGAGAAATGTCTTCCAACATGCGACAATACTCAACAATTTGTCAGCACCCAACATCTCCTGACCTTTCCTACTCGTCTTAGAAGCAAAATTACCAGTGTTTGAGATGCAGAATATACCTGTAGAATAATTTTTGTGTAAGAGATAAGAGGGTAAATGTCCAGCTCTAATATGTTCACCACATCTGATCATCTGAACTATCTCCTGGGCATAAATTTTGTCTGATTTTTAAAAATAAATTATAAGCTTTATCACACTGCTGTTATTCTTTACCTGCACTGTGGACTCATGAATGAAGCAAAACCCATGTGCAATAACTAAAAGCTTTCAACACTTATTCCAGGAATACTATCTTCCAAAAATGTGTAGCAAATAATAGAAGCTCTGGATGAATGGTTTCTTGCTTTTAAAATCCAACACAGGTGGACTTTGTGATGTCAAACAAGAAATAAACTATAGCCAACGTTTTCACACACACAAATAAGTAGGTTTCTTAGAAGCATAAAAAGTCTCTGGTGGATGTTTCATAAAACTGAATGTTTTCTCAAACATCTCAGGCTACGTTCTTTTCTCAATTTGGAATTGCCAAGGTAAAATAAAGTCTTAGGGACTGAAGAGTTTTCCACACTCAGTTCTTTTGCAACAAAGCTAATTGCAATAGGTAGTGCATGTGGAAGGAGCCTTCACTGGACTCATATAAAAGCTAGTTTTCAACCAGATTAGTAAAACATTGAGCTACTCCTTTATTTCTTTATTCCTGCATAGCATACTAGTAATGAAAATTTAGAATTCATCTTCTAGTTCCAGATCTAAACAGATAATTTAATAGCATGCAAATAGCCTATAAAACAATTCAAGGAAAAGTTGCTTTTCCTATCATGGGACAAATATCAGGACTCAAAATCACTGAGTAATTAAAAAAAAGAGAGAGAGGAGTCTAATGAAAAGTCTCTGCAACTTGAGGCAGTGAAAGGACATATGAAAAAATATATTCAAGAAAAAGTGGAGTTCCAAAGAAAAACAAAATAAACATGGCAATCATGAAAGAAAAACTGAAAGGAAACCAAAATGTAAAACACTATGGATGAAACAGAGCTTAACTACATATACAAAAGAGTAGAACTTTATCAAATATGAAGTGCAGCTTTATGCCACTGTCAGTCCAGTAAAAGGATGACTTCCAGATATGTATCACCAAAATTTACACAGAGATGGAAACTTAAAGAGGGCAACAACTGAAAAAATAAAAATGCTGCTAAAGATTTATGTCTCTCAGGGTAGGAACAAAAAAAATTCATCCCTCTCAATTCCTTCATCCCCCAAAACAGATTGGGCAGAGTTATTTTTATTGTTCAAAGAATCATTCCCATATTATTCCAGTTCTTCCAGAGTAATTAAAGAAAAACATTTTGCAAAGCAGGCAAAAACTTAATAGTAAATTCAATTTAGTTCTGTACTTGAAAAAATTATCAGGAACAAATGGCTTTTTTCCCAGGAGTATAAGGAAACTCCAACTATTTAGAAACTTACCCTCCCCGAAATTACAAAAATAAAGGACATTATCTATAAAATTATACAAGTGGATTAAAAAAAATCATGTAGAACTTAAAAGCCATCATAATAAAAACTCAAAATATAAAATAATAATATGTTCTAGGTGGTACAGTATGTGCCAAGCACTGTTTTAAGTGCCAACACTGTTTTAAGTGCCTTACCCTTACGAACTAATTTTACCCTCACAGTCCAGCTGTAGCTCCATTTTATACAAGGGAGAGCTAAACACAAGGAAACTAAATGACTTACTGAGGATCACCTACCTAAGAAAGTGGGAAAAGTCAGGATTTGAACCTAGAATACCAGGCACAAAAATCTATGCTCATGGGACTTACCTGGTGGTCCAATGGTTAAGCCTCAGTGCTTCAAATGCAGGGGACACATGTTTGATCCCTGGCTGCGGAACTAAGGTCCCACATCTTGTGCTGTGGCCAAAAAAAAAAAAATCTATGCACTTAACTACTACATTGTATCACTGCTTCCAAAAATAAGAATAGAAGGAAACTTCCTAAACCCAATAGAAAATTTATCAGAAACCGAGATAGCAGTAATGAGACTTCCAGAGGTATATGCAGAAATTGATGAGGGCTTTGTTATGTGATATTCTATGAAGATATAAGATCTATATTTAGAAGCTTCTAGTCTGGTGGGAGGCCAGGGGGAGGGGAGATTGTGCCTAATTTAAGAATGGTTCAGTTAGAAAGCTGAGTTTTAAAAAGGTATTTATTAAACTACCACCATATGAAAATCATTATCTATGTACTTAAAGAAATACTATATCCAACCTCAAAGAGTCTATAATATGTTGGCATGAACGTACACACATATATAGTAGGTTGAGAATAATTTACAAGGTCATTTAACAACAGTTGTACATACACCACCAGCTAACTCAAAGTACTGAAGTCCAATGAAAAGAAGTTTAACATGAATGGAGAAGTATTTGAAGAAGAGAGTCTTTCAAGATGAGTTGGATCTGGCAGGTTCTGTAGGACACAGATCAGCAAAGGAAACGAAAAAAAAAAAAGACTTTCTAGACAGGGAACTTAAGTGGTGAGGGACCATATTAGAGTAGGAGTTTAAAAAGTAGATAAAGAAGTAATAAATAGCACATAAAGAGGGCCATAACCAAGAAGTGAATCAGCATCTTAGAGAATGACTTTATGTAAATGGTAAAAGGGAGGAAATGAAACAGAAAAAGGAAATATCTCTGTCCTAGAGAAACACACATTCTGATTTGGGGATGAATGAATAAGAAATAAGATAGATTTTTAAACAGTAGTTGGGAAGGACTGCATTGTTAATTCCCTCTCCCACCACAGAGAACCTTTAGAGATGGTCCACTTTGATCAGTGGTTGAAAGCAGAGAACAGAGTGAACATACTCCTTATATAGAAACCTTAACCAAAGTTCCTTGCTGTCTTAGAGAATCATGTCTTAAGAAACAGATCGAGCCAGACCTGAGTGCTTCTCTCCAGTATGAGTTCGCTGGTGGTGATTGAAAGTAGAACGCTGACTGAAGGCTTTCCCACACTCAATACATTCATAGGGTTTCTCTCCAGTATGAACTCTCTGGTGTACAATGAGCTGTGAACTGTCACCAAAAGCTTTCTCACAATCTTTGCATTTATAGGGTTTTTCCCCAGTATGGGTTCTCTGATGTACCATAAGACTGGAGCTGTAACTGAAGACCTTTCCACATTCATTACATTCATAAGGTTTTTCACCAGTGTGTATTCTCTGATGAATAATAAGATGTGAATTTTGATTAAAGGATTTTCCACACTCTTTGCATTTATATGGCTTTTCACCAGTGTGAAGTCGCTGATGTCGAATGAGACATTTACTCAGACTGAATGCCTTACCACACTCATTACATTCAAAAGGTTTTTCTCCAGTATGAATTCGCTCATGGTCAGCAAGTTGAGAGTTCTGATTGAAGGCTTTCCCACACTCACTGCATTTGTATGGTTTTTCCCCAGTGTGGAGGCTCTGATGTCGAATAAGACATTTACTCCGACTGAAGGCCTTGCCACATTCATTACACTCATAAGGCTTCTCCCCAGTGTGGATTCTCTGATGGTCAATAAGATTTCTGTTAGAACAGAAAGCTTTCCCACACTCCTCACACTTGTAAGGTTTCTTACCAGTATGAAGTACCTGATGGCAGATAAGGCTTTTATTTCGAATGAAGGCCTCCCCACACTTGTTGCATTCATATGGCTTCTCCCCACTATGAGTTCTCTGGTGGTCAATGAGCTGGGAACTCTGGGTGAAAGTTTTTGCACATTCATTACATTTATATGGTTTCTCCCCAGTATGAAGTCTCTGGTGTTGAATGAGATGGGAGCTGTGGCGATAGGTCTTTCCACAATCACTGCATTCATAAGGTTTTTCCCCTGTATGGATTCTGAGGTGGACAACGAGCTGAGAGGTCTGCCTGAAGGTCTTGCCACATTCAGAACACTCATATGGTTTCTCTCCAGTGTGGATTCTCTGATGCCCAATGAGGTGTGAACTCCGATTAAAAGCTTTACCACATTCATCACAGTGATACAATTTCTGTCCCTTCAGAACTCCCTGATGTTCTGAGAGACCAGAGAACAGATCTAGATGTCCCCCAAGTTCCTTATACTCATCATATTGATCCTCTGTGGATTTCTTTTTATCCTCCTGTGTTATTTCTAAGAAATCACCTTCCAGTCTGGTTCCTTCTTCATCTGAGGGTTGAACTTCTAGATTCTCTAAAGCCTCTTTACTGGCAGTCCCAGCTTCTTGTCCTACAGGAATCATTCCACAGAACACCCCTAAGATCCTGTCAGATGACTTCAGTTCTTCAGAAATCTCCTGCTTTGGAGCCAACTGTGAAAGCACCATCCTGTTCTCATCTGCTGCCAAGTCAGAAGAAAACAACTGTCATTCACTTCTTGTCCTATTGGGGAAATCGAACTATCAGGAGCCTATCTAGCTAACTAAAAATTCACATTGAGGGTAAGAAATGAGGAGACACATTGAGAACAGGAGAAAAATGGGAAATGGCTCAAATTTTTCTTCATGGACAGAAAAACAAAGAGGGGAAGCTAGTCCATAGAGGAGGTATGAAGCAGAGCTATCAGAACACAGGCATGTGGAGCCAGCACAGCCGGGGGGGGGGGGGGGGGCGGGGGCGGGGCAGGCCAATTGAAAGGCAAGAGATCAGACTGTAAAGCACAGTGTGATCTCCCAGAAGTCACTTAGATGTGGTGTCTCCTTAGTAAAACGATGAACTCTTGGGTCCACTCCAACCATGACACTATATGGCTCCACAGTTCACAGTAAAGATGTTGAGGAGAGTGGTGGTAAATACTCTAAACCAAATATGAGAAATGATGTGGGCAAACATGAGAGTTGAAGGGAAATGTATATTACAAGGGTATGATCAGGAAAAAGTGTACAAAAAGGAGTGATTCTGGAGTAACAGGACAGGGACAGGGTGTGGAGAAGCCACAAGTAGAGAAACACTGAGGAAAAGTGTTAAGGGGAGAGCAGAGCTCTAAAACTGGGGACCTCCTAGTCCCTGGAACACTGGACTGGTAGTTACAGTACTATACAGAAAATTAAGACTGGCATCAATAACTTGAAATATAAATCAAACATGTCTTTGGTATGTTGATAATCAGGAATCATGGGAAAATAAGCAATAAATATTTGCTTTTAAATTCTATAATAGTTGGGAGAAGGCAGAGCAATCATGGTTATAGTTTAATACAAAAAATGTTGGTTCCTTTCACTCACATCGACATCAGGGCTATAAATCGTCAAGTACTTTAGTGTGTACAGTTACAGATGTCTGAATCCTTGACTTCTAAGTCCATTCTCTTCAGAGTAGGCTACTGTCTCAGACCTGTCAACCCCAGAACCTCCCCTGACAACACCCACTTCCTGGAAGCAGCTGTGCCCCATTATTTCTGAAGGGGAACCCAAGGCAAACATGCTTTGTGCCAAGCAACTCAGCTCATTCCAGGATGGACAACAGGTGACTGGACCAGGACCAAACACCAGACCCAAGTATAGTTTATCTGTAGAATAGTCACCAGTTCCAGGTAGCCTGGAACAAAGTTCTGCTCAAAGATGATATTTAATTATGAACTGAAAGTAGGAGACGAAAGAAATTAGAAGTAGCTCAAGTTGAAATGCTCTATGGAGAAAAAAATCCATCAGAAGCCACAGCAACCAGAACATATGAGGAAACAGAAAGGCTAATTAAGGAGCTCAGAGAAACAAAAACATTCAGAGTGAAGAGAATGGTTATCAGTGACAAATGGAAACATATATGTAGGGTGCTGCTATCTGAAGACAATGGCATGAAAACCCTTTCACTTCTGCTGCAAGGCTTCTAGGCTCCTACAAGGCTTTCTTTCCCAAAGTCTGGTTGGTCAGTCTGCTCAGGGTTTCCATTCCTTCAGCTTTATTGTAAGTAACTTAGCTCATGACTGACAGTAATTGAGTGGCTCTCTATTCTGTCCAACTACAAATTCTAATTAAACCAGCCCAGCTTAAGTAATCAGGAAGTAAAGAGAATGTTAACAAAAATTATAGTGGGTATTGATATAGAGAAATTCACTTTATTATTCTCCCCACTTTGTCTCTTTACATTTTCATAATTTCAAAGAATAAGAACACAGCAAAGAGGGCCGACTCTAAATTATTGGGGAGCAGAGTCATTACCCAATGGGGCCAGGCTGTGGCAGTTTTCCAGCATGATGTTCTGGTACAGGGCTCTCTGGCTGAGTGCTGCACCTTTCCAATTCTAAGAATAGTTCACAGATAGGAACTCCAACTCTGCAGCCTCCTGGAATGACAAGCTTTTACTTCTCAGCGACATTCCCAGGCTAAGGGGCCAAGTCATAAGCGTTACCAAGAGCACAGAATTGGGTACCTGGTGGCCAAAGGGATGGAGAGACAGAAGGAAGCTAGGACACATGAATAAAAGGACAAGTTCAAGGTAAGATACAGTCCATGAACTCAGGGGACAAGACCAGCTCCAGGGGAAGCAGTTAGGCAGGGAGGCCACAGGTGCAGCCTCAGAATGGGCCAGAGCCCCGGAGATGAGGCCTTGCTACTCCTGGGTCACAGACTTGGAACTCAGGAAGCTCACCTGGGGCCTGACCATTTGAAGCACAGTTGCTACTGCTTGGTCTCCTACGTTCCCCACTTGGGGAAGGGCGGGTACCAGGGAAGCACCCTGAGCTGAGGGAAGAAAGAAATCTCTGAGTGGGATCAGCCCTGTTCTTGTTTCCAATGAGGAGGTCTGTATCCCAGTAAATGGATTCAAGAGAACCCAAGCAGCTCCACATACACTGACCCTCACATCTATTCCATAAAGGTGTTATCCATGGAAACTGTGAACTTTCCCTGGAGATGCAGAAGGTCCTTGGTCAAACAGAACTGCCAGCTCCTTCCAGCCCTCTCTCTGCCACGCTAGGTAGGAAGCTACACTTCTGACCACCTTCTCTCCTCCGTGGCTTCCCCAGCAGCAGCCTGCTTGCCCTCCCCCTACCTCTCTGCCCCTTAGGCTGTGGGGCCTCTTTCTTCATTTGCCCATTCATCAAGGATGCTGCAGGCACTTAGGCCTCAGAGTGACCCTCTTTCCTCTTTCAGAGATCTCATGGCTCCCATTCTCTAATGCTGCTCTGAAGTTCTCCGTTCTCTGAGACCCCTACCACAAGCCTCCAGCTGCCTATCTGGACATTTCATTTGGGTGTCCCACAAGACCTTAAGTTCACTGTTTAAAATGCATGTTTCCATCTTCTTTTCCTGACTTCCCAAGTTTCCTCAGTGATTCCAAACATCATCTAAAACCTACTAATCCCCCTTCCTCTCCATTGTCTCATGGATTTTTCCTTCAAATGTCTGTCACATCTATCACTTTTCATTCCACCCAAATCCACTCAGGCAATCACTTCTGTTCTGTGACACTAGCCTCTTCCTAAGGCTCCCAGCCACTGGGCTCCTCACTCTATCCACAGTGCTCATGTGCTATGTAATCCTTCTGGAATAGTTTTCTAACACTGCACCCACCCCACAAATCTTCCTGGGCTCCACCCAAAGGCCCTACACAAGCAGAACCCAGGCTCCCAGATAAGTCCCTCCTGATCGTACCTCAGTGTGGTCCAAGGAACTCCCAACTTAGCGAGCCTTTGCTTTACATTCTGTTCTGGCACCAACCACCTCTCTCCCCACTTCTAATCCCTTCCCCATTTTTCACTGTTCAATCCCTCTGCCACGAAACATTCTCCAGCCACTCCAACCCACAGTGATTTTGCTCACTGTTTATAATGCCCACATGGCTGATCTGTGACGGCCCCAAATGCTTGGGGACTGATATCACTCAGATGTATCTGATTAGGTTGCCCTTTCTTGCACTTAGGACTGACCCTCTGGCAACCAGACAACAAGCTCTTTATAAGTATCAATGGTGTAGTACATCTCTTTGGTCCTCAACAGTGTTTTTGCATGAGATGTGCTTGATAAAAATGTACTAAATACATAAATGATTGGAGAATAAGCAAAAGGAATGAAGTCACCAGGGAAGAAAGACACAGGGCAGGGTGATAAGGGGCCAATGGGGTGAAAGATGGGAGATGAAGGAAAGGAAGACTCCAAAGGAGAGCAAGGAAGAATGACTGAAGGCCAGAGACAGGGAGGTGAGTACCAGAGTGCCCACTGGAGAGGTGGTGGTGTGCCCCAGGATCACGAGCAGGCTCCAGGTGGGCTCCAGGGGCTGAACCCTCACGGTGGGGTGAGGTAAAAGGAGATTCCTGTGTTGCACCCAATGCTGTCTTCTCTTCAGAATGCATCTCCTTTTCCCGCCCTGGAGCTGAAACCTAGAGACAAGGAAATAAAATTGGGTCCAAAACAGCATTCATGAAGGTACAGAACCCAAGACCTCTAGGAAGCACTCCCAAGAGAGGAAGCCAGGAAAAGAAGAGCCAGAGGGTCCTTCTAGCCCTACCAGGTTAGCCAAGTAGGAGAATACTGTCCAAGCAGGATCTACAGCTTGCAGTCCTACTTGCCATCCCTCTGTTGCCCCTCTTGGCAGGAGCTTCAAGACCAGATTATAGAACTATTTCCACTCTGGGCTAGTGCTTCAGACACACATGTTCTCATGAAGAACCACCTAGATAAAGGAGTCAGGACAGTAACTCTGTATGCTCCCAAGGGCCTTAACCTACAGAACAGGTCAATCACAAATACAAAGGAAGTAAAAAGTGATAGGTGTGTGTACCCGTATGTGCATGAATTATGCTACCAAGGCTGACACCTGGAGCAATATCCCAATACAGCTGCTGACAAACCTTAGCTTTTCCAGCTTCTCTCAGCAAAAGTATCTCATCTTCAGAGAGACCATCCTGGACCATGCTGACAAAGCAAGGATAGTAATTCTCTCTCTCAAATTACCTGATAATATTTTCTATGGCACATATTAATTTTTAATTGCTTTATTACTTTATTGTCTATTTCTCTGCCAGTGAAATATAAGCTTTCTGGGGGTGAGAACTCTGTCTTGATCACACATTCCTAGAACAATGCTTAGCTCAGTGGTGGCATTATGCTGAATGCCTTCCTCTCAATATTTTGCCATTGTCCCCTTCTCCTCCTGCCTTCAATCTT
This sequence comes from Capra hircus, assembly GCF_001704415.2. Classification (NCBI taxonomy): domain Eukaryota; kingdom Metazoa; phylum Chordata; class Mammalia; order Artiodactyla; family Bovidae; genus Capra; species Capra hircus. Next base: position 16,211,610 of record NC_030829.1, on the reverse strand, counting down.
TCTCAGCATCAGGGTCTTTCCCAGTGAATCAGTTTCTCACATCAAGTGACCAAAGTATTGGGAGTTTCAGCTTCAGCATCAGTCCTTCCAATGAATATTTAGGACTGATTTCCCTTAGGATGGACTGATTGGATGTCCTTGCAGTCCAAGGAACTCTCAAGAGTCTTCTTCAACACCACAATTCAAAAGCATCAATTCTTTGGTGCTCAGCTTTCTTTATAGTCCAACTCTCACATCCATACATGCTTACTGGAAAAACCATAGCTTTGACTAGATGGACCTTTGTTGGCAAAGTAATGTCTCTGCTTTTAATATGCTGTCTAGGGAAAATTCAACATTCAGAAAACTAAGATCATAGTATCCGGTCCCATCACTTCATCACAAATAGATGGGGAAACAATGGAAACAGTGAAAGACTTTATTTTGGGGGGCTCCAAAATCACTGCAGATGGTGACTACAGACATGAAATTAAAAGACGCTTGCCCCTTGGAAGGAAAGTTATGACCAACCTAGATAGCATATTAAAAAGCAGAGACATTACTTTGCCAACAAAGGTCTGTCTAGTCAAAGCTTTGGTTTTCCAGTGGTCATGTATGGATGTGAGAGTTGGGACTATAAAGAAAGCTGAGCGCCAAAGAATGGATACTTCTGAACTGTGGTGTTGGAGAAGACTCTTGACAGTCCCTTGGACTGCAAGGAGATCCAACCAGTCCATCCTAAAGGAAATCAGTCCTGAATATTCATTGGAAGGACTGAAGCTGAAGCTGAAACTCCAATACTTTGGCCACCTCATGCGAAGAGTTGACTCATTGGAAGAGACTCTGATGCTGGGAGGGATTGGGGGCAGGAGAAGAAGGGGACAACAGAGGATGAGATGGCTGGATGGCATCACCAACTCGATGGATGTGAGCTTGCGTGAACTCCGGGAGATGGTGATGGACAGGAAGAACTGACTCACTAGAAAAACCCCTGATGCTGGGAAAGAATGAAGGCAGGAAGAGAAGGGGATGACAGAGGATGAGATGAGATGGTTGGAAGGCATCACTGACTCAATGGACATGAGTTTGAGCAAGCTCCGAGAGTTGGTGATGGACAGGGAAGACTGGCATGTTGCAGTCCATGGGGTCGCAAAGAACCGGACACGACTGAGCGACTGAACTGACATGCAAACTTGGTTTTCAGGAACTTCTGCGGTGGTCTAGTGGTAAAGAATCTGCTTTGCAATGCAGGGGACACAGGTTTGATCCCTGCTCTGAGAAGATTCCACATGCCTTGAAGCAAGTAAGCCTGTGGGCCACAACTATTGAGCCTGCATGCCTAGAGCCCATGCTCTGCAACAAAATAAGTCACCACAATGAAAATCCCATGCACTGCAAGTAGAGAGTGGCCTCTGCTCACTGCAACTAGGGAAAGCCTGCAAGCAGCAACAAAGATCCAGAGCAGTCAAAATAAAAAAAAAAAAAAAAAATTGGTTTTCAGTATATACTACCTCTCTCCAAAAATTTATGTAAGAAGTCAAATAGGAAAAAAAAAGAATTAAAAAATAAAAAGTCAAATGGGATCAGTTAACACCAATCTTTAGAGACCTTGAGACTATCTCAGTACAGACCTTTCATTTGTAACCCTTCCTTGTTGTCATCAAATCAGTTCCTCGCAATCTCATGGTTACTACTTTTACCAGCTAAATGAGCAGAAAACCTAAAATATCTAAATAAATCATATTTTTAAAACCTGAAATATAGTTGATTTGCAATGCCATGTTAGTTTCAGGTGTACAGCAAAGTAATTCAGTGATACATATTATACACATTTACTCTCAAATTCTTTTCTCATTTAGGTTGTTACAGAATATTGAGTACAGTTCCTTGTGTTATATAGCAGGTCCTTGTTGGTTATCTTAAATAAATCATACTTATAAGCTCACTCATTCTGGCAGGTACATAGTACAGCATAAGCTGAGAATAACTTCTTCAACAAAGTACATTGGATTTGCCCTCTTGGGTTACATCTGCTGAGAAGTGAGGGGGCTCCTCCTTTAGTGTGTATCTCTCCAATGAAATGGTAGGTCCAAGAGGCTCCTTGGGGCCTGTGCTTCCCCATCTCTCCACTGGATGGTTCTTATCAATGGGACTTAGCACTCTTAAACACAGCAGCTGTGGGTACTGGCAGAAAACAGAACTTAACTGCACTGTGATAACACAACCTTGTAACTCACTCATAATTAAATCCTGATAAAGTTCCATTCATTCCCTAGGACTCATCGGGGTCCTTTTCTTGCAGGCCATGGAAACCCCATTCCAATTTTCATCCCGATAGCATTCCACAGCAACATGTTAGGGGAAAGGTAGTGGCGTAGAATATAGGAACTGGAAAATCCTGGTCCCATACACATGGACAAAAGGAATGTTTAAAGAGTCAGACACGACTGAGCAATTAACACAAACACACACACTAGCTCTGTCATCTTACACACACTAGCTCTATCATCTTAGATAAGCCAATTAACCTCTCTGTACTTGCATTGCTTGTCAAATGGAGATGATCACTATTTGAGCTACTATTTGGAAGCTTGCTAGGAATACAAATTAAAACAGATATAAAGCATTTTGTAAACTGCGTGATTCTCAACCCAGCAGGGATGTCCCTACAACACTCTCCAGCCCCAGTGTACACGCATGCACATGCTCACTCACTCCTGCTGATCAAAATGACACCCTGCCATCTTCACCTGGCAAATTTTCATGAAAAATCCTCTGTGTGGTTTTTTTTTTCCATTTAGTCAAAAGAAAACACTTTCTGAGTTCAGACTAGGTGAGACAGCCCTGTTCTCATGTTTTCATGTTGAAAAACTTAAACTGACAACAGCGGCAGAGTAAGAAATGGAGTCCAAATATCTCACTTCTAGGTTAGAGCCCCATGAATGTTCAGTGGCCCTGTCAACTGTTAGTCATTCTCTTAGGTTTGTGACTCAGTCACCTTTTTTCTGAGGTTCCCTGGATAAAAGACAGTATATTTTTTTTAATTAAAAAATTATTATTTATTTATCTGGCTGCATGAGGCATCTTTTAGTTGTGACACGCAAATTCTTAGTTACGGCGTGTGGGACCCATTTCCCTGTCCAGGGGTTGAACCTGGGCCCCCTGCATTGGAAGCACGGCATCTATAGATGACCAGGGAAGTCCCAAGCGACAGTTTTAATGGAGGGGACATTCTCTTATGCTTAAGTAAAAGGCAGAAGATAGGGAAATCTTTCTACACTCCTCACTAAATGGCACTCTAAACATTTCCACAACCACTTGTCCTTGACTATGGTTGGGCCAAGTTGTCCTCTAGACTCTGCTGATAATTAACTTATTCCTGTGTTTACTTGTTTATGGGCTTCCCTGGTGGCTCAGAAGGTAAAGAATCCACTTGCAATGCAGGAGACCTGAGTTCAATCCCTGGGTCGGGAAGATCCTCTGGAGAAGAGAATGGAACCCACTTCAGTATTCTTGCCTGGATAATTCCAAGGACAGAGAAGCCTGGTGGGCTACAGTCCATGGGGACACAAAGAGATGAACACAACTGAGTAATTTTCACTTACTTGTATACCCAGGAAATAATGATCGAACAATGGATTTGAAACTGTCAAAGCATTTCGACTTTTGGGAAAAGGTCTAATCCTAGGACTCCAATCAACTGGAATTGATTTCCTAGGCCCAGACATATAATCATTTTTGAAAAAGCACTGAATAGAATGCTGTACAGGGTACCTGGGAAATTTCACATACTGGTTTTCCCTGGTAAAGCACAAAGGAGGAAATGTAGAGGGGACCCTAATCCATCATGCTCAGTTACAAGAGAAGCAATTGAAGACTCATCAGGAAGAACTGATTATCCACATTGTGATCGTCTTTTGATGTCAATTTAGCTCTAATCTAGGTGTTAACTGTGAAGATACTTTATACAAGTGTATAAAGTATGAGTTTTCACTCATAATCAGTTTAAGTAAAGGAGGTTATCTTAGATAGTCTAGATGGGCTTGATTTAAACAGTAGCAAGGTCTTAAAATCAGAACTGAAAGTTCCATGAAGAAGGAATTCTTTCTGTGGATAGCTGCTTCAACCTGTGAATCACAGTTCTAGCCTAACTTTCTGACAACCTGCCTTGCAAATTCTTGACTAGACTCACAAGGTCCCATAGTGACATAAGTCACTTTCTAGCAACAGACATACACTGGGTTGACTAAAAAGTTCATTTGGGTTTTTCCATAACATCTTATGGTAAAACCTAAACAAACTTTTTTGGCCAACCCAATATATAATTTCCTATTGGTTTTGTTTCTCTGGCTGAATTGTGACTGATACACATGGTCACTGAGCTAGTTAGCTCTATGATCCTAGGAGTCAGCCTTCACACTGTTATGACACTGGTGACTTCTCCAAGCTTTCCTTTCATTTGCATTACCTTGACTTAAAACTTGAAAGAATTCTAGAAAATAGGTAAAATCAAAATTAGAATTAAAGAAGCAGAAAGATGCCAGTTGGGTTTGGAAAGCTATAAAGGAAAAAAACGATGCTGAAGCCCAGACCTGTCACATCTCATAAGGAACCTGAAAAGCAGGAAAAGAGCCCATTAACTCTTAGAAGTCCAAGGAAGCAATGAGAAACTTCTCAAATGAGGGATCATATTATCAGCACATCTTCAGGGCTACTTCTCGCTGACACGCTTCCCTATTCTAACCAGTGTGCAGATCCTCTGTGTGTCAGGAGCAGTGTGTGGTGCTCCAGGCTTAAGCTAGGTTTATAACACGGTATTTCACAAAGTAATTCACAGAACTTGGCTGGGCCCTGTATTTTTAAGGCTGGGAGCACAAAACTCTTTGTAAAAAAAAAAGGTGGGGGGGAGACGGGCACTGGCTCAGGAATCCTAAAGGGAAACCAGTTTAGAGCCTATGGAATGGAGAACGCCTATTCCTAGGCTACCCCAAGCAGTAGAGAACAGTTCCAGATGCCAACCTAGATTCAGCTGCTCACCTCTCCTGGTCCACTGATGTGTCTCTGGAAGTCCTCCACCACAGCCACAGCCTCCTCACCACTCTCAGGGTGATGCATCTGCACCCAGGTCCGGAGTTCCCCAGGCAGGATGCTCAGGAATTGCTCCAGCACCAGCAGCTCCAGGATCTGCTCCTTGGTGTGCACCTCTGGCATCAACCACCAGCGGCACAGCTCCCGGAGCCGGCTCAGTGCCTCCTGTGGCCCAGACATCTCATGATAACATAACTGCCTAAAGTGGAGCCTGAAAATTTCACAGACGGGAGGGTGATTCTTTTGGAGGCTGCAGCCGTGGCCCCAGGTCAGGCTCCCTGGCTCCTGTTTCACAGTCAGGCAGCCTTCCCGTCTCTGGAGAACAGCACCCCTGGGGAAGAGGCCTGAAGTTCCCCTGCCGTGGGTAGCCATTGTGACACTAAAGAAAGCCTTGCTGCACTTGCAGTTTATGTCCAATTAAAATGATGGTCTGTAATTCAGGTCTCAGAAGCTGTTGTCAGAATTGAGGATGTAGGATGATGGGAGTGTCACCTACAGAAACATCAAGAGAGAAATCACATTCCCCAGAGTGTTCAGCCTCAGGCTGATGACAGACCCTCCAGTTAAAAGGCAAACCTTCCTGGGGGTAAAAAAAGAACACAACCAAGGCGGACTCTCTAAGCATCTCTCCAAGTGACTTCCTTTTTTAAAGTTTCAGTGGTTTCCATCACCTAACTACAGGAGAAAACCTAAATTCTATGCCCAGCATTCACAACCTAGTCTGAGGCCTCTATTCTGGCCACCCACCCTACCACTTTCCCCAGGTACCCAAACTGAAATACTGCAATGATCTCCAAATATGGGATGTGCAGGATAATTCAAAAGGTGTGTTTAAAATATAGTTAGTTGTTATTTAACTATTTAGTAGCTGTGTTACAATGTGCATTGTAGAACAGTACATTTTTAAATTTACAAATAAACCTATGTTGGAAATGCTTGCTCAAAAGTCTTCTACTCTTCTGTGACAGAGATAACCATAACGAAAGGTAGGGACTAAAGCTCCAGAAACAGCTATAAGCCACACATACCGTCTCTTTGGATTTTTCTTCTTCTGAAACTTTTGACAAACACCTATTCATCTGGCATGATCCCTATCAAATGCCATTTTCTCCTAAAGGCATTCCTGATTGCCTCATCCAGGAAGGGGAGCTGGGAGCCTACCTCTCTGTACTTCAAACACACTGTATTTTAACTATTTTATCCATAACTCACCACTCACACTCCTCAAACTGGATGGCCACAAAAGGAAAGTAACACAATGGAGTCAGAAATATCAGACCCTTTTCCACTCATCCCACCTCCCATTGCAAGCTTTGCTTATCTCTCCAGGAGTTAAGTGTGATGACTGCCTCAGTGAACCCACAGCACCTTTTTCATTCACGCCTCTGCTAGAACACTTTTTACACTGTGTTTATGACTTACACCGCTGCCACCTCCACTTTCTGAGGATTCAAAGGGCAGAGCTGGTTCCCTGTCACCTTTGTACATGTGCGTGTATTTGGGATACTGAGGCACATATCTGGGAAACGAATGAATGATACTGAAACTGGGGCTGGGGCAACTTTTATCAGTTTACATATTATAAAATTCTGAAAATCAGCACCGTGGTGTTAATTAGGGCATCTGTGCTACACTTCCAAAGTCACCATGCATCTTGGTAACCTGAGTAAACTAACTCTCTCCCCAGGCCTCGACTTCTTTAAAAAGAAAAGACAGACGTAAAAATTTGTGACTCTGCTCTAAGATCCCACACACAAAGAAAGTTAAGGCCACTTTCCTACTTGCCTTACAGCTCCGAACGTTCAACCTCTTATCTGGACTTTTATGTCTCCTTCATAAAAGTCATACTTCACGTTTAAAATCCGACTAGGTCTGACCCACTTCTGAGCTTCGTACTGTCGTTTCCCGGCGCAAGGCTGGGGAAACGTCTAACTACAAGCGCGTTCAACCAGGCTTATGCTGCGCCGCTCACCTGGCCACGTCTGCTCATCGCTGTGCCCGCAGGTGCCGGGCTCTGTGCCAGGCACAGCTGGTCAAGGTACTGGGACAAAGAGGCTACTCTACATCTGGCGCCTTCTGAGCGTCACCGGGACCGCGCTGCCGACCACGGGGGAGAAGAGTGGCTCGGGCCGCCGTCGCCAACCTGGGCAGTGGGCGGCCGCAGTTCCGGCCGAGCAGCCCCAGCCCAGCGGCCCTGGCCCTGGTAACACTTCCCTCCCAGTCCAAGGCCCGCTCACCGGGGCACCACGGCGGCGACCCCCGAGCGCCAGACACCGCAGTGGCCAGCAGAAGCGAAAACAATGGCCGAGCCGGAAGCAAGAGAAGCCCCACTTCCGCCCCCCCACCCGTGGGATCCCGGAAGTCTCGATCGAGAAGCTGGGCACGCGCGCCCCCGCAGCCAGAGAGCTGGTTGCACTTTGGTGCAGGAACCACGCACAGCGACGGGGGCGGGGGTGGGGCCGGGGTTTCAACTGAGGCGTTAGTAGGCTCACGTGTTCTGAGTCTGGGCGACCCTGACGCACACCGGATTTGCCCCTTTGTCCAGCACAGAACCTGGGCTAACCTCTAAGAAATGTGTCCTTCATCCAGACTGCTGCGGAAAGGTTTTTAAGCAGGGAAGGAATCTACTCAGTCTGGACTTTGTCATTTATACTGAGGGATTTGGAGGGCAGGAAGTTTGGGCATCAATTACATCTTCATATCTGCTTGTAGGAAAGAATCAGTTTGCAGATCAGGATTCTGAGCCTCGGCAAATGTCCTGCTACCTGGGTTACAGTTTACTGGCTGGAAAGGGCACGGAAGACTTTGAATTCAGGTCGATAGACCCCCTTTTCTCCTCTTTTTTCTGTTTTAAGATCTTGTCTCTCTCTCACCCTCATTCATTCCTCATTCTTTAATTACTCTCAGATTTCTTCCTGCTAGTGGTATCAGGCCCTGTTCTGAAGAGGGTCACTGATGGTCACAAAACGGCCTCAGGGTAGATTCTGGGAAGACAGGGGTTCTCCTGGACTTCTGGACTCAGGGATACAGTGATATATTAAAGCTTTTGGAGGTGGTGTTTCTTCTAAAGAAGAAATGTAGCACTTATCATATCAGCCGTGAATGCTCATTGTAAGGACTGATCCTGAAGCTGAAGCTCGAATCCTTTGGCCGCCTAATGTGAAGAGCCCACTCATTGGAAAAGACCCTGATGCTGGGAAAGCTTGAAGGCAGGAGGGGGAGGAGACAACAGAGGACTAGATGGTTGCCTGGCATCACCGACTCAATGGACATGAGTTTGAGCAAGTTCTGGGAGTTGGTAATGGACAGGGAAACCTAGCATGCTGTAGTCCAGGGAGTTGCAAAGAGTTGGACATGATAGAGCAACTGACCTGAACTGATCATAGTCCAAGAAGCAAAGTGCAAACACAAGGTATTACAGTACAAAACTGATGTTTTCACATTGAGACATTTTCACTATAGCTTTACTCTCCAAACTTTATTGTGCATTCCTATCAGTAAATTTAATGCCAATGACTGAAAAACAAGCCCTTTGTAACTCTAAAAGGTTCTTAAAGAAGTATCAGACTTTTCTTCTTATTATCACTGGTGGCTCAGATGGTAAAGCATCTGCCTGCAATGTGGGAGACCTGAGTTCAATCCCTGGGTCAGGAAGATCCCCTGGAAAAGGAAATGGCAAACCACTCCAGTATACTTGCTGTAAACTTCCATGGACGGAGGAGACTGGTAAGCTACAGTGCATGGGGTTGCAAAAAGTCGGACACAACTGAGCGACTTCACTTTCACTTATACTCTTCCCAGACTCCATCAGTTTCTGGGTAATAGAGGGAAGCCAGAAATGACAGGGAATTAGGACGACAGGGGAACAGGGTCAACACATTTCAGGTGAGCAGCCGTTGGGGACAACCTTGGTCCAGACACTAATAGAAACGATAGAGAAAACAATACTTCTCCCACCTCCCGGGAGAGCCAGCCTGGCCCTCCAGAAAGCCTCTTCTGAGAAATTAGGAAACATCCACTCAGTAATGAAGTTCTACATGCTTACTCTGTAGATACATCAGTGTATGGAACACTGGTGCTATTGGAGCACAAAGTAATCTGCTAGATCGTCTCAGGAAAGACTAGGCTTAACCGTGGCAAACCTCCAATAACAGATGGAGACATCGTGGAGGCCTCATATATAGATAATTTACAAGCTCCTTGGAGTATCAGGGCTCGGCTCTTTTTTGGGTCTCTCTCTATTGTCCAACTAGCCTTAAGGAATTTTAGTATCTCCAGTCCTCAAAAGTAGGCGACGTTATGGGTCTTCGTTGATGCACGAGGGCTTTCTCTAGTTGTGGTGGGAAGGCGTTTCACTGTGGGAGGAACAGAAGGCAGGCGTCCAGTGGGTTAGGTGGGGGGTTGTGGCGACAAGCCTCGGCTGAGCTCAAGAGGCCTTCCAGCAGGGCACTGGGGCCCGGGAGAAGCCGAGAAGTTGGCCCTCCCAACTTCCTAGAGAGGCCTGCGGCGATGCGCATGCGCGCTACGGAGCGGCGGAGAGCCGGGCTGGAAGAGTGTGGAGCGTGGTGGGTCGAGCAGTCAGGGCACTGAGAGTTTTGCGGCCTCTGGAGCTGGTGAGCGGGGCGACAGTGGAGGCAGTGGGGGCTACTGTGCGGGTGCGGTGTTCCCCGGGGAGTGGCGGGTGAGGATCGGCCTGGAGGCTGCGCCCTGGCAAGGATCTGGCTTTGGAGATCAACCAGCCCAGGTTCTTCGCTGCTCCTGGCGTCCGGGGCGCGAATTTGAAGTAATGGTTTCTGAATTTTATCTCCTCTGCCAGTTATGCAAACAAAGCATATCATCGCAGATAACTAGGTGAGTCGGGTGACCCTAAGAAAAGGAAGAGTAATCACAATCCGTTAATTGAAGTCTTCCTGACTCTTCTAAAATTTGTGCATGATTTCGCAAACTCTTACACGAGTATATATTTTTTATTAGAAAACAGGCACTATTAATTTTTTGGTATTATAGCAAAACAGTTATAATAAATTTTCCTGTATCATGGTAAATGTTGCCATTTTAACCATATGAAGTGTATAATTCAGTGATATTAAGTACCTTCATACTGTTGCTTTCTGAAAATGATGTCTTCAATTTCTGGAATGCATTTAATATATTGGTTAAAATTGTTGCCAGCATTACGACGCCACTGAGTCACATATGTGCAGCTATAATTAAACATTTTGTTTGCAGTTTCCTATAGTAGATATTGCATGAAGCTGTAAATTAAGCAAGTGACATTTGTGCAGAAAAATACCAAAAGCTTCATTAGGGTGATTATGTCTGTTTTCAAAATAAAGAGAGTAGTATGTATAAAATGCAGTTTTTAAACACAAGTAACAGCACTAACCTAAAACCACTCTAATGTCTTCTGACTTACATAGACCTAAGAAATAAGAAAATGTTCTCCTTACTAAGTTAAGAGTAGTGGCAAGGAAAAGAACACTGCTCTTTTTCAAATTGTTTGGACTTTTGTTACGAACTGGAGTTCTTGGTCTCCTTAATTAAAGTTGAAATTCAGTCAAGGCTTTACTGGAATTTCTGTGGCAGCAGGAGGGAGTGAAAACAAGTTAACAGGTTCCTTTGTTTGTTTCCTATCGGGTGAGGGTGGTTCCTTACAGAGAATGAGGGTAGAAGTGCTTCCAGGCATCTGGCTGGAGGGGTGACTTTTCCACCTTCTTGGTGATGCTGTGTGCAGGGGTGCTTGGGCAATACTTTGCATTTGCTTCCAGCTCCTCAGAAGTGGCAGTTGGGTTTTTGGTCTTTTTGTAGCTTATCGTTCATAATACGCCCCGCATGCAAATATGCGCAGTTATTTTTAGACCCTTATAGTTTCTTTGTATTTCCTTGCTGGAGGAAACGTTTGTTCAGGTGCAAGCACTGCAACAAAGGGTCCCAAGTCCCAGCCTGCCTCAGTTCCAAACTAAAAACTCCTTAATGTTAGGTCTCTTATTTTGCAAGTAATTTGCTCAAGGATTTCAGGGAATTTCCCTTTGTTACACACATAAATATCTGTGTGCACATTCAGGAACTGACAAATGAGACTTCTTTGACATATGTTTCTTAATGCTGAAGAAAGGCAGACAGCTTTTGGTTCAAAAAGTTAGCCAAAAAGACTGTGGGACTGTTTTGAAGATAATCTCTATGTGTACTTACAAGTAAGGGAAACTGATAAAAACTGAAAAATGGTAACTGCCACAGTTCTGTGACTCCTGGTATCCAGGAATGTTAGTATGTGAGCATTCTGTGATGTCATGCTCCAGAGCAAAAATACAGAAGATGTAATAGAATATAATTCATTACTTTATAATCTTCAGTGTTTTTAATATTGGAAACAGTCTGAAAAATGTCCCTCAAATGAGTCATTATGTGCTCTAGACTGATTTTTTTTTCTTTTTGGTCCCTGTGTGCAGTAGCAAGATCGTAGTTCCTCAACCAGGGATCAAAACTGTGCCCTCAGGAGTAAAAGTGCCAAATCCTAACCACTGAACCACCAAGGAGTTCCCTAGATAGAATTTTGAGCTTATACTTTCCCTTGCCTGATTTTAGGCCTTTTAGCCTTCTTCCTTGTTTTATTTTGCTACATAGCACCTGACACTGTCTTTATCTTATTGTCTGTCTTCTTATAAGCTACTTAAGTTAGTGCATTTTGTCTGCTTTATTCACTGTGGAGACCATGGTGTCTAAGAAGGTAGTAGGTGCTCAGTAATTATTTGTGTGTTGTGTGTGTGTGTGTGCGTGCGCGTGCCTGCAGCTCAGTCGTGTCCTACTCTAGCCTGCCAGGCTCCCCTGTCCATGGAATTTTCCAGGCAAGAGTAATGGAGTAGGTTGCCATTTCCTCCTCCAGGGGATCTTCCCAACCCAGGGATCACCCACATTTACTGCACTGGTAGGTGGCTCTTTACCACTGTGCCACCTGGGTAGCCTCTATTCAGTACCCTTATTGCCAAGTTAATCCTTAGTATATAGACATTACTATTTCTAGATAGAAGTAAACACAGTAACAACTCAAACCTCAGTTTGAAAACCTTTTTATTTTGAATAATTGTAGACTCACAAAGACTGTCAGAATTCTGTAGAGTTCTCTTGTATCTTTACCTGGTATACCTAAAGGCAATGTCATGCATAACCATAGGACAGTCATCAAACTTGAGACATTTCCAGTGGTCCAGTACTAGTAATTAAACTACTGATTTATCTAGAGCTCCTGATTGGCTAGCTAATGTTCTTTTCCTGTTTCAGAACCCAGTCTAGAATCCCTCATTCCATCTAATTGTCATGTCTCCTAGCTCTCTTTCAGTCTGTGACAGCTCCTCAGTTTTACTTGATTTTTACAATCTCGACACTTTTGAAGTATTTTATATTTGTAATTTTAGACTGACCCTCTCGATTTGGTTTTGTCAGATGTTCTCCTGCTTAGATTGAGGTTGACATCCATATGTCTTCTTACTGGTGATATTACTCTTGATCCAGTATTTCTGCCAAGGATTAATGATTGTAAAGTCACTGTCTTTCCTTTGCAATTAGCAATTATTTTGAGGTAGACACTTTGAGACTTTGCATTGAAATATGCTTTTCCTACTAATTACCATTTCTTGGTGGACTCTTGCCTACAGCAGTTGTTATTGTGATGTTTTCCTAGGAGCTTTTCATTTCGTGTGTTTTTCTCCTACATTTATTAACTGGAATCCTTTGTGAGGAAGAGTTGTGCCTTCTCTCCCACTTGTTCATTTACTTAGTTATATCAGTTACATCAGTGTATGATGTTGGGTGTTTATTTGGGGAGTATGTTGAGCTGTGCTGTTATTTATTTTGTGGCATTAATTATTCTACCTTTAGCCGTTGGGCATCTTTCGAGTTGGCTCCTATTTCCCCTTACACGTTCCCATCCTTTTTTGTGTCTTTCCCTGATTTTTAGGCACCACAAGATACTTGTCTTATATTTTCACCTCTCCAGCCCTGGAGTCAATAATTTCTGCAAGGATTCTTGGTTTCATTTTTTGTAGAAGTGGTATTGAGAAATCAAATTTTGGGCACTAGATTGAGTTCATTTCTAAATCGGTATAAATAAAATTTTAACATTTAAATGTGTACTAGAAGCAGTCTTGCTTTAGTTTCTAATTGTCTTAGAAACTAGTTTGCATATTATCAGTGTATAAAATAAACCTTATGTACCCTCTCATTGGGGGCTTCCCTGCTGGCTCAGTTGGTAAAGAATCTGCCTGTAATGCAGGAGACCTGAGTTTGATCCTTGGGTTGGGAAGAGCCCCTGGAGAAGGGAATGGCAATCCATTCCAGTATTCTTGCCTGGAGAATGCCCATGGACAGAGGAACCTGGCAGGCTGCAGTCCATGGGATCGCAAAGAGTTGGACACGACTGAGCGACTAAACACAGCACACACCTTCTCACCAGCAGGAAAAACACAAGAATAAGAGACTACTTATTTAAGAGGATTTTAAAAGGAAGTCAGAATTACTTTGTATTAAAGCCAAATGACAGAAAGAAGAAAATATTCCTGAAAACTGCCCAGGGATTTCCCTGGTTCTTTTCCAGGCCATTTTCATTTAGGAATGAAACTGAGTGAAGGGATGAAGCTGGGGAGAAGAGGCCTGATCCATCTCAGATTGCCCCCCAGTCTGGGGGCTCACATTTATGGTGTTATCTTAACAAGTTGATGTTTTCTTCTGTCCTCAAAAGCTGAATGGGATCTGGGAGGAACCCAAAGGCATTAGAATACCTGAATTTAATTGGGCAGTTTCAGCTCACTGGCCTCCATCTTTATTTACTGTGCTGTGAGGCTTTCATTCAGACTTTGAAAGGCCCAGGAGGTCATTAGCTTTTTTTTTTTTTTAATGCTGCTTTAGTACATTGGCTTTACTGCATCAGAGCAAGTGGACCCAAGTTGGTTTGGTAGCAATGTCTGTTTTCTTTCTGTCTGGTACACAGGCCCCTTTCTTTTGATTATAATACCTCAGCTTGGGGAGAACTTCTGTCTCTACTCTCAGTCCATGTGCTCCTGAGGTTTTGATGCATTCAGTTCCCCTTCCAGGATATTCTAGTGGCAGATACTGACTCAGATGTGACCCATCAGAGCATTTTATCACCTCGTCATAGTGATTGGTTCACAAAGAGATGTGTTAGCCAGGCCAGGCTTAACTCTGGGACTTTGATAAATAGAAATTTAAAGAAAGCTCTTTCTCAAAGTCTTAATCTGGTTGGGCTGCTGTAACAGAATGCCATAGACTGGATGCCTTATGAACAACAGAAATTTATTTCTCATAGTTCTAGAGACTGGAAAGTCCACTGTCAAGGTGCTGGCAGATTAGGTGTCTGGTGAGAGCCTGCTTCCTGGTTCATAGATGGCCTTCTTGCTTTGTCCTCTTGTGGCAGAAGCAGTCATTAGCTTTTATCCATGTTCATGGTTTCAGAGGCTGGGCTCAAAGGACTGTGTTCTTTTGCCGTATTCACAGGCAGTTGCCATCATTTTTCTGCTGGTCTTTGGCATTATCTCTTTCAAATACTTCACCGACCTCCTTGGACATTTCTGTAGCAGCTGCTTCACAGCAGGTCAGCTCGGAGGCTTACGTTTGGTGCTTGTTTCACTAAGATATGTCAGTGCTTTATATTTCCTGCTGGTACGTTTCTTCACAATACTTCTCTCTGGTCTCCAGTTCATTGTCCTGAATCTTACTCCTGGATTTCTCTTCACCTGAACATCTTTCTCTTCCCCAGTCTGTTGTGCAAATTTATCTGGCGAAGGCCCTGCCTTTTTCTTTCACAGCAAAGCTTCATTTCTCTGCCAAAACTTCAACTTCCTCATCATGCACGATCCTCAAGTAGTTCTTCACTTGACTCTCCATGACCCTGTGACAGCACTGCAGTTTCTTTTATCTGGGTGGTGACAAGCATGCCCATGTGAGCCTTCTTCCCATTTCATCTGACAGTCATCTCTTATCAGTCCTCCCAGCACTCACTGAGTCCAGGAGACATTGACTAGGTATTGGTTTGTAGCAAATGTAGGAGATGATGGTCTCTGTTTTAATCATGGATGAGGATAGTGATTTTTTTAAAATTTGCTTAAAAGTGGTGGAAGTTGGAGGGTTCCATGCTCTCAGGGGAAGCTAGCTGTCATGTATGATTGGATACACAGAGCAGTGGGGCTAATTTGCAACAGGTGCCAAAGCCTACTGTCCATATAATTTTTATATGTGGATTGAGGTAAAGGTGTAACCTCATTTTTCGAATGTGTATATCCAGTTGTTCCAGCACCATTTGTTGAAAAGTATCTTCTTTCCCCTTTGAGTGGTCTTGGGACTTCAATAAAAAATAAGTTGACGGGGATTTTGCTGGTGGTCCAGTGTCTGGGACTCGATGCCCCCAGTATAGGGGGCCAGGGTTTGATCCCTAGTCAGGGAAGTGGATCCTACATGCTGCAACTAAGACCCAGTGCAGCCAAATAAAATACATACATAAATTTAAAATATATTTAAAAAATAAGTTGACCTTAGGAGACTACCCTAGTGGTCTAGTGGTTAAGACTTTGTCCTTCCAATGCAGAGGACACAGGTTCAATCCCTGTTGGGGAACTAAGATCCTACATGCTATGCAGTATAGCCGGAAAAAAAAAAGTTAACTGTAGATGTTTACTTCTGGACTCTTACCTGTCTCACTGATCTATGTGTGTATCACGCAGTCCTGATCAGTACTGTTTTGTCAAGTAAGTTTTGAAATTGTGGAGTGTGAGTTCTTCAACTTAATTTTATTTTTCAAGGTTGGTTTTTTTTCCCATTGTGCTGGAATCCTTGAATTTCCAGTGAATTTTCCAGATGGTCAGGCCCCAGGTGAGCTTCCTGGGTTCCAAGTCTGTGGCCCAGGAATAGCACGACCTCACCTCCAGGGCTCTGGCCCATTCAGAATCTGCTCCTGTGAGTTCTCTTCCTAACTGCTTCCCCTAGACTTGGTCCTATCCACTGAGTTCATGGACTGTAATCTTACCCTGAACGTGTCCTTTTATTAATGTGTCCTCCCAGCTTCTTTCTGTCCCGCCACCCCTTTGGCCCCAGGGTCTCAACCCTGTCTTGGTACCCTTGTTGACTCTGCCCCTCAGGCTGCGAATGTCCCTGAGCAGTAGAAGCTTGTCATTCCAGGAGGCTGCAGAGTTGGAGTTTCTGTCTGTGAACTATACTCTGAAGAAGTGGAAAGGTACAGCACTCAGCCAGAGAGCCCTGTACTGGAACATCATGCTGGAAAATTGCTGCAGCCTGGCCCCATTGGGTAATGACTCTGCTCCCTAATAACTTAGAGTCTACCTTCTTTACATTTTCTTTGCTATGTTCTTATTCTTTTAATTATGAAAATATAAAGACAATGGAGAAAATAGTATAATGAATCTCTCTACATCATCACTCACTTTGATAGTTATTAACATTCTCTGTGACTTCCCTGGTGGCTCAGACGGTTCTCTGTACTTCCTTATTAATTGAAGTGAGCTGGTTTAGTTGAGTTTGTAGTTGGCAGGAATAGAGAGCCATTCAATTACTATAAGTCATGAGCTAAGTTACTTAGAATAAGACTGAAGGGTTAGAAACCCTGAACAGACTCACCAGCTAGGCCAGGCTTTGGGAAACAAAGCTTTGTGAGGACTTGGGAGCCTCAGCAGCAGCAAAGTGACAGTGGAAGTTGCTCAGTCTTGTCCAACTCTTTGTGACCCCATGGACTGTACAGTCCATGGAATTCTCTAGGCCAGAATGCTGGAGTGGGTAGCCTTTCCCTGCGCCAAGTAATCTTTCCAACCCAGCAGCAGAAGTAAAAGGATTTTCACGGCAGTGTTGTAAGATAGCCGTGTCCTGTGTATCTGTTTTTCTGTTCTCACTGATGGCCATTCTCTTTACTCTGAATCTTTTGTCCCCCTCCAAGCTCTTTCTTCATTAGACTTCCTATTTCCTCATGTGTTCTGTTTCCTGGGGTTCCTGATGGATTTCTTCTCTCCATGCATCATTTCAGCTTGAGCTACTACTTGTAATTTCCTTCATTTTGTCCTACTTTCAGTTCAGAATTTATGTAGAAAGGGACTCCATTGGTGGTTCAGCCATTAAATATATTTCTTTGGGCAGAACTTTGTTCCAGGTCACCCAGAGCTGATGACTACTCTATAAGCTGCACTTGGGTCTGGTGCTTGGCCCTGGTCCAGTCACCTAGTTTTGGTCCTGGTCCATCCTGGGATGATCTGGGTTGCTTTGCACAAAACATGGTTTTCTCAGCTTCCCCTTCAGAAAGACTAGGGCAGGGCTGCTTCCTGAAAGGGGCTGTTGTCAGAGGAGGTTCTAGGGTTGACTGCTCTAGGACAGTAACCTACTCTGGAGAGGGTGGGCTTAGAATTAAAGGACCAGATACCTTTCATTTTCCATATGCTGAGATGATATGATAGCTTGTAGCCTGGTTAAGATGTGATTGAAAGGAACCAATATTTTTGTGTTTACCTATGACCATGAATGCTCTGCCTTTCCCAGCTTTTATATTAAATTCCAGAATTCAAGAGCAAATACTCAGCTGTTCAGTCTCATTATGATTCCAGGTTATCAAGTTACAAAACATGTACTTTGATTTGTATTTCAAAATATTGCCTTTGTTAAGTTTCGTAGGAATACCTACTGGCACCTCCTAGTCCAGTGCTCCAGAGACTAGAACGTCGCCAATTTTAGAGCTCTACTCTCTCCTTGTGGCTCAGAGGTTAAAGTGTCTACTTGGAATGTGGGAGACCCTGGTTCGATCCCTGGGTCGGGAAGATCCCCTGGAGAAGGAAATGGCAACCCATTCCAGTACTCTTGCCAGGAGAATCCCTTGGAGGGAGGAGCCTGGTAGGCTACAGTCCATGGGATCACAAAGAGTCGGACACGACTGAGCCACTTCACTTTCACTTTCACTCTCTCCTTCAGTACATTTTCCCAGCCTTTTTGAACCCATAGCTTCTCCAGATATTGTTAGTATTCTTTCATACCAGAATCACTCCTTTTTGTGCACTTTTTCCTGATCATGCCCTCGTAATACACATTCCCTTCAACTCTCATGTTTGCCTATATGTTTTTCATATTTAGTTTAAAGTATTTACCACCACTCTCCTCGACATCTTTGCTGTGAACTGTGGAGCCATACAGTGTCATGGTTGGAGTGGACCCGAGAGATCATAATTTTACTAAGGAGACCCACATCTAAGTGACTTCTGGGAGATCACACTGTGCTTTACAGTCTAGTCTCTTGCCTTTCAGTTGGTCTGCTCACCTGGCTGTGCTGGCTCCACATCCCTCTGTCCTGATAGCTTTGCTTTTTCCCTCCTGTTCTCAATGTGTCTCCTTATTCCGTACCCTCAATGTGAATTTTTTTTTAAGCTACATAGACTCCTGACAGTTCATTTCCTCAACAGGACAAGAAGTGAGTGACAATTGTTTTCTTCTGTCTTTTGGCAGCAGGTGAAAACAGGATGGCAAGTTCACAGTTGTCTCCGAAGCAGGACATTTCTGAAGAGTCAAAGTCAGCTGACAGGACCTCAGGCATACTTTGTAGACTGATTCTTGGAGGACCAGAAGCTGGGACTGCCTGTGAAGAAGCTTTAGAAAAACTAAAAGTTCAACCCTCAGATGAAGAAGGAACCAGACTAGAAAGTGATTTCTTAGAGATAACACAGGAGGATAAAAAGAAATCCACAAAGGATCGATGTGATGAGTATAAGAAACTTGGGGGACATCCAGATCTGTCCTCCGGTCTCTCAAAACATCAGGGAGTTCTGAAGGGACAGAAATTATATCAATGTGATGAATGTGGCAAAGTTTTTAATTGGAGTTCACACCTCATTGGGCATCAGAGAATCCACACTGGAGAAAAACCATATGAGTGTACTGAGTGTGGCAAGACCTTCAGGCAGACCTCTCAGCTCATTGTCCACCTCAGAATCCATACAGGGGAAAAACCTTATGAATGCAGTGATTGCGGAAAGACCTATCGCCACAGCTCCCATCTCATTCAACACCAGAGACTTCATACTGGGGAGAAACCATATAAATGTAATGAATGTGGAAAAGCTTTCAATGAAAGTTCCAAACTCTTTGACCACCAGAGAACTCATACTGGGGAAAAACCATATGGATGCAATGAGTGTGGAGCACTCTTTAGTCGGAGTAAAAGCCTTATCCGCCATCAGGTACTTCACACTGGTAAACCTTACAAGTGTGAGGAGTGTGGGAAAGCTTTCTGTTCTAACAGAAATCTTATGGACCATCAGAGAATCCACACTGGGGAGAAGCCTTATGAGTGTAATGAATGTGGCAAGGCCTTCAGTCGGAGTAAATGTCTTACTCGACATCAGAGTCTCCATACCGGGAAAAAACCATACAAGTGTAGCAAATGTGTGAAAGCCTTCAGTCAGATTTCTCAACTTGCTGACCATGAGCGAATTCATACTGGAGAAAAACCTTTTGAATGTAATGAGTGTGGTAAGGCATTCAGTCTGAGTAAATGTCTCACTCGACATCAGCGACTTCACACTGGTGAAAAGCCCTATAAATGCAATGATTGTGGAAAATCCTTCAATCAAAACTCGTACCTCATTATTCATCAGCGAATTCACACTGGTGAGAAACCTTATGAATGTAATGAGTGTGGAAAGGTCTTCACTCATAATTCTAGCCTTATAGTACATCAGAGAACCCATACTGGGGAGAAGCCCTATAAATGCAAAGATTGTGAGAAAGCCTTTCGTGATAGCTCACAACTCACCGTGCACCAAAGAGTTCATACTGGAGAGAAGCCCTATGAATGTATCGAGTGTGGGAAAGCCTTTAGTCAGCGTTCTACTTTCAATCACCACCAGCGAACTCACGCTGGAGAGAAGCACTCAGGTCTGGCTCGATCTGTTTCTTAAGACATGATTCTCTAAGACAGCAAGAAACTTTAGGTTAAGGTTTCTATATAATTATGTTCATCCGGATCTCTACTTGGAACCACCTGTTCCATGTATACCATCCCAGGACTTCCCTGGTGGTCCAGTGGTTAAGGCTCTGAGCTCCCAAAATGGGGGGCATGAGTTTTGATTCCTGGTTTGGGAATGAAGATTCCACATGCCACACAGTGTGGCTACCATAAGGAAAAAAAAATATAGACCATCTCCAAATGCTCGCTGCTGGTCACAAAGGTGGAAGAGTTAGAGAAACAGTGGAATCTTCCTCCTCCTTTTGGGGAAATAAGGACTACATGTTTCATGTGCTTATAGGTTTCCTTTTCGTTTTTCTTTTTTTGGCTGCATCAGGCAGCTTGCAGGATCTTGGTTCCCCAACCAGGGATAGAACCTGTGCCCTCAGAAATGAAGGCACAAAGTCCTGGACTATTTGAACCACTGGATCTCCTCCATTTTACCGTTTATATAAAGTCATCCTCTAAGACTGAGTCATTCTTCCTACCTCTTGAGTATGGCCCTTTTAAAGCTTGGTTTAATCTAGACCCTCACCACTTGTGGTCTCTAGGAAGAAAAGCTTTTCTTCCTGTTTGCCAGTCTGTGTCCCTTGAACCTATAAGATCCCGGACTTTATTTTTTTAAAGTGTTTTACTTTGGAAACTCCCAGGTTCCAGGGGAGACCCCATATGAACACACGGGTCCAGCCCTCAACTCTGATTTGAATGTGGCTGGTCATATCTTAAGTAGAAACTCTTGTCTGTTGAATGTTTTAATTTGTTATCTTCTGGTTCTGCTCATACCCTACCACACTGAGTCTCTGAGGGGACAGGTCCAGCATTGCTCATAACTGTGAGCTGACCACCAGCAGCCCCAGTAAGTTCTCAATAGAAATGAATGTTCTCACTTCCTAGGAAAGCACTCAGGCTCTTGGTTGGAGGAAAAGGGGCTACATTTGAACACTACACCTCAATTTCTATTGGCTATTGCTAGTATTTTAAAAGTTAACTGATTTAAAAACATTTTTACCTGGATCCAGTTACCTCGTTTAATTAATTTGGGTTTGAAGAATTATTTAGTTTCATTTCCTAGCTTTTCTAGGTATACAATAAAACAGTAACAGTTAGTGTTCTGTTAATTTCCAATCTGTATGCCACTTATGTTGAATAGCATGAATATTTAAAAAATAAGTTGAACACTGAATAACAGGCATATTCCATGTCTTGTTCCTAAATTCCAGAAAGGTTTTTCAGCATGTCACAGTTGTATATGTGGTTCACCCTCATTGTTTCTGATAAATACTGTGTTAAGGAAGTTTTCTTCTATTCCTGTTTTTAGAAGGAGCAATATGTTATAGTGGTAAAGAGCACAGATTTTGTGCCTGGAAACCTAGGTTCAAATCCTGCCTCCATCACTTTCTTAGATGTGTAATCTTGCATAAGCCACTGGACCACCAGGGAAGTCCCTTTTAATAAGAACATAAACTCTATCATGAGTGCCCTTCCTTTTGTCTTCCATGTGTAAAATGGAGCTACCTCATAGGGCCTTGAGGATAAAATTCATTTATAAGTGTAAGGCACTCGAAACAGTACTTGACATGTAGTGTACACATACTGTAGGAAGTTATCATACTTAAGTTTTTATTAGGAATGGGTGCTAAGTTCTATCAAAAACTTTAAAAATCTCTTGGTAAAATTTCATGGGTCTTATCCTTTACTCTTTGTATCGATTTTGTTGGCAGGTCTCCAAATAATTGAAGTTTTCTTGTGTTCCTGGAATAAAATCTGTTTTCTCATGGTGATTGTATCTTATTTTTGAAGTACAGAACTAAATTCAATTTGCTGAGCAAAATTAATTTGGGAGTTTGTTTCTCTTTTGTTACCTGAAAGAGTTTGCATAATAAGGGAGATATTCTTTGAAGAGTAAAGATAACTGGGCCTGATCCCTTTTGGGGAAGAAGGGGATTGGGAGGGACATATCTTTAGCAGCTGTCTTAGTTGGAATTGCTGTAACAAAATGCCATAGAGTGGTGGCTTAACAAACATTTATTCCTCAGAGGCTGGGAAATCCAAGATCAAGTTGCCAGCATGGTCAGGTTCTGGTACGAATCCTTTGAATCCTGGCTGCAGCCAGCTGCTTCCTTGCTATATCCTTGTATTGCAGAGAAAGAGAGCAGCTGTCTCTCCTTTTTCTTTTCCAGTATTTGTTTTTATTTATTTGGCTTTACGGGATCTTAGTTGCGGCATTTGGGATCTTTGATCTTTGTTGTAGTGTGCAGGTTCTTTAGTTGCAGCGTGTGGGATATAGTTCCCTGACCCAGTATGGAACCCAGACCCGCGCTGCATTGGGATCATAGAGTCTTAGCCACTGGACCATCAGCGAAGTCCCTTCCTCTTCTAATAAGAACATCAAGTCCATCATGAGTGCCCTACCCACATAAACTAATCTATTTTGAGTTACTTCCCCAAAGCCCAACTCTACAGAGGATCACCCTTAGGTGGATTATGGTGATTAGGGCTTTAACACATGAATTTCAGAAACACATTCAGTCCATACATTCTGCCTCTGGCTTCCTGAAATTCAGGTCCTTTTCATTTACAAAATAATTCCATCCTAGCAGCCCCAAAGTCTTAATTCCGCTTTAGATTTAAAGTCTGAAGTCCAAAGTCTCATCTAAACATTATCTAAGTCAGATATAGGTCAAATTCAAGCTGAGGCGATTCCTCTTCAGCTATGAACGTGTAAAACCAGACAGGTTATATGCTTCCCAAATACAGTTTTGAGTGTTTATAGGGTATAGACATTGGATGTTGATAAAAACCCACAGTTCTTCCTCCTGTGTTTCTCTCCTGTGTCTTTTTTTTTTTAAACCCCCAAGAAGGGGTCTTTTTTTTTCTATTAAAGTTTTTTTTTTAAATGGGGATCATTTTTTAAAAGTCTTTATTGAATTTGTTAAAATACTGCTTCAGTTTTATGTCTGGTTTTTTGGTCGTGAGGCATGTGGGATCTTAGTTCCCCTACCAGGGGTCGAACCTGTACCCGCTGCATTGAAAAGCAAAGTCTTAACCACTGGGCCACTGGGGAAGTCCCTCTCCTGTGTCTTCTTTACTATTTACACAGAACATTTCCCTTCTGACATTTGGGGTCACCAAATGTGGGTAATGTTATGCACCGAGCCCGTATCTCCAAACCAACCGAGAGAGCGAACAAGTCCACCGTGGTAATGCAAAGGCAAGAAGGGAATTTTTTATTTCTAGCGCGCTAGGGCTCAAGCCTCATCCAACGCAGCGGAATCAGACGAGAGCCCCGAACAAAGCAGTATGGCAGTTTATATACAGTCAGCTCTTTGTCTCAGTTACAGGGTACTTGGCGATACCTGATTGGACAGGCAGAATGAGCTCATGCAATGCCTTCCTTATGCTATCGCATATAGAAATCTTTCCTTATTTGGTTAAGGAATGTTCAAGAAAACAGGAAACATGACTCAGGTCCCCAGCGCTGTTATGCACCTCATTGAGCCAACCACCCTGCCTAACAGGTAATTTCCCCCACACTAATTCTCTGCAATACCAGCTGAGTGTCCCACAATTTAGCTCAGTTCTGACACTCTGGAGACAGTGTCAAACTGCACAGGTTAAGCGATTGGTCTCACAAGATGCACACACACCAACTTTAGATACTAGTTCCAAGCCCAGGTTATCACCTGCCCTATTGACTAACCAGCTGTAGATCAGAGGTTCCAACAACCCCCTTTTGGGTTTAATTTGCTAGAGTGGTTCACAGAACTCAGGAAAACAGTTTACTTACATTTTCTGTTTTTTTTTTTTTTTTTTTTCTTCTGTAAAAGGTTATGAGGATGGATACATAGAGTAAGATCTCAGAGGGTCCCGAGCACAAGAACTGCTGTCTCTGTGGAGTTAGGATGTGTCACGCTCTGAGGAGCTCTCTGAACCTGATATTACTGTTTTTTTTATGGAGGCTTCATCATGCAGGCATCTCCATTATCAAGAGAATGGGGTGGGGGTAGGGGAGCTGAAAATCTCAAGCTTTAACCATGGTTTTGTCTTTCCCGTGACCAGCCCTCATCCAGGAGCCTACGCAGAGTTGCTTTATTAGAATGAAAGATGAGACTTCCTTGGTGGTCCAATGGTTAAGACTCTGCTCCCAGTGGAGGAGGCGTGGGTCAGATTCCGCACCCCCCCCCAAAAAAAATAAAGCAATATTCCTATCACTTAGTAAATTACAAAGATTTCAGGAACCCTGTGTCAGGAACCAGGGTCAAAGACCAAATATTAGAACCAAAGGTGCTCCTGCTGCTCTTACTACTTCGAAAATTACAAGGACTTAAGGGGCTCTGTGCTAGGAACTAGGGGCAGACACCAATGTGTATTATCTCACATTTCAATTCCCAAAAGGAGAAATCCAAAGGGAAAGAAAAGGTGCTTGGTCCTGAGCAAGTTCAAAACTTAGTTAAGTGAGATCTTAAGGCTCGAGAATAATTCTGGCTCAGTTCTCTGCTCTCCAGGATTAGGGGTGATAGTCCCACCTTCTGGATACACCAGCTTATCAGAGCTCTAGGGGAGTCTTGCTCCCAAACTTCTAAGTGGCTCTGCCCCCATGGATTCTGTGGGAGTTGTCTGGTCTGTCTAAAACTGAAGTGGTAACCCTGATCTCAATCATTTTAAGGGTTATTCTTCCTTTGTCTTGAAGAAGGAGCACACTTTCACACTCTGTCTTCATTTCTCATTTTACAACTTCAGATGCAGTCATACCGGAGGTTAGGACTTCAACCTGTTAATTTAGGGGGGACACAATTCAGTCCTAGCAATACCTCATTCCTCTGCAATATGCCACCAGTGGTAGGCCTCAATCTGCAACAACCCAGTTATCCTCAGAATTACTTGTTCAAAAAAATATTTCGAGAGCTCAATAGTTCTGTTGTGCAGGCTTAGTAGATGCAGTGTGTGAGCTTAGTTGCCCCTCAGCATGTGGGATCCTAGTTCTCTGACCAGAACTTGTGTCCCCTGCACACAAGGGGACAGGACGACTCCTAACCACTGGACCAGCAGGGAAGTCCCTCTCAAGAATTACTTTTCATCCACTGTGTTGACATCCTCATTACTGATCTGACCAACAAGCTGGCCTTAACCAGTCTCTACATGAGGTCATAGATCTTATGACACGCAAGAAGGGTTGACAACACTGATGAGATGCAAGACCTGCTCAAAAATGCCATTTCTATGAGCCACCTGCACAAGTCATTGGAGGAGTATCCCTGATAAAGTCAACCAAAAGCTGCTGTCCTTGGCAGCTTCCACCAACAAGAAAGAAGCTAACTGTTAGGCCTGTTTGGCTATCAGAACCAACAGATACCAAATGTCCTTTATGTCAAGGTTACCTGCAAGACAGCCATCTATGAATGGGGCTCCTAAAAGCAGCAGACTCTAGAGGCTGTGCTAGATACGTTGGAATGGGCCCTGTCATTGGGACCAATGATGCTTGCCAGCTCTGGAGCTATGTATCATAGAGACTTACCGTGATAATTGGAGCCTACAGCAACAAGAGACTGCTATTTGGATACATAGGCCCCTTGAGTTTGGGACATGTGAGTACCAAAGGCAGCTGCCAGAAACACCCTCTTCAAATGGCAACTCCTAGTTGGCTTTTGCCCAAATGAAAACAGAGCTCCTGACTACCAAAGCCCTGTATGTGACCTTAAGACCCGAGTTGCCCATCCTCATATGAGTACTCACTTATCTTACTAATAAAATAGGACAGGCTTAACAAAGTGCTATTGTTAATATTACATCCAATATCAAGCCTCAGTGGGATTCCAGGGGTTGGCCAACTCCGTGAAGTGGCTGCCTTGCCAGAAAGGGCTGAGCAGCCTGCAGAGAGCGTTCTCACCACTCCCTTAGTGAAGTGCAACGCACGGCTCAGAGATGTTCCAGTTGATGGTATGGTTTGTGTTTGCACCTTTTCTTTAGTGTTTACACCTTTTGAGACAAAGCATCCTGGCTTCAATCAACCAATTCAGTGTGAATCCTTACCTCTTTCAGCAACATTGAGTATAGATCCTAATGCCTCTGGGTGGTCGCCTGCCTGATCCTTTCTGTAGGCAAATTACCCACAACATATTTCATAATTGCTCTCTACAGAGTTGCTTGCTTCCTATTTTGGGTCTCAAACTTCCTTCTCAGTCCAGAGGTTATTGTGGAACTTAACAATAGAACAGTCATCTTAGGCTTGAGAAGTCATTTCAAGATAAGACAGTCATACCCTCCCCCAAGGAAAAATCACTAGCAGTCACAAGCAATTAGCGGTCCAGAAAGATCGAGCAATGATACGGGTGGAACATCAACCCAAGGGTGACCAGAATGGACCATAAAAGAAGCCCAATTTCTCTCCCCTACCAGAGGCAGACACTTCTGGGTCTCTCTTGCTGCACCCTTGCAGTGTACTCAATAAATCTCACTTGGTACCTTCACTTCTGACTCAATAAATCCTTTTACCACTGAGTTGCTGGCCCATCACCACACCCCTCGACAGTTATCATTCAGTATCCCTGCCATCCAACACCACTTGGGATGCAGCAATAAATAAAAACAGATTTCATAATCTCTTTTTCCCATTCCTATGACCTGACCCAAAGATGGATCCGCTACCCATTACCAATAAAGATTCAGCGCTCCAGGAGAGCCTTCCTGATCCTGTCTTTATCCCTGGATCCAAAGGCATGCCATCATCTTTTTGGAGGAAGACAGAGGAGGGCTTTTAGAGTGTTAGGGATGGAGGAAGGATGTGTATGAATTCCTGGCAAGGGAGGAGAGGCTGAATTCCACTTTAAAATCTTTTTTAGTACTACTTAAAGTATCAGTATTTCTTTGCTATGTTAGAAAGTACTTTTAAAATTCAAACACCATCTTTGTAAAAGAGAACACATTTTTTTATTCTGAAGAACCTAAGCTACTCCATTTTGTTAAGAGAAAAACTCCATTTTGTAAGGTTCCAGGAAAAGAGCCTTTGGAAATCCCCTGACCTCACCCCACCACCCACGAGCCAATCAGACCCCAGACGAGAATCTCCTGACTTAACGTTCAGGAACTTGTGGTCTACCTAGGTAATAGGGACCAATCAGAAACCAACACACAACCCTTCGAAAGAAAGTGACCAATCAGACGTCCCGCTACCTAGAAATTCTTTTTTTCATGAACGCTCCCTATATAAGCAATGTAATCCAAAACCTGGTTCCAAATAGGAAAAGGAGTACGTCAAGGCCGTATATTGTCACCCTGCTTATTTAACTTCTATGCAGAGTACATCATGAGAAATGCTGGGCTGGAAGAAACACAAGCTGGAATCAAGATTGCCGGGAGAAATACCAATAACCTCAGATATGCAGATGACACTGCCCTTATGGCAGAAAGTGAAGAGGAACTAAAAAGCCTCTTGATGAAAGTGAAAGAGGAGAGTGAAAAAGTTGGCTTAAAGCTCAACATTCAGAAAACGAAGATCATGGCATCCGATCCTATCACTTCATGGGAAATAGATGGGAAAACAGTGGAAACAGTGTCAGACTTTATTTTGAGGGGCTCCAAAGTCACCGCAGATGGTGACTGCAGCCATGAAATTAAAAGATGCTTACTCCTTGGAAGAAAAGTCATGACCAACCTAGATAGCATATTCAAAAGCAGGGACATTACTTTGCCGACTAAGGTCCATCTAGTCAAGGCTATGGTTTTTCCAGTGGTCATGTATGGATGTGAGAGTTGGACTGTGAAGAAAGCCGAGTGCCGAAGAATTGATGCTTTTGAACTGTGGTGTTGGAGAAGACTCTTGAGAGTCCTTTGGACTGCAAGGAGATCCAACCAGTCCATTCTGAAGGAGATCAACCCTGGGATTTCTTTGGAAGGAATGATGCTGAAGCTGAAACTCCAGTACTTTGGCCACCTCATGCGAAGAGTTGACTCATTGGAAAAGACTCTGATGCTGGGAGGGATTGGGGGCAGGAGGAGAAGGGGACGACCGAGGATGGGTTGGCTGGATGGCATCACGGACTCGATGGACATGAGTCTGAGTGAACTCCGGGAGATGGTGATGGACAGGGAGGCCTGGCGTGCTGCGATTCATGGGGTCGCAAAGAGTCGGACATGACTGAGCGACTGAACTGAACTGAACTGCATCCAAAACCTGGGGCTCCTCCCTGTAGCTGCTGCGTCGGTAACGGTAAGAGCCCCAGCTCAAGCTTGGTAATAAAAACTCTTGCTTTTGCATCGGATATCGGCTCCCTGGTGGTCATTGGGAGATTTAGCGACTTGGACATAACAATTCCTTGTTTTCCCCCACGAACCAGGGCTGAGTTTGTGACTAGGAGTGGACAATCCCATTGTAGGGTAAAGGAGTTAGCCAAGGTGAGGTTTGAAAAAAGAATGAGACCAGCACTTTACAGGAACAGATCACCTTTCATGAGGTGAGAAGGGGCAGCAGTCAGATTAGTGAGCTGCTGCACTAACCCAAGAAAAGAGTAAGTATATATAGGCATATATGTGGAAAGCGGGCCTATTCTCCAAGGTTGTTCGGAGTAGTTATCTCTTAAACGGCTGGGGCAAGGAATTTTGGAGATCAGCCAGAGGCTGGACCGGCTGGGAGCCAGGCGTAATCAGCCTTAATGTCCTCTTTTTTTTTTTTTTTTCCGGGTGAGACAGTTCTTTGTTTTGCATAGAATGGTGGGGAGAACCTGGAGAGGAGTTTTAACTCCATGCTATTTTAAGCCCTGTAACTTTCCTTCACCCATCAGGACAGTTTCCTTTGTCACTTGGCCACAGCTGATTCTCAGTTGTACACTCTGATCTTTCTTTGGCCACAGTTCAGAGCCCCGCCGCAACTCCCACCCCCGCCTCGATATACCAAAACTTATCTCTTCACATTTCAAAATAGTAGGTAAAGGAAATTCCCTGGTGGTCCAGTGGTTAGGACTCTACACTTTCACTGCTGGGGCCTGGGTTCTGTCCCTGGTTCAAGAACTAAGAGCTCCAAAAATCCTGTGGCAAGGCCAAAATCAAACAAACAAAATAGGTAAAAAACGGGAGGTAAAATTTTCCTCCTTTTTCAAAGTCAAAAGCTGCTGCTCCTAAGTCGCTTCAGTCCTGTCCGACTCTGTGTGACCCCACAGACGGCAGCCCACCAGGCTTCCCCGTCCTTGGGATTCTCCAGGCAAGAACATTGGAGTGGGTTGCCATTTCCTTCTCCAATGCATGAAAGTGAAAAGCGAAAGTGAAGTTGCTCAGTCGTGTCCAAAGCTAATGCGTTCTAAATTTGAGAACAAGCAAATGAATAAAACCCT
This sequence comes from Capra hircus, assembly GCF_001704415.2. Classification (NCBI taxonomy): domain Eukaryota; kingdom Metazoa; phylum Chordata; class Mammalia; order Artiodactyla; family Bovidae; genus Capra; species Capra hircus. Next base: position 16,182,222 of record NC_030829.1, on the reverse strand, counting down.
TCAGCAACGCTGCAGGGAATCTGTGTAAAAGGAAGGATCCTTCATCCTCAGGTTGTCAACCCTGGCTACACTTTGTGACCAGCTGGGTAGTTAAAGAAGTAGGAACACCTAGGTCCCACCCACAGTTTTGCACTTAATTGAGAAACTCCCCAGGGGATTATGCATGCATGCGCAATCACTCAGCCATGTCCAACTCTTGCCGACCCCATTGACTGCAGCCTGCCAGGATCACCTGTCCATGGGATTTTCCAGGCAAGAATACTGGTTGTTGTTGTTCAGTTGGTCAGTCATGTCTGACTCTTTGCGACCACATGGACTGCAGCATGCCAGGCCTCCCTGTCCTTCACAGAACACTGGAGTGGGTTGCCATTTTCTTCTCCAGGGGATCTTCCTGATCCAGGGATCAAACCTGTGTCTCCTGAGTCTCCTGCATTAGCAGACGGATTCTTTACCACCTGGGAAGCCACCACAGGGGATTGTCAGTTCAATTCAGTAGCTTAGTCATGTCCGACTCTTTGCAACCCCATGGACTGCAGCACACCAGGCTTCCCTATCCATCACCAACTCCCAGAGCTTGATCAAACCCATGTCCATCGAGTTGGTGATGCCATCCAGCCATCTTATCCTTTGTTGTCCCCTTCTCCTCCTGCCCTCAATTTTTCCCAGCATCAGGGTCTTTTCAAATGAGTCAGCTCTTCACATCAGGTGGCCAAAGTATTGGAGTTTCAGCTTCAACATCAGTCCTTCCAGTGAATATTCAGGACTGATTTCGTTTAGGATTGGTTGGATCGCCTTGCAGTCCAAGGGACTCTCAAGAGTCTTCAACAGCACAGTTCAAAAGCATCAATTCTTCAGTGCTCAGCTTTCTTTATAGTCCAAGTCTCACATCCATATACGACTACTGGAAAAGCCATAGCTTTGACTAGATGGACCTTTGTGGGCAAAGTAATGTCTCTGTTTTTTAATATGTTGTCTAGGTTTGTCATAGCTTTTCTTCCAAGGAGCAAGCGTCTTTTAATTTCATGGCTACAGTCACCATATGCAGTGACTCTGGAGCCCATTATTTCCCCATCTATTTGCCATGAAGTGATGGGACTGAATTCCATGACCTTTGTTTTTGGATGTTGAGTTTTAAGCCAGTTTTTTCACTCTCCTCCTTCACTTTCATCAAGAGGCACTTTAGTTCTTCTCGCTTTCTGCCCTAAGGGTGGTGTCATCTGCGTATCTGAGGTTATTGATATTTCTCCTGGCAGTCTTGATTTCAGCTTGTTCTTCATCTGGCCTAGCATTTTACATGATGTACTCTGCATAGAAGTTAAATAAGCAGGGTGACAATATACAGCCTTGACGTACTCCTTTCCCAATTTAGAACCAGTTCATTGTTCCATGTCCAGTTCTAATTTTGCTTCTTGACCTGCACACAGATTTCTCAGGAGGCAGATAAGGTGGTCTGGTATTACTGTCTCTTCAAGAATATCCCACAGTTTATTGTGATCCACACAGTCAAAGTCTTTGGCATAGTCAATGAAGTAGGAGAAGAATGTTTTTCTGAAACTGTCTTGCTTTTTCCATGATCCAGCGGATGTTAGCAATTTGATCTCTAGTTCCTCTGCCTTTTCTAAATCCAGCTTGAACATCTGGAAGTTCATGGTTCATGTATTGCTGAAGCCTGGCTTGGAAAATTTTGAGCATTACTTTGCTAGTGTGTGAGATGAGTGCAATTGTATGGTAGTTTAAACATTCTATGGCATTGCCTTTCTTTGGGATTGGAATGCAAATTGATCTTTTCCAAGCCAGGAGATTATACTGAGCAGCAAAAATTAAAAGTCAATGATTTACAGTAACAGTTTTTTCCTACTCAAAGCCTGGTATAGGAACACAACGTGGGCATACTTGCGAGTTTCTCAAGAAATAGGCTTGTTGCAGAAGTCGAACTGTTGAGAAACTAAGCACCACACACGGAGGGTTGGAGAACTCAGGTTTATTAAGCCTGCAGTTCCAGACGAGCTAACGCCCTCTAGTTCTGGGGCCTTCTGAGTTCAGGGTGAGCTTTATTTTTATGGGGTCAGTACACACAATTACAGTTGGCACTGGTTGATTGGTTACCTGGTTGCTATGGGCTACAGGCAGTTACAGAGTGTGGGAGTTGTTATGGGTTATGTGCAGGGAATTTCCAAACAGAAACTTGTAGAAGCAGAAACAGAACATTCCATACTTATCAGAGCATCTTATAACTATAAGATGCTAGGTCATCTTGTTCCTATCTCGGTGCAGCAAGCATCTTACAGAAGCAGAATGAGCATGAAGTTATTTCTAGCTGAGTCTAAGTTTTAAGTTTTCCTCTTTAGTCTTTACCAGCTTCCAGAGAGCTCCCAAAGTGGAATCTGCAGTTTAACAACCGGTTAAACCAGAGTAACCACAAGTGATTTGTATTCATATGCCCATTCAAGTTGGAGAAGCTCTGCCCTGGCTCCTGCCAAGTCAAGCAGCCCAACGTGAAGGGAAGTAAAGCTCTCAGGAACCAGAGATCCAAGGACAGGTTCCCAGCAGAGGAGGGGAGAGATCGCCTTGCTGCAGGCTCTGTGCGGTGACTCTCAGAGAAATCAGGTAGCAGCAGAGGTGGGCTGAGCTTCAAGAAGCTGGGCAGGACTTCAGAACAGAGCTGCTGTCTGAACAGAGCAGAAGGAGGAGTCTGCTCCTGAGCTCTGCAAATGCTCGAGTGCTGATCTGCTGGACCTGTTGGACCATAGAAGTCCAGGCGCTGTCCATGTTAGCAGCTGTCCTGCTGAGTAGTGCTAAGTCACTTCAGTCATATCCAACTCTTTGCAACCCTATAGACTGTAGCCCACCAGGCTCCTCCGTCCATGGGATTTCTCCAGGCAAGAATACTGGAGTGGGGTGCCGTTTCCTGCTCCAGGGGATCTTCCCAACCCAGGAATTGAACCTGCATTTCCTGCATTGGTTCTTTACCACTAGTACCACCTGGGAAGTCCACTCCAAACACAGGACCTGCTCAAGCTCCTCTTTGATGGGAACATTTTGTTCTCAGACAAAACAAAAATCTCTTTTCGGTGGATGGTTATGAATGTTCAGCACCTCCAGCCCCACTCCAGCTGTCCCAGCCACCTTGAGTTCCATCACTGTGGAGACTAGTTATCAGGAACATTATTTGTCCCACAGTAATCAGTACCAATGTTGCAAAGAACTGTTGATTTATAGAAAGACACACGATGAAAGAGTTGTGAGTTGGAGTTTTATTTGGGGGTCCTTTTGAAGACTAAAGTCCAGGAAAGAGCCCCTCAGTTGGCTCTGAGGAACTGCTCTGAAGAAAGAGGGGAGAAACCAGTTTATATATGATTTTGGCAAGGAAATACATGTAGTCAAGCATATGTCTTGGCGGGTATGTGTTAGTCTCTCAAATTTTGCAACCCTGTGACTCTTTGCAACCCTGTGAACTATAGCCCACTTCTGTCCATGGAATTCTCCAGGTAAGAATACTGGAGTGAGTAGCAGCCATTCCCTTCTCCAGCAGATCTTCCTGACCTGGGGATTGAATCTGGGTCTCCTGCATTGTAGAGGATTCTTTACTGTCTGAGCCACCTGGGAAACCCATATGTCTTGGTACAAAATTTCAAATGCATATATCAAAAGAAGAAAATATTGCAGATCATACAGAACAGACGTCTCAAGTTAATGGTTTTAGTGCATTTCTATGTATGGGAAGATTAAAAAAAAAATCCAGGGCCATTAAAATTCTTCCTGAAATATACATCTGACTATCTATGGGCTTGGGCTTCCCTTGTGGCTCAGCTGGTAAAGAATCTGCCTGCAATGTGGAAGAACTGGGTTCGATCCCTGGGTTGGGAAGATCCCCTGAAGAAGGGAAAGAATATTCCAGTATTCTGGCCTAGAGAATTCCATGGAGCAGTCCATGGAGTCGCAGATGTGGACATGACTGAGCGACTTTCGCTATCTATGGGGTCTGTTTTTAACTGTCAGGTCAGCAACTGCAGTGGGTTACAACTTAACCCTTGTAGAACTGGATGATGAGCAATGCTCTTTGGCTTAGCAATCCTCATTTTTCTGTGTCCACAGAACAAAGAGCTTTATTTGGGATCTGGGGAATTGCAACTTGGGAGACACAGTCTTGGGTAAAACCAAAAGAATGTTCCAAGGAAGAGAAAGAATCAGGGGCTTAGAAAGGCAGAAACCATGAGATTGTTAAAGTTGTCTTGTAAGAATTATGATTGGGTCTAATGTAAAAAGGGAATATTTGCCCTTAAGGGATAGACTGTCATAAGTTATTTAGGGAAAGGTTCTGATAAGTGTCTTGGGTTTCTGGAATATTGTGTAGATGTTCTGTGTGCCTGCTTTAAGTCAATAAGTGGTCAAAAGTTCAGATTCCATCCTGGCTGAGATGGATATAAGTCCTACTTCCTCAATGCCCTCTTGTCTCCATGTGGGTGAGTGCTCTTAGCAATACTGACTTCATTTTTATTTTCTTTTCACATATTTCAAAAGGAAATTAATGGACATATTAGGCGTAGACGAACAGTTCCTATCTTCCTTTTGGGTGTGTTGGATATTTTCCAGTTGCGTTCTGTCCCCCAGTGCTGTCCCGCAACCACCATATTCACTCTTGGTTCTTCTGAACCCTGCCTTAAGACTTGGGAAGCTGTCCTTCTTGGACTGCCCTCCAGCTTCCAGTTGGGTTATGCCAGTGGCAGGCCCTGACAGATCAGAAGGAAGCTCAAGTTTAGGAACTTGCTCCCCCAGATCACTGTATGCTGGACTATGGACTGAGTATGTCCCTAAGCTGAAGGCTACCGCTTCTGTCAGGTAATCTGCTTCTAGAAGTGGTAATAGCTTCCTGTTAAAAAACAAAATTCAATGGAGTAAATTTTAAAGAGCTTGTTGGCTTTCTTCAACAATTCATAAATCAGCCAGCCTAGCAGATAGAAAGGAGCTCTGAGGAGCTTTACAAAACAAAAGACTTTTATAGGCAGAAGGGAGCAGGAATGGGGAAGTTATATAAGGCAAAAAAAGTGGGTTGATTATAAGGTTACTTTCCTTTATAAGGGAATGGCAGGGGTCTAGCAGGCAGATTACCTAACTAATGCTGATCAGGAAATTCCTGATGGACTGGGACTTGTTGTAACATTTCAATTCTGGCAGAGTCAAAGCTTTTAGTTAAGTTTTATTTTGGTGGCTTGGCACTTAGCATGAGCTACTCCATTTGGGGCCTGTTGCTTTGTTTTTACCATTTCAAATATCTCTAGCCTTGAGGTTTTGTACCATGTCATTAACAATTATACTTTTTATATATCACCCCTTGGACCCTCCTTAGTTATACTGTGCCTTTGGTTTCTCTTCCATCTCATCAATAGCTCTCTGATGCCAGAATCCACTCTCTGTTTCCATCCTTGGTGGCTGGGACATTGAAAAAGAACCTAGGGTGGTTCAAACAAGTGGAGCAGAGCCTCTGGTCAAAAATGGAACATGCCTCCTACTGAAAAATCAGTTTGGGAACATGCTGAGGCCTGGCACTAGGATGCGTCTACCAGAAGACAGCCAGGACAGCTCCCTGGCTCCTTGGCACAGCAGCTTGCACGTGTGCTCCAATGGGAGCAGGTGGTCTTTGTAGCATTGGCTCCACCCCCTCCCGGTTCTCTGGTGGTGTTGATAGAGGACATTTGCTCCTACAGGCGCTGGGCAGTCTCCTGATGTGGCTTCAGTCTTTCTTCAAGCAGTCTCTGTACCCCCAAACCTACTCCTCCAGGATTCCACAGATTGGCAAATAACACCACTTGCTCAACCATTAGGTGAGCCTTGTTAAAGCTCACCGATGGGGCTTTTAAAGACCAGACAGCAGCCCCAAAATGGAGTAACTGATGCTAAGCTCCAAAATAAAACTTAAAGTTTTGGATTTGCCAGAAATGGAATTTTTAACAATCCCAGTCTATCAGGAATTTCCTGATCAGCACTAGTTAGGTAATCTACCTGATAACCCCCTGTCATCCTTTATAAGGAAACCAACCTTGCAACAACCCATATCTTTTTGCCTAGTATAATTTCCTTGTTCCTGCTCCTTTCTGTCTATAAACTCTCTTGCCTTGCATAACTCTTTGGAGCTCATTCAGGTCTCATAGGTTGTATGCTGTCTGACTTATGAGTTTAAGGCCAATAAGATCTTTAAAATTTTCTTCATTGAATTTGTTCTTTAACAGTTTTAGTGATGAGAATAGGATCCAAGGGAGTCTACTAACATCCTCAAGGACAACGAAAAACACAGGCACTGGCACCACTGAAACCTTTTTTGGGTATGCAGAGTCTTATTTCCTGGACCAGGGATTGAACCTGTGCCCCCTGGAGTGGAAGTCAAAATTCCAGTCACTGGACCACCAGGGAATTCCCTCTTGCTGCTTCTGAAGTTCATGGGTAAGCTTCTCTTGAATCTGAGTTCTCCCTTTGCATCTGAGCTTGCTGCTCTCATCGATTTTCCAGCCCAGGGTTAACAGGGCAGCCTGGGCTAACAGGAGGCTCTAACAGAGCACCGGTTCTTAGCTCTTGGTCAGTCCACAGTACCGTTTCTTTGGTTACCACTGGCATCCACAGGTCTGTTTCCTCTTTTAGTTATTGTTGGTTTCTGCTGATATACATACACATAAGTTAAAAGAAATAGATTTATTGTTAACGGGAAACTTGGAAGGCCAAGATGCAAAATATGTGTTTAGATTGAACACCTAAAAGCTGTTTGAGCTTGCCATCTAGCCGAAGACTCCCATGCTAGGATAGATTGGTTAAGGAGTGGGTAAGATCAATATGAGGTTACCCTCCAACTTCCAGAAAATTTTTGTGCATTGAGGAGCCCAGTAAAACATAAAACACTACAAAATCTCCAACCCAGTGGTACATTCCTGTTAGATAGACTCCTCAAGTTCAAAAGAACTAAGTGCTCTACCTTCTGACACACCTGCTTATTTTATGTCTAAGAACTGTGGTCCTAGAAGCTATGCTGCTGCTGCTGCTGCTAAGTCACTTCAATCATGTCCGACTCTGTGCAACCCCATAGACGGCAGCCCACCAGGCTCCACCGTCCCTGGGATTCTCCAGGCAAGAACACTGCAGTAGGTTGCCATTTCCCTCTCCAATGCGTGAAAGTGAAAAGTGAAAGCAAAGTCACTCAGTCATGTCAGACTCTTTGCGACCCCATGGACCGCAGCCTACCAGGCTCCTCCACCCATGGGATTCTCCAGGCAAGAGTACTGGAGTGGGTTGCCATTGCCTTCTCCCCTAGAAGCTATAGATACATACAAAAATGTCAAAATATTACTAAAGACAACTCGATTTACAATGGCCATTATGGAGAACATTCCATAATTAGACAAAGTCATTCATTCAAGAAGTACAATTGAGGGACTTCCTTGGCAATCCAATGGTTAAAACTCTGCACTTCCAGTGTAAGGGCTGTGGGTTTGATCCCTGGCTGGGGAACTAAGATTTCACATGCCACAAAGCAAGGCCAAAAAAGAAAAAAAAATAAAAAGGGAGTAAGACTTCAATTAAAATTACTGTTTTTAAAAGTACAGCTGAAATCAAGGGTTCCCAAATTAAACCAACTGAAAGGGATACTTATTACTTTAGTTGATATGCAGAAGCCTCCAAAAGGTTTGAAGATTCTAAAATAGCTTCACAGAAAGATTCATTGCAAACGGCTAATGAAAAGTTAAAGGCACAAAAGGTACCCAAAACCAAAGACTACAAAACTGACGTGACTCCTATCACTCCCATCTATCTTCCTTTACCTGAGTACTCATAGTCTACTAATCCTCTGTGGATGAGTGGAATCACCTTTTCACGCTGCAGAGACTATTAAGCAATTACTTTTTATTTCATTTTTTATTTATAGTAAATTTTACTTTTGTTGATTTCCTTTAACGGAATTTCAAAGTAAGTCTGTGCTCTAAAATAAGCAAAAGAACAGATATCCTAAATCTCATTAATAGATCTTTTTCACACTGTTCCTCTGAGTAAGGCGAAGGGTTTCAGGGGCCTCAATGGTGACACTTAACATTTTGTCCCTGGAAATTTTAGCTATAGATACGGAAAGAACACATAACACCAACATACAAGAATCAAACCATATGAGGGTACTATAGGAAGAAGCTGATACACTCTGTCCACCTCTTTAGGGTTGTAATGATAAGGACTGACTTTCTTTTTGCTAAGTTCAATCTTGTTTTTTTTTTTTTTTGCTTTTAAGTAAAATGTCAGAAGAATACACAGAAGAACTGTACAAAAAAGATCTTCACGACCAAGATAATCACGATGGTGTGATCACTCACCTAGAGCCAGACACCCTGGAATGTGAAGTCAAGTGGGCCTTAGGAAGCATCACTATGAACAAAGCTAGTGGAGGTGATGGAATTCCAGTTGAGCTATCTCAAATCCTGAAAGGTGATGCTGTGAAAGTGCTGCACTCGATATGTCACCAAATTTGGAAAACTCAGCAGTGGCCACAGGACTAGAAAAGGTCAGTTTTCATTCCAATTCCAAAGAAAGGCAGTGCCAAAGAATGCTCAAACTACCACACAATTGCACAAACGCTAGTACAGTAATGCTCAAAATTCTCCAAGCCAGGCTTCAGTAATACACGAACCATGAACTTCCAGATATTCAAGCTGGATTTAGAAAAGGCAGAGGAACCAGAGATCAAATTGCCAACATCCGCTGGATCATCGAAAAAGCAAGTGCTCCAGAAAAACATCTATTTCTGCTTTATTGACTATGCTAAAGCCCTTGACTGTGTGGATCACAATAAACTGTGGAAAATTCTTCCAGAGATGGGAATACCAGACCACCTGACCTGCCTCTTGAGAACTCTGTATGCAGATCAGGAAGCAACAGTTAGAACTGGACATGGAACAACAGACTGGTTCCAAATAGGAAAAGGAGTACGTCAAGGCTATATATCGTCACCCTGCTTGTTTAACTTATATGCAGAGTACATCATGAGAAACACTGGGCTGGAAGAAGCACAAGTTGGAATCAAGATTGCCAGGAGAAATATCAATAACTTCAGATATGCAGATGACACCACCCTTATGGCAGAAAGCGAGAAGAACTAAAAAGCCTCTTGATGAAAGTGAAAGAAGAGAGTGGAAAAGTTGGCTTAAAGCTCAACATTCAGAAAACTGAGATCATGTCATTTGGTCCCATCTGCTGCTGCTGCTGCTGCTAAGTTGCTTCAGTCATGTCCGACTCTGTGTGACCCCATAGACGGTAGCCCACCAGGCTCCTCCGTCCCCGGGATTCTACAGGCAAGAATACTGGAGTGGGTTGCCATTTCCTTCTCCAGTGCATGAAAGTGAAAAGTGAAAGCGAAGTCGCTTAGTGGTGTCTGACTTTTAGCAACCCCATGGACTGTAGCCTACTATGCTCCTCCATCCATGGGATTTTCCAGGCAAGAGTACTGGAGTGGGTTGCCATTTCCTTCTCCTATCACTTCATGGCAAATAGATGGGGAAACAGTGGAACAGTGTGTGACTTTATTTTGGGGGGCTCCAAAGTCACTGCAGATGATGACTGCAGCCATGAAATTAAAAGACGCTTACTCCTTGGAAGGAAAGTTATGACTAACCTGGACAGCATATTAAAAAGCAGAAACATTGCTTTGTCAGCAAAGGTCCATCTAGTCAAGGCTATGTTTTCTCCAATAGTCATGTATGGATGTGAGTTAGACTATAAAGAAAGCTGAGCTCTGAAGAATTGATGCTTTTGAACTGTGGTGTTGGAGAAGACTCTTGAGAGTCCCTTGGACTGCAAGGAGATCCAACCAGTCCATCCTAAAGGGGATCAGTCTTGGGTGTTCATTGGTAGGACTGATGTTGAAGCTGAAACTCTAATTCTTTGGCCACCTGACACGAAGAGCTGACTCATTTGAAAAGACCCTGATGCTGGGAGGGATTGGGGGCAGGAGGAGAAGGGGACGACAGAGGATGAGATGGTTGGATGGCATCACCGACTCAATGGACATGGGTTTGGGTAAACTCCGGGAGTTGGTGATGGACAGGGAGGCCTGGCGTGCTGCAGTTCATGGGGTTGCAAAGAGTTGGACAGTACTGAGTGACGGAACTGAACTGAACTGAAAATGTCAGAATCTGTGAAAGTGCTGTACTTACTTAACACACTAAAAATAGTGGAAGTTTAAAGACTCTTCATGAATCCAAGCTGGGCCATGACTACTACTGTTGAGTTTACTCAGTGCACTAATTCCAAGTTTAGCAACCATCAGCAAACTGGCACCTCCAATTAAACCTGTGGGCATCAGTTTCCCAGAGTGGTAGAATCTCATCATTCCCATGATGCCAGCCAAGGTTCCAGATGTGACTAAGAAAACCTAAATGTTCCTTGGATCTTGAGACAGCTGATAGGCACCCAGGCCTGCTAAACTACCAAAGAGAAGCTGAGTAGCCAGGAATGGGACACTGTCTGCTTTTGTGTAGCTAGTGGGCCCCCTGGTAGCAACCAGTGCTGCATAACTGAAGTCCATATAAAGGCACTATTTTCTTTCACTCTGTCCAGACAGAAGATTACACCAGGCCTGTACGTCCTTCCTGAAGGACTGCACTGGCTGACGAGTGCACATGCCTTGCGGTGGAGAGTTGCCAAAGTCCCTTTTTTTTATTGTTTATTAATTTGGATGTGCCGGGTCTTAGTGCGACGTGTGGGATCTTTTAGTTGTGGCATGTGATCTTTCAATTGTGGCATGTGAGGTCTGGTTCCCTGACCAGAGATCAAACCTGGGCCCCCTGCCTTGGGAGTTCGGAGTCTTAGCCACTGGACCACCAAGGAAGTCCCCGAAGTTACCTTTCAAAATAAGGCTACTCAAGGCTGCTGACGATCTCCTTTGGGTATCTTCCATTCCTTGGTCAAAGAGGATGGGCCACAGTTAAAGAATCTCTTAAACCTAGGGAGGATCCCCAAAGAATCAAAGAACTCCAAAGAATTTAGAGTCCTCATCTAGACTGTCAGATCTTGACCAGCTTGTGCTTATGTTGCGGTACCCAGCAAAGCCCCAAGATGGAGGCAGAATGGCGTAACCTTGAGAAGGATACTCAAGGTCTTCGATCTCCAACATGGTTCCCTTATGGATCAGAAAGAGCTCACAAAATAGCAACGGATCTTTTAAAAACTGTTCTTAACCAAGACCCAACACAGCCAAATCAATAAGTTTTTTTTTTTAAGTATGGAATCTATAAATATTCAGATAGATACAACTAATCTCTTCCCAAATTATCTCAATATCCACCACACAAGGCCTCACATTAATATCAGAAGATCTAATCACCCAGGGGCTAACCATTCCCTGTGATATCAGAGAAACAGCAGTGAGTTATTCAGAAGAGAGATCTTAGTTCCCTGCCCAAGGAATTGAGGCTGGATATCTGAGCTTCCCTCATGGCTCAGATGGTAAAAAATCTGCTTGCAATCCAGGAGACCTGGGTTTGATCCCTGGTTCACGAAGAACTCCTGGAGAAGGCTACCCACTCCAGTATTCTTGCCTGGAGAATTCCATGAACAGAGGAGCCTGGCAGGCCACAGTCCATGGAGTCCCAAAGAATTAGACACGATTGATGGACTAACACTTTCAGTTTCAGCCTGGATGAAAGCTAGGAATGATTAGCCACCAGACCACCAGAGGCTAGAGTCTAGAAGCAAAGTGGCCCTGGATATTTCCCCCATTTGGAATCAACAATGTCTCAAAGAGGCGAAAACCGTAAAAACACATACAAAGTTTATTATTAGAGACACCACACAATGTATGAAAGAGCACACAGAGAAACGGTTTAAGACTGAAGCAAGGCAGGAATATGCAGGAATACACTCCTGGAGAGAAAAGGGTATGGGCGTCTTCTGCAATGGCGAGGAGCCTAGTAAGTCAGAACCACACACCCTGAGAGCAGGGTGGGTGTCCTGAATGAGGAACAGGGACACAGTAAAGAAGTGACTTAAATGCCTGATATAAGACAGTCCTTCTGGGTCTTTGCTTGCTGCTGCTGCTGCTAAGTCGCTTCAGTCGTGTCCGACTCTGTGCGACCCCATAGATGGCAGCCCACCAGGCTCCCCCGTCCCTGGGATTCTCCAGGCAAGAACATTGGAGTGGGTTGCCATTTCCTTTTCCAATGCATGAAAGTGAAAAGTGAAAGTGAAGTCGCTCAGTCGTGTCTGACTCTTAGCGACCCCATGGACTACAGCCTACCAGGCTCCTCCGTCCATGGGATTTTCCAGGCAAGAGTACTGGAGTGGGGTGCCATCACCTTCTCTGGGGTCTTTGCTTACATTTGGCCAATTACTTTTGTTTCTTTTTTCACACTTGATTGGTCCTTGGACCCTTCCCAAGATATGTGGGCACATTTTTGCTAAGAAGAATACCACCGTGGAGGCTTGTGGGTGCAGATCCACACTTATTATAGGTTGGGGCCCCTTCCTTTTTGGCCCCCTCCCTCTTTGACCCTCAAGAAGCCTTCCTGCGCATGTCCAGACAGGGAAGTTTTCCTTGACCTGGGGAGTGGGCACCTTATTTCTATACTTTAGCAGAGCTCAGCTTTTGCCACTAGTTTTGTCCTTGGAGTGTCTGGGTGAGAACAAAGCATCAGTTTTACTCCACTTGACAAATACCAGCTCTCTCACCCAGAGACCCATTAAAGTCCTATCTCATCCTTACCAGACCCTGTGTGTGGCTGTTAGCATAACTGATGTCATCTTGATCCTTAGAGTTTCTCCTGTTTTTTTGCTGACCCTACCCAGGACTGTACTGTGCAGTAAGTCACTTCTCTGTCATCAAGAACTTTGTAGTTACTATTAATAGGTATTCCTGAAAATCCCATGGATGGAGGAGCCCAGTAGGCTACAGTCTATGGGGTCACAAAGAGTCTGACAGGACTGAGCGACTTTCCTTTCCTTTAATAATCATTAGGTCCAGGTTCTACGCTCTATTAGTCCCCAGACAATGATGAACACCTTCCCTGGTGTATTCCCAGTCTCACAAGACTAGTTACACATCCATAAATCTTAACTTATGAATATATCTACCCCCATGTCGTAGGTTAACTATAATAAATTGTCCCAGGAAGTCCCTGGCAGTCCAGTGGTTGGGACTTTGGGTTCTCACTGCTGAGGGCCAAGGTTCAATCCCTGTTCAGGAAACTGGGATCCTTCAGTCAGTGCAGGATGGCCACACACACACACAAAATAAATAATAAGTATATATTAAAAAATTGTCTCTACGTTCCCTCATTTCTACTGCCTTCTCAGGATAAAGCCTCTTGCTTTTCCTACTCTTCAGAACTGTTCTCTATCTGCTAAATGGAATGCAGTTTGACTTATGAATTGCTGATTAAAGCCCAGAGATCTTTAAAATTTACTTTAATTTCGTTAACAGGAGGAAACATTGGAAGCTCTGGTCAGGAAGTTTGTTTGCCTGTGGACTGGGAATGAGCAACTACTGGTTGTGGTGGTGATGAGGAAAGGGACTGCCGTGAACTCCTTTAGGTTTTGATTCCTCACCTTGAAGGGAGCACCAGAGAGTAATGAGTGGCTCCTTTAACAGCTCCTCCTGGCCAGCCCGGTCAACTAAATCGTGCTGGTCCCTTTTTGGACCCCCGGTTTTGATCCCGTCCTTCCCTGGAGGGAGGGAGCCCTGGAGGGAAGCCCTGCACACACATTGGGAGTGGGAGTAGAAAGACGGGACAAACTGATGGAGCTCTGTGGCACGAACAGAAGACAGGCGTCCAGTGCCTTAGGTGGGGATGTGTGGGGCCAAGCCCCTCGGGCTGCGCTCAGAGGCCTGCCATCAAGGCACTGGGGCCCGGGAGAAAGAGAGACGCTGGCCCTCCCAGCTTCCTAGAGAGGCCGAGAGGCCCGGGGCGGTGACGCGCGTGCGCGATACGGCCCAGCGAAGAAGTCGGCGTGGGGGCGACTGGTGCGGGCCGGGGCGTGCGGTCAGGGGACTGAGCGTTTCGCGGCCGCGCGAGTCGGTGAGTCGGGTGGCTGCGCGGGCGTCGGGGTTTGCGGTGCGGGCGTGGGGTTCCCGGGTTGGGGGCAGTGAGTGAGGCTCGGCCTGGAGGCTGCGACCCGAGGGGGTCTGGCCTGGGAGCCTGACCCGCCGCAGTGAGTGAGTATCTGCCTGCTCTTCGTCGCCTGGGGCGCGAATTTGGAGCAGTGGTTTCGGTGTTTATCGCTTCTCCCAATTATGCAAACAAAGCGTACTGATTATAGGTAATTAGATGACTTGGGTGATTGTTAAGAAAAGTAGAAGTACCCGCACTTCATTAATGTTTTTGTCTAGGGCTTCTTGACCTTTTAAAATGTGTGCATAATTATGCAGACGCTTAAACATGTACAAATATATATTTTTTTAAGTGGGATTATTTTACTACTTTTAAAAAATATATAGTCCACATATTTTATTTTTAATTAATTTAAAAAATTTGAGGTGTAATCCACAGAGAACATCATATTGGTTTTAGGGGTACAACATGTTTCCGTATTTGTATAGTGCTACTTTTAAAAAGCTTTTTTTTTTTAGTATTATTATGATAAAATACAGATGACATTTACCATATGTAATCATTGATCATTTAAGTCATTTTAAAGTGGGTAATTCAGTGGCATCAAGTACATTCATCCTATCTTTGAAAACTATGATGTCTTCAACTTGTGGAATGCATTTGTTCATAAATTGGTTAAAGTTGGAGCCAGCATTATGACATCACCGAGACATAATTTTGCAAGTATAATTAAAACATTTTTGTTTGCAGTTTGTTTTCATAGTATGCATTACATGATGCTGTAAATGCTTAACAAGTGATATGTATTAGGTTGATTGTTTCTGGTTTCTAAATGAAAAAGTAATATATAAAATACAGTTTTTAAATGCAAGGTACAGTTGTAACCTAAAGCCACTCTTCTGTCTTCTCACTTACCTTGGCGTAAAAAAATCAGAGAATGTTCACCTTCCTAAGTAAAAGTAGTGCCAGGAAAGAACCCCATTCTCTTTCCAACTGTTTGCATTTCAAAACTGAAAACTCATTAATATTAGGTGGGTTATTATGCACAGAAGTGTCAGAGAGCAGTTTGAGCTGTAATTTGATTTCAGGGATCTTTCCATTTATTACACACGTGTGTGTAGTTGTGTGTGTTTTCAGGGGCTGATGAATGAGGCTACTTTACATGTTCTTAAGATTGAGGGAAGACTGACAATTTTTGATGAGAAAAGCCAAAAAGATGGGAATGATAAACTGCTTTGTATACTTGTAAAGGAAGGGAAACTGATAAAATCATGAAAAATAATAACTGTGCCACTGTTAAGTTTTCTGTGGCTCCTGGTATCTCGAATTATTAATGCATGGGCAGTCTGATGTCATGCTCCTGAGCAGAAACACTGAAAGTGTGGTAAAATGTAGTGTTACTTTGTAGTCTTCAGTATTTTTAACATCTGAAAGGAGGTTCCTCTGGTGAGTCATCCTGTGCTTCCGAAGATTGAATTTTTCTGCTTATACTTTTCTTTCCTTGATCTTAGATCTCTTACCCTCCTTCCTTGTTTTATTTTACTACGTAGCACCTGATGCTGTTTCTGTCTCTTTGTCTATCTTCTCATAAGCTGCTCAAAGCAGTGTGTTTTGTCTGCTTTATTCACTACAGAGACCATAGTGTCTGGGATGTAATAGGTGCTTTAGTAAATGTTTGTTGAATTAATGAAAGAGTGAGTTCAAATTTTAGATAACACTGGACAGTATTTAGTGTCCTTGAAGGTGAAGGTGACGTCTCTCAGTCGTGTCCGACTCTTTGCGACCCCATGGACTGTAACCCGCCAGGCTCCTCCGTGCATTGGATTTTCCAGGCAAGAATACTGGAGTGGGTTGCCATTTCCTTCTCCAGGGGGGGTCTTCCCAACCCAGGGATCGAACCCGGGTCTCCCACATTGGAGGCAGACACTTTAACCTCTGAGCCAACGATCACCAAGTTAATCCTTAGTATCTAAGAAAAAAAATTAAGAAAAAGAGAAACAACTTCAATTTAAAAACCTTTTCATTTTGAGTAATTGTAGACTCACAGAGGGTGTCAGAACTCTATAGACTTCCTTTATATCTTTACCTGGTTTGCCTAAAGGTAGAATCTTGCATAAACATAGTGCAGTCACCGAACTTGAGACATTTACAGTGGTCCAGTACTAGTAATGAAAGTCCTGATTTATGGAGAGCTCCTCACTGTCTTGCTGGTATCCCGTCTAGAATCTCTCATTCCATTTAGTTGTCATGTCTTCTAGCTCCCCTTCGGTCTGTGACAGCTCCTCAGTTTTGCATGTTTTTTACCATCTTGACAATTGTGGAATATTTTGTATTTGTAGTTTTAGAGTAATCCTCTCATTTGGTTTTGTCAGATGTGCTCCTTCCATTGAGGATGATGTCGATACGTCTTTTAACTGGTGATATTACTCTTAAAAAATATTATTGAAGTATAATTGCTTTAAATGTTGTTCTAGTTTCTGGTGTACAGCAGAGTGAATCAGGTCTATGTATACATATTTCCCCTTCCTCTCGAGCCTCCCTCCCACCGTTGTGCTCTACAGTAGCTTCCCACTAGAGGTTTTACCCATGGAGTATATCTATGTCAGTGCTCCTCCCTCAGTTCATCCTGTCCTCCCTTTCCCCTGCTGTGTCCACACGTCCATTCAGTGCTATTACTCTCGATCCAGTATTTCTGCCAAGTATCAACCCTGTAAAGTTAGTGTCTGTCCTTTGGTAATTAGCAATTATTTTGAGATAGACACCTTGAGACTGCATAGAAATATTCTTTCTTCTCAGCTTTCACCTAATTAGCGCTTCTTGGTGGATCTTGCCCGAAGCAGTTATTATTGTGACATTCTTCTTGGTGCCTTTCATTTCCGTTCCTTCTGCATCCATGAACTGGCATTCTTTGCAAGGAAGAGTTGTACCTTCTCTCCCATTTATTTACTTAAATTATATCAGTTACGTCAGTGTGTGATGTTGGGTATTTATTTTGGGGGTTTATCGAGGTGTGTTATTTATTTTGTGGCTTAAATTATTCTAACTTTGGCTATTTGGGGTTCTTTCAAATCAAAGCTCCTGTTTCCCCTTACAAGTTCCCATCCTTTTTTGTGTCTTTCTCTGATTTTTTAAGGTGCCACAAGATACATCTTGTATTTCATTTCCCCCAACCCTGGAATCAACCATTTCTGCAAGGATTCCTGGTTTTATTTATTATAGAATGGTATTGAGAAACCAAATTTTGGGCACTAGGTTGAGCTCATTTCTTAGTTAGCAAATTGGTGTAAATATTATTTTAACACTGAAATGTTTTTTTAAAAATACTTTTTTTTTTTTTCTTTTCTGGCTGTGTTTTCTTTTCACGCTGTGTTGTATGTGGGGTTCCCTGATCAAGGATCAAACATCTGCCCCTTACATTGGAAGTGTGGGGTCTTAACCCCTGGGTCACCAGGGGACCCCTTGTTTTAACATTTTAAATGTGTGCCAGAAGCAGTCTTTCTTTAGTTTTTGATTGTCTTAGAAACTTGTTTGCTTACTATCAGTGTGTAAAATAAACCTTATGTAGCCTCTCACTGGCAGGAAAAACACGAGAATAAGAGACTACGCAATGAGGATTTTAAGAGGAAATCAAAATTACTCTGTATTAAAACAAAATGACAGAAGAAAATGTCCCTGGAAAATGCCCTTGTGATTTGTTGGTGTTTCCTGGGTTCTTTTCCAAGTCATTTTCACTTGGGAATGAAGTGAAGGGATAAAGCTCTAGGGGAGAAGAGGCCTGATCTGTCTCAGGTTCCTCCCCAGCTTGGGGGCTCACATTTGTGGTGTCATCTTAAGGCAATGAATGAACCTTTTCTTCTGTCCTCAAAAGCTGGTTGGGACCTGGGAGGAACCCTGAGGCATTAGAATACCTGAATTTAATTGGGCAGTTTCAGCTCACTGGCTTCCATCTTTACTTACTGTGCTGTGGGTCTTTCATTCAGACTTTGAAAGGCCCAGGAAGTCATTAGCTTTTATCCATGTTCATGGTTGCAGAGGCTGGGCTCAAAGGACTGTATTCTTTTGCCATATTCACAGCCAGTTGTCCTCATTTTTCTGCTGTTCCTTCTCATCATCTCTTTACAAATACTTCACTGACCTCTTTGGACATTTCTTCAGCAGCTGCTTCATAACAGGTCAGCTTGGAGGCTTATGTTTGGTGCTAATTTGACTGTACGCCCCAGTTTCTAGAGATAGGTCTATTCTTTATATTTCCCACTGGGGGCATTCTGTCTAGCCTCCAGTTCATTCTCTTGAGTCGCACTGCTGGATTTCTCTTCACCTGAGCTTCATTCTCTTCTCCAGTCTCTTCTGCACCTTTGGCTGGGAAAGTCTCTGCTGCTTCCTCTGACTCTCAGCTTCCTCCTGAGCAGTTGTTTCTATTCCTGTTGGTGCTGCTGGGGCCCAGCAAGCCTGGAGCCTGCCCCTGCCCCTCCGGAAGCACCTTTCCTCTTCAGCCTCCTCTTGTTGTGTCTTCAGGTCCCTTCTTGTAGGCCTGCAGTTCTGTCCTTTATCACTTCTCAGTTTGCCTTTGCTTTTGTTTCTCTGTATATTTATTTTCCTTATCCTGTCCCCTCCTTTCACTGCAAAGCTTCATCTTTCTGCCAGAGCTTTAGCCAGCTTCCTCATCATGCATAATCCCAAAGTAGTTCTTCATTTGACTGTCCATGTCCTTGTAGCAGCACCGCCATTTCTTTTATCTGGATGATGGTGTTGGACAGAGGGAATATTGAATGATACCTTCTGGACTTAGAAGAAACTTTGAGACTGAAAAATGAAGCTGGCAACTCCTTGAAATGTTATTATGATGTTTATTATAGGTACTTAGATCAGGCAGTAGCTGTGGGTGCACAACCATCAAGAGGCATTTGAAGCTGAACTCATTGTGGCCAGAAGAGGCACGGGGGAATTTAAAGGGGCCAGGATAAAGACAGAATCTGACTACTAAATGCAAAGCACATTTGCACAAGTGGAAACTGGGTTTCTCTTCCCCTCTGAGGTCTCATGAACATTATTCCTCATGGACCATTAACCATCTGGGCCAGCACAATACATTGTTCCAGTTTTCATATCAGATGATGGCAAGAGTAAGAGCTGACAGGAAGTTATCTGGCTTGGGTGCATTCTTTATGAGTCGGGTTAAAGCTCAGAAAGGGAGCTGCTGCAGGTCTAAGATGGAGCTGACAAGATGAAGTCAGTGTGGTCCAGCCACATAGATGGCATGCTTTCTTTGTCCCATTTCTGTCACTGGTCATCTTTTTTGACAGTCCTAGAAATACTAGCTGAGTCTGTGTTTTGCTTTTGGTTGAAGTAACGATTTCTAAATTTTCTTAGCTTCGTGAGAGGTGGAGGGTGCCGCCCTTTCCGGGGAAGATGACCATTGTCTGTGACTTGTGCACTGAGTAATGGGGCCACTTTACAACAGGTGCTAAGGCCTGCTGACTGCCTCTGACTTCCGTTGGAGGATGGAGGGAATGAAAAATGCCCATTGAACTCAGACGGTATCTTGAGACTGAAAACCTAGGCAGGTTATTAGAGGGTCATTAACTCACATGGTGAGATCAGGTGGACTAACTGGAAGCAGTTGCAGCTTCACTTTGTGCTTCTGAGGGGCCGCTGGGACAGGTTTATAGTTAACCTTGGGTGTGGGAGCATGTGCTTGGAAACAGGAAGTGCGTTGCTAAATTAGGTTTTATGAATGGCTAACTAGTCTCGGAGGTAATGGAAGTATGTCAGTGAAGGTCTTCATCATTGTTTGGAGGCTAATAGAACATTGCAGCCGCCTAGAACTAACGTTCCAAAAAAAAAGTGTCTGTTAACTTGAAAGCCCTTGATGACAGAAAAGTGACTTACCTTGTAGTACAGTCATAGGTAGGGTCAGTGGAGGGACGGGAGGAATTGAATGGGCCCGTGATGGTGTCAGTTATGCTAATAGTCATGCATGCTTCTTTTCTTATTATTTTTATATTCCTTTTCATTAATGGTTTAAAACAAGATATTGGATATAGTTCTTTGTGCTATACACTAGGATCTTGTTTATCCCTTCTAAATGTAATGGTTTGCGTCTGCCAACCCCAAACTCCCTGTCTGTCCCTCTCCCTCCCTCCTTCCCCCTTAGCAACCCCAAGTGGTCTTTTTTCTATGTCTGTGAGTCAGTTTCTGTTTTGTAGGTAGACTCATTTGTGTCCTGCTTTATTTTATTGTCTATTTTTGACTGTTCTGGATCTTCGTGGCAGTACAGGCCTTTCTCTAGTTGTGGGGGGTGTTTGGGCTTCTTCTTGGAGTGGCTTCTCTTGTGGAGCACAGGCTTGAGGACTCGAGATCTTCAGTGGTTGTGGCTCCCAGGCTCTAGAGCATAGCCTCAGTTCTGGTATTCAGGCTTAGTTGTTCTGCGGCATGTGGAATCTTCCCAGAAAGGGAATCAAACCTGTGTTCCCTGCATTGGCAGGCAGGTTCTTTACCACTGAGCCACCTGGGAAGTCCATTGGGTCATACTTGAGATTCTGCATATAAGTGATTCCGTGTGGTATTGTCTTTGTCTGTCTAACTTAGTTCACTTAGTATGATTACGTCTGGTTGTATCCATGTTGCTGCAAATGGCATTCATTCGTGCCTTTTTTATGGCTGAGTAGTGTTCCACTGTGTATATGTACCACTTCTTCTTTATCCACTCATCTGTCAGTGGACATTTAGGTTGTCTTCATGTCTTGGCTATTATGAGCAGTGCTGCTTTGGATATAGGGGTACATCAGGAATACCTCTTTATAGACATTTTTTGGCTTTGTTTAGTTTTAACATGCTCGCTCTTGTTTTCTTTTGCATGTTGTGGTTTTGGGCAGCATTTTACTCTCTTTTGTTCGGTGCCTCAGTTGTCAATTTTTGTCTGACGTGTTCTCAGTTCAGCTTACCTTCTTTGCTTTGGTTGTTGACTGAGTGGCTTAACTAGAACTAGGGTCAACTAGGTTTCTTTTTCCCTTTACATTGTCTTGAGATCTGCTTACAAGTTCCCTTCAAGGATGTGCAGCCTCTTCTGCCTAGTGGCCACCTTTCAGTCCAGAGTGCTAATACTCAATTGCTTTCTTTCTTTCCTTTTTTTGCTGTACTCCTTGTGAGAGCTTAGTTTCCTGACCAGGGATTGAACCTGGGCCCAGCAGTGAAAACACTGAGTCCTAACCACTGGACTGCCAGGGAATTCCAGTTGCTTTGTTTTTTAAACAGAATTATTGATCACCTTGCTGATTATAGAAATAATGTTGAACAGTTTAGGAAACAGAAAAATAGGAAGGGAAAACCCGCTAGTTATACTTGCAAAGTAGAAAACTGTGGAAAACACTTTGGTGGCCAAGGCTTGGGAACTTTGTTTGTGTATAAGCAAGTGTGTTTTATTTTTAAGACATAAAACAGTTCATAACTATAATTCCTAAAACTTAATTTATTTGGAGAAATTGGGAAAAGACAAAAAGTATAAAGAAGAAACTAACTGGCATGCAGTACACAGAAGTAAACCTCTTCTTACATTTTAGGATATTTGCATTCATTATTTTTGATGTATAGTCTTAGTAAAGAGACCTCGTACATAAATTTAAAAAATCAAATCACTGCAAATAAAGTCTCCTTTAACTGTTATTCCCAACCTCTCCACCTCCACTGTCAGTAAGAGTTTTTGTAAATCCTTTTTTGGGCATTTAAAAAGCTTTCAAGTGCTTATATGTACATCATACCTAGACATCAGTTCAGTTCAGTCACTCAGTTGTGTCCGACTTTTTGCGACCCCATGAATTGCAGCACGCCCGGCCTCCCTGTCCATCACCAGCTCCCAGAGTTCACTCAAACCCGTGTCCATCGAGTCGGTGATGCGATCCAGCCATCTCATCCTCTGTCGTCCCCTTCTCCTCCTGCCCCGAATCCCTCCCAGCATCAGGGTCTTTTCTAATGAGCCATCTCTTCACATGAGTTGGCCAAAGTATTGGAGTTTCAGCTTCAGCATCAGTCCTTCCAGTGAACACCCAGGACTGATCTCCTTTAGGATGGACTGGTTTGATCTCCTTGCAGTCCAAGGGACTCTCAAGAGTCTTCTCCAACACCACAGTTCAAAGCATCAATTCTTCGGCGCTCAGCTTTCTTCACAGTCCAACTCTCACATCCATACATGACTACTGGAAAAACCATAGCCTTGACTAGACGGACCTTAGTTGGCAAAGTAATGTCTCTGGGTTTTTAATATGCTGTCTAGGTTGGTCATAACTTCCCTTCCAAGGAGTAAGCATCTTTTAATTTCATGGCTGCAGTCACCATCTGCAGTGATTTTGGAGCCTCCAAAAATAAAGTCTGACACTGTTTCCACATCTGTTTCCCATGCAGTGATGGGACCGGATGCCATGATCTTCATTTTCTGAATGTTGAGCTTTAAGCCAACTTTTTCACTCTCCTCTTTCACTTTCATCAAGAAGCTTTTTAGTTCCCCTTTGCTTTCTGCCATAAGGGTGGTGTTATCTGCATATCTGAGGTTGTTGATTTTTCTCCCGGCAATCTTGATTCCAGCTTGTGCTTCTTCCAGCCCAGCGTTTCTTATGATGTACTCTGCATAGAAGTTAAATAAGCAGGGTGACAATATACGGCCTTGACATACTCCTTTTCCTATTTGGAACCAGTCTGTTGTTCCATGTCCAGTTCTAACTGTTGCTTCCTGACCTGCATACAGATTTCTCAAGAGGCAGTTCAGGTGATCTGGTAGTCCCATCTCTTTCAGAATTTTCCACAGTTTATTGTGATCCACACAGTCAAGGGCTTTGGCATAGTCAATAAAGCAGAAATAGATATTTTCCTGGAACTCTCTTGCTTTTTCAATGATCCAGCAGATGTTGGCAGTTTGATCTCTGGAAATGTGGAAGTTCATGGTTCACGTATTGCTGAAGCCTGGCTTGGAGAATTTTGAGCATTACTTTACTAATGTATGAGATGAGTGCAATTGAGTGGTAGTTTGAGCATTCTTTGGCATTGCCTCCTTTCTTTGGGATTGGGATGAAAACTGACCTTTTCCAGTCCTGTGGCCACTGCTGAGTTTTCCAAATTTGCTGGCATATTGAGTGCAGTATTTTCACAGCATCATCTTTCAGGATTTGAAATAGCTCAACTGGAATTCCATCACCTCCACTAGCTTTGTTCATAGTGATGCTTTCTAAGGCCCACTTGACTTCACATTCCAGGATGTCTGGCTCTAGGTGATTGATCACATTATCATGCTTATCTGGGTCATGAAGATCTTTTCTGTATAGTTCTTCTGTGTATTCTTGCCACCTCTTCTTAATATCTTCTGCTTCTGTTAGGTCCATACAATTTCTGTCCTTTATCGAGCCCATCTTTGCATGAAATGTTCCCTTGTTATCTCTGATTTTCTTGAAGAGATCTCTAGTCTTTCCCACTGTATTGTTTTCCTCTATTTCTTTGCACTGATCACTGAGGAAGGCTTTCTTATCTCTCCTTGCTATGCTTTGGAACTCTGCATTCAAATGGGTATGTCTTTCCTTTTCTCCTTTGCCTTTCGCTTCTCTTCTCAGCTATTTGTAAGGCCTCCTCAAACAACCATTTTGCCTTTTGCATTTCTTTTTTGGCAATGGTCTTGATCACTGCCTCCTGTACAATGTCATGAACCTCCGTCCATAGTTCATTAGGCACTCTATCAGATCTAATCCCTTAAGTCTATTTCTCACTTCCACTGTATAATCTTAAGGGATTTGATTTAGGTCATACCTGAATGGTCTAGTGGTTTTCCCTACTTTCTTCAATTTAAGTCTGAATTTGGCAATAAGGAGTTCATGATCTGAGCCACAATCAGCTCCCGGTCTTGTTTTTGGTAAATGTATAGAGCTTCTCCATCTTTGTCTGCAAAGAACATAATCAGTCTGATTTCATTGTTGACCATCTGGTGATGTCCTTGTGTAGAGTCTTCTCTTGTGTTGTTGGAAGAGGGTGTTTGCTATGACCAGTGCGTTCTCTGGGCAAAACTATTAGTCTTTGCCCTGCTTCATTCCATACTCCAATGCCAAACTTGCCTGTTACTCCAGGTGTTTCTAGACTTCCTACTTTTGCATTTAAGTCCCCTGTAATGAAAAGGATATCTTTTTTGGGTGTTAGTTCTAAAAGGTCTTGTAGGTCTTCATAGAACTGTTCAACTTCAGCTTCTTCAGTGTTACTGGTTGGGGCATAGGCTTGGATTACCGTGATATTGAATTGTTTGCCTTGGAAATGAACAGAGATCATTCTGTCGTTTTTGAGATTGCATCCAAGTACTGCATTTCGGACTCTTTTGTTGACCATGATGGCTACTCCATTTCTTCTAAGGGATTCCTGCCCACAGTAGTAGATATAATGGTCATCTGAGTTAAATTCACCCATTCCAGTCCATTTTAGTTCACTGATGCCTAGAATGTCGACGTTCACTCTTGCCATCTCTTGTTTGAGCACTTCCAGTTTGCCTTGATTCATGGACCTGACATTCCAGGTTCCTATGCAGTATTGCTCTTTACAGAATTGGATCTTGCTTCTATCAATCACCAGTCACATCCACAGCTGGGTATTGCTTTTGCTTTGGCTCCATCCCTTCTTTCTGGAGTTATTTTTCCACTGATCTCCAGTAGCATATTGGGCGCCTACCAACCTGGGGAGTTCCTCTTTCAGTATCCTATCATTTTGCCTTTTCATAATGTTCATGGGGTTCTCAAGGCAAGAATACTGAAGTGGTTTGCCATTCCCTTCTCCAGTGGACCACATTCTGTCAGACCTCTCCACCATGACTTGCCCTTCCTGGGTGGCCCCACACGGCATGGCTTAGTTTCATTGAGTTAGACAAGGCTGTGGTCTGTGTGATCAGATTGGTTAGTTTTCTGTGATTATGGTTTCAGTGTATCTGCCCTCTGATGCCCTCTCGCAACACCTACCGTCTTACTTGGGTTTCTCTTACCTTGGATGTGGGGTATCTCTTCAGGGCTGCTCCAGAAAAGCGCAGCTGCTGCTCCTTACCTTGGAGGAGGGTTATCCCCTCACGGCTGCCCCTCCTGACTGTGATCGTGGAGCAGCTCTTCTCGGCCCTCCTCCTCCCACTCTTTGAACGTGGGGTTGCTCCTCCCAGCCACTGCCCCTGACCTCGGGCGTGGGGTTGCTCCTCTTGGTCACCACCCCTGACCTAGACATACTTATATGTAAATAGAATTTTAGGTTTTTTTCTCCAGCTGCGTATAAGGTGTTCTTTTTAACTTAGCTTATGTTTTCTATGTTTGTTGGGAAAGATAGCAAATTTAGGTGCAACTTCTCTCTTGCGTAGCACTGTAATACTAGCCTCTGGCTGAGGACATATTCTTGCAAAGAAATTGAATCCTCACAGCCTGCGCTGTACTTCCAGCCTCTTGAGGGACTATCTTTCCCGGTTCGGTGTTTATACCCCTCTTTTCTTCTTAAGTGCGTGTGTCAGTGGCCCCCCCATGCTCACCCCGCTTTCTGTATTTCAGAAGGGGGACCGAGGACCTACCCTATTATAAAGTGAAGCAAAAGTCGCTCAGTCGTGTCCAACTCTTTGCGACCCCCATGGATTGTCCATGGAATTCTCCAGGCCAGAATACTGGAGTGGGTAGCCTTTCCCTTCTCCAGGGGATCTTCCAAACCCAGGGATCGAACCCAGGTCTCCCATATTGCAGGAAGAATCTTTACCAGCTGAGCCACAAGGGGAGCCCAAGAATACTTGAGTGGGTAGCCTATCCTTTATCTAGGGGATCTTCCTGATCCAGGAATCGAACTGGGGTCTCCTGCATTGCAGGCAGATTCTTTACCAACTGAGCTATCAGGGAAGCCCATATTTTCTTCTCTTGCTGTAAGTAAACTGTATCACTAGAACCTACTGTGTGTTTTTTCTGTTCTCAGCAACTTAAAATTATGCTCTGGTCTCTTCTGTGGTTGGCACTTATCTGCTTTTTAACCTTAGCTGCACAGCCTGACCACCCAGTCAACAGAGAAACAATTATATTATTGCTTAGGGGTCTGGTATAGTCTTTTAAATTATTGTATGGTGTTTCTGTCTATAAATTGCTACTTTTATTTAGTTGTATTGATGGACAAATAGGTCATTTCCAATATTATGTTAGTACAAAGAGTACTTTAGTAAACACCTGTGTAAATGCTTGAATACCTGTACAGTGCTTTTCCAGGGAGCTTCCTAGAAGTGAAGTTTCAGGGGCATAAGTAACATGACATTTTAGGTCTACTGCAGACTTTCAAACTACCTTTCCTGGTGGCAGTTTACCTTTACACGTCTTTCCATTGGTTTGTGCTTATGTTTTTTTTTTTTCTTTTTTTTGAGCAAGGGTGTGAAAATACAGAGACTTAGTCATATGTCACCTGTTTCCTTTGATTTTCTAAGAAGGCCTTGGTTACCCTAGGATTCTTACTACTTTTTTATATTTGTTTTTGAAGTTAAGTCTTTAGTTAGAATTTTGTTTTTTTTGTGTGTGAATCCCCTGTGAATACTGAAGGACAGCTGTATCTGTCTATGTAGGAATGGAGTTGCCAGTATTAATAGTAACTGGATGTTTAGCTTAATGATGAGACTATTTTCCAGTGTAGTTGCACAGTTTATATTCCCACCAGCAGTGTATCAGTGTTCCAGTATCTGTCTTCACATCTTTACCAGCATATGTTGTTTTCTGACTGTTTGATTCTGGCCATCCTAGTGGATGTGAAGTGGTGTTTTATTGTGGTGTTGATTTGTTTTTCTCTGATGAATATTGTTGTTGAGTATCCTTTGTGGTTTTCAGCCATCTGTATATTTTCTTTGGAGAAATGTCTACTAAGATGCTTTGTCCAATTTTAATTATGTTGTCTTTTTATTATTGAATTGTAAGTTATTTATTTTTTCTAGTGACAAGTGCCTTATGAGATATATGATTTGCAGATTTTTTTCCCTCTCTGTGGATTGGCCTTTCACTTTCTTCATGTGCCCTTTGAAGCACAAGAATTTTAAATTTAGATGAAGTCCAATTTATCTATTTTTTCTTTTCTTTTTTTTGCTTGTGGTATGCATTTGGTAGAATCTATTAACTAATCCATTGTCACAAAATATTGCACTTAAGAGTATGATAAGAATATTATAGTTTTAGCATCTGATGTTTATGTCTTTGATCCATTTTGAGTTAACTTTGGTGTACCATCTTATCCAACTTTATTCCATTCATATAGATATATAGTTGTCCAAGTACCATTTATTGAGAAGACTATTCCTACCCATTTGAGTGGTCTTGGTACACTTGTTAAAACTAAATAGACCATAAATATATGGGTTAGTTTTGGACTCTTAGTTCTTTTTCATTGATCTATATGTCTGTCATTATGCCGGTACCACAGTGTCTTGATGCTTTTTTATAAAGAACATGCTCAGTTGCTAAGTCGTGTCTGACTCTGTGACCTCATGGACTGCCACGTTCCTCTGTTCATGGGATTTTCGAGTCAAGAATACTGGAATAAGTTGCTGTTTCCTCCTCCAGGGGATCTTCCCAACCCAGGGATCAAACCCATGTCTCCTACATCTCTTGCTTTGGCAGGCGATTCTTCACCACTGAGCCACTTGCGAAGCCTGTTTTTTTAAAGAAGGTAATGAAATTTGTCATTTGAATCTTCCAACTTACTCTCTTTATTTTTAGTGATTCGATTTTTTAAACAGATTATTCTCACTCAAAGTTATTATAAAATATTGCTGTCGTCCCTGTGCTGGGCAATCTATGCTTGTAGCTTATTTTATATATAGTAGTTCATATCTCTTAATCCTCTGCCTTTATCTTGCCCCTCCACCCCTTCCTCTCCCAGTTGGTAACCACTAGTTTGTTCTGTTTCTGTTTTGTTACATTCATTTGTTTGTTTCATTTTTTAGATTCTATATTATATTTTCATTTTCTAGAGCCCACATTTTTTAGACTCCATATTTGAGTGATAACATACAGTATTTTTTTTCTGATTTATTTCACTAAGCATAATGCCCTCCAGGTCCAGCCATGTTGCAGATGGCAAAATTTCATTCTTTTTTATGGTTGAATAATACTCTACATCTTCTTTATCCAGTCATCTGTTAATGGATACTTAGATTGCTTCCATGCCTTGGCTATTTTTATAATGCCCTTATGAGGTTTGGGGTGTATTTATCTTTTCAAATTAGTGTTTCTGTTTTCTTTTTAAAATTTTTATTTATATGGCTGTGTTGGGTCTTCATTGCTACACCCAGGCTTTCTCTAGTTATGGCGAGTGGGGGCTACTTTCTAGTTGCAGTGCTCCGATTTCTCATTTGCAGTGGCTTCTGTTGTTGTAGAACATGGGCTCTGGGCTGTGCCAGCTTCGGTAGTTGTGATACACGGGCTCAGTAGTTGTGGTACACGGGCTTAGTTGTCCCGAGGCATTTGGGATCTTCCCAGACCCAAGGTGGAACCCGTGCTCTCTGCATTGGCAGGCCAGTTCTCAACCACTGGACTACCAGGGAAGTTCCCAACTTAATCGTTTTCAAGACTGTGTTGTGTATTGTGTGGGTCTCTTGAGTTTCCATATGTTAGGGTTAGCTTTTCAGTTTCTATAAAGAAGCCAGCTTGATAGGGATGTTTTGGAATCTATAGATTAATTTGGACAATTCAGTTCAGTCGCTCAGTTGTGTCTGACTCTTTGTGACCCAATGGACTGCAGTACGCCAGGCACCAACTCCTGGAGCTTACTCAAACTCAAGTCCGTTGAGTTGGTGATGCTGTCATCTTAAGAGTGCTTTGTGTTGTGATCCATGAACACAATGTCTTTCCATTTATTTAAAGCTTTAATTTCTTCTAGCAGTGTTTTGTTGTTTTTAGAGTATAAGTTTTGTTCTTTTGTTAAATTTATTTCTAAGTATTTTATTCTTTTTCATGTAATTGTAAATGGAATTGTTTTCTTGTTTTCAGTTTGTTCATTTCTATTATGTAAAAAAAGCCATTGTTTTTTTTTAATGAAAAAATTTCTTTTCTTCCAGTTTTGTTGGAATATAATTGACATACAGCACTCTATAAGTTCTAAGGTGGACAACATAATAATTTGCCAGAGGTACATCATGAAATGATTGTCACAATAAGTTTAGTGCACATTCATCATCTCATTTAGATAGAAAATTAAAGAAATAGAAAAGTTTTTTTCTTGTGATGAAAATTCTTAGGATTTTCATTTTCCTAGCAATTTTAATATATAATGTACAACAGGGTTATTTGTATTTATCATGTTGTACATTATATCCCTAGGACTTGTTTATCTCATAAGTTTAAGTTTGTACCTTTGATTGCCTTCATCCAGTGGTCCCCACCCCTGCCTCTGGTAACCACAAATATCCCTTTTCCTGGTGTGCTTGATCTTGACAGGCTCCACTATGCAAATGTTCATAGGCCGTTTTCTCATAAATCCAAAGATGATCTAATGGCATCTGCTTGCGCCTTTCTTCTCACATCTTTCCTGAATGGTAACATTGATTATTTCAGTCTCTCGCCAGTGACTTCTGATGTCGCAGCAAACGGTGTTGTCCCCAGCGGTGCTGAAAAGATACTCCCAAGAGCCCAGCAGTGATAGCCACAACTAATGCAGACTTGGTAGCACTCTGCTGGGAAAACCTTGAACAGGAGTGATGCCTCCAGGCAGGTGGTACGCTGTCCATCCAGCTCAGGCCAAGGCTTCCAGGGAGCGAGGACGCCTTCAGATGATAAAGAAGGAAGAAGAGGATGAAAGCTACACTTCAGTGCCGGCTGCCAGACCACAGACACTCAACCGTCCTGGCCAGGAGCTGTTCCGCCAGCTCTTCAGGCAGCTTCGCTACCACGAGTCTTCTGGGCCTCTGGAGACCCTGAGCCGGCTCCGGGAGCTATGCCGCTGGTGGCTGAGGCCAGATGTTCTCTCAAAGGCCCAGATCCTCGAGCTGCTGGTGCTGGAGCAGTTCCTGAGCATCCTGCCAGAGGAGCTCCGGACCTGGGTACAGCTGCATCACCCTGAGAGTGGTGGGGAGGCTGTGGCCTTGCTGGAAGAGCTTCAGAGGGACT
This sequence comes from Capra hircus, assembly GCF_001704415.2. Classification (NCBI taxonomy): domain Eukaryota; kingdom Metazoa; phylum Chordata; class Mammalia; order Artiodactyla; family Bovidae; genus Capra; species Capra hircus. The sequence goes on along the minus strand of NC_030829.1, from coordinate 16,152,041 downwards.
TTGATGAGACACCATGGAGGGTGAGTGTGAGACAGTGTGCGGTGCCCAGTGAACTCTGTCTGCCAGTGCATCCACTTGTGGGGGAAGGGGCTGGACCTCTGAACCCTCACCGTGGAGGAGTTCACAGGAAGCCTTCCCTTCTCATTCCATGGCACCTGAACAGAAAAGAACTGGACCCTAAGCCAAGGACCATTTAGCAGGCAGCTCCTTCCTCCTTCGCAGGGGAGTATAAGCTCCAGGAAGAAGAGGGTCTGCAAGTATCCAAAAATAACAGTAATGAGGTTTGGGGCACATTGACTTACACAAAGTATATCTCCACATACCTAACTTGACTTGCTACCCATGTGTAAAGTGGAGGTTATCTCTTGCTCAGAAGTAGGAAAGTTAGTGTCAGGATCCTTGGTTTCTAAATACGTATTGATGAGACCTAGAAGAGCAGTCTACGTGTGTCATATTATCTCTTTCTCAGTAAACTTTTGAAGGTTTGTTGTGTGCGGGGGAGATGGGATAGATGAATGGTGAGGGCAGCCTGGGGCTAGGAACATCCTTGAGTGCCTGCCATGGGCCTGTCCTGGGCTTGGTGCTGGGGGACGGAGCTGACAGTCCCTGGGCCGGCAGCGGATCAGTTCAAGTGCACCCCGTGAGCTCCTCTGCCCCACACAGGCTGGCCTCTCAGTGCTTCTCCTACCTTTGAGCTTTTTGTGTTTAAAGAGTATTTTATCATTTTTGTAGGCTTTAAAAAATTTTTATATAATGTGTGTAATTCTTCATATACGATTCATTCATGCATAAATGAAAGTTATGTTTAAGATTTATGAAAAAAAGTTTAGGACACTTTTCCCCTAAAAGTAAAATAAAAACTAGATCAGTAAATCCTCTGAATGTGGTCTCTGAACATGGTCTACCAGCAGTATATGGTAACAAATGTTAAAAGAGAAAATCTCTTCGCTCAATTTTGGGTACTATTTTTTAAAATCTGAAAGAACATTTATAATTTTTATCAAAAACAATGAGATGTTCAAAATGACCTAAAGATAATTTTTAAAGCAAATAAGGTACACAGTAGGTACAAAGTTGTGGCTTGAGTATATTCAAATCATGTAGGACAAGGTGTGTGGTTTAAAAATCCATGAAAACATAGCCAAATGAGCAGAAAGGGGTTATCTGGTTGAAAGTTAGTTAGGAATTTGAAGATAGAAAACAGGCTGGTAAAAAGCCTACCAAATTCTAAAAAATGAGCAGAATGCTCAAGACGCGTATAAGGTCAAACTGGTGCCTGAGAGTTTGTCCTGAAAGTCGTTTGTCTGTGCTTCCCTGTTGCTGCTTTATTCTCCCTTTGGTGGGATTTGGGAGGAATAGGAGATAAACCCCTGTGGTGGCTGTATCATCTTCAGGCTGTAGCTGTGTCTTAGATATTTAATGGCCTCAGGCTAAGATCCATCCAAATTGGTACAGAGAATGTTTTGGCCACAGGACCAGAAAAACGCGAAGTTCATTGACTGCAGCTTCCTATGCTCACTTCTGTGTCAGGAGTAGCCTTACCTCCAAAGGCCAGGACTTTTGAAGTCCCAGCACAAAGGCTGCATCTCCAGGTCTCGGCCCTTTTTTTTTTTGCTCCTGAGACCTTTTTTCTGTGCGTCTATAGCTGGCACTCACAGTTAGCATTGCTGCTCCAGTGGTATTATTCTTTCATTCAGGTTTACCGTCTTGGAGTCTTGCTGCCTTTTTGAGGTCACTTGGCATAGTGTTACCTAGAGCAGTGTCTGACACTTGGTAGATATTATCCGGCTGCATCCGTGCTGTGAACCATTATCAGTTTACCTCTCAGGGAGTAATCTCTTTTCTCATTTCTAAGTTCCAGGCCCGGGGTGGGGGCTGAGGGCTAGGGGGCAGGTATCACTGTAGCACCTGAGGCTGGAACAGCAGTACTGTCACTGACTGACCAGGCACTTTCCTATGTCGAGTGAGAATCCGGCTCTACCTATCTCTGCATGGCCCTTATTAGAGCCCAGGGAGGTGGAGGGGGTGAGGGGGATCCTCCCTGGGCTTTCTGGTCCTCCTTTCTGTTCTGCCTGTAGGTAACAAAGGGCCCAGCTCACCATTTCCTGGGCCTCTGCCTTTTAGAGATCAGCCAGGTGGGCTGTTCTCTGCGTGTGCTTTCTGATTCCTACAGGGATCCTCTCACAACATTTTCTTCTTGCCAGGACCCAGCCCCTGCCCAGAGCCCAGATGTGCATTGGATGGGCACAGGAGCCCTGCGAGCCGCACAGATATGGCCCCCTGCTTCACCTCTCAGGAGCGGCTCGGCTCTGGGGGACCACCTGCAGCCTCCCTATGAAATAGGAGTGCGTGACTTCCTGGCTGGGCAACCCGGTACTTGCTGCCCGGCTCTAAGATCCCAGCCTGTGCCACACTTCCCGAACCTCCTATGATATCGTCTTTCCACCCTCTGTCCTCTCACTAGAATCCCTTCTGTCCTGGCCTTGAGCTCCGTGTCCTTTTTATCCTTCTGTGACCCACGTGTACCTGACTTTTCCTCCCATTGCACCCCCTGCTCCCTGACCCCAGCAGACATGGGGGAAGTTTGAAATGGGCATTTAAAACAGCCCATACCTGCTTGCAGGCCCCAGGAGTCCTCTGTGTGGGGGGAAGAGTGGGCTTCTCAGTGGGACGCTGGAACCGAGCTACCCTTTCTCACAGCTCTTTCTTCTTCAGATCCTCCTGCTGCAGAGGTGCCTGCCCTTTGCTCGAAGGAGGGATGCCCAGGCAACCAGGTGACAGCCCAGCCTCAGGTGAGCCACAGGACCTTTGAGCCTTCCTGCTATCCCACCATTGCTGCCTAATGGGGTAGCTGCAGCTCTCCCTTGTCCTGGGTCTTTCTGTCCAGTGACCCCACATCCCAGAGAGCAGATTGTCCCCCTGGAGCCCAGAGCTCTTGTGTTGGGTGATTACCTTCCCTTTCACCTTGACCAGATCCATCCTGTACTCAGAGCCAGCCCCACTTCCCCACTCTAAAAGCTGGGAGCTGTGGAGTGGTTCTCAGACATTGGACTGTTTTTTCCAGGGGACTGTGACTTTCAAGGATGTGGAGGTGACCTTCTCCCAGGATGAGTGGGGGTTGCTGGATGCTTCTCAGAGGAACCTGTACAGGGATGTGATGCTAGAGAATTATGGAAACATGGCTTCCGTGGGTAAGGTGTCATTGTCACCATCTTCCACCTGCCTCTACTTCTGCCTCCTTAGTTCTCATTGTGGTGCCAGGAAGGGGTCTTGACCTGAGTCTGGGTCATGTCTGTCTCACTACTAACCAAATCACTTAATCCATTACTTCAGTCTTCTTTCTTAAAAATGGGGATATAATTTCTGTCCTGCTGAGATACTATAAAAATTAAAAGTCATATGTGTCAAGTTCCTGGTTTATTCAGGCCTCAAAAAAAAGTTAGCTGATTTAACTGATAGAGTTGTCACTTGGTTCTGGAGAATCCTAGCAGTCCTTTTGCCTGTGGCTTATCTCATCTCAAGCTGGTTTTGGAAAAGACAGAGGAACCAGAGATCAAATTGCCAACATACACTGGATCATTGAAAAAGCAAGAGAGTTCCAGAAAAACATCTATTTCTGCTTTATTGACTATGCCAGAGCCAAATTGTGGAAAATTCTGAAAGAGATGGGAATACCAGATCACCTGACCTGCCTCTTGAGAAACCTGTATGCAGGTCAGGAAGCAACAGTTAGAACTGAAAATGGAACAATAGACTGGTTCCAAATTGGAAAAGGAGTATGTCAAGGCTGTATATTGTCACCCTGTTTATTTAACTTATATGCAGAGTACATCATGAGAAATGGTGGGCTGGAAGAAGCACAAGCTGGAATCAAGATTGCTGGGAGAAATATCAATAACTTCAGATATGCAGATGACACAACCCTTATGGCAGAAAGTGAAGAGGAACTAAAGAGCCTCTTGATGAAAGTGAAAGAGGAGAGTGAAAAAGTTGGCTTAAAGCTCAACATTCAGAAAACTAACATCATGGCATCCGATCCCATCACTTCATGGCAAATAGATGGGGAAACAGTGGAATCAGTGGCTGACTTTTATTTTTTTGGGCTCCAAAATCACTGCAGATGGTGATTGCAGCGATTAAATTAAAAGACGCTTACTCCTTGGAAGGAAAGTTATGACCAACCTAGATAGCATATTAAAAACCAAAGACATTTCTTTGTTGACAAAGGTCCGTCTAGTCAAGGCTATGGTTTTTCCAGTAGTCATGTATGGATGTGAGAGTTGGACTATAAAGAAAGCTGAGTGCCAAAGAATTGATGCTTTTGAACTGTGGTGTTGGAGAAGACTCTTGAGAGTCCCTTGGACTGCAAGAAGATCCAACTAGTCCATCCTAAAGGAGATCAGTCCTGAGTGTTCATTGGAAGGACTGATGTTGAAGCTGAAAGTCCAATACTTTGGCTACCTGATGAGAAGAGCTGACTCATTTGAAAAGGCCCTGATGCTGGGAAAGATTGAAGATGGGAGGAGAAGGGGATGACAGAGGATGAGATGGTTGGATGGCATCACCAACTCAGTGGACGTGAGTTTGGATAAACTCCGGGAGTTGGTGATGGACAGGGAGGCCTGGCATGCTGCGGTTCATGGGCTCACAAAGAGTCAGACAGGACTGAGTGACTGAACTGAACTGAACTATCTTTTCTCTGCTCAGAACTGTCAGAAAGAAATCCCTGTCTGGGCATCCTGCCCTGACTTCCTCCACTGGCCTCCTGGGCTTCCCCTCCTCCCCATCAAGAGCTCAAGCCTGAGAGGGTCCTGGAGAGTAGTTCTGCCTGATTCATCTACTGTTCAGTCACATCCCCTTCTTTTCTCTTCTGCAGTGGGGCCATTCACCAAGCCTGCCCTCATCTCCTGGTTGGAGGCAAGGGAACCCTGGGGCCTGAATGTCCAGGGAGTTCAGCTTAAGGGGAATCCAGGTGCTGCCCCTGCAGGTGAGTTCCAGAGAAATGACCAGGTCTTGCTCCTTTCCCATCTGCTTTTCCGTTTCTGGAGGTCTTTTACACTACGAAAACCGTGGGAAGCTCTCTCTGTTGTTTGCTAGAAGGAAGAGCCTTAGCAGTGTTGCTAATAAATGTTGGGTGCTTGGGCTTCTCCCCCCCAGAGTGGCCTCTTAGATGTTGGTTTCCGGCCTTGCCCCTCACCCAGCAGCCCTCTCAGGAGCAGCTCTTGCCCACAGGACAGCATCACAGTTGTCTTGTCCCTTCACTGATGCTCCTCCTCAGCCCTGTACTGCTCTGCCCTTCCTGCTCCTGGCACCCCTCATCCCACTTTTGCTGCTGTTCTTTGCTTGATCCTTCCCCTGTGGTCAGCTTGCAGCCCTTGCAGCCAGATCTCCTCAAGCCCTTCCTCTCAGCTCTTGAAGACCTTCCTGTCACGTGTGCGTGTCATGTTTCCTCTCCCCTCTCTTGCTGTTTAACACTCCCTTCTGAACCCTTTGGGTTTTCCCCTGGATTTGATCCGTGCATGTGGCCAGCTGGTGTACCCATCTTGCTTCTGCTCTCCCCTTTCGGACATCTGGAATACCCCTCCATGTTTTGCCTTATCCCTGACTGTTTTTGTAAAGCTACTGGCAGTCAGGCAAAAGCCTCACTACCTAAGTTGATGACATTTTTGGTCCCTCGGTGCTTTCTATATTTCCAAGTATGGGAAAAGAGAACATTCTTTAGTCCCCCCCACCTTTTTTTTTAAACCACACCTAGTGGCTTGTGGGATCTCAGTCCCCTTACCAGGGATTGAACGTGGGACATGGCAGTGAAAGCCTGCAATTCTAACCACTAGGCAACCAGGGCACTCCCAAGAGTAGTACATTCTCTTATGTTTTATTTGTGTCAGGAGAAGAGCTCCATGTGAAAACAGACAAGTTCATCTTAAAACCTGAACCTTTGGAAGAAGCAGTAACCTTAGCCACGCCATCAGAATGTCATGGTGCAGCAACTGTTTCTGAGGGACCAGGGCTCAGAGAATCCGTTGCACAGAAGAGCAGGTTAAAGGAAAGATGTGGAAACCCCACGCAAGTGAGAGTTAAGAAAGAAGAGACCAATTCCAGCCATGGGGCAGGGAAAGACTGTGAAGATTCAGGAAGAAATAATAGTCTTCATCTAAGACATACTACGTATTTGAGAGGACCCAGAAGAAAGCAGTCCCTTAAACACGGCTATGGCAAACACTTCAGGGGAAGTTCCTACCACTATGACTATAAGGAGTATGGGAAAGGGCTCAGACGCATGATGGGTGGGTTCAGCCTACATCAGAGAATTCATGCTGGACTGAAAGGCAAGGCCAAGGATGCGCATGGGAAGGACTTCAGCCTTAGTTCCCATCACCAGCATGGGCAGAATCTTCACGTGGTGGGGACACTGTATAAGTGCAGCGACTGCGGGAGAACCTTCAGTTGTAGCTCCCACCTTGTATGTCATCAGAGACTCCACACTCAAGAGAAGCCGTTTAAATGCAGGGCATGTGGGAAAGCCTTCAGGTGGAGCTCGAACCGGGTGCGACATGAGAAAATTCACACCAGACTGAAACCGTATAAGTGCAGTTTATGTGACAAAGCCTTCCGTCGCATGTCTGTCTACCGCCTGCACCAGGAAGCCCATGCTAAGCAGAAATACCTTGAATCTACTCAGGATGAAGAAGCTCTGACCTGTGACTCAGATTTTGATCATCATTTGAGAGACCAAAGTGGGGAGAGACTCTTTGACTGCAGCCAGTGTAGGAAATCCTTCCACTGTAAATCATACATTCTTGAACATCAAAGGGTTCACACCCAGGAGAAACCCTACAAATGTCCCAAATGCAGGAAAACATTTAGGTGGAGGTCCAACTTCACTCGTCACATGAGACTGCACCAGGAAGAGAAGTTCTATGACCTGGACAAATGTAGAGAAGAGTTGAGGCAGACCTCCAACTCCAGCCAGCCCCAGAGTGCCCCCACCATGGAAAAAGCTCTTGTGTGTCAGCAGTGTGGGAAAACGTTCATTCGAAAGAAGACTCTCATCAATCATCAGAGAATTCACACAGCCGAGAAACCATACCGATGCCATGAATGTGCAGAAGAGTTTCCTCACAGGTCGGCCTACATTGTTCATAAGAGGCAGCATGCCACCGAAAGAAAACCTGAGGATGCACCCTCGTTTAGTCATGACAGAGCATTCCAAGTTCCTCAGACCAGGCCCACCACAGAGGAGCCCTACAAATGCAGCCAGTGTGGCAAAGTCTTCCGCAGTCATTCGTTCCTCCTCATCCATCAGAGGGTTCACACCAGAGAGAAGCCTTATAAGTGCAAAGAGTGTGGGAAATCTTTCAGATGGAGTTCTAACCTCTCCCGACATCAGAGGACTCACTCTTTGGGAAAACTGGATGAGTACTCCGAAAGCGAAGATGCTCTAAATCTTCAGTCACAAGTCCTCACCAGTGCAAAACCTTTTCAGTGCCAAGAATGTGGGAAAAACTTTACACGTAAAAGAAGTCTTTTAGATCATGAAGGAATACACAGTGGAGAGAAGCGCTATAAATGTAACCTGTGTGGGAAATCTTATGACAGAAATTATCGCCTTGTTAATCATCAGAGAATCCACACTAAAGAGAGACCGTTTAAATGTCAGTGCTGTGGGAAAGATTTCATTGGAAAACATACCCTCTCCATTCATCAGAGAAAACACATCAGAGCAGCTGAGTCTGAAAGTGGTGTGGCTGGGCTGACATCCCACCGGGAGACAGGGGTAAAGTTACATGAATTAAAATCAGGTGAGGAGAATCCTCTTAAAGATGATGGGAAAACTTGTGATCAGAGATCTGAACTCCCTGGACTCCAGGACATACCCACTCGGGGAAAGTGCCACAAATGTAGCACTTGTGGGAAAACTTTTAGCAAGAGCTCACAGCTCACCAGCCACAAGAGATTCCATACACGGGAGAGGCCCTTCAAATGCAGAGAGTGTGGGAAGACCTTTAGGTGGTCTTCAAACTTGGCTCGGCACATGAAAAACCATACTAGAGATTAACTTGTGGTCCAACAGTTGGGGCGAGGGGGTCCTGGTTACCCTACTGGAGAACCCGTGATGGTAGGGGATGTGGGGCAGGCCTTCACAGAGGGCTCAATCCTTATTTGGGAGTTTGTGGCAGAGAATGCTGAGGATTCAAACATGTAGGGCACCTCCATCCTACTGCTGGAAAATGAGATGCTGGGGAAGAGCCTCAGTGCGTTCCAGGAAGAGGTTTGGGCCCCTCGGAGTGGGCTTCACTCTATGGCCTGAAGTTTCCCCCCAGCCAGATTTTCTTCTGTAACTCTGAAGGGAGAGACCATTGCACTTCGTGGTGGTTCAATAGAATGTCCATGGCATGGTAGGCTGTGGCTGCTGGGAAGGGTCCAGTTGGATCCTTAGTTTGCCTTTGAGTGTGACTTATGATGGTGTGTAGTCCAATTTGACCTAAAAAGCACCAGCAGCAGCAAGAACTAGTGTCTCCAGATACCTCCAGGGGCGTTCCGGCTGTGCCTTCGATCTTCACAGCTGACTTTGGGTATTTGCTGTGGACATAACAGTTGTCTCAGCTGCAAGTGGAGGAGAACAGGGTCGTGGGCTTGATCATCTGCAGAATGAAGCTCTCCCATTCCCAGCTCCATCCCCCAGGTCTGAAAGGACAGCAGCGGTCCATCTGCTAAACAAATGCGTCAGGCATCTTCCATATGCCAGGCCCTGTCGTGTGGGCCATAGACCCAGCAGAGGACTGGAGCAGAAAAGTCTGCCATCTTGGATCTTTACAGACAATAAGCAAATGAGATATATGTAGTATTTTGGGTGGTGATATGTGTTGTGGACAGAATGAATCAGCAGAGTGAGAGGGAATGCTGGGTTGGAAGGTGGATTGGGATTTTAAATAGGCTCGTCAGGGAGGGTGTCAACTGAGGAGGTCAGATTTGAACAAGGACCAGAAAGAGATCATGGAGGAAGCCACATAGGTCCGTTGTTCCTACTCAGGAGCCTTCACAGGAGGTAGTCTCCTTAGGGAATGGCCCATAGGCCCCTGAACCAGAGTGAAGTGAGCCATCTGGAAGTGAGAAGCCCAGAAAGGTGGATGGCCAAGCCAGCTGAGCATCATGGGTCCTTGCTGGGCCTTGGCTTCCTCAGAGGAGAACTTCTGGACAGTTTTGAGTTGAGGATTATGGTCTGAATCTGGACCATTACAGAATGTAGTTCAGATTCAGAGTCTCACGTGTTGAGGGCCCAAGGTCATGGGAAGGGCCTCAGAGTCATCAAGTGTGTGTTCCTGGCTTGCTGCACCTTTTCTTGGCAGGATGATCTTGGGTGAATCACTGAACACTGGCATCTAAAATTAGAGTGGCTGACTCTGCTACCCAGCTCTTGGGATTGGTGGAAAGGAGGCTTGACTTACTAAGATTCTGGGTCAGGAGTCTGATCTCTAGACCAGGCCTTCGCTGAGCTGCAGATCCCATGTCAGTTGACATGACAAACACAGAAATACCCCTTTTCTGTCCATCTTTTCATCTCCCTACTCCTTGTGCCACCTGGTACTTCATAGAGTTCCTGCCCCAGTAGGGGTGTTTCTACTGCCATTTTTATAAAATGATAAATATTTATTTTTAAACATTCAAGTCAGATTTTTAAAAATGTAAAGAGTGAAGTAAAAGTCAACAGAAATCCCTCTGTACTGAGGTAAACCTTGAATATTTTGGGATTGTGCTGATGCAATCCGTTTGGTAACCTGAGTTTTAAAATAATTATGTAAGTAGTATATGATTATGATAGAAATGTTAGTATGTACAGATTCACTAAAAGGAAAAGTCTGACTACTTGGAGCTAACTACTAAACATTTTGGTGTAACCAGTGTTGAATTTAACTTCATTACTCTTCCCTGAATGCCCCTGGGCTGAGCTGACTCGCGCTGTTTCCGTTCCCATGGAGTGCCACGCTGCTGTCTGGTCTGGCCCAGGTCTTCACTCTTTCAGTCTCAGCCTTCCCTGACCCTTGTCCCTCTAGGGATTCTCCCCTGGTCTCACCTCTCCTCCTGCTTGTATATTGCCCTGTTGGGTGTTGTCTGGATTTCCAAACGTTATTCCCATTATTGCAGCCAGACTGAGTACTCTAGAAGCCAGGTTTGGGTGTTTTTTTTCTGGGCAGAGTAGATTTTACACAAAGTTGCCTCTTTTAAGGAATGTAGAACTGAATTCATCATTTTAGTTAAGTCAGGGTTGGAACTTTTCGAAGGTGTTGACGAGTGAGCTGTTGACTGGAGTCTGCCCACAAGCGTGCCTGCTACTTGGGAGCCCAGTCACTGGTGTCTCCGAGCCAGAGGGGACCGAGTTGAGTGCCTGGGCCATCCGTGCTCACCTCACACCCTGTACTGGCCTGGAGAACATACCCCTTCTGCCAAACCTGCCCTGGATTCTCCCACTTCCTGGGAGGAACTGAAATTAGGGTTCGTGGGAGCCAGATGGGCTGGGACTCCGCAGAGGGGTGGATATCAGGAGATGTTTCAGGCAAGTGTTCAGTGTGGTTGGTCTCACCCTTGCTGACAGAACCTGTCAGTCCAGACAGAGGTGAGTGTAGAGAAGAACATGCAGGAAATGTAAATTGATGTGGACCATCTTATACTCATGAAGTTGGCTAGTTTTTAGAAGCCCTTGTGTGGGTAAGTGTATGGTACATGGGAACTCACTGCTGTGGGAATAGAAATTGTGACAGCTGCTGTGCCAAGCAATATGTGAACTCTGGTTAAGCTTGTGTATATTCTGCCACCCAGAATTCTACTCCTGGATAAAGCCTAAAGTAACTCCATTTGAAGAAGGAAATGTGTCTATGACTGTTCATTGCAGTACTGTGTAGATACCAAGATTAGGAGAAGCCTAAATTTCCATCAGCAGAAGAACAGGTTGTTTTTGGTAAGTGAATATGAAAGAACTACAGTTACATCTTTCAACATAGATGAATCAAAAATGATGCAGAGAAAGCTGCAGAAGCTACATACACCATTTATGTAAAGTTAAACATACTATGTATTTGTGGGCACATTATTTAAACTTACTTGTGTTTCACTTTTTCTGTAAAATGAGATAGTAGTGCCAACCTCACAGGGTGATGGGGGAGGGGGACAGTTAATGAATTAATGCATGTAAACTGCTTAGAATAGTGGCGGGCATGTAAGCATTGTTGGCATAAGGTAACCAGTGTTACTGTCTTACACAATAATATATTTCCTGTGATTCAAGTTATATGAAATGATGAGTGTAAATCCTGTGTTAGAATGATGTGTGAAAGCCATGCTCTGCCTTCCCAGAACAGGAGTTGCTGATGGAATCAGGGAGGGTACATGGAGGTTTCAGTTGTGTTTTTATTTCTTTTAAAATGTTGATGTAGTTGGGTTAGCATGTTGATTTAATGGGATATGTGATGGGTTTTTTTCTAACTGTGTGTTTAAGATATCTCAAAATAAAAGTATTTTTAAGCATGGGCTCTGCCATTTCATGATTTTTTAGAAATCCTGGCTCTGCCATTTATGTGGTGTTTCCTAGAGCAGGCCATTCCTTCTCTCAAGGCTTCAGGTTCCTTGCCTGCAGAAATGGAGAGCAGTACAAATGGCTCTTAGTCAAGGAGTGGTTCCACAGGTCTGAAACATCCACAATGATATACGAGGCAGCAGCTAAAAAGAATGGGGATGTTCTCCATGTATTGACATGTAATCTTCAAGACCTGCAGTTTAAAAGGATATTATAAGCTACGTCTCCTTTAATTCCTCCTTGCCTAAAAATAACAAGTCATATCAGAAGCTGTAGCCTGGGATCCTGTGGATGGAAGATGGTTCATCATCCATTGCTCTGTTTTAGGGTAGTGAGTAGCTTTACACACCAAACACTGTTCTTTTTAAGTTAATGCTAAGCCAGATAAGAAGAGCAAAGAGATTTTGTATCAGCCAGGTTCTAGTCAGGAGCCAGAAACCATGTCAGTTATTTTAACAAAAAATTTGCAGAGAATTTTTCGCTTGGTCTATCTAAGTAAAAAGGCAAAAAGAGAAAGCTAAGGTATCATGGAGGTAGTAACTGTGAGGAGGAGCTACCACCCCTGACTGGAGGAGCTGAGATAGAATCTGGCCTTATTGTGGATGTTTGTCCACCAACGGATTTCATGCCCTGCCCACATTTTGCCTCACATCTGGACAAGCTGAAAAGAAATTCCAAGCACACCTTCTCAGCTCTCAAGATGACTTATGCAAACCCTGACCTTTTTAGTTGTACTGGAATCCTCACCCCTAACCACAATAAAAACCAGAGCCACTTACCCCTCCTTTTCTCAAGGCAAACCACCTGGCTTTGGTACCTGTCCTGCTGTCCCCACAGACCCTGATTATGTGAATAATAAACTTAACCTTTTGATATGTTGTGATGTCATAACATCTGAACCAGTTTGAGATGGTGGTATTGTATTGATTCCACCTCCACAGAGCAAGCTACAAAGCAGGAACCAAGAGGAGTGGTTCGAATTGTTAAAGGATTAGGTAGACATTGCAAGTGAACCCCTGTGGAACTGAATTCAGACCTATGAAAAGGAGAGCACAGCTGGGCTGGACTCTACTGCTACTACCAGAAGGAATTGCTGCAGAAGGAAAAAGCATTGGGAACGGAAAGCAGTGCCCGCAAAAAGCAAGAAGGAACAAGTCTCCCCTTCCTCCTATGTTAGGATTCTCCAGAGAATCAGAATCAATAGGATATGTGTGTGTGTATATATATAAATAGAATAAAATTGGCTCATGCGGTCCAAAATTCACTGAGTGGGCCAGCAAGTTGGAGATCCAGGAGAGCCCATATTCCAGTTCTGCCCAAAGGCTGTTTGCAGTAGAACCTGAAAGAGCTGATGTTGCGGGTGAAGTTGGTAGACAGTCTGCTAAGAGTATTCTTGGTTGCCTGGGAAGGCCAGTCTTCGTTTTATTCCAGCATTCAACTGATTAGAACAGACCTGTCCACATTATGGAGAGTAATCTGCTTTACTCACACAGCCCACCAATTTAAATGTTAATCACATCCAAAAAAACACCCTTACAGAATAATACCTGACCAAATGTTTGTGGCCCAGACAGGCTGGCACACAAAATTAATCATCACATCCTCCAGTATTGAAGCTTCTCTCTCTTACTCATTGATAGCAGAACCTAATGAAACGAGCAGGCAAAGCAGAGATGTGGATTGCAGAATTCCAATCCCATCATCACAAAGCATCTCTAGAAGGGCAGGTTTGAAGCAGGAAGATAAATAAGCTAATAAATGATGCAACTTTGCTGAAGTATTTTTTAAATTCCTAGGATATTTGACTTAAAAATTTGAGACTGATAATACTTTTGAGGAAATTTTGTGTTAAGTTGTAGACAGTTGGTGTGAATTATGTCATCAATTGGTTTTACCCATTGACGTTGTAATAGCTGTTCACTGACCTTATCTTGCTGTAATGAACTCTGAAAGTCTCAGGAAGAGTTTCTCAAAATTAAGAACACAATTAAGAGTATTCCTCTTCATGAACATTTATTTTGCAAGGTTCAATAAATTAATAAATTTAATAAGGCAAATCTGTGACTTTAAGTGGAGAAGGCAATGGCACCCTACTCCAGTACTCTTGCCTGGAAAATCCCATGGATGGAGGAGTCTGGTGGGCTGCAGTCTATGGGGTCGCTAAGAGTCGGACACGACTGAGCGACTTCCCTTTCACTTTTCACTTTCATGCATTGGAAAGGAAATGGCAACCCACTCCAGTGTTCTTGCCTGGAGAATCCCAGGGGCGGGGAAGCCTGGTGGGCTGCCATCTATGGGGTTGCACAGAGTTGGACACAACTGAAGCAACTTAGCAGCAGCAGCAGCAGTCACTTTAACAAAACAGCACAGAATCCAGATTTGCCTCAGATGGAGCAGTGACCTGGATAAGACCCCAAAAGAGCACAGGGGAAACCAGACAGGGGAGTCCTCAGTTCAGTTCAGTCGCTCAGTCATGTCCGACTCTTTGTGACCCCATGAATTGCAGTGCGCCAGGCCTCCCTGTCCATCACCAACTCCCAGAGTTCACTCACGTCCATCTGTCCATCCAGCCATCTCATCCTCTGTCGTCCCCTTCTCCTGCCCACAATCCCAGCATCAAAGTCTTTTCCAATGAATCAACTCTTGAGGTGGCCAAAGTACTGGAGTTTCAGCTTTAGCATCATTCCTTCCAAAGAAATCCCAGGGCTGGTCTTCAGAATGGCCTGGCTGGATCTCCTTGCAGTCCAAAGGACTCTCAAGAGCCTTCTCCAACACCACAGTTCAAAAGCATCAATTCTTCCGCGCTCAGCCTTCTTAGTCCAACTCTCACATCCATACATGACTACTGGAAAAACCATAGCCTTGACTAGATGGACCTTAGTTGGCAAAGTAATGTCTCTGCTTTTGAATATGCTATCTGGGTTGGTCATAACTTTTCTTCCAAGGAGTAAGCATCTTTTAATTTCATGGCTGCAGTCACCATCTGCAGTGATTTTGAAGCCCAAAAATAAAGTCTGGCACTGTTTCCACTGTTCCCCTATCTATTTCCCATGAAGTGATGGGACTGGATGCCATGATCTTCGTTTTCTGAATGTTGAGCTTTAAGCCAACTTTTTCGCTCTCCTCTTTCACTTTCATCAAGAGGCTTTTTAGTTCCTCTGCACAGTGGAGTGCTAGAGCCAATTAAAAAGGCAAAAAGGCAAGTATGCCTCCACTCACATTCATGATTGAGCTATCTCTGTTGCCCAAATGACCTAGGAGCACATCAGTTCATGCCTTTCGCTATTAAATCTGTATAAGATAAGGCAAGGAGAACGTGTGCATCTAGATGTACTGGTTAAGATTCATAGGATAGTAATGTGGTTTCAATAGATGGTTCCTATTGGTGTGAATTAAAGAATCTGATAAATATATTGAATAGAGGTAGAAAAAATTGGTCTAAGTATGGATGTTTTCCCTCTGCAACTTAAGATTTGAATGAGAGCAGAAAACAGACTGCCTTCAGATACATCATTGTGGCTTATTTAAGATGGCCATGGAAGATTCTCCGTTGGTGAGAGTCAGTCCAAAGAGTCATTATGTATATAGAACAATACGAAACACTGACATCAGCAATCCAAGAGAAATGTGCTTTCAGATTCACGCAGACATTTCCACATAATAGTTGGACACGTGAATCTTATTCATACAGAAGTATAAAGTTGTTGGGAAAATCCACAGGTTTTCCTTCTTGGTCCATTTACAATTAAGTATATACATTTAACTGTTCTATCATCAGATCCACAGCTGAGAAGCTTATTCTGTCAAGGTGCAGTCTAATGTGAACATAAGCAGGAACTTTTATTTCTTAAGGCTGATTCATGTGAATGTGGTGGGCAAAACCCACCACAATATTGTAATTAGCCTCCAATTAATTAAAAAGTCATATGAGAAAAATAGAAGTTATATATAAGGAGAAAGTCTAGTCTCTGCAGGAGTCCCATGTGGGCGCCGGCTCAGCCAGGAAAACCTCGCGGTGTGCCGCGGCGGAGCTGCAGCAGCTCCGGGTGCAGGAGGCAGTAGATTCTCCAGGTGAAGAGTCTGGAGAGGGAAAATACCGGAAGATGCAGGGCCTCATGTTCCGGTGCAGCACTGGCTGTTGCGCAGACAGCCAGGCGTCCATGCAGCAAGTGCACCAGTGCATTAAGCACTGCCATGCCTCTCTGGCTCAAGGCCAGGCCCTGGTGACCAGCGAGCTGGAGAACTTCCAGGACCGCCTGGCCCGGTGCACTGTGTACTGCGGTGACAAGGCCAAAGATTCAATAGATGTGGGGAGTACGGAGCTTCAGGTGAAGCGGCGGCTGGAGACCTGCGTGACCAAGTGTGTGGATGACCACGTGAACCTCATCCCAGCTATGAGCAGGAAGATGAAGGAATCTCTCATCCATTGGGAAATAGCTGTCTGCTAGTGGCCATCAGCGATAAGAGCAGGAATCGATTTAAAAAGAGGAGTGGGGATTTGGGTCTTTTCAGGAAAGTTGATGAATGAGGAAATTAAGGATGGCAGCAAGTCGAAGGCCTGTGTTTCTTTGCTCTGAACACTGGTTCCTTTGTGTTTCAGTCCTAGAAAGTGAAATGGAAAAAAAACAGGGCTAAAATTTGGGTCACAGAGAGCTCAGGAGGTTTTTTGTGAGCCTGAATTTCACGTGGCAAGTGCTTCTCTTGGCAATAGGGAGTCTCCCTTGTACCAAACCAGGGCCCAGATTCTCTTACTGTACAGATACCAAGAGGCTGGCAGGTTCATCTAACCTGCTTATGGTCTAGTGGAATATGAGAAGAGGTGTTTCTATTTGTTGCTCACCTGCTGTTTACCAGAAGGATCACTACAACTTTTCCCACAAATTAATAAAACCCATGCAGTCACTAATTTAGAAAGGGACAGGGGGCTTCTAGGGATTTTGTTTTGCTTGGTTTTTTTAATAGACAAGGGCATGATGTTAATCTAATATGTAAAGTTGGGAGAGGCAGTTTGGATAAAAACTTTGAAAGGGTCCCTGCAGATACTCATTTCTGACAATCAAAATGTGGCTGTGTATTTCTTAAAATTGTCACAGTACATTTTTCAGCTTGGAGACCCTGCAAAAATATAAGAAGTGGTATCACACTGGTGAGGGAAGCAAGTGTTCCCTTTCACTAGCAGCCGTGGTGAGCCCTGGGGCTGCCTGCAGCAGTCAGCCAAGCGACAAGACAATCTTTCAGTGACACTCGCCCTTGAAGGGAAACGGGATTTTGACAGTGTTATATGCTCATATTCAGGAATGAACAGTGAAAGAAGAACTGTTAGCTGCTTAAGAGGGTTGTGAAGTACGGGCTTTGGAAAAATCTGGTTTTCATGAAACAGAATGAGAGCCTAAACCCGGTGTTTCTTACTTTGCTCCCTGAAATAATAGAGGTTTACTGAGACAATCCCCTGGCAACACAAAAGTAGAGGGAGGAAAAGCAGGCAATTTAGGGGTGAGCTTTAGCTCCTTTAGAGCGATGAAGGGACTGCTCTATGTTACCAAGCACCACTTTCGCCAGGGCCGTTGCTACCTGCGTCATTCTTGTCCCAGTTCTGGCGCCTTATCGTTTTGATAAGGACCTTGGCTTTTTACCAACTTATTACTTGATAATATTGTCTGTTTGCTCTTTCAAGACTGTGATATATTTTCCTAGTGGTTTGATTTTTAAAATAAATAAGACTTAATTTTCTTCCAAAAAAAAAAAGAGTCTAGTTGGAGTCCTGAGAGCAAGCTCGGTGGCGGCAGTATCAGCAGAAGGAGCTATTTCAGATAAGTAGAAAGTCTTATTACTATGATTTCACCTGTATGAGTTGGATTGTAGAAGAATGTTCCAACTGGTAAGCCTTGGTCGCTAGTACTAGAGTAATCCAGTGTCCAATAACGGTATTTTCCTGTCTTCAAATGTCTTGTTCACACACTATGAAGCTTCAGTCCTAGAACGACTTTTCACTTATCATCGGTCACAGTAGTTGGAGTAATCATTCATTTGTTCTTTCATTCATGGGAACATTTGTTTTTAATTGAGTCAGCATCGGTTTATAGCGTAAGTTTCATGTGTGCAGCACTGTAATTCTACTTTTTATACACTATAGCATGCTTACCACCAAAAGTCTAGTTTTGATCCACCATGCAATTGATCCCTTTTACCCTTTTCACCCTTACCCTCTGATAACCACCAGCTTGTTCTTTGTATCTGTTTTTATTCTTGTTTTTTATATTCTGTGTATGAATAAAATCGTATGTTGTTTTTCTCCATCTGACTTATTTCACTTAGTGTAATACCCTTAAAGTCCATTCTGTCACAGATGGCAAGATTTCATCTTTTTATGACTGAATAATATTTCCATTGTGTATATACACCATATCTTTATCCTTTATCCACATCTTTATATATATATATATATATACACATACACAGAACATCCTTGTGTTGATGGGTACACTTCAGTTGTTTCCACATCTTGCTTATTGTATATGCTGTGGCAATGAACATAGGGTGTATTTTATCTTTTCAAAATTATATTTCATATTCTTTGGATAAGTCCTCAGAAGCAGAAGAACTGGATCATCTGGTAATTCTAATGATATACTGAGGAATTGCCATATTGTTTTCCATGGTGACTGTACCAACTTACTTTCCCATGAACAATATATGAGATTTTTTCTTTCCTACATTCTCTCCAACACATTTCTTTTTCTTTTTGACTGCACCTCGCAGTGTGCAGAACTCCCCTGACCAGAGATCAAACCTGCACTCCTTGCAGTAGAAGCAAAGAGTCTTAAGCATCTATTTTTCTGCCAATACCATGCTGTTTTGATTACTTGTAGTAAAATCTGACATCAGCGACTGTGACACCTGTGTCTTTGTTCTTTTTTCTCAGGACTGCTTTGGCTATCTGGATCTTTAGTGGTTTCATACAGATTTTAGGATTTTTTAAATTCTGCCTCTGTGAAAAATATCATTGGGATTTTGATAGGGATTGCACTGAATCTGTAGATTTCCTTAGGTAATATGGACATTTTAACAGTGTTACTTCTTCCAATCAATGAGCATGAAATATTTTTCCATTCCTTTGTGTCTTCAATTTCTTTCAACAGTATCTTATAGTTTTCAGTTTTTTACTCCTTGGTTAAATTTATTCCTAGGGATATTTTATTCTTTTTGTTGTGATTGTAAGTGAAATTGCTTTCTTAATGTGTCTTTTTGCTGATTCATTGTTACTGTACAAAAATGCAACAGATTTTTATATGTTCATTTGTACCTTGCAACTTTACTGTATCTTTAAAAAATGCTTTATTTATTTATTTATGGCTGCACTGGGTCTCCATTGCTGCACGTAGGCGTTTTCTAGTTGTGGCGAGTGGGGGTTACTCTCTATTGTGGTACGTGGGCTTTGCATTGTGATGGCGTCCCTTGTTGCAGATCAGGGTCTCTAGAGATAGCAGGCTTCAGTAGTTGTGGCATACAGACTTAGTTGCCCCTCCACATGTGGAATCTTCCCAGACCAAGGATTGAACCTGAAAGGTTGTTGTTGAGTCACGACGCCGGGATTCTTGGCCCCCGGAGGAGAAGAATTCAATCTGGGGCCAGAGACGAGGCTTGATCGCTCAGAGCTTTTGTGTAATAAAGTTTTATTAAAGTATAAAGGAGATAGAGAAAGCTTCTGACATAGGCATCAGAAGGGGGCAGAAAGAGTGCCCCCCTGCTAGTCTTCAGCTGGATGTTATACAGTCACAAGCAGCCTGCTAATGAAAGAGAGGAATGTCTCAAAACCCAGAATGGCACCAGGCCCCTCACCCATAAGATGTATTTTGGGATAATCTTGGCACCAAATGGTTTATCTTGGGCCATAAAATGATTAACTTGAATCTTGAAGAAGGGCAGAGCACCATACAAATAGTTTCATTTACACAGATTAGAGGAACAATATCGGAGTATAACATACTGGTTTACCAAGTAGGTTCTGAGCCCAAAAGGCGGAACCGACTTGAAGACAGAGTTTGGGGTAAATGCATAGACATTAGCATAGCTTAAGATAAACATTTTCATAAGAAAAAGGCATTGGTTAACTTCAGGTGAAACCAGGTGTCACTATGGCAACACAGAATTTTAAGAGAAGCCTTCTTTTAAATTTGTATAGAGAAGGAAAAAATATCGCTAGTTTGTTTCCTCCTGCCGCTTAAGAGAGAGAAAAATGTCTGACACTTGCAGGCTATTTCCTCGTTTGGAGACCCCTGGCCTTCCTGCCTGTTAGCCTCTCAAACCCGTGTCCCTTGCATTGGCAGGTGGATTCTTAACCACTGGAGTACCAGGGGAGGCCTTGTATTTGTTTATTTTTTAAGTAGGTTTTTTTTGTGTATGTGTATGGAGTCTTTAGTGTTTTCTATATACAAAAATGGTATCAGCAAATAGTGTAAGTTTTACTTGTTTCTTTTCCATTTGAGTGCCTTTACCTTCTTTTCCTTGCCTAATTGCCCTGGCTAGGACTTCCAATGCCATGTTGAATGAGAATGGTGAGAGTAGGCCCTTGTCTTATTCCTAATCTTGGAGGGATAATTCTCAGGTTTTCACCACTGAATATGATATTTGATGTGATTTTAGTTTTCTTAAGTTTACTGAATAACTTTTTGTGTCCTAACACACGGTCTATTCTTGAGAATGTTCCATATGCACTTGAGAAGAATGTATTCTGCAGCTTTTGGATGGAACGTTTTGTATACAGTTTTAGGTCGGTTTGGTTCCATGTTTCACTTAAGGCCAATGTTTGTTGATTTTCTGTCTGAAGTATCTACCCATTGATGTAAGTGAGGTGTATAAGTCCCTTACAATTACTGTGTTGCTGTCGATTTCTCCTTTCCTCCCTTTAAACAATTATATTAATTGCTTCATATTTTTTGGTGTTTCCAGGTTATGTACCTATATGTTAATACATGTCATGCCTTTTTGATGAATCATCCCTTTTATCATTGTATTTGTCTCTTGTTAACCTTTTATGGTTTGAAGTCTATTTTGTCTGATATGAGAACGGCCACGCTTTTTCTTTTGGCTGCCATTTGCTCGGAGTATCCCATCCTTTCCCATTGAGCCTACGTTTGTCTCTAGAGCTGAGTTTCTTGGGAGCACCATATAATGGGATCTTGTTTTTTACTCCATCTAACCACCCTGTCATTTGGTTGGTGAATTTAATTGGCCTAGAATTTAGGATAATTACTGGTATATGAAGACTTGTGACTGCCATTTTATCTTCTGTGTTTTGGTTGCTTTGTATTTCTGTTGTTTCTTCTCCCTTGTGTTTCTGTCTCCAACTCTCTGAAAGATTCCATATGCAATTGGTGTGGCAGAGACCACTAAATGTTCCCTATATTTTGGATTCCTTTCATATTCAGTAGTAGAAGGCGTATCTTTTTATAGGACCACTGAAATGGAAGACTCCAGGTCTCAGCCTTTTTCTCAGTGTATATCTTCATCCTTTTCCTAATAATCATATATATTTTTTGAAACAGGAAACACATAGTAGCACAAAGACTGACACACTGGATATTATTTTTCTAATTATCTAAAATAATTATATGTATATATAATGATAAAAAGAATTGAAGAAAGCCTTCAAAATTAGATTTTGAGAAATTTTAAAGATCAAACCAGGTCATGATTTGTGTCCGGCTGGAGGCCTCTGAGGATCCTGTGGAGCATCCTGTGAGTAAGGCTAACCACCTGGAAGATGACTTTGTCGGGGCTGAAGGATGTCAGCTTCAGGGACAAATCATGAAAGTAGGAAAGCCCCTGCGCTGGGACAGTGCCTTGTGGGGAGGGGAACGTAGCAGGCAGTGGCTGAGGGGGTGGTATGGACGGCCTGCAAAGTGGAGGAGGGCCTGTATCTGGCAGGGATGGAGGTCTGTTGAGAGTAACAGGCACCTGGTCAGCACCTGGAGAGTGGCCAGGGCTCTTTGGGTCACTTTTTCTTGGAGAGGCAGCAGTGGGGGTTGCTACTGGACCCCATGTCTGTGTAGGGACAATAGGTGGGCCTCTGGGACAGGCGGGAACTACCTCCCCAGCCCCACATCCAGATGGGGGTTCACATGTCAGGTTCAGCAGACAAGCAGGAGACAGTGCTGGCGGATCTGTCTTCCACGTGGGGTAGGTGACTTGTGCTGTGACTTCGTTTATCCACATAAATGTGGGTAGAGGCCTGTTCTTTGACCCCACCTGACTTCTAGACATCTACAGGAGGGGAGAGAAAACCTCAGTGAGTTCTCCATCAGTGGGCAATGGAGGCATCCACCCCTCAAACAGCAAGGAACCCCATGGTCCCTGGGCTTCAATGAACCCCATACCCCGTGGGGGTACAGCTTTTCAGAAGCTTTTCCAGGAACAAGAGAGGTCTCCTAAACTGTCCAAAATTCATTTTTAGGTTTGATCAGACCTTCAGTCCAATGTGTCCAAATCCATTCCTGGTCTAAATAACTGACACCCTTGTTTGCCAAAGGCTGTTTCCTATGTAAGTTCTATTTCTTTTAGGAGGTATGAAGTGACCACCCTTCCTGGTGAAATCTGAAAGCCCTTACCTTCTAGGCTGGAGTATGTTTCAAGATCTGAGCAGCTATTCAGCTGTTAGGCGCTGGGTGAAAAAGGTGGGTCCAATTGAGGGGCAGTGAGAAGACTTCAGGCCTGGGACTGGAATGCTACGTGGGTTCCAAGGCCATGTTCAGGGGGTCTGAGGGAAGCAGGACTTCCAAGGAAAGGACCAGGAGGAGGAGTGGCTGAAGTCCGGTCATCCCCTCCCTGCCCCACGGCCATCTTCTTTTATTCTCTGGCGCCGGCAGCTGGCCTTTATGACATCAAGGTCTTCAGCCAGTCACAGTGCTTGCCCTGTGCTGTCACCATGGACCCTCCAAGGCAATTTGTGGAGGAAAGCACCTTTGCTACCAGTGTAGATATGTACCGCCCTGCTTTTGCTGGTTAATGTGCCTGGGCAAGGGCAATTGTTTTAGTCCTGTGAACTTTAATTTCTGGGAAATTTAAATTTGAGGAACGGTCTTTGTTTCTAAGGGTGAATTTATTTCTGCATTTTGTAAAGATGTCTTTTTGAAAAAAAATATCTATGCAAGGGAATTGCTAACAACAGGATTTAAGTGTACGCTGAAAGGACTGAGAGTTAGCAGAATAGTTTGGTGACAAGGAACCTCTACCAATGTAGTCGTTTAAAAAGACTATATTAGGGTTGTCCAGAGAAATGGAGGCAACATATGTGTGTACGTGTGTGTATGTAGAGAGAGAGAGAGTGTGTGTTGTTATAAGGAATTGGCTTACATTATTTTGAAGGCTGAGAAGTCCAGACTCAGGAGAGCTGGTACTGTAGTTCCAGTCTACGTTGGAGGCCAAAGGCGCGAGAAGACTGATATTCCAGGCTGAAGACAGTCATGAGAGGTTTTTTTTTTTCCTTCATGTCTTCAATGGATTGGATGAAGCCTACTTTCCATTAAGTTATAGAATGGAATATAATGGATACAGATTTAACTAATGAAGCCAGTATAAGAAATATAGGAAGTTTGAATTATGAGAAATTTAATTTTGGTCTTAGACAAACCAAAATATTGTTAACATGTTTTTAAATGATAAATTAACGAAGACTGAATCATACCAGATTTTCTTTTAAATTGATTTTAAATTATTGATTTTTCTTTTAAATAGATTTTCTTCTAAATTCTTATCATCTCATAATAGTTACAAAAGCTATTGGGTAAATATACTTTTTTTCCCCCATAGATTACAGGTTTATTATAGAAGGATATAACCCAGGAACAGCCAGATGGAAGAGGCTCACAGGGTAGCATCCATGCCCCGTCTGAGTGACCAGTGTGCCAGCATTTCTACGTGTCCACCAGCCCGGAAACTCCCAAGTATACTTTCTAATGTTTATAAATAGAAATACTTTAGTAACATTTCTTTTCTTTTTCTTATTTAGACAATTTTGGCTTCATCCAACCTAAATGTTCATAGAGTATATATATATATATATATAAAACATCTGAAAGCATTTTTTGATGAGTAAATCCTTCACATATTCAGGAGAGGGAAAAGAGATAAACTGTGACAGGAAGAAATAAGAGGGAACTGACTTTAGACAAATAGCTAATTATTCTTCTCTGTAAGGAAAGAGGAAAAGTTTAGACATGCACATATACAAAAAAGAGTGTCTGATTCTGACATAATTTGGTCCTTGAAATTTTTTTTTTCTCCTTCATAGGGCATGTGGGATCTTCGTTTCCTGACCAGGGATCTAACCCATGCCCCCGATACTGGGAGCTCAGTGTCTTAACCACTGGACTGCCAGGAAGTCCCTGGTCCTTGAAAATTATATTCAGCCAAAATATACTTAAAGCCAGCACTTATTAATTCCTGATGTATGGAAAGGAAGGAAGCGGTGTGTCCTGCTTGAAACAAAATGATGTGCTGCTCCGGCAAAATAGACACCATGGAGAACAGGTCTAGTTCTCAGGGAGCTGAGGCCGTGGAGAGAGTTTGGGTCCAAGGGTGAGCCACACCCAGCTGAGTAGGGAGTAGATCTGTGAGAAATATCTAGCCTGGCATCCACTATGCTAAACATGAACTAACCCTGCCAGGGCAGGACATACCCCTTGTCTATAGGCTTCTATCCTTGAGAAAACAGATGCTGCTTTGAGGAGCCGTGCAGCGGAGCTGGCACAAGTCGGCAACTATGGGAAAGGGAAGGGCAGGTGTCAGGGACACCTCTAGGTGTCCCCACCTCGAGGCTGGGATTTCAGGTGCTATGACAGAGGGGACTGGATGAGGGGTGAGGTATGTGTATGGCTTTGCTGGACAGAGCTGAAGTTACTAGGTAGAATCTGGGCTGGGATAGGGTGGGAAGCACTTTACACAATAATCAGGTTGCTAGGAGCCCCCAGTCTTCCACGGCCCTTTCTCTCTGAAGCTCCCTCCATAGACTCCTCCCTCCAGCACCTTCTGACAGGTGAGCTTCAAATCCATCCCACCTTGTTAGTCCCCTAGCTCCTGGCCAGCCCCTACCTGTTCAACCCACTGTGCCCTTGCTACAAGCAGCGCTGGTTCTGGGAATCCCGCCCAGTGTGGTGACTTCTCCATGGCCTTGTGGACCACGGGGGGAGGTGGAGAAGCCCTCTCTGCCTGAGGGCAAATCAGAGCTTCATATAGGCTGTAGGTGTCAGAGTCTTGAAAGCTCATTGACGCTCTAGGTAGTGTAACTTGATGTTTCTCAGGGGTGGCAGTCCCTGTCCATTCCAACGAAAGTGAAACAATTATCAATATTGACAGAAGGAAAGTGAGAGGAGTCCCCAGACTGGCCAAGAGGCCCGCACCAAGGCAGGCTTACCCTGAGCTCAGAAAGAATCAGCTGGGAAGGCTCTCTCTTGCAGTGTTCCTGGAAAAGTGTTCCCATGGTGAGTTTGTTGCTGCAGTAACAAATGCCCACAAATGTAGCTGCTTGGAACAAGAGCCATTTACTCTCTCACAGAGCCTGAGACTGGCAAGTGTTGCTTGTTCCTCTGCGTAGGGTCTCGTAAGACTGCCATCAAGGTTTTGTCTATCCTCGGCTCTTACCTGGAGACTCAGAGGAAAGTCCACTGCTAGGCTCGTTCATTTTGTTGACAGAGTTGATTTCCTTGTCACGGTCTTCACTTGGCCCCTGCCATCATCAAGCCAGCAATCCTTCTCATGCTTAGTCTGCCTTCTGCTTCTTCTGTTCTCTCTCTCTGACCCCAGTGAGAAAAAGTTCTCTATTTTTCAGAGCCCAAGTGATTAGGTTTGGGCACCCAGGTGATACAGGATAGTATGCCCTAGATTTAGGTCCATAATTTTAATTACATCTGCAAAGTTCCCTTGGCCATATAATAAAACATATTCACAGGTTCCGATGGTTAGGGTAAGGACGTCTTTAGGGGGCCTTTCCACTGACTACACATGGTCATGTGTTTTTAAAATTTGTAAGAGTGATATATATATATATATATATATATATTTTTTTTTTTTTTGTCGTCTTTTGTAGGAAGGTCCAGCATTCTCCATTCTCTTGTTAATCTAAGACAGTGTTTCTGAAGCTGTCATTCTTTAATCATTGTTGCTTCCTTTATAAAATAAGTTTCAGGAATGGCAACGAGCATTTTCTTAAAGATTGTGGGGGAACTCAATTGCATAGAAAATATCAGAGACCATGGCACACAACCATTGACATTATGAAACTTAGTATTCATTCACACACAAGCACATGCATTCACACAAACATATACACACACAAGTATATCTGAACTAGATAAAGATGTAAAGTATACTTTAGAAAGAAAAAGATTTATTTGTACTTATTTATTCTTGACTGCACTGGGTCTTCCTTGCTGTGGGCTTTCTCTAGTTGTGGTGAGTGGGGGCTATTCTTCATTGCAGTACCTGGGCTTCTCATTGCCGTGACTTCTCTCGGTGCAGAGCACAAGCTCAGTAGTCCTGGCTTGCAGGTTTTGTTGCCCCGCAGCACATGGGATCTTCCAGGACCAAGGATTGAACCCCTGAATTGGCAGGTGGATTCTTAACCAGTGGACCAGGAAAGCCCCCAAAGTATACTTTTAGTATACTTCGTTAAAATTTTAAAATTTGAAAAGATAATTAAGAAACAAAAGAACCTAGAAAAGTCCCTGTGGTCCAGTAGTTAGGGCTCTGTGCTTTCATTGCTAGGCAGGAGTTCAATCCTTGGTCTGGGGATTAAGATTCCATAAGACCCACGGGTACTACCAAAAAAAAAAAGGTCCTAGAATTCATTGGAGCCGCCAGGTAGGTCTATTCTTGGTCCTGGAAAGATTTCTGAGCATACTGGATGACAGAGGGCTAGCACAGGTGGTTTATAGAAGCCCAGGGGCTGATGGTTCCCTTTGATGCTATAGGTGGAGCCCTCCGTCCTCAGTATGGAAGACTGAGGACCCTCCTGTGTTGTCTCCATTTTGTCTTTTGTAGCTATGTCAAAGAGTCAGTTTGGACACGGGAAGAAAACTCTAGATACATTTTTCTGGATAAACGAGGTAACTGGAGAAATCACCTACCCCCAGCAGAAGACAGACGCGCCCGCAGCGTCACCAGCTCCTCTCCAGAAGCCAGGAGAGGGACCCAGATCTCAGCGCGGGGCCCTGCAGGGTGCTCCTCCCAGCACCCAAGGCGCGGCCGGCACACTTGCGCAGAAGGCCGCCCCTCCACCTCCTCCTAAAGCTGCACTGAAAGACGTTGGCTCTCGAAATTCCTTCCCAGCTCCGCCGCCCTATCTCCTGGCCAAAGATGGAGCCCTGAGCCC
Organism: Capra hircus; assembly: GCF_001704415.2. Taxonomy (NCBI): domain Eukaryota; kingdom Metazoa; phylum Chordata; class Mammalia; order Artiodactyla; family Bovidae; genus Capra; species Capra hircus. The sequence continues at coordinate 16,125,102 of NC_030829.1, read as the reverse complement.
CTCGCCGTTCTCTGCAGTTCCTGTCACCATCTCGCCGCCAGGAGGCGCTGGGCCACCGTTCAGCCCGCTTGGGCCAGCCCTTCTGCCGCAAGCCTCTGCCTTTCCTCCCAGCCCTTCAGGCCCCTGGGGCTTCACCTGCAAGCTGAAAAACATCCTTACTGGGAATAACCGATTTTCCTTTTGAGCCTGAGCAATACGCCTGACTACGCCCTCTAAGCACCTTGCTGAACCATTGTCCCCTGGCACCAGTACTCCTTCACGCCATAAAAGACCGGCCTGCCTACCCTAGAAGCGCTAAGGACCCTTGGCAGAGTTCTTATAAGAATATGCCCAGTGCTTTCAAACCCCATATAAATTTAACTTAGATTTTGACACTTTTTTTTTTTAAGAACTTCCTTTACCTCTCAAGACATCTTGGTATTTTTAACTCTGGGATTCAAGAATTTGGTTCTACTGTCAGCTGCAGAGTAATATGCCTAGTTCCCAGCCAGAGCCTGAAGGATCCCCACCTTGGCTGAGATAGGAACAAGCCAGGCTGAGTGGGACTCGAAGGCCTGGTGTCTTTGGGCACAATCTAGGGCCACTGGGGCTTCGGGGCCGCATTGAGGACTAGCCTGGACTCTGATCAGAAAGGGGTTAGAACTGGATCTGGGCGATGGGGGGCAGCCTGGGGCCAGGCAGACTTTGGGCAAAGAGCCTCCCCAGTTAGAATAGGGGCTGAGCGATGCTCTGGTGGGAAAGTGGGCAGCCTCTGGGCCCCCGCAGGAGTGGAGTGACTCCTGCCTACTGACGTGATCATGCTGGGCAGGAGGTGCTAAGTGGAGGCTCTGAAACACCTTGTCCCAGCCTGAGGACCCCAGGAAAGCCCAGTTCCCTGGGCTGGAGAAGAAAGGCCTGGGATCCAGCCTCCACCCTCTGGCCAATGACCCTCTGACACTGCCAGGACCCCACCTCTCTTGCCCTCAGTTTCCCTCCCTGCGTGATGTGGGAGTGAGCCAGCCTGTCTGCAGGTCTGCTCAACTGCACAGTCTGCGACTGTGTCCCCAGAAACCAGGACTGGGTGAGGCCCCCGGACACAGAGGGCCTGGAGGTCAGGTCGCAGGCGGGGTCAGCTGGTCCCAAGGGCATGGCCGAGCGCGGCAGAGGGCAGGGGCCATGAGCTCCACAGGGTTGAGGGGAGTGACCAGTGTACACTCTCCAGGATCCCTGATGGATGGCCTTGACAAAGACCTCATTGTCATGGTTAGGGGTGCTGGCCTTTCAGGCAGAGTTGTTGCGGCCAGGCCCCTAGTCCTGACTTTGCAGGAGCTCCTTAGCCTCACTCTATCTAGCCCCTGAGAGTCTCAGCAAGTGTCCCAGGGATGCCCAGAGAGGTTCAAGCTCAGCCTGGGACAGGGACCAGGGCTCTGTTTATACCAGCAGAGTCCCCAGGGGAACAGTGACTATTACTCATCCTGTGGACAAACTGCCCAGAGCCCTTGGAGCATAGCATGGCTTGGTCTTTTGCCTCATGACCTGGCAGGGCCTCTTCTGCTGACCGTGTTCATGTGACAAAAGCTTGGCAGAAGTTTCCTGTCCAGGTTGGTCTGACTGACCATAGGGTGTCTAATCTGGAAAGTTAGCCAGCAGTGAGTGTAACCATTATCCCCACACCTCTTCAAGCAAGGGCCCTGCAGTTAATAAGACCACATAGTTCACGCAAGGTCTGCACCATAGGCTAGTGTGTGTGTGTGTGTGTGTGTGTGTGTGCACATGCGCACACACGTACGTTAGGGGGCATGAAATGGGGGGAGGAAAAACAGAGATCTGTGGGTAGAGCGGTTCCCTGGTGGCCCAGTGGTTAGAACTCCACACTTCCACCGCAGGGGGTACAGGTTCGATCCCTGGTCAGGGAACTAAGATTCAGCAACATGACCAAAAAAAAAAAAAAGTTCTGTGGGTGATTTTCAAGTCGGAGTGGAGTGACGATCACAGAGCTGTGAAGGCAGGGGCTTCTAGTTTCTGTTTCCTTGTTACAGCGATCTGCATTTCTACTGACAGCTTAATTCCTTCAGTATTTTTATGACCTCCCTCTTTATCTCCGGGCCTCCCGAGATTGGAGAGGTCTCTTTCATCATTTGGTCTTTCAGGGAGATTCTCTCGTTCTTTTAATCAGTTTAGTTTTTAGTTTCTTCCTTTTCCTTACTTCTTGTCTCTGTGAATTTAGAAATAACAGTTACCTACTCTGGTCTTGAAGGGCTGTTTTCATGTGGGCCCATCCCTGCGTAGCCTGTGTGAGTCTAATATTTTTGGTGTGAGCGCGTTTTCAGTATGTCTGCCTGTCGCATCTTTCCTCAGTGCGTTCTAGCCATTATCCCCCGGATAGGAGGTGTGGTTGTGGTTGGTGATACAATGACCGGAGCCTGCCTTGGATGTGGAGTGGGGCCTCCTTTTTGCTTTGCGGTTGTCACGGCCCTGTCCGGGAGCAGGATCTGCTTCCTACTTGTTAGGACAGAAGCCTCCAGGTCTGGTTCTAAGCTGTGGTGTGAGGGAGGTGGGGCTGGAATGCTCCTGCTGGGAGTGAGTGAGTGAGTCAGTTGCTCAGTCATGTCCGACTCTTTGCGACCCCATCATGGACTATAGCCCACCAGGCTCCTCCGGCCATGGAATTTCCCAGGCAAGAATACTGCAGTGGGTTGCCATTCCCTTCTCCATGGATCTATCTTCCTGATCCAGGGATCGAACCCCGGTCTCCTGCACTGCAGGCAGACTCTAACCGTATGAGCCTGCTGAGAGAGGAGCTGCTGAATATTCCTCTGCAGGATGTGTCCCCTGGAAAGTGTCTCCACAGTGTCGCCATCATCCATTGTGCACGCTCACAAAGTACACTTGTTGGCACTGCCCTCAGCCTGCCTCATTCGTGGAACCGCCCATTCTCACTCACGGGAACACTGACAGTTGGCCCAGGAGTTTCTCAGGCACTGTGGTTGCAAAACTGCAGGTGCAGTTGTGTTTGAGTCTGGCACCGGGCCTGCTGGAGTCAGACACCTGGACCCGCTGTGGGAGCTACGGAATAAACCCGGACCCTGCTCGCCTCTGGGTGTGCGCCCGCAAAGCCCGCTGCTGCTAGTGTGGGACCCGTCCCAGCCTGGGAGCACCAGGAATGCACTCAGATGTCCCACAGCCGCTGTGCCTACAAAGACAAACAGCCCCTGGGAACTGGCTCAGATTTCAGCCCCGCCTCCATGTGTGGGCAGCCTGCTGGCTCGAGTGCTCCCAGAGTGGCTGGCAGCAGAGCTGTGTCCCCTGAGCACACGGAGCGTGAGGCTGATATGGTGGGGACGCGCCCCTCTCTTCGCACATGTGTTAACAAGTCCGTTCTATGGCGGACTCGGGCTCTGTCCTCTGCACCCCGAACTGTGGCCCAGACCACATTCTAGTGTCAGCAGGCAGCAAACCCCAGTCCTCTCCCCTAGTCTGTCTGCTGAAGCCGGAGTTTCTGCACCTCAGCCCCCATGTGCAACAGTAGATGTGTGACTTGGGTTGGGGAGTGCAGTGAGGTGGCCAGGACCGCCTGCTGGTCGCTCTCTCTGTCCTGCCTGCCACATGCTGGCTGTTCTACCCTCCTCTAAGCCTCTGGAACTCCTTCGCAGTCCCAACTAATCTCCCTGCCAGTGAAGGGGCTTCCCAGAATGAGGGAACCTTTCCTCTTCCACAGCTTTCTCCTAGGGGTGCAAGTCCTGTCCTTTCTTCCCCCTTCGTCCATCCTACTTGCTCTTGGAGGGGCAGATAAAGTGAGTTCCCAGGGCCGCTGTCTACATGGATGGTGTCGCGCCTCTGTCACACCTTCTGACGCCTTCCTGCTGTTCGTCCTGCTCACCCGGAAACCCTGCCTTATGCCTGCTGACACCTGGTCTAGGCCAGTGCCTGAGGTGGTGACAGAAAGAACTGACCTCCTGAAGACTGAGGGTGAAATCCAATGGCTCCTTCCCGCGTGGCCACGCCGTGCTGAGCCGGTTTCCCCAGCATGAGCTGCTGTGGTGGACTTTGGGGCAGAGGTATACAGATGTTGCTTCCAGAACACTTGTAGCCACTGGTGGGACCCAGTTCACGGCCTGGCCCAGCTACAGCAGGGACAGTGGGGGCTGCCTGAGCAGTCTGGACTGAGGGGCAAGGCCAAGGCCACTGCCAGGTCACTCAGGAGGAGCAGAGGGGCACCACCTCTCCTGGTTCTCACAATGGTCACCCAGAGCCGGGTAAAGTCAGCCCTGACCCCCTGCTGACCTGTGTGCACCACTGTGGCCAGGACTGACACGACTGACCCCAAGGCGCTCCACCCTCATAGGACCATCGCATTGCTGGACGTGTAGGGGTCCTGCCAACGCCTGGTGCTGACCTGGGGGCGGATGCTCCCAGAGCTGGGGGTGCTCCCGCCCGCGTGGACGCCTCAGCCCTTGGGGTGCCTGGGTTCTAATCCTACGTCCCCTGCCTACTGCAGACAGAAGGGCCTGGCGCCAAATCTTCACCCTATAGTTTCCCTGTATGAAACATGTCAGCTTAGAGAAAAAAGTCCCTAAAGTGCTCTGTAACAGGACAGGGTTTGGAGTGACCAGTAGAACCAGGTTGCAGTAGCTGGGATGTAGGCAGGGAAGAGGGTCCCCTGGTGTCAGCTCAGGTCTGCTCTGGGCACTGGTAGCTCCACTTCCTCCTCCTCTTCCAACTGCTAAGGAGCAAGAGGCACCTGGGCTGGTGGCCAAGGACCACCCAAGGGTCAGACTCACTCAGGGTGAGGAGGAGCTCCGAGAACGTGCCCTGGGCCTCCTTTCACAGATGGAGAGACTGAGGCCAAGGGTTAGCAGTTTCCAAAGGTGAGCTGGCTCCTGAGGCAGCCATGGCTCCTCTTGCCCAACTGTCCACCCCTCAAGGCCTACAGCCCTCTCGTGACTCAGGGAGGCTGCCTGGAGGAGGAGGATTAGAGAGAAAGGAGGCGGGGCCTTGGGAGACCTGTCCTGTGGACAGTCATGCCTCTGGATGAACACTTCCCTGATGGATGGCCTGGGCAGAGGGTGCAGCCCTGGATGAGCTCAGGGCTCAGGTTCCTATGGAGAGCTGAGGATTCAAGGTTAGAGGGGTCTGATCCTGTCCTAGCTTTCAGTGGTGAGAGAGAAAGTTTTTCCAGAACTTTTTTGTTAGATTGGGAGAGGAAGTCAAATAGGCATAAACAGGCAATGATGTTTTTGTAAATTCCTTTATGTTGAAATAGTTGTAAGCCATTAATGAATGATGAGAAAGTGATGATCTGGTTAACGTATTATTTATTATGTAACAGTTCTGAGACAAAGTGCAATTCAAAACATATTACTGAGGATTCTGTATTAGTTGATCTTAGAAATGGCATAATCCAAACTGATTTTTCCAAATTTTTTTTTTTTTTTTGGCCATGCAATTTGTTAGATCTTAGCTCCCCAACCAGGGATCGAACCTGTACCCTCAGTGGTAAAAGCACTGAGTCCTAACCACTGTTCCACCACTGAAGTCCCTCCAGTAAATCTTCCTCTGTAACCTCTGAAGAATGTTTCACTCCCATTATTTGGTTCTGGAAAACTTTCATAGGCAGCAACATTTTTACATTAGAAAAAAAAAATAAGTACAGTTGTTAGGCACAGGATAAAAGGGGTGGTATGCACAAATTATACTAAATACAAATCAATACTTATTCAAACACACATTTGTACTTTAACCGTTCAAATAATCAATTTTAGATAAATTTAAAACATGCTTCTAGAATTGATTTTAACATCTGCCTTTCTAATACTTTATGGAAAATTTCCTTTATTTCTGCAGCAGTAAGAGCCTCAAAAATGGGTGTTACAGACCTGGATTCACCTTGTCCTTTTGAGAAATAAGCGGAAGAGGTTTGGGATCTGGTAAAAAGAAAATATTGTCCTAAGGGAAATATCTGCAGAGGAGCCCTGTGTCTACAGAGCTTGGGGCTGCGTTATGGGTTCAGCGAAGTCCACACAACTGTGGACAGGAGGTGACTCGGGCGTTTCAATCTGTGCTCCAATCACTGGAAGACCAGGGTAGAGAGGGGTGACAGATCCTGAGTGGTCTGAATCATTTCAAACTGGACCCTAATTGGTAGAACTCTTTGAGAAACAGGGATTTTTCTGGGTAGTGTCTGTCCATGAAAACAAATCAATCACCTTATTCAATGATTCAAAAAAAAATTCACTGTCTCTTGGTTATAGGCTGCTGACAATTACAGTATCTTAACGGGTAGGAAAACTTTATTTTTAAGAAACGTTTTATTTTGTATTGGGGTACAGCCGATTAACAATGTTGTGATAGTTTCAGAGGAACAGAGAAGGGACTCAGTCATACATATACATGTACCTATTGAAAACTTTAAATCCCCTGTCATTGGATGTGCTTTAACAAACTGTTGCAGATGGCTTATGATAATGTCAATATCGTACGTTCATTCAGTGACTTTTTCCCATCTACTCTGTCTTTAGGCAAAATTCGGTTCATGAATTTGTGCCACCCATGTCACCTGTTTTAAGACGGCACATAATTGGCTACAAAGTATAGGTATGTGTACTGATACCATGTGATATAACCATAAAGTTGCATGTTGAATTGCTGCATGTGGAAATGAGTTCCAAGACTTCAGAGCTATACTGAATGAGACCTGTTTATACTTACCAGTGTTCACTCATATATATAAAAAAAGAATATATATATATATATATATATATCTTTCATGGAGGTAGAATCCTCCATTTTCATACCACTACAAATGCGTTCTTTCTAACATCTTTTTTGCCAATCAAATAAACACTATCTGGGGAGGAATAAGAAACCATTGGCAGGTAAAACCTTTTAAAAACAAGTTTCCTAATAGAAATTAATTTAAAAAGTCTACTTCCAAAGCAGCAATTAGAAACTCTGTTCCTGTAACATGTAAATAATACTGTTATATCAAGTTGTGGATTTTAAATAAGTTTCTTATCTCTTTAAAAAATAATATAGATTTCTGTGTTATTTAATGGCTTCTCCATTCTTCCAATTCCAAGGAATACAAAGGTCTCCATCCTGCATGACAGAGTAGAAATGTGAAACACAAAGGTGCATCCCTTGTAGGTAAGGCAGCGATTGTTCCAGAAGTCTCTTACAGCAATCCACCATTTGTATACTAGAAACGCTGGGCTCCTTGTAAAACTTTTCCAGAGAGAATTTCTTCGTGGAAGCCTGCATCAATCCATCTTCAATGACCTTCAACCTGTTATGTCAAAAACAAAACATTAAAAAAAAAAAAAAAAATGATTGCTACAAGCTATAACCAAATAAAACAACATAAAATGAACATAAAAAGAACCCATTTTTTGTAATATCGGGCTGTTAGTTTCTACTCTCAACACTGAAAATGGTTCTTCCATTTTTTTTTTTTTAATATTTACTTATTTGACTGCACTGGGTCTTAGCTGTGGCATGTGGGATCCTGTTCCCCAACCAGGGATCGAACCTGGGCCCCCTGCATTGAGGACACACAGTCTCAGCCAGTGGACCACCAGGGAATTCCCATTTCTTAAAAAAAATCTTTGGAGTATACTTGATTTACAACGTTGTGTTTGCAGGAGCTATAGGGCAACTAAACTGAGTTACACATACACTTGTATCTACTCTTTTTTAGATTATTTCCCCATATAGCTTATGACAAAGAGTGTCGAGTATTGTGCTCTACATTAGGTCCTTGTTGATTATATAAATTATATATATCTTAATATATATCTTAATCCTAACCACCTAAATTACCCTCTCCCTTCAGTTTAGTTCAGTCACTCAGTTGTGTCCGACTCTTTACGACCCCATGAATCGCAGCATGCCAGGCCTCCCTGTCCATCACCATCTCCCGGAGTTCACTCAAACTCATGTCCATCATGTCGGTGATGCCATCCAGCCATCTCATCCTCTGTCATCCCCTTCTCCTCCTGCCCCCCAATCCCTCCCAGCATCAGGGTCTTTCCAATGAGTCAACTCTTCGCATGAGGTGGCCAAAGTACTAGAGTTTCAGCTTTAGCATCATTCCTTCCAAAGAAATCCCAGGGCTGATCTCTTTTAGGATGGACTGTTTGGATCTCCTTGCAGTCCAAGGGACCCTTAAGAGTCTTCTCCAACACCACAGTTCAAAAGCATCAATTCTTCAGCACTCAGCTTTCTTCACAGTCCAACTCTCACATCCATACATGACCACAGGAAAAACCATAGCCTTGACTAGATGGGCCTTTGTTGGCAAAGTAATGTCTCTGCTTTTGAATATGCTATCTAGGTCGGTCATAACTTTCCTTCCAAGGAGTAAGCGTCTTTTAATTTCATGGCTGCAATCACCATCTACAGTGATTTTGGAGCCCCCAAAAATAAAGTCTGACACTGTTTCCACTGTTTCCCCATCTATTTCCCATGAAGTGATGGGGCCAGATGCCATGATCGTAGTTTTCTGAATGTTGAGCTTTAAGCCAACTTTTTCACTCCCCTCTTTCACTTTCATCAAGAGGCTTTTTAGTTCCTCTTCACTTTCTGCCATAAGGGCGGTGTCATCTACATATCTGAGGTTATTGATATTTCTCCCAGCAATCTTGATTCCAGCTTGTGCTTCTTCCAGCCCAGCATTTCTCATGATGTACTCTGTATATAAGTTAAATAAGCAAGGTGACAATATACAGCCTTGATGTACTCCTTTTCCTTTCCCCTTTGCCATAACTTTATATTCTAGGTCTATGAGTCTGTTTTGTAAATTACTTTATTTGTATCAATTTTTAGATTCCACCTGTAAGTGATAGCCTATGATACTTGTCTTTGTCTCTCTGACTTACTTCACTTTCTCTGATCATCTCTAGGTCATCCATGTTGCTGCAGATGGCACTATTTCATTGTCTTTTACGCCTGAGTAATACTCCATTGCTACATGTACTACATCTTTATCCATTCCCCTATTGGTGGGACATTTTGGTGCCCTCCATGTTTCGGCTACTGTAAAGAGTGCTGCAATGAACGCTGGGGTGCATTCATTCCTTTTCAAAGGATGGTTTTCTCCAGATACACGGGTTTCTTCTGGGTCATTCCGGGAGTGGCACTGTTGGATCATATGCTAGCTCTAGTTTTACTTTTTAAAGAACCTCCATACTGTTCTCCACAGCGGCTGTTACCAATTTCCATTCCCACCAATGGTGGGTGGAGGAGGTTTCCTTTTACTCCACATTCTCTCCAGCCTTTATGGTTTGTAGCTTTTTTTGATGATGGCCATTCTGACAGGTGCAAGGAGATACCCTGTAGTTTTGATTTGCTTTTCTCCAGCATTTCGCGATGTTCAGCATCTTCTAAACAGTTTGAGATCGGCTTCTTGAAAGTCTGCCCTGTTTTGACATCTTTTCCAACTACCTACTGCAGGACATTTCTTAAAGGCAGGTGTCATTTACAGCCCTGCAGGCCTTGTGAATATTAAGTGTCCATCAGCACTGGTTGGAAGCTGTTGTTATCAGAAGTGGCCACACAGGCAGCAGCATTTTTTCATGCCCAATTCTGCTTCCTTGGGCAGCCAGAGCCCTAGAAGTTGTGTTTCTAGGTTCTAAATTGGAGTGGAAAGTGCCTGAACCAACATGGAAGGGCTTGTGTCCCATTACTTTTTTTCCCTTACCTATCACTCTCCGAACAAATCTTAAGCCCAGCAAATCGCTGATGCTGAGGCTGCTGTCGTGTGTAGGTGGAGCGACTCTAAGGAAGGAGCTTGGAAGTGGAAACCCTACCACCAGGCAACATGGAGACAGGGTGACTTTCCAAAGCTCTTCCAGCACAGAGCTGTCCAGCATTTGTGGGCAACAGTAGGCTTGGTGTGGGTGGAGGAGGGCCAGCCTGGATCTGAAGAGTCAGGTTCCATGCACTAAGGACGAGGCCTTGCGGATCCAGGGAAAGGCTCATTTGCATTCCCATCCTTCCACCTCCCTCAGCCAGGAACAGTCCACCCTTGGGACCCACGCCTGCTCAGGCCCATCGGACGTGACACCAGCGTAGCCCGTTAGGATAGAGGGGTCGAGGATAGGCAGTTGTATTTTTTCTTATCATGGAATTCGTATTTTCTACTGGAGCACAGTTTATTTACAATGTGTTTCTTTTATGTCACACCAGTTGACACTAGTTTTACATACACATACACCTTATTCTTTTTTGGGTTCTTTTCCCATATACGTTATTACTGAGTGTTGAGCAGAGTTCCCAATGCTGAACAGTAGGTGTGTGTTAATGATCTATTTTATATGTATACTAATGTATATGTTAACTCCAGCCCCCTAATTTATCCCTCCACCCCACCTTTCTGAATACCTAAATATTTTTAAATATTAGACTAGATTAGAATGGTAAGACAGGAAGAGGGCTAAGAGTACTCACTCTTCTTTCCTCTTCATGTTCTCTCTTGCCTGTTGGGCTTTGGTGAGAATAAACCACTGGAGGTTTGCTGGATCACAAAGCACTGGGATGTTAAAATGCCCAAGTTCATGCAAGCTTGGGGCATATCTGTCACTGTAATAAAGTATACATAAAAGGAAAAATCAGCCATCTCTCCAACTCCTAAGTTCCATCCCTGAAGGAATGGTTTTATTAGTCTGATTAATGGAAAAGGAATTCATTAGGAAAATCTACCTTAAAGGTAGAGCAAAACTGCCATGAAGTTTTGCTGTCCCCAAAGAGAAACATTTTATCAGGATGACCATATCCTTCCTGTGGCCTTCCTCATCTGTAACATGGGGGCAGAAACCCACTCCATGGTGAGGTTCTGAGAGCTAAAGAGAGATAATGCATTTACGTTCCAAGCACAGTGCTGGAAATGCACACTGCTGATTTCACATTAGTTTAATCCTATAGTTTTCCACAGGACTGACTTGCCCTGTGAGTGGCAATGTATTTACAGAATGTTCAAGAAACTCAATCTTTCTAATCCTCTGATGTTGACTTTACTCATGTGTAAAAAGTGTTGCCAATGGAGGTAGTAACATTCCTTTCTTTAACTGCTAAGAATCACATACAGAAATACAAAACAATTTCATGCAATACATATACAACTGGTGTGAGTGAATGAATGAAAGTAACACTTTCAGATACTAACCTGTTAAGGATCATTTGTAAACCACGCAGACTTCGAGGGTGAAAAGGTATTCGACTTTTCAAGAGTCTATTATAGAACACGTCAAGAAGAGAGTAATATTCTTCAAGTGTCAACACTGGCTGTAATTCTTCAATATAAACAACTTGGATGCCACCGAGAAGATAGCTTATTTGGTCCTCCAAATGTGTCAGCCTCCTCTGCAGGTCAAAATAACTCGGTAATCTTTCAAAAAGCTACAGTATTTAAAAAAGGAAAAGGAAGGAATATTTAGTTTTGTTACTTTAAGAGTCCAAATTTAGGAGTCCAATCAATGGTATGAGAAATTCTAACAAGAAAATTTTTTTCCTATAGGGAAAGAAAAAGACTATGGAATGCTATAAATATTAATATTCAAAACAAACCACTGTAAATCTTAGGGACTTTTAGATAGGAACTGAAGGGATTGCAAAAGAAAAGAAATACGTTCCAAATAAAAATAAGTCCTAAGTACTAATATGTAAATATTCAGGTAGAAATCTTAGTTTACACAAATTAAATGGTATAATGAAGGTATAATGAAATAAAGTCTATGTATTTCAACTCCAAGTCTATTTCTTCAGAATTTACTTTAGTTCAACTAAATTCACTTATGAAGCATCTGTAAGTGAATTAAAGCACTAAAATGGGCCCTTGGAGTGTAGAGATTAAGAGTTTGTGCCCCTGTTTGTCAGGGGCTCATTGGTCAGGGTGCAGGGAAACAAAACAGGAATCAGAATTCAGCGTAACAAATGCCACATCAGGGTGAAGGGACTGGAGAGTCAAGCAAAGGTTCCTAAGACATCTGATGTGACCAATAAAAGATAAAGAGGATTTAGAGAAGGTCGGATGCATTGCTAATTATTGGAGAAATACAAATCTTAACTATTACAATGAGGTATCACCTTACACCAGTCAGATGGCCACCACCAGAAAGTCTACAAATAACAAGTGTTGGAGAGGGTGTGCAGAAAAGGGAACCCTCCTACACTGTCGGTGGGAATGTAACTTGGTGCAGCCGCTATGGAAAACATCATGGAAATTCCTTCAAAAACTATAAAAAAGACACATGTACCCCAATGTTCATAGCAGCACTATTTACGACAGCCAAGATACAGAAACAACCTAAATGTCTCCTGACAGGTGAGTGGATAAAGAAGATGTGGTGTATATATACACACAATGGGATACTACTTGGCCACAGTCAAGAATGAAATAACGCAATTTGCAGCAACAAGGATGGAGCTAAAGATGATTATACTAAGCGAAGTAAGACAAAGACAAATACCACAAATACCATATGGTATCACTTATATATGGGATCAATAATATGATGGAAATAAACTTATGAAGCAGAAACAGACCCTCAGACATAGAAGACAAACTTAAGAGTCTGTCTAAGGAAAAGGAGGTGGGGGAAGATAAATTAGCAGTTTGGGGTTAGTATGATAAACTGCTATATAAAATATCAACAAGGTCCTACTGTTTAGCACAGGGAACTAAATTCAGTATCCTGTAATAAGCCATAATGAGAAAGAATAGGAAAAAGGATACATATATGTATATACGACTGGATCACTTTCCTGTATGCCAGAAATGAACACAATGTTGTAAATCAACTGTATTTCAATTAAAAAAAAAGAGCAGAGGTCAGTCGCATGTGGGAAAGTTTTAGGAGAAGAAAAAAGCATGCGCAAACTTGGAAGCATCACGAGGATCCCCTCGGCTGCACTTCCATAGCTGCCAACACCTCTGCTCCCCCCACTCCTGACCCCTGGCAACCACTCATCTGTTCTCTAATTTTATTGTTTGAAGAATGTTATATAAATGGAATCATACAGCATGTAATCGTGTGAGATTGACTTTTTTCATATCGCACAATGGCCCTGAGATCCACCCAAGATCTTGACTGTATCAGCAGTTCATTCCTTATTGCTGAATGACATTCTGCTGCATGGATGCACTGCAGTTTGTGTTTGCTATCATGAACATTTATGTACAGTTTTTGTGTGAGCATACTTTTTCATTTCTCTAGTATAAATGCCTAAGAGGAAGAGGGCAGCTGCCAAACCACATGGTAAGCATGTGTTTATTAGTACTGTAAGAAACTGCCAGACTTGTTTCCAGAGTGCCCGGGCCATTTCACATTCTCAACAGGAATGGATGAGGGATCCTGTTTCTCTGTATCCTTGCCAGCATGTGGTGGTCATTGTTTTTTCACTTTGGCCATTCTGACAGGTGTACAGTGGTATCTCAATGTAGTTTTAATTTGCATTTCTACATGGTGTTTTATGAGCTTATTTGTCATCTGTACGTCCTCTTCTGTGACGTGTGCATTCATGTCTTCGGCCCATTTTCTAACTGAATTATTTTTTATTTATTTATTTTAATCTATTGAGTTTTGAGAGTTGTTTATATATTTAGATACAAAGGGTTAGGGTTAGGATTAGACTTTGTCAGATAGGTGGTTTGCAAATATCTTCTGTCAGATATTTGATATGAATAGATATTTCACAGAAGACATATGGATGGCAGATGTACATGAAAAGATGCTCACTGCCATCCATCATTAGAGAAATGTAAAAACCCACAATGAAATAAGACCACACACCTCTTAGAATGGCTAAAAATAAAAAGATGACCATAGTAGGGACTTTCCTGGTGGTCCAGGGACTGGGACTCCATGCTTCTAATGTAGGGGGTGTGGGTTCGATCCCTGGTCAGAGAACTAAGATCCTATGTGCCATGCAGTGAGATTAAAATAAATAAATAAATAAATTAAAAGATCACCAAAGGAAGTATTGGCAGTTTCTTGAAAAGTTAAAATACCCTAACACATCTGGCCATTCCACATTTAGGTATTTACCCAATAGAAAAGGAAATATATGTTCATTTAAACTCTGTAGATAAATGTTTATAGCAGCTTTATTTTTAAGTAGCCAAAAGCTGACATAACCCAGTAGCCATCAATAAGTGAATGGAAAAACAAACTAATACACATCCACAGGACAGAATACTTTGGGGAAATAAAAAGAATTAATTCTTGATACATGCAATAGCATGAATGAATCTCAAAATAATTATGCCGACTGAAAGAAATCAGATCCTCCCCAACATACGCTGTGATTCTACTCAGATACAAGTCTAGAAATATGAACTAATCTATAGTGACAGAAAGCAGACCAGTGGCTGCTTTGGGAGGGTGTGGTGGGATGGAGGAGAGGGTTTACACAGGGACATGCCCATGATTTGGTGGGTGATGGACGTGCTCACTCTCTTGATTATGGGGATGGTTTCACAGGTATTTACATATGTCATATCTCAGCAGATCATACCCACCAAACATGCACAGTCTATTGTGTCAATTATACACAGTAAATCTGTTGAAAAGAAAACCAAAAACCCAACAGAATGCAGGCCTTTAGGCTGTGCTTTAGAAAAGACTGTAAAATTTTCCAAATAAAAATGGACTTAAAAATCAGTTATCTAAGAATTTAAACTACTGATTATAAAGCATCTGCTCTGCACACAGCTGAAACTATGATTCAAAGTTTTTTTTCAGTTTGCTGACATATTAGCAGTTTTCTGAAACAAAAGTATGTTGAAGACAAATCTCTTTTTTTGTTTGTTTTGCTCTTAAGCTTTTTCTTACTTTTGTCCAGTGGTGATGGACATCCATTGTTCCTAGCATCACATGGCCCACTGCACTCATCCCGGACCGGTCTGTAAATATTATTGTACATCCTGATGATAAAACACAAACCCTTTGGTCACTGTCCAGAGAGGCTTTATTTTTTTAGCACTGTGCAAATAATTACTTACATTTCATGTATCAATTCAGGAGTAAACTTGGTAGAAGTTACTGTTTCATTCAAAGGAACAGACTTAACAATTCAGCTGAGATCAAGCCACATCTACACAGACTTTCAACAGTTTTCCTCTAGAATTTACAGATTTGTATAGCTGTTAAGGGATATGGATTTCGAAAGCGAATGGCAATTGTTTACCTTTTGCATTTTTAAGGGTTTCCAAGTTCTGCTGGGCTAAGCGGCCTAAACTGTGTAGCTGGCTGCAGCGGTGGGCGATGCCCCAGCTCCTCTGCCACCTGGTCCAACAGAGCACACAGGCCCGTTATCACCCGTGTCCCCCCAGAGGGAGGCACATACTCACCCCCACCTGCCTGACTTCTGTGAAAGCTCCAAGTGTAAACACTTTCCTTATAGATCTGAGTTATCTTCAACAATTATGATTTAAATAAAGAAGAACATTTAAGTACTGTGTGATTCTGCAAGCACAGGATAAAGGTGCTGTTACTATATCCAAATAGTCATTTGGTTCAATATAAGAAAACAGTCCTCATAATGACGGCTGAAAGCAAAACAGGCTGTAGCAAAACGGTCACAGAAGTTCACGCACGAGGCCAGATGACCACGCCTCAGGGGGTCCCACGGATGAGCCACACCCCCACCCCTTAGGGCTGTAGCTGTTAAACCTATTTTATAATAAACTTCAGCAAATGATTTCTAAGTTTATGAAAACTTCTTAAAAAGTCATATGGTGATTACAGTTAATAATAATACTGTAATGCATTTTGAAAATTGCTTAAAGAGTAGATCTTAAAAGTTCTCATCACAAGAAAAAAATTTTCCTAGCTTTGTATGACGACAGCTGTCAACTAGAATTATTGTGATCATTTTATAATGAATATGAATAATGAATTATTATATAAAACACTTGGAACTAGTGTAATGCTATATATCAACTATATCTCAATTTAAAAAAATTTAAAAAGTCATGCTATATAACACAGAAGCAAAGACTACAACATTTTTTTTTCTTTCCCTTTCTCTTTTTTTTTTCAGTTGTTCAGTCAGATGTGTCCAACTCTTTGCGACCCTATAGACTGTAGACCGCCAGGCCCCTCTGTCCATGGAATTCTCCAGGCAAAAATACTGAAGTGGGTTGCCATGTCCTTCTCCAGGGGATGTGCCCTCCCCAGGAACTGAACCTGCACTTCCTGTGTCTCCTACATTGCAGGTGGATTCCTTATGTGCTGAGCCATCAGTGAAGCCCTCCTTTTCTCTTTTTAAACTCAAATACCAAACATATGTTGGAGAATTACTGATTTTTTTAATACATTATATGCATATATACATATGGAAAAGTATATTTTTCTTATAAGCCCATTATGTTATTATGCTAAAAAAATTATTATGCTAAAAATATCAGTATCTAAACCTTACTTCACCTTTTTAAATAAGAAATTCATAATGGTTTTCTTAGATAAACATTTGATTAGTTTCATAAAAAGATAATTGAAAATTTAGTGAACGGAATAATTAAAGATGCAAATATTTAACTATTAGAAACCTTTACCAATAGGTAACACAAGTTTATTTTAATCTATAAATCAGGTTTTCTCTTCTTCATTACCTGATATCTGACAGCTGCAACTGATGAGACAGTTCATCTTTTAAACGATCGAGTTCTTTTCTAAGTGGCAAACTATTTTTCAGCTTTTTAACAGCACTTTTCCCATTGTTATCTAACCAGGATCTAGAAAGAAAAAAAAAAGAGATGTACACTTTGCAATACTAACTCTAATGCAAACATTTCTACTATTCAAAGATGTGTTCATTACCTTAAAGCAGCCCTAATGTTAAAGCGAGTTTCCCATCAAACCTTTACCAAGTTATAAGCACTCCTGCCAAGCCTACTTTTAGAGTAAACGCCTACTTCTAAAACAGGCTTCTTGGAGAACCGCCAGCACCTGTTAATCTTGTTTTAGTTATGACAACTTCCTTAGCCTAGCAAAAAATTTAAACTTTCATTACACCAAAGCTTGTTACTAGATTTCCAGAGATGCGATTATTTTTTAAAAATCTAAGATGCTTCAAGGACTTCTCCGGTGGTCCAGGGGTTAAGACTCCATGCTTCCAAAGCAGGGGGTGCAGGTTTGATCCCTTGATGGGGAACCAAGATCCTGCATGTCCCACCCCCCTTGCCCCCAAAAGGCTGAATATTTAGGAATTCCCTGGTGATCCAGTGGTTAGGACTCTGTGCTTCTGCTGCAGGGGGGCATGGGTTTGATCCTGGGTTTAAGGATTAAGATACTGCATGCCCTGCAGTGTGGCCAAAAAATAAAGAATAATAATAATTTTAAAAAGCATTAAAAATAAATAAGTTAAAAAAATTAAACCTCCATTATGTTTACTGCACTTTTCAGAAGGCTCTACTCGGCCTTCACTTATATCAGTCATCTCCATGTCAGGGCAGGGCTACCCCTTCTCCAACTAGAGCAAATGATGTGGTCGTGCAGCCAGACAGTGAAAAAGTCAACTCAGAAGATGTACCGAATGGTACTGGTGTCATTTAAAAGGCACTATTTCCTGATGAAGAAACTTGTGAAGGTGACTCTATGGATTCTAACTGGGTAGATCCAGCTTCTTCCTTGGTCTTCATCTTGTCTATTAGCACCCTGAGTTCTCTCTGCTCACTGCAAACCCTGCCCCCCCCCACCCCGCCCACCTTTCTGTCCAAAGGCTCCCACTGCTCAGACCTTACTAGTCAGTGCCCACCTCCTCCTCCCAAGTGTGTCTGCTGGCCCCTTAGTTTCTTTCCACCCAACTAAGTGGCCGGCTCTACTCTCACATCTCCCCTCCTTGATCTTTCTCCTATAACTACATCATGGGCTCAGCAGAAAAATGTTCTCTTAAATCTGCATTTCTCAGTGAAGTCTTAAAGTCTGCCTAGGGATTAGAGGGGGACAGCTTTCAGAACAGAGCTGAAGGCAGCTGAGGTGGCCTCGTACAGAACAGCACGCTCCACCCGCTCCCCGCTCTCAGGCTGTCTCTCCCTCAGTGTTACAGTGGCCACAGCACAGGCATGCTGGCTCTGGCGCAGGGTCTCTCTTTCCCGAGGGAAGTCTGCACAAACAAGGCCTCGGTCGTGC
This sequence comes from Capra hircus, assembly GCF_001704415.2. Taxonomy (NCBI): domain Eukaryota; kingdom Metazoa; phylum Chordata; class Mammalia; order Artiodactyla; family Bovidae; genus Capra; species Capra hircus. The sequence goes on along the minus strand of NC_030829.1, from coordinate 16,106,995 downwards.
CTGGGAGTGCAGGAGTGGCCGTGGTAGAATAGCAAGCAGACTCCAGGACCAGAGGAACATTTTGGGTGGAGGTGGAGTGGGCCTTGGGAACAGCTGAGAAAGAGAAAGCTCCAGGGAGGCTGGGGGAAGATGGTCTAAAGTGCCCCACCCTCAGGACATCTGACACCCCATTGGACACCTGTCAGTGACAGTCAGGTGTTATGATAATGGTGCAGAAAGGCTCATTTGTCCATCTCAAAAATGCCTGCCAAGTAAACCTTTTTAGGGTTCTTTTTAATAGTCACTTTAAAGGTTGTAGATGTTGTGATCTACAATATTTAAAAACTAATCAAGTTGAGGGAATTCCCTGGTGGTCCAGTGGTTAGGATCCCACACAGGGCACGGGTTCGATCCCTAGTTGGGGAGCTAAGATCCTGAAAGACATGTGGTGTGGCCAAAAAAAGAAAGTCAAGTTGAAACTCCCAGAACCAGTCAAATATTTATCCTGAAGGCCTAACAGTATAAGGAAGACACATCTAGCAAGGAGGAGAGAGATAAGCAACTGGAAGAGAATATATGAGCTTCTATGAGGACAAAGCAAGAGTGAATTACTTCTGCCTGGAAGGTTCTACAGAGCAGGTGTAAGTGACCTGGAACCTGAGAGATGGATCAGGTTTTCCCAGGCAGATTAGTGAGAGGGAAGGGCATGCCCACCAGGCTAGCACACAGGGAACTGTGAGATGAACCAGATCACACAATGCCTGGGGGTGGGGTGGGGCGTGGGATGAGACTGGAGGGGGATGTGCGTGTGTGGCAGAGAGAGAGAGAGATCCTAAAATGTCTTGCACACTGCGATAAGGAACTGGGACCTTGCACTCTTAAGTAAAGGTGTCCTACTTGTTTTTTGGCCGCTGCAGGGATCTTAGTTCCTGGACAGAGGTGAACTCGGCCCCCTGCAGTGGAAGTGCAGAGTCCTCATCACTGGAACGCCAGGGAGTCCCTACATTCCACAGTTTTTTGATTCACTAATTGTGCGCAGTTGTTAATAATTCTTCCTACTCCCCTTTTAAGAATATTGGTAAAGACTTGTCATTTCTGCATGGTGTGTGAGAAATAAGAAAAAAAAATCTTACTTTATGTCATGATTATTAGCTATTACAATTTTTCCATTTTCCCTCATTTATTAAGTGCTACATATTAATTTACTTTAAATTAGGTAAGAAAAAGGATGATTTGTAGACAAATGAATTATCAAGCAAATACCATGTTTCCTTTTGGGACCAAATGTCTTAAAATGTGAACTGAAATAGAATCTTATGATTATATATTCATGACCTGATTTTTGGAGTTCTTACATTTAATGTATAAAATTTAAGTGGCCTAGTTTAACAATTTTTGTGTTTTGCTTCTAAAGCCTGAGACAAAAATGAAGGTTCTACAGTTGGCATTTATCTATCTATGTAGACATTAGATCTATCTATGTGATAGTTTCAGGTGAACCATGAAGGGACTCGGCCACACATATACATGTAGTCATTCTTCCCCACTGAGGACTGCAAGATCTGTTATAAACAAGGCTAAAACATGTTAAAACATGTAATGCTGTATCATTAATTTCATTTGCCAAAACTAAGAAAAGCTATATAGCTAATAATTGTCTGACAATATACATAGCAGTGGACACTGCATTTTGTCAATAAATTAGAATGTTAAATTTCCACCGACTTCAATTTCTAAAACAATGGTTTACTCAATTTATGTTATCTTCTTTGAGAGAAGACAAGTTAAAATGACATGATTTGAGCTAGTGCTGGTAATTATTGGGCTTTCCTGGTGGAGCAGACGGTAAAGAATTCATAAGAGCATCAGTTTTAAAAAATGTATACCTATGGAGAAAATCAAGGATTCATAGTAACACAACTCATCTACACTCAGGAATTTTCCTTAAGATAATGTATCTCCTACTAAAACAGCAGATACTTTTATTAAGTCAACACTAGTGAAACTAACAGAGGCACTGTTCCAAAAAAAAAAAAAAAAAAACCCCCAAAAAACAGGCCCTTTACATTCATTGCTGAGTCACTTCTGCTGCCCTCTTCTGTATTAAGCTACTTTACACTTCCATATTAAACCTTGAGTTCTCCATACTGTGCCTACAGCACTCCACAGTCACACTTATTTAACAGTTCTTTAATTCAGTGTTAATAAAAATGCTAGACAGGTTTTATGAATCTGTGAAGCAGATTAGTATTAGAAAGAGAGATGATTAAAACATAGTCCCTACTCTTAAAAACTCATTATCTATTAATAGTATAATATAACCTAAGAGAGTCTTTTATTAAAGACTCAAGAATTTTACTGGATGAACTACATACAAGGAAGGAAATTATACTTGGCTTGGACAAGGAACCAGTGAACCAGCAGTTATCTTGGGGAACTGGCTTTTCCCAGTTCCAATCTTTCTTCATTAGTTTGCCAGCTGACTAACTCTGAGTTCAGGGTCCCTGGAACAGTCTTTTCACAATGGTTACATATTTAGCACCCCACTCCAGTACTCTTGCCTGGACAACCCCAAGGGCTGAGAAGCCTAGTGGGCTACAGTCCATGGAGTCACAAAGAGTTGGACACGACTGAGCGACTTCACTTCACTTCACTAAGCCTCTTGACTTAACGGTGCAACAAATCTTATTCTTGCTCTTTTGCCCCGACTTATCCAATCCCACGTTTTTCTATACTGAAAGGTATAGGTAACACATTCCCAAGCTTTGGTTCATCTGGACACACTGTGAGGAATACCCTCTTAACGGTGTAAAGCGGAAGCATCACGGGCTGGAACCCAGTGCATGTAAGGCTGAGACATAGCTCATACTCAAAACAAAACAATTTTCAGTGTCTGGTATCAAGAGGCGAAAAAAAAAAAAAAATCAAATACCATTAGAAGTATTCTGGCCACTTTGAGTAGGAAGTATGAAATATCTTTTTTGTAATGGTTACTGGGTTAACTATATTGATTGCATTACTTTTCTGGAAAATTAAACTTTTATTTTTTCAATTTAAATTTTTTTCTTTTGGATTCACTACACAGCATGTAGGATCTTAGTTCCCCAAGCAGGGACTGAATCTGTGCCCCCTGCAGTGAAAGCTCAGAGCCTTAACCACTGGATCACCAGGATCTCAGACTATAATTTTAAACATAAACAACAGGTAAGTAAAAACTCCTACATACGTTAGGGTTGTTTCCGTTCTCCAGACTTGCTCGAGGTCTTCATCAGGGTCCTTGAATCCAGTAAAGGAGTAGTAAGACTTGTCCCATTTGATGGGCCTGTCAGATGTCCTTTTGGCCTCTTTGAGAGGCTGGGAATGCACATTAGTATTCAAGCTTTGGACATGTTCAACAGATAAACTGCAGGAGTTGAGAATATATAATACTGTGCTTAGCAGATCTCTGGTGTGCAAAGTAAATTTGACTGCTCGAAATCCTAGAGAATATAATTCCCCCAAACAGTTAATACAGATGATTATTTGCTTTACTTTAAAAACATTTTTTTCATACAACATTTATAGAATCAAAATCTTTTAAAACACTCCATTACCAATTAAAATTTATCCTACTAAAAAATCATCTGTAAATGGAAAATGATGTCCCTTCTTCAGAACTGTACCATACTATCTCGATCTTTATGAAGTTCTCTGTCAGCTCCCTTTTCTAGTCTGGCGCCAGTGACCCCGGCCCAAGAAGAGGATTGAGAATATTTTTCAATGCTGTTCATAAACTGTATTTCTACAGTCTAAGGAATGAGAAAGTTCTATAAGCAAGTGTCCACCAAAGACAGTCTCCAGGGCTAAGGCCCAGGGGAAGGGCAGAGGCAGGGGAGGCTACCTGGGGACAGTGGTTTGTGGAGGGGGCCAATCCAGTCTCAGTGGCCACAGAAACTCATCTCAAATTTTCTCTATGATTAAAAGTGACTGTGCTTATACTCCCCTGTCCCCATCTTGTGACTCAGTATTTTCAGAAGTGACTCAAAATTCCCTAATTTTTTAAAAGTCAGCACTTCACAATCTGATTTTAATACACGTAGCCACTGTGCTCAGACTAGTAATCTAACTTGTTAAATCAGCAACAGGAAATCTACTGGGTTCCCTCGCTACTTATTGGTTATTAAACTTGGCAGCAGTTGAACGTGTATCACTTTTCAATCAACATTCCCATCAGGTACCATTATTATCTCGTTTGAAATGTGAAGAAGCCCAGGCTCAAGGGGTTAAGAATAGTGAGTGAGGGTTTACATCTGAGCCGACACCAGGCCAAGCATTTTCCCCACTATAAATAACATGCTGACCCCTTTTTCTTTAAAATTTTTTAAAAATTGGTTTTAAAAATTACGTAAGTATTATATAAGTACATCCATACTGTAAAATGATACATATAAAGTAAAAGTCTCCTGTTGACAGGCACACAATTTTACTAGATACAATCCTATTAACAGTCAAGTACACACTGCCTTACATGGTAGCTACTAGGCATATGTGGCTATTTAAAATTAAATTGATTAAAATGAAGTTAAATTTAAAATTCAGTTCCTGGTCACACTAGCTCCACTTCAAATGCTCAGGAGCCATATGGGGCCAGTGCCAGCTGTACCAGACATGCACACACACACACAAGTGACATCACTGCAGAAGGTTCTCTGAAATAGCACTGCTCTAGGCCTTTCCTATGTGCTTTGTATGTGTGTTACCCATGACATACACACTTAGGTCTTTGCACACACACACCCCTATGGTGTGAACTGCTCCATTTAAACATATAAACTCAGCTGTGTCCGATTCTTTGCAACCCCATAGATGGTAGCCTGGAGGTTCCTCTGTCCATGGAATTCTCTAGGCAAGAATACTGCAGTGGGTTGCCATTCCCTTCTCTAGGAGATCTTTCTGAGCCAGGGATCGAACCCAGGTCTCCTGAATTGCAGCCAGATTCTTTACTGTCTAATCTACCAGGGAAGCCCCATATAAACTACACCATTCTGCATGTATTACTTTGAACTTGCTTTTGTTATTTAACCCGGGGGACTCCTCCATATCTGTATGTATATGTCAATCGCTTTTGTTTTAGTAGTGCTATGCTAATCCACATAATGAATGTAGCACAATGTATTTTACACTTCTGAAACTGATGGGCATAACAATTGTTCTTAATTATTCACTGTTCCATTCAAGGCTGAAGTGTGCTTTTTTTCATGTCTTTGCCACTGACGACAGTCATCACAATCTAGATTGTTCTCAGAGATACCTATTCTGCCTGCCACACAGATTTACAGAGCCTAGAACATGCAAACTAAGAAAGAGTTTTTAGTAGAATCATTGATGGTAATCTGAGAGAAGTGCTGGTAGAATTATTCTAGGTGGTGAAAGAGGAAAGGAAACCCCAAATTTCTGTAGCTGAGGTTCGGAAGAAATAGTTTATCCTCAGAAGAGACGAGTCAAGGAATAAATCTCAATTTCTCTCCTAATTTACCAACTCCATTAATCACTTAATTCAATGTAAGAGCTGCTACATAGTTTGGAATGCCTGAGCCAGACTGCACTCATCCTTTATTGGGAATATTATCTAATTAACTCAATTTGCATTGATTACTAAGGCTAAACATTTTTACATGCTTATTGGCTACTTGTTGTTCAGTCATTTAGTTGTGTCCGACTCTTTGCAACCCCATGGACTACTGTAGCCCACAAGGCTCCTCTATCCATGGGATTTCCCAGGCAAGAATACTGGAGTGGGTTGCCATTTCCTTCTCCAGGGGATCTTCCCGACCCAGGGATGGGACCCTCATCTCCTGCTTGGCAGGTGGCTTCTTCGCCACTGAGCCACTTGGGAAGACCCATTGACTATATATGGGTATTATTTCTTGAAGTAGCTAGACACTGTTTGCCAATCTTTGTAACTAAGCTACTCTTCTTTCTGACACCTAAAAACTTATATTCTAATGTTATCTTTTTCTCACTTATGCTATGTTTTCTCTCATCTCTTAATTATTTTTCATAATCTATTTTTATTAGGAAATGGTTCAAAGTTAACCATTAACTGAAAGTAGAGGATTTTTCTCTTTACTTAGCCAAAGCTGACTACAGCTACTTGTTTTAGCATTAATTCACAGAAAACTCTTAGTAAATCTTTAAATTGTTTTAAAGTTCATTCTAAAAAAGTTATTTCCTCAAGAATGACAAAAAGCATGGATGTTTAGAGAATAATGAACCCACATTTACCCTTAGTTGTAAGTATTACTGGGGCTTCCCTGGTGGTTCAGAAGGTAAAGATTCTGCCTACAGTGCAGGAGACCTGGGTTCAATCCCTGGGTGGGGAAGATCCTCTGGAGCAGGAAATGGCAAACCACACCAGTATTCTTTCCTGGAGAATTCCATGGACAGAGGAGCCTGGTGGGCTAGAGTCCATGGGGTCGAAAAGAGTTGGACATGCAAAGCAGTGACAAAGGACCAAACAGAAAGCTGTATATTAAGACTGATCAGATTTTAGAAATAGTATGAGGCTGGGGTTAGAGAGTTCAAAGACCCTTATTCTGTCTCCATGGTCCTGGGACGTTACTAAGTTACAATTGGGCAAATACTAGGTACCTTACAGGGTGCTTTGAGGACTAGGTAAGAAAAGGTAAGCTATACTTTAAAAAAGCTATAAATTGTCATATACACATTTAACACTTAAACAGCACTGAAATAGGAAGGGGACAAACAGAAATGTTTTAGTTTTCTAGTCAAAAAAGTTTAAACATTCCAAGTGGCTCATCCACACTGCCATATATAAAATGGCTAGTGGGAAGCTGTGTATAGCACAGGGACTCTCAGCTCTGTGCTCAGTGATGACCTAGAGGGGTGGGATGGGGATGGGGTGGGGGGAGCTCAAAGGGGAGGGGATGTATGTCTACATATAACTTATTCACTCTGTTGTACAGCAGAAACGAATACAACATTGTAAAGCAACTATCCTTAAGGGAAAAAAAAGAGGCTCATCAAACAGAAGTAGCCAGGAATAAAATCTAACTCCAGGAAAACACTTGATTAAATGATATTACTTTCTACGACAAGGCTTCACTCCAAAGGTCTTCTAGCAACTTTTAGACAGATTGAACTCATACCAAATGATGCCTGCAAGGGTGCAAGGGACATATGAGAAATAAGAAATGTACCAGAAGTGCTGAAGTGTTCCTGGCCATCAGAGGGATTCTGATCTGTTTCTCTTACATAAAACACAAGCTGGGTTGGTTTCAAAGACTTGAAGCCTGGTTTCTGAAGGTTTTCTAAGTAGGCACTTAATCTCTTAAGGGAATTTTCATTGACTTCCTGGAAAAAAAAAAATTGAGATATTTATGTACAAAATAGACAAGGAAACATCAGAAATTATATCCCAACCTTTTAAACACACTATCGAGTGTATTAAAGAATTTAGTATTAAAAAAGGTTGGGATTTCATAGCTCCTTGGTACAGGATAAAATTGGATCCATACCTCACAACATGTAGCTCCACAGAGCAGAGATGTAAAAAAAAAAAAAAAATGTAGCTACAAAAGTATTAGAAGAAAGCATGGCTGAGTTCCTTTATAAATGAGATGTAGAAAAAGCCTAACTATGACGAAATATCTCAATTAATAAATGATTGATAAATCCAATTACATAATAAAAACTTAATATAGTACAAGGGACTGTATTCGATATCTTGTGATAAACCATAATGAAAAAGAATATAAAACACATATATATGTATAACCGAATCATTGTGCTATATAGCAGAAATCAACACATTGTAAATCAACTATACTTCAATTTTATTTTATTATTTTTTTTATACTTCAATTTTAAAACAAGCTTAAAAAAAGAACACATAAAAAACTACACACACACACACACAATTCTACAGACAAAAACCAACTCTCAGCTATATTGGGTTGGGGGTGTGATGATTTACTAACTAGAAGGATTTACAGAACTCAGAAAAGCTATTATACTCACGGTTACACTTTATTACAGCAAAAGGATACATTTAAAATCAGCAAAGGGGAAATGTGTGCAGGTGGAGTCCAGGAGGGACCAAGCTCAAGGTTCCAGTTGCTCTCTCCCAGGGACGTTGTACAGACAGTGCTTAAGCTCCCGGCAAGGACATGTGACAACATCAGAAGCGCTGCCAACCACAAAAGCTCACTCAAGCCTCGGGGGGCCAGGGCCTTTACTGGAGCACTATGTGCCCATGTGACTGACCTTAGTTATTTGTCTCCAGCCTCCCCAGAGGGTCTCAGACATGAGAAATTATGCATTTCACCATAACTCACATTGTTAGGATAAACTGTCTGGTGTGGCCCAAGGCTTTGGGCACACAGAAACATTCTTATCAGGCAAGGATATCCCAGGGCTCAGAGCTCATCTCCCAGGAGTGAAGAGCCAGGACTGAAGCCAGGCATTTCTTTGTAACAGAACAACCCAAGTCTGCCGAGTTCACGTTTTACGGCACATAAAAGTTTTAATTAAAAAAAAAAAAAAAGGGTATATTGGTAGAGGACAGAAATCATCACCTAGTATTAAGCTTAATTTTTCCACACACATTGGATTTAAAAACTGTAAATTGTGAAACATTAAATTATATTCATGTATGACATTCCCAATAATTTGTATTACTTTATTATATCTCCAAGGTAGTGGATATTTTGCTGTTGATTCAGTTTACTAATTAGTTAAAAAGGATCTAATTTCTAACAACCAATATAACAACCATCATAATCAGAGTATTTTCCTAAAGCAAAGAAGTAAAACTGATTTATTTTCCATGGTAAGTAGAAAAAGGCAATACAGTAATGTTCTAATTTTCAAGAGTTTTAAATTCCTTTTCATGTTAAACCAGTCATCAGTCTAAGGAAGATAAAAGGAACCGATGAGATAATTTCAAAGCATTTGGTTCTGTAATATATTATCTAATGTTAAAAAATACTGGTGTTCCTAATTAAGTTTATCATGAGTTATTTTTCACATCAGTTTGTATTCCTTGAGCACACATGAACTGATGGTACAGGGAAGTGGACCAATAGCAGGCAACTATTCAGCCACTGAAAAACCTTCCCTATGCTGCTGCTAAGTCACTTCAGTCGTGTCCGACTCTGTGTGACCCCACAGACCGCAGCCCACCAGGCTCCTCCGTCCCTGGGATTTTCCAGGCAAGAATACTGGAGTGGGTTACCATTTCCTTCTCCAATGCATGAAGGTGAAAAGTGAAAGTGAAGTCGCTCAGTCATGTCCAACTCTTCGAAACCCCACGGACTGCAGCCTACCAGGCTCCTCCATCCATGGGATTTGCCAGGCAAGAGTACTGGAGTGGGGTGCCATCACCTTCTCCGAACCTTCCCTATATCAACCTTAAAAAAGGGACTGATTATAGTAACAGAGGCCAGCAGTGGTCTTTTAGACCCTCAATTTTACTTTCAAAACTGGTATGGAAAACATGATTACTCATACACAGAGTTTACACAGTACTTTTTTTTTAAGTGGACCATTTTTAAAGGCTTTATCAGTCTGTTACAATATTGTTTCTACTTTTATGTTTTGGTTTCTTGGTTGTGAGGCATGTGGGATCTAAGATCCCCCACCAGGGATCAAATCCACATCGTCTGCATTAGAAGGTGAAGTCTTAACCACTGGAGCACCAGGGAAGTTCCTAAATGATATCTTTATTGCCTGCCAGAAATATGAGACTTTCATAAAAGAACAATAGCGTTAGTTTCAGTTTCCAGTGCCTACAGTTCAAAGCATTGATTATACCACTATGACAAAAACAAACCCAATTTATAGAACTTTCTGTATTACACTGTAGCAAAGGTAAATAAACAAACGTAGACTCAACTTTAAACATAAAGAAAAATAAATATTTACCCTTTCCCTGGGGTGCTGTCCAAAGAAATCTGGATGTACAGCAAAATAAAACGGCCTCAAGGCATTGACTGCTTCAGCTCCTGATAAAGCTCTTGATAACAGAAAGCAGTATGGAAATATCTTTCCTGGACATAACCTTTTTAAAAGATATGGATTTATTACTCACTGGATCACTGACACAGACACAAATCCCCCATGATTAAAGTAACAGTATGGAAAACATCATAGAAACAATATAGAAACCAGAGTGTAAAGCTTTGTGGTTTTCTGAAATCTACAGAAGAGTAGATTTCAGTGAGTGATACATGATTTCTATAAACAGTGGTTATAAATTTCTGATGTAATATCATAAGATAATATTTAAAAATAATAATAAAACTTCCTCTCAAAAGCCTACCTTGACATGTAAACTGGCTTCACTGCAAATGATGACAATTTTCTGTATCATTTTTCTTTTTCAGATTAAAAAAAAAAACCCAATATCCAAAATAATAATATTTATTTTAAAGTGAAAATAGTTTGAGAATTGTAATGCTTCATAAGAGATATAAAATATCTTTTAGTTCATTTCATCATTACCAGCATGCTAAAATTTTCCAGTTAGATACCTTGACATCTCACTCTCAAATTTTGGCATAACTCACCTGGGAGTGTTTTTTTAAAAAAGTTTTAAATCCAAATGAGATTATTTGCAATTTCTGGGGAGCACTTTCATGACTTCTATTTTTGAATGTAATAATTTACCTTTTTCACTCTATAATGGGCTGTGAAGTGAAGCGAAATGAAAGTCGCTCAGTTGTGTCCGACTCTTTGCAACCCCAGGGACTGTAGCCTGCCAGGCTCCTCTGTCCATGGGATTTTCCAGGCAAGAATACTGGAGTGGGTTGCCATTCTCTTCTCCAGGGGATCTTCCCAACCCAGGGACTGAACTCAGGTCTCCTGCACTGCAGACGGATTCTTTCCCATCTGAGTCACTAGGGAAGTCCCAATGGGCTGTGCAGAAGTCTCTAAATGCTGTGCCTGTTTTGGTCTCCTACCTTAGATGCACTGAGTCTTTGGGGAAGTTCTCTACTTCTACAGTGACTGAGGGACTTCTCTGGTGGTCCAGGGGCCGGGACTTGGTGCAGACCCCAGTGCAAGGGGTCCGGGTTTGCTCCCTGATCAGGGAAGTAGGTTCCACATGCACAGCTAAGATCCCGTGTGCAGCGAGGAAGGCCTGGCACAGCTAAATAAATACATATTTTCAAAAAACAAAATGATATTATAGGATCATTTCTGGAGAGTAATAGGAGGCAAGGTAAGTAAATGTTAGTGACAGCTCTTTTCCTCTGAGTTTAAGTCCCCATTGCCATATGTGTGATGGACGCTTTAGCTATCCTGCCAGCCTCTCAAATTTTAAATGTCTTAAAAAAAGGAGCCGAGGTCACTACTTTTCTTCTAAACTCAGCTTGGATACAAAAAGCAAGGAAGCCGCTGGACAGCGCCATCCAGGACACATTCTTTATTTCTGTCACGGAGGTCCTCTTTTCTTCCTGTTGCCAGTGCAGAACCTCTCAGACCTACTGTTGCCTGAATTAGCTCACCAGCCCCACCTCATCTTTAGTCCTGAAGTCTTACTTCTTCTCACTTTACAGTGTCCTTTGGAACCATTCCTTCTTTCCAGCAATGGTCACCACAAAACTGGACTGCGCTGCCTCTGAATCAGTATTCTGTTTCTTTTCCCTAACCATGTTGTATACAGGTTGGAGTGAAGTGAAGTCACTCAGCCGTGTCTGACTCTGCGACCCCATGGACTGTAGCTTACCAGGCTCCATCCATGAGATTGTCTAGGTAAGAATACTAGAATGGGTATACAGGTTAATTTTTCTAAAATCCCACTATCCTTGGATTCCTTTCGGAAACACCTTTGATGGTGTTTCAACTCCTGCAGAGTAAAATCCACTCCTTAGTCTGGTATTTATAACTTCCAATCTATCTTTCCAACTTGATCTTCAAACACTCCTGACAGAAACCCTCAGCTTCAGCCCCACTGGCGATCTGCCTTGTCCTTCCCTTTCTTCTCATGATTTCTAAGCTCTCAGACATCCTCTCTGTTCCCCACTTCCGTCTGTCCAAATTGTACTTACTCATTCACTAATTACTGCAGTCCTAGCGATGTGCCAGGAGGCAATGTGCCCAGTCCTCCAGAACCTTCCCTCTTGTATCCTCATTATAAAGTCTTTCCCTCTTCTAAGCTTTAATAAAACAAACTGTGTGCCCCACATACATGGAACAGAATACCTTAAAATAGAAATGATATGTATTCATCCTTCTCAACTACCATGGCATCCTTGAGGGCAGGAAAAACAGTTCACAGGTATTCACTGCTGTCCGTTATGCTAGTTTGGGTCTGCTGAGAAGCAGAAGTCAAGACAGAAGTAGATGCGCAAGAGAACGACTGGGGAAGAGAGGAAGTAGGGAGACTTCAGACCATGGTTCAGGCCAGACACCTACAGGAGAAAGGGAAGGGAGGAGCCTTGGGGAGGATGTCTGGGGCTGCTGTCCGGTCCCGAGAAGGGTTCAGTCCTGCCAGTGGGAAGTCTTCTAGCCAGTCACCCGCTGGGGGCATCCTGTGTCCCGCTGGAGTGAGCCTGACTTGGTATTCCTCTTCCCCTCAGCCGCTGATGGCCTCAGGGCAAACCCTGAGGTAGACCCAGAGGGGCAGGAGAGCCAGGAGGCTCCCACCACAGGGTCTGGCTAACGTATAGTAAATGACTGTGCAGCAGGTATTTAATGCAAGGAAATAAGAGCAAGAAAAACCAGAGAAACGCTGGGCTGGAAGAAGTACAAGTTGGAATTGAGATTGCTGGGAGAAATATCAATAACCTCAGATATGCAGATGACACCACCCTTATGGCAGAAAGTGAAGAAGAACTAAAGAGCCTCTTGATGAAAGTGAAAGAGGGGAGTGAAAAAGTTGGCTTAAAGCTCAACATTCAGAAAACTAACATCATGGCATCTGGTTCCATCACTTCATGGCAAATAGATAGCAAAACAGTGGAAACAGTGGCTGACTTTATTTTTCTGGGCTCCAAAATCACTGCAGATGGTGATTGCAGCCATGAAATTAAAAGATGCTTACTCCTTGGAGGGGAAGTTATGACCAACCTAGATAGCATATTAAAAACCAGAGACATTACTTTACCAACAAAGGTCCATTTAGTCAAGGCTATGGTTTTTCCAGTAGTCATGTATGGATGTGAGAGTTGGACTATAAAGAAAGCGGAGTGCCAAAGAACTGATGCCTTTGAACTGTCAAGACTCTTGAGAGTCCCTTGGACTGCATGGAGATCCAACTAGTCCATCCTAAAGGAGATCAGTCCTGGGTGTTCATTGGAAGGACTGATGTTGAAGCTGAAACTCCAATACTTTGGCCACCTGATGTGAAGAGGTGACTCCTGATGGTGGGAAAGATTGAGGGCAGGAGGAGAAGGGGACAACAGAGGATGAGATGGCTGAATGGCATCACCGACTCAATGGAGATGAGTTTGGGTGGACTCTGGGAGTTCGTGATGGTCAGGGAGGCCTGGCGTGCTGTGGTTCATGGGGTTGCAAAGAGTGGGACACAACTGAGCAACTGAACTGAAAGCAATACTGTGTTGCTTTATTTTGTGTGTGTGTGTGTGCTGCTTTAGATTGAGCAAAACTGGCACATGAAACTTCTTTTGTAGAGGGCCAGAGAGGAAATATTTTAGGCTTTCAGGGCCATCTGGTTTGTGATGCAACTGTGCAACTCCACTGGCGTAGCGGGAAAGGAGCCACAGGCAAGAAATAAAGGAAGGAGGTGGCTGGGGGCGAATGGAGCTCAAGTGCACACAGACTGTACAGTCAGCTTAGTTGTGAAATCAGTTTAGTAACCCATGACCAACATGAAACACACACACACAAAAACAACCCAGAAAATATATCTCAGAACAGAAAATACTCTGGGATATTATGTGTGGCAAGGTTAACTACGGTTATGAGACTTTTATTTTTATGGGTTAAAGTTAAAATATAGTTTTCTAAAGACTGAGGTCAAAAAAGCCAGAAAACTGTGTCTCTATCCACAGCAACTAGTGCTCACTGCCATCAGTGGCATGGGGGTGAAGGAGTGGGTATCACTGAAGGAAACAGCCCAGGAAGTGTTGTAAATCCCATCCTTCCAAGCTCCTACAGCCTCTCTTTGTATCAGAGCAAGAGGACACAGCACTTTAGCCTGGGTTTCTACAGCTGAACACTACCATCAGCTACCACAACATACAGAATGTCTCAACATCTGCCCAACAACTTTTGGGGATGCTGTCCAGTATCTCACAGCTTCTTTTGTTTCTCTTTTCTTCTTCTTTCAAACCATTTATGTCATAAATTCAGTGAGAGACAGTCTCCCTTTATTGGATAATCCTCATCATAAACTCAATTGGTGGAAACAGTCTGTTCCCCCTAAAAACACTCCTTTTAACAGTGACTATTGGCTGAGACAGTCACGTATCAGTGCATAATTATTTAAAAGTACTAATTAGTGCCAAATGTGTTTTAGTAATCTAAAACTTGACATGTCATTTTTTGGAGGGAGATTGTGCCCTGAGGCATGTGGGATCTTAGTTCCCTGACCAGGGATTGAACCCGTGTCTCCTGCATTCGAAATGTGGAGTCTTAACCACTGGACCGCCAGAGAAGTCCCTGACATCATTTTTATGGAACAGATCCAATTTTATTTTGGTTATATACTTTGGAGCCAAATAAATTTACCTTTTTTGACTGGGCTACCAAGAAGCCAGAAATCTGATATTTGAATAATTGTCTAATCAGTTCTACTTTTTAAACAAATGATCTTTTTCCTCTAGAGGGCATCTGGTTTTCATTTTGATTAACTGTGTATGTGCCTATTACTATGCCAATTAAATTTTACTGAGCTCCTTAAATTCTTTCCTGAAACAGGTAGCATTTAGACTATACATATATAAATAGCAAATATAACGATCAAATGATCTTATTACACAATTTCAGTATAAAGTGGTTTTCTTTATGACAGCAACAGACTTGAGGGCAACATACTAAGATCTATGTCAAGGACAAACTATCTTCTTTTCCTCTTAAACTTTTCATACTGAACTATTTTGAAAGATGGTATCCTTTTCACTTTTTATTCTGAATAGATACTTGGGAGAAAGACATGGATGTTTACATGAATTTTCTTTTTCTTACTCCTGCCCTCCACCATAATACAGACAAAATAGTTAGAATTTGATAAATTATAATAAATTGAAATTAAACACCTAACAGCTTCCACATACTCCCTCCACCTCCCAAATACTAATAACAGATTGAACCACAAAGCTTACCTCCTCACAGGTCTCAGGTGGCAAAACATTTCTGAATATATATGTAGGTCAAGTTCCAGGCATCCATTAATCACTTAAAAAGTTAAGCAGATACCAGTAATGAACAAATGGAATTTGAAATTAAAAGCACATTACCAATTACATTAGCAACCCCCAAAATGAAATACTTAAATTATAAATCTAACAAAATATGTAGATCTATGAGGAAAACTGTAAAACTTTGATAAAAAAAAAATCTGAAATCTGAAAAAAAAAAAAAAAAAAGAATGAAATGGAGAGATAGTCCATGTTCATGGACAGACAGCAAGACTCAATTTTGTCAAGATGTCAGTTTTTTCCAACTTGATTTAGAGATTCAATGCAATCCCAATCAAAATCTCAGCAAGTTATTATTTTGAAATAAGATATAACAGTTTATATGTAGAATAAACAGAATAGCCAACTCAACACTGAAGAAGAATAAAGTTGGAAGACTGACACTAATGGACTTCCAGACTTACTGGAAAGTTACAGTAAGTAACTGGTGAAAGGATACACAAATAGATTAATGGGACAATAAGACAGCCCAGGAACAGATCTCAAGAATATAGCCAACTGATCTTTGACAAAGGCACTACTATGGAGCAATGATAATCTTTTCAACAAATGGTGCTGGAACAACTGGACATCTACATGCAAAATATTAATCCAGTCATACAATTTACCCACTTCACAAAAATTAACTCAAACTGGATCAAAGACCTAAATATAAAACACAGAACTACAAAATTCATAGACAAGTACCTAGGAGGACAGCTAGATGACCTTAGGTACGTCAGTGACTTTTCAGACACAACACCAAAGGTTCAGTCTGTGAAGGAAAGAACTGATACACTGAATTTCATTGAAATCAAAAATTTTTTCTCTGTGAAAGACAACGTAGAGGGAAAGATAGAACAAACCACAGACTGGGAGAAAATATTTGCACAGGATATACATATCTGACAAAGGACTGCTATCCAACACACACCAAAAATATCTTTAAACAACAGGGAAATGGACAACCTGATTAAAACATGGGCCAAAGATTTGGACAGATACCTCATGGAAGAGGATACACAGATGGCAAGAAAGCATATGAAAATACGTTTCACATCACAGGGCTTCAGGGAAACGCACATTAAAACGATATACTACAACACACCTATCAGAATGGCCAAATCCAAAACACTGACAACAAATGCTGGTGAGGATGTGGAGCAACAGAAACTCTCATTCATTGCTGGCGGGAATGCAAAGTGGTACAGCCATTTTGGAAGGCAGTTTGGAAACTTCTTACAAAACTAAACAGACTCTTACCATATGATCTAGTAACCACACTCCTTAGTATTTATTCAAATGAACTGAAAACATGTCTACACACAAACCTGCATACGGATGTTTATTGCGTTTTTATTCGTAACTGCCAGATCCTGGAAGCAACCAAGATATCCTTCAGTAGGTGAGCGGATAAACTGTAAGTACATCCAGCTAACTGAATATTACTCAGTACTGAAACAAATGAGCTCTCAAGCTATGAGGAGATATGGGAGGAATTTAAATGCATATAACTAAGTGAAAGAAGCAACCTGGGAAGATTATATACTGTATGATTCCAACTATATGCCATTTTGGAAAAGGCAAAACTATGGTGACAGTAAAAAGACCAGTGGCTGGCGGGGAGGGAGGGATGAATAGGTGAAGCGCACAGGATTTTTCGGGCAGTGGAAGAACTTTCTGTAGTACTATTACAACTGTCGATATAGATCATTATATATTTGCCCAAACCTATGAAATGTACAACGCTAAGAGTGAACCCTAATGTAAACTATGGACTCTGGGTGATAATCGTGTCAATATAGGTTCATCGGTTGTAATAAATGTACAACTCAGGTGTGGGACGCTATGTGTGTGTAGGGAGGAAGTGGGAATCTGTACTTTGCTCACTTTTGTTGTGAACCTAATATTGCTCTAAAAAACAAAGCTTTTTTTTAAGTTTAAACAGATAAAGGGGAAACATGATTTTAATCACATGAACTTTTCCAATAATTCAGAGCTTCAGCAAGAATTTCAACTATACTAGAGTTCCCATGTCAACTGATCGAGTGACTTTAAAAACTCTGAGCAATCTCTTATTAAAGTCTTGAAATGACTTATTATTCACATGATAATTACCAGGTAAAAAAAAAAATCCTTTCTCCTTTCTTCCCCTGGCTTATGAAGCTCGGAGCTTTCTACACTATTCCATTCTTAATAGCCATGTGGAGCAGCATATTCCCTCAAAACAAACGACCACATGGCTCAAGTCCTATTCTGTCAAAATTTTAAGCACTAAAAATGGTTTAAAAATTTTAAGTTGATGTTTGGTAGAAACCAACACAATTCTGTAAAGCAATTATCCTTCAATTAAAAAATTATAAATTAATTTAAAATAAAAAATGCTTTCATAATGCAGTTAATATATCTGAACCAAGGCAATGTAATGAAGCATAACTGCCACTAACAGAAGACGTATTTTAAAGAAAAGTTAAGAATTACCTACTTAAAAAGTGCATTTGCAAACAACAGTGGATGCTTCCATTTATTTTCTGGTTGACTGGTGTGGCAAGACCCTCTTGGATACAGAATGTGTTTATAGGCATTCATTTAAATGTTTAAAAAGGTTTTACTTAACCATTCACCTTGCTATTTTGTTTGTAATAAATTCAGATACTAGAAATATTCCTACCATTTGGAAGATATCTGAGATTAAATGGAGACAAAATGAGGGAAGAAGAATCATTTTTATTCAAGTTTCATTGCTGTCCATGATGGACTGAATTCTTACCACATCGTTAGAAAATTAACTCAACAGGACTTTGCTGGTGGTACAGTGGATAAGAATCTGCCTGCCAATGCAGGGGGCATAGGTTCAATCCCTAGTCTGGGAAGATGCCACAAGCCTTGGAGCAACTAAGCCCGTGTGCCACAACTACTGAGCCTGCGCTGCAACTACTGAAGTCTGCAGCTAGAGCTCATACTCCACAAGAGAAGCCACTGCAATGAGAAGCCTGTGCACAGCAAAGAAGAGTAGCCCCGCTCACCACAACTAGAAAGAGCCGGTGCGCAGCAATGACGACCCAGTGCAACCAAAAGTAAATAAACCAAAGTCACTAAACAATCGCGACTTAGTTAAGAGAGAACAGGTACAGGCTTAAAGTTTGCAAAGAAGAGACCAGAAGACTATACATATCCAACCCCAAACTGGCTCTCTCTAGATGTAGGCTAGGAAGCCCTTTACTTTTTATATTTCCTAGTTTATTTACCATGAACATGCAAAGTATGTTCTTAAAATTAAAAACAAAAACAACGCTGCTGGCATACAAAATTAAACAACAAAAATGACATGTGTGTTGTTCACTGAGTATTTAAGACAGGCCCCTGGCCCTGGGAAACCTGTCCAGTGACAGCCCTGGACTGGGGTCCCAATGGAGTTCAAGAAGAAAAGAGTCCTTCACATTCACATATTAAGAACATTTATGCCACTTAACTGCAAAGATGGTAAAATGAGCGAAAACTGTGGATAAGAAATGAGGAATAATACTCTAGAGGCATATGGTCACCCAAGAACACGAATGGGAAACAGATGAAAATAATAAGCAGCCACACTCTAACCGCTATGCTTTTTCTTGAAAAGTCCTAAGTACTGAACAATAGAAAGCACATAGGCCTCCCATTGCAACAACGTGCCTGTTTTAACAGTCTGTGGCAGCAGTATCTTATAAGTTCAAGAAATCACAATGCCTCCATCTGATGTGCAACATAGGGGATCCAAGTTATGCTCTGCAGCCCACTTTCCAGAGCAAGACAACAAAACAAACAAAACAAGGACTTCCCTGGGGTCCAGTGGTTATGAATATGACTTCCGGGGTAAGGCAGGGGCACAGAGAGAAAATGCCAAGTATCACATGAAGAATTTTAGATTCTGATGAGCTGTTGAAATGATAATTTATTGATTTCACTTGTTTCTATTTTTATTTTAATTTAAATTTTTATTTTTACTTTATTTTACTTTACAATACTGTATTGGTTTTGCCATACATTGACATGAATCCGCCACTGGTGTACATGAGTTCCCAATCCTGAACCCCCCTCCCACCTCCCACCCCATATCATCTCTCTGGATCATCCCCGTGCACCAGCCCCAAGCATCCTGTATCCTGTATTGAACATGATTTAAAAGCAAAACACAATCTGGTTTTAACTGTGTTTTGTGATTTACCACTAGAAAAATTTAAATTACATCTGGGGCTCATACTGTATTTTTATTGGATGGCACTGATTTAGGCCAACTCAAGGCAAATTTAAGTGACCATGACACTGCTGGGGAAGGCAGTCTGCACGATGGTTAGGGAGGCTGGAGTCTCCGAGCACGCATGCTCAGTTGCGTCCTTCTCTTTGCAGGCCCATGGACTGCAGCCTGCCAGGTTCCGTCCATGGAATTTTCCAGGCAAGAATACTGGAGTGGGGTGCTGACCTAGGGATCAAACCTGTGTCTCTTGCATTTCTCGCATTGGCAGGTGGATTCTTAACCACTAGTGCCACCTGGGAAGCACGGAGTCTCTGCAATCCATGTTCAAATCCTGACTTCATCACTGACTAGCTGTGTGAGAACGGACAAGTTGTTTCACCTCCCTGAGTCTGCTCCTCATCTAATAATTGAGACAGATGATCTAAGAGCAGTCTGTTCTGCTACCAAAAAAAAAGTTTCTTTAATGTGAATTAACATAGCTTATGTGCATCTGGTCAGCAGGGGTGAGAAGTTATATCACATGCATTTTCCCCACCATGTTAATGATTTGAGATCATCAGTGGTGGGCTTTCGCTATTACAGAGAAAGTTTTAGCTGTAAACAAAACCCTGAAAAAAAACCCCTGAAAACCCTTCAGCAGTTCCTTCCTTCCGTTTAAGAAGCAGACGGTGAGTCGCTTCAGGTACCTTTGCATTTTCCACTTCATCAAGCAACCTGGGGAGCTGCAATAGCACAAATGAGACAGCTAGAGATTCCCACATGTCTTGTTTATTGAGAGGTGTATATTTTTTTGATGAACCTTGATTAGTATATTATCTTAAAGAATGTCTAGGTTTCCAGGAATGTGTTTATGTCATAGCAGAAACACTTGCATAACATGCACTGTCATGTCAAACTGAAATAGGAAAACTTTTTATTAACTGAGAGAATACTGTGAGCTAACACAATATTATAGTCTGCTAGGCAGGAGTAGTTAAGTCAGAAACTTTATCTTCATTGTAGAAAATGTCAAGTCACAGAGAAAGACAAATACCATATAATATCACTTATATGTAGAATCTAAAAAAAAAGACAAATGAACTTATTTACAAAACTGAAACAGACCCACAGACATAGAAAACAAACTTACAGTTAACCAGGGAGAAGGGGGGGTAGAGATAAATTAGGAGTTTGGGATTAACATATACATACTACCATATATAAAACAGATAAACAAGGGCCAACTGTATGGCATAGGGAACCATACTTTGTATTTTTTAACAACTTATAAATGAAAACAATCTGAAAAAGAATCACTTTTCTGTACATCTGAAACACAACACTGTAAATCAACTATAGTTCAATTTAAAAAGTCTATTAAACGACTAAATATTTTACTGAAATTTGTCTCCCTTTTATAAAAAGGAAAAATTACAAATCTAATACTAATAAATAAAAAATAATTATAATAAATTACAATTCTAATACTACCAATAATAAGTTTAATACAAATGAAACAACGACAAATATATGTAGCATTGTTGAGCTTTATCTGATGCTCATTAGGCTGAAGTTATCTGTGCTGGATATTTAAGAAAAAATGTTGAAAGACACATTTAAAATGCTGGAAAGCACCTGCTTAGTATAAAAATATAAGTTTTCATGTTAGTAGCATTTCTCTCTTCAAAATGCAAAGGAACTAAAAAAAAAATGCAAAGGAACTGATAGGGATAAAGTCAAGTGTATTGTGCTGTGGCAATTGCCTTTTCAATGAATGAACATGGCTTTTTAAAGACAGTGTTTCGCAACTGGGAGGTGGAGAGGCATTATGAGAGGGAATGTGACTTTTCCTTTTGCCAACAATCCTTCCCTTCCCCAAAGGTGGCCATTCATATTTCTACAGGAAAATGCCCATGTACATAAGAAAGATTTTTACTTAATAATTCTGATAGACACTCAACCAAACTATAATTCTAAGATGTTCATTTCCTATTTAAATCACTGGAAAAAATTATTTCCCATTAGCTCTCCTTTAAGAGCAGGCTCTGACAACTAGGTGATAAGGAAGGCGTGATCAGATCGGGACCCATATTTTGAAAAAACAGGAGGGATAAGAAGGGAAGAAGAGGCTTTCCCGGTGGCTCAGATGGTAAAACATCTGCCCGCCATGCAGGAGACCTGGTTCTATCCCTGGGTCAGGAAGATCCCCTGGAGAAGATAACGGCAACCCACTCTAGTATTCTTGCTTGGAAAATCCCACGGACAGAATAGTTCATGGGGTCGCAAACAATCGGACACGACTGAGTGGCTAACACACACAAGGGAAGAAAGAGAAGAAAAGGAAAACAGGGAATATCCTTTAGGGCAGTGGCTCTCCAAATTCAGGTTCGAGAATCACTGCCTCAAGGCATTCCATCATTTTACGGGATTGAGGGGTCTGTTAGGAAACTTTTAAGCTTTAATTCTTTAAATATATCTGTTCAGTACAATTTGAGGGAAAGATTTTTATATGGTCAATTGTATGCTCAAAATAAAATGAAGATTCTAAGTTTTGCTTGACCTTGTTCTGTTTCCTGTATGGTTAACCTACTTCTTGAGGTTAAAAAAAAAAAAAACTAAGCGGAAATAAGGTTATAGGCCAGCAGGTTGGTACAAGGGCTGCTTGCCTTTTTGCGTGGCATAGATCTTGGATCAGTTCTCATCTTTTCAAGACCAAACATCCAATTTTATCACTTCAGCCAGAAATAAACAGGCCCTGGGAAAATGAAACATAAGAGGCTGATAACTATCACGATCAACTTTTAAATTTACTATGAGAAATATAATTGCTAAGAAGACTAGAAGATTCAGATCTACAGGACCAGCGACACAGAAAATCAAATCACTATCAGCTGACTGAAGGGCAGAGCTGGGTGCTCCCAATTGCAAGTGAGAAATAAGTCCAAAAGGCGGAGGCACCCAGGTCAGCGGCAGGATTCTGGTCTTCAAATTCATACCTGGGCCGATCTTGTCCACATTTCACCTGGCCCACTAGTCCTCCATTTGGAAAAGGCCTCAGGCATGCTACAAAAAGACTAAAACATCCCTCTGTCTTACCACACTTGGGAGAAACTCAGGGCCTTAATTACCCAGCTCATCAACAGGTATTTACCCGAACACTTATGTACCAGGCTCTATCTAAACACTGCAAATAGAAAAATACCAAGATGACTCCACCACTCCAAAAAAGTTACAGTCTAGGAGAGAGGGAGGAATTGGAAAAACAGACACAAGCAGATGATTATAAAACACTGCAGTAAATGAAATGACAGAGCAATGCACAAAGTGCCAAGGGCAACTCCCAGGGACTACACTTAGAATGGCGGGGCTCTGGAAGGCTTTTCCACCGAGCCTGCACCCTCTGCATGGTGGGAGGAAGACCAGGAAAGATGCCCTTCAATTACAAACCTTAGTAAATGGCTGCTGTAATACACATAATAGTGACAAGAGCTTCTATTTCTATTTCATAAAACGAAAATTTCTGATTTTAACCCAAATTCTGTGCTCTTTAAAGTGAGGCATTAAATCTGGGCAGTTTCAAATCAAATTGGGTAGAAATAGATATCTAAATAGGTGGAAAAGTCAAATGATGGGTAGTTTAAAAACTGTTTAAATTACTTTCGACAGAAACCATGTTTGCCACATAGAGGTCTTAGTACTGATCTTTAGTCAGGTAGCAAAATTTTTATTTGAAAGTCATTTCCTTTAACAGGGTTAATATCCTTAGGTTTACTCTCATTTAAACTGTGGCTTTCCTTAGTAACTATCTTCTACTGTTTTAAAAAGTAGTATGTTCTATCAAGGAGAGATAAAAGCAGGCAATTTTTCATTGCTCTTCAGTTTAATACTTCTTAGGGAAGGGAAAAAGCAAAGAAAAAGCAAAAGCAGGAAGCCTTTTAGATAAATTAATAAATTATAGCAAAATATCTAGGTTTTTAAAGCTTTCCTTTCGTATATCTTATGCTCTGAGATTTGAATCATAACATTTTTCTATGATAAGTCAAAGACTTCGGGGAAATACGATAGCGGAAACAAAATCTAAATCGTCTCAAGTTTCTCATTTCAAACAAGTTAAAACAGAAGCGACGCGAGTACGCTGGCCGCTAGCACTGCCTGAGTTCAAAAGTTACCACGTCGAGCTAAGGTGACTCTGACTGCTGCTCAGCCCGCACACCCCCTCCGCCGCACCCCCCTCTCCCCCACCCCGCTTCTGCCCTGAGCAGCCTGAGAGTACAAACGGAGTCCCTTCGGTCCTGCAGCTTACAGTTCTAGCAGGTCTCCTCCGCGAGGGCTTGCTCTGACCTGCTCCACCTCCCACTAGGTATCAGGTGGAAGGACGGTCGCTCCTCCAGGACTGTGCGGGACGCGCTGGGCCACACGGGGGCGCATGCGCACCGGGGCGCCAGCCCGCCCAACGAGCTCGCGCCGCTCCCGCCTGCTCTCGCCCCACCTGGCGACTGGCTCTGACAGGCTCCTACCCCCGGGGCTTTGTGAGCCCCCACCCCTGAAATCTCAACTGCGCGCGTACTGCTCTGCCAGCCCGTCAGCACCCGGCGCCGAGGCTCGCCCGAGAGGAGCCCAGGCTCGGGAACAGGCCGCAGGTCGCGCTCTCATTGGCTGAAACGCGCCAGGCCTTCCTCCCTGGGGCGCCTGCGCGCAGCCCTGGACGCGGGTTAAAACCCTAGCGGTTCTCAGCCCCGCGGTGACGTCGGCGACCCAGTGATCGCTTGCCTTCCCGCAGCGTAGAAGCCCCCAGTCCCTCCGTTTTCTTACCTCCTGGCCTGGAGGGGGCTGTGTGCATTCACCGGAAAGCTTTAGGAGGCGCGAAGGAGCGCTAACGGACATGAAGGACTAGGTGGTAGGGAGTCGGAAGGTGACTGGGCGGTAGGTAGCCAGGCTTGGCCCGAGGGTCGCCGGAGAGGGCAAGCAGGGAAGGGCGACCGAGCGCGCGCATGCGCTGGCTCTGCTCTCCGCCCCGGCCCGGGTCCCCTCAACCTGGGAGGGGAGGAGGCTGGCTTGGCGGATCAGTCCGCCGAGTGCGCGGGTCTGTCGCCTTAGGACGACTCTCACTTGACAGCTCCAGATTTAAAGGTCTTACTGAGTGTCCTTTGACTTCCTTTACACAAATACCAATGAAAACAATTTATTATCTCCGATTTGCATTTTTGACTTTGGCCCCTTCCGTATCTAGATGTTTTGAAACCTTGAGCATTCTCCACCGTCAGTTTCGGGTTTTTACTGTTAGCTGTACTTCTCTTCTATGGCTTTGGTTATTCCCATAAACTGCCACAGATGAAATAAAGCAAATACTATAACCGCTCTCCTCTTTCTCCTATCTTTTGGTACTGTTGACCGATGTGGGGGAAATAACCCCAAAACCCAAGACCTCCCTTTGTTTTAGCCCTAAGGGTTCTTGACTACTCATTCGTTAGAAACAATCTGGTCAATCTGTGGTCTGTTCCATCCAATCCCATTTTCCCTAAAAGCTTAATTTACCATCTTCTGCATCTTCATCCTTTCAAATCCAACCTTGCCACGAGCATCAAAATGGCTTCATATTTCTTTCTTTTCTCTTGAGTTTTAGTTACCAGCTACAGAAAAAACAAGTTTCTAACTGTCCACTTACTGTTCAGTTCAGTCGCTCAATCGTGTCCGACTCTGCGACCCCATGAATCGCAGCACGCCAGGCCTCCCTGTCCATCACCAACTCCCGGAGTTCACCCAGATTCACGTCCATCGAGTCCGTGATGCCATCCAGCCATCTCATCCTCTGTCGTTCCCTTTCTCCTCCTGCCCCCAATCCCTCCCAGCATCAGAGTCTTTTCCAATGAGTCAACTCTTCGCATGAGGTGGCCAAAGTACTGGAGTTTCAGCTTTAGCATCATTCCTTCCAAAGAAATCCCAGGGCTGACCTTCAGAATGGACTGGTTGGATCTCCTTACAGTCCAAGGGACTCTCAAGAGTCTTCTCCAACACCACAGTTCAACAGCATCAATTCTTCGGAGCTCAGCCTTCTTCACTTGTCCTCAAAGGTACTTCAAATTGATGGTAATGTCCAAACCCAATTTATTTCCTAGGTACTGAATTTCAGTGATGGCAGTTAGTCACCCAGTTTGTCCATATTGGAAAACTGGGCCTCTTTATGGACATCTGCCTCACTTCCCATATACCATTCATGAGGGTATTCATTCTACATTTTATCATAGTAAGGCATTCTGCTAAGTGCTAGGTTTTAGCTTTTTTATTCTTGTGAGGTTATAGACTTATTTCAGTAATGCTGCCATTACATATTCTGGGAACTCCTTTAAGAAATACTTTCAGTCCTCTTAGTCACCACTCAATTCTTTTTAAATCAGTCCCCTTACTCAGACATTTCTCTAAATGATTTAAATTATGGTTTGAAGTATCAAATCAAGGATTGAGGATGACTACCTTGGAGAATGACTGCTGCAGATTCTCCAGATGGCTTCAGAAAAGGAGTTTAAACTTCCTAAGGTAGTTTGAAAGGTACAATTCTTGTTTGGATATTTAAGTTCTGGCATATTTATTTAAAATACTGTTGTCTTTAGTCATACCTAATGTACATAATTATAAATCTTCAAGAAACATTATTTTAAGATGCACTGATGGAAAATTTAAGAGAATAAAATTTTTGGTATAACTCAGAAGGTATTCTGGAATTTTAGTGTTTGAGTCATTTTCCAGTATTATTTTTACTACTCTAGAGTACAAATGTAGAACAGGCTTTAGACACTGGACTGAGTGTTCACCAAATTTACTTCAGACCCCTAACAGTTGTTCTGAAAGCTCCAGACACCTGCTTGCATACTTTTTCCTTTATGTCTCCCTCTTATTAAATGCTGCACCATTCCTGAGTTTACCTAAAGAGAAGTCAAGTAATTTCAAAAATCATTTGCAGTATGGCAAAACTTCTAAATTGCATACATCAATCAAAATTTTTAATGTCTGAAAACTACTGACATACTACACATCAATAAAGAGCAAAAGCTGAATATAGTGAAAACTATTTTTATTGCCTTTTATTTTCAACAATGATTACTTGAACTTAAAAAAAAAAAAAAGCCTTTATAACTAACGGTTATTGAAAAGCCAAACCTTTCCGGCCCACTTCATATTCTCTTTCAACCATTTCAGGGCAGAACAATGTTCCAAACTATAAACCTGTTCCTTATTAACATTGACGGTCATGTGCTTAATGAAAAGCTTTGGATCTGATATACGAGCAGCCATAATTAATCTTTCCACTGCAGCTTGATAATCATCCTTGCTCCGAGATTTGTTTTCTTCAGATCTACAAAGTGAACACCTCACAAAGTCAGAAACTCTAAAAGGAAGGTATATAGTTTCTTTAAAAGACAGTAATTTACGTGTATTAATTCTAAGCTATGACAGTCTTTCAGTGGCTTTCATACTTGTTTGACTAAGATGCACAGTAATAAAGACACTTTATATTGTGACCCAGTATGAACCTGCTACATAAAAACTGAAATAAAAGTTTCCCAGAACAAGACTTACCCTTATGACCCTATATTCTATTCTGGTTTGTTTTTTAAAATAAAATGGTTGCAACCCCCTAAATTTATTTCACTACCCAAACAGGCTACAACCCGCAATCTGGAAACAATCATCTAGAACACAACTTATTACCTCTCTTTGTCATTAATAACTGTATAATTAATTATTATAATGCATAAAGTAATATTACATTTAATCAAGTTTGGAGATACTAACATTCCATGTTTTACCTTGATACAACTATTTTTAATTGTAACTATATACTTAATATGAAGCTCACATCTGGTAACAGAAATAGTTGCTGTATGCCTTTACTCAATTTCCAGTTATTTTCTTCAGTTCTGATTTAAGGTATTTCACTAACGTGCTATAATTTGCCTTTTTTTTTTTTTTTTTTTAGAATTTACTTTTAAACTAATTTTCTACCAGTCTCCAAATTAAAAACAGACTCATACATTATAGCTATTTCTCCTGTGGGATAGGGAGTAAGAAGTATACAAAATAGAGATGTAGCTGTTACTAGCATCACCTTGTCCTCTGTGTTCACTGCGTCCTGCCCTGGGCACACAGAGGGTCCAGCAGCAAAGCCCAAGTGTAAGTGTACCTGCATTAGCACCAAGTGTGATCCACAGAGTGGGGGGAGTGAGGACTTCCACTTGGAACAGGAATCAGTGATCACAGGGAGCAAAGATTGGTCAGGCTGCTTCTAGTACATTCTAGCTTAGGATTAGTGTCTGAAATCTGGGCATATGCCAACTACGTGCAGTTTTTGACAGTCTGAAGATGAATTAAATTCTCTCTCAGAGAGAATTTAATGTAACAAAGCAGGGCTCAGTATGATAATAATAATAGAGAAAACAATATTGGTTTGGACAAAACAGAGGCTCTAGGCATGCCGCTAGTTATGGACTGGTGTCACAAGTACCACCTGCCCTCCAACCTACATTCAATAATGAATAGAGACTGCATATGTGTGGGGAATGGAAAGTTATAAGAAAACCAAACCCTCATTAGGATAATGGGGAATGCAAATAACTCATGCTACTGTAGTGCACAGTCATAAATACAGGGATGGGGAAGCCTGGTAGGCTGTCGTCTATGGGGTCGCACAGAGTCGGACACGACTGAAGCAACTTAGCAGCAGCAGAAAAGAGCTCTAGCAGAAAAACTAATTTTAGTGAGTTTAAAATGTTTCAGGTCTCTTGCATTTCTTGAAATTTTGACAGCAGAGACTGATTATTCCCTTGTTCCAGATTTTAAGGATGTTTACTACAGTGAACAACTTTGAAAGACAAAGATAGCTTCTCCTTTGGGAGTCAAAGACAGGTTTGCTTACAGCCTTACAAGGTGGACACGCCTTTCTACCTGAACAGCAAAGGGGCAGGCATGCTGATAATCCATTAGAAAAGATCTGGGATCCTAAGTTCAGAATTCCTCTCCTGTAATGGAACTCACTTCATGTACAGGTATCCGTCAGGGTTTGAGTGTGGGACTTGGGAGCAAGAGGAAGAGATGCAAATCTGCAGATAATCCTGCTGCTTGCTGTGCCACGGGTGATCAAGTCCTGTCTCCAACCTGCAAGTCTTGTGTCTTATGCCAGGACCTGTCAAACTGCGGCAGGCTCATTGATAGCTTGCAAATAGGTGAAATGTCAGAGCCTTCACAGATCTGGTCACAAAGGTCAAAAAGGGCACTGTAGCTTCCTCCTTGTTTTCTCCTGGACCACTCACTCTGAAAGAAGTTAGCTGTCATGCCATGAAGACACTTGAGGAACTTATGGAGGGGCCCGTGTGGTGAGGAGCTGAGGCTTCCTGCTGAGAGGCATGAGTGAGCTAGCTGGGAGATGGAACCTCCCGCCTCAGTGAAATCATCAGGTGGGAGACTGCAGGTCCTGACCACATCCTGACTCCAGGATGTGAGAGACTCTGAGCCAGAACCATCTGGCTAAGGTCCCCCAACATTCCTGACCCACAGGAACTAAGATAATTTCTGCCATTTTAAGCCACTAAGTTTTGGGATAACATGCACTGTTAAGAGATAGCTAACAGAATATTCAGTCTGAAGATCTGGTTTTTAACACCAGTAAACTGAAATAAAATTCTTGATAAAATACTCTCAAACAGGAGCCCTGTGAGACCCTTATCTTACAAGTTTCCTGGATAAAGCTGACAAGAAATTGGAATGGTGCACAACTACATCCTGGGTCTTTGAACAAAATGATCGGAAAGGATGCCACTCTGGTCCAACAGCCACACAGTAATATTCATGCACTTCTTACAACATCTTAAAATATTGAAACTAGGCTGATGGCTTTATTTTCAACAGGATTCTTGACTGAATCTAATAAATGATCATGTATTTCCCTTTTAGACCTGGTTCTTACATCTTTTGTGTTGACCACAAAAAATAACTTTCAGGTACCTATTTGAAAACCACCAGTAAAGGACAAAGGTCCATATTTAAAGAAGGCCCATCTCTTTGGCTATCTAACAAGATCTTTGCAACTGTTAGAGTGTTTATTGAAAGGTACTAACTTATTTAGTTTTAAATCTCAAATAGGTCAAATCCTTTCTCAGTGTGTTACCAAAGTTTGCCAATACACACATGCACAAGTACATAAACATATATATATATATATATGCAAATGCTTTATATATATACACAAATAGATAAAACATTTACATCTTAGGGCAGGTGTAGGGAGTCATGACCTATTGTCAGGATGCAGTTAGAAATATTTCAACCAACCTTTTTAAAACTATCTGCAGCATCTGTGTAGAAGTTCCAGGACTCTGAATACTACTAGCATTAGATACCAGGAAGATTTCAATAGCTAAAAGCATTTCAATTTCAGACAAATAGGATGGAATCAGTAGAAGTTTTCGGTACAAATTTCCTTCCAATGGTGGGTAGCAACCCAGTGAAAGAGCACCTGAAAATCAAGTAACAGATCAAACTTTACTAACACTCCAACAGGTGAAAACACAGGCTTCCAAAATATCTATAGGTGATAATTATTTTTGTTTCAGAATAAATCTTCACATTAGAGGCAGATTTATTGCATTAAATTATATGGTAGTGAGCTTATTCTAGTATATTTGAGATCATTCTTTGTAAAATGTTTTTGAAATATTAAGTATGACGTGAGAAATTTTCAAAACTGCCCACTTACTTTAAGCCATAGTCAATACAACATAATAAAATATTTCCACTAGATGTGATTATAAAGACAAAGTTTTTTCAAGTGTTTGTTAACCTGTGTGTGAAGATAAATCCAAAGAGAGTTCCATCGATATTTAAAATGTCAACAGTGTTGGGAAATGTGATGCTCTGAAGACCGACCAGTGACTATAAATTACTCATTTTATTTTATAACTCAGGTACATTAGGAAAAAAAAAATACTCTTTATAACCTCACTTGTATAAGTCCCTAAAGCTTCACTGCATATGAAAATCAGGCATAGGTGTGTTTACATAAGAGGAAAAGTACTAATAAGAAAGGTACTGAATTATACTCAGGCATTAATTGCTTTAATACATTGCTTAAAAAATGTCTTTAAAAATAAATTATTACCAGGGTTGAAAGAATCTGGGGGACGAGGGAGTGAATCAATGCATATAGGGTTTCTTTTTCATTTGATAAAAATGTTCTAAAATTGATTGTGGTGATGGTTGCACAATTCTGTATATACACTAAAATTACTGAATTATACATATTTAAATGGATAAACTGTGTGGTATTTGAATTTTATCTTAATAAAGCTATTAATTAAAAATTTTAAATGGCTAA
The DNA here is from genome assembly GCF_001704415.2 of Capra hircus. NCBI lineage: Eukaryota > Metazoa > Chordata > Mammalia > Artiodactyla > Bovidae > Capra > Capra hircus. Next base: position 16,076,076 of record NC_030829.1, on the reverse strand, counting down.
GTTTAGCTGTTTTAATACAAAATTTCATCTTCAGCTAAAAAACATAAAGATCATAGAAATCTCAGTTAGATGATTCCAAGTTAATAATTTGTTTCTGCGGCATATATAAATGCCTTCTGATGGCATTTTCCCCAAATCAGTTATTTGGAAAAAAATAATCCCATTAACATCAATTCTAAAAACTAAAATCGAGAAGTTATAGCAAATAGTAACTTATATACTTTGTGGTGTGATTTCTACCAGTCTGCAGAGAGAGTATGAGGAGTTGAAACATAACCACAAAATTGAAATGAGGTGTTATGAACAAACAGTTCCACCCTGCCTCTAGATTTCTGATCATCCTTTAAAAAAAACTGTTTTCAAAACTTTTTATTGTAACTGGCAATAAGAAATACATTTTACATAATGACCTAGCACACATATAAGAATATCAAATAATACATAATCTTATTATCTGTAATGCATACTAATATTTTCTTTCACATCTCATTGGGGAAATAAAAGTTACCACTTGCTAAACTGATCCCAGTTGGCAACATGAGAAACACTTCCACTTCTAAGAGGTTTCTGTTGGCGCCGATGGAGTGGCTGGGATGTTTGACATATACGGCACAATGGTGACAAGAGTAGGTACTCAAATGTTTGTTATACAGATGGTAGTGGTAGAACTGGAAATTTATGACAAATCACTGCATGAAGGCAGAAAAGAATTCCTTTGTAGATCACAGAATTGTATTCTAATTAAAACCTGCGAGGAGGTTGGGACTAGAGGAAGTATTCCTTTTCTAGGCTTACTTGTTAGAAAAGAACAACTGTTAACAGATGAACAAAGTCCCATTACTGACAGCCATGTGGAAACCCGCTACCTATCACGCTGCACAGTAATGACAGCCTCTGTACTTCCTGTGTGCCTGTTTTAAGATATTCTAACCAGAAAGGTCAGGGATAAGTACACATTCCTGAAACTTCATTTTACCAAGTGTTTTACTCCTATATATTTATAAAATACGCCAAATTGGTTCAAATTCTGTCATTTATTTCCTTTTCATATCCTCCAGTGGACATGCCAATATGCAAAGAAATAAAAATACAGTAATTAGAAATAAGAGACATAACAGGTTTCAAAAGAGCACAAATCTGTGTAGACCACTGTTTTTAAACATGTATAAACCGATCTTTTTATATATTTAATGTCACACTGTGAATATTATACATAGATGTCAGGTTAAAAAATCAAATTCAAAACCAATATATCAAAATTAAAGTTTAAAATGTAACTTACTTTTGTAGTGGGCTCTGGCTTTGAGCCATAAACAACTCCTTCCTAAAGAAGTAATTAATCTTCTAAGAAAGGAAAAATCAATAGGGATGCTCTTTGAAATCATGAATTCAGCTACAGAGGATGACATACCAAGGCTGTTGCTTTCTATACAGGCATCTAGAAGTTTATTAAAAAGTAGGCTATACTGTGAGACCTCCACAGTTTCTGAAAAAAAAAAAAAAATTGATAAAATGAAACTGATCTACTTTCATCTCTCAAACTTCTCTTTTACTCCTTTCCCCTCTACTCTCCTTGGCCCATTCCTACCCAATGTAGGAGACAGTCACCAAAATGCAATCATCTTATACACTAAGTTAACAAAAAAAAGCATTCAACAAAAGCAAAACGGTGTGCCACTTTGTAATGGAGAATGTGAAAGGAATGTGACCATAGAGGCTGCAGTAACATCCATGTCCATGGTTTCCCATGTGACTGCATCTGTACGGTTCTGTCTGCATTCTATCTATAGCGTGGACCTCAGACTCCTGTTACTAAAAATAAAATGACCACTCACAAATATTCACTCTCAAAAAACACCAAAACCGTCCTTTCTGGGGTATGTCTATTCCTTTCTGCCTTTCATTCAGAAGAAAGTGAAGTCACTTGGAGACTTCTAACTCTTTTATTCGCTATATTCAATTAGGTGGGTCTATGACCTAGACTCTAGGTCTTTAATGGGCTTCCCTTGTGGCTCAGCTGGTAAAGAATCCGCCTGCAATGCAGGAGACCTGGGTTCAACCCCTGGGTTGGAAGATCCCCTGGAGAAGGGTAAGGCTACCTACTCCAGTATTCTGGCCTAGAGAATTCCATGGACTGTATAGCACATAGGGTCACAAAGAGTTGGACATGACTGAGTGACTTTCACTTTCACGGTCTTTATCACTTTTGCATTTTTCAGTGGTCCGGGCCTTATCAGGAAATTTATCTTCTTACCTTATACCAGAGGAACTATGTCACTCCCTGACCCCAAAACTCAGGGGATCCCCAGCTACACATAGAAAAGTAAATTCTTTTAGCCTGCCATTCAGGGTCTTCCAATATCTGGCACAACTATCTGATCAATCTCACTATTATTACTTTGTTTCAGTACTAAGATAACTGTATATCAACAGCTAGTTCTACAGCAACCATTGTACCAGAGATACTAAAATAAAGAAAACCTCATTGACTTTAAGAAGCTTACTATCTAGAGGGAGAAAAGGATAAGAATGCTAATGACAATACAGAATCTCAGTGGAATACATGGGAAAATGGAGACTGACAAAGCATTGAGGGGAGGCCTTCAAGTCAATGTTTTCATTAAACATGAACCCATGCCCTGAACCCACCGCTCAGCTCATTCCTGACCCAAAGCTTCTGCTGTTTCTCTTGACATGGACGCTCTCCTGCTACTGACCTATGACCTGCAAGCATTCAGCACTACGTGCCACTGCCCACGTGGGCATCTCTTTCTTTGAACTTGTCATCTGCTGTATTTCCTCCATTTATTCCATGTTTTTCTATGTTACAATGGAGACTAAGTTCAATCTTTGTTACGTGATTAATTGACTTGTTTGCTGATGACTTACTTGACAGAGGAAGGAAAAGGGGAATGATGAAATGCTGCTTTCAGGAACTGCTGACAGACAACCCAAAGATAAGCATTTCTGCCTTTTTAAAAAAAACTATCAGGAAAGCATATTCAATTTGCAGAGAACACATTTTACAAAAACAAATATCATTAAAAATATATGCTAGAATATAAAATTCAACCAAGACAGGTGGAGAACTGTTTCTTATTAAATACCAGATGGGCCAGAGATAATTAAGCTAGACTTTGACATAACATACCTTGAGAATTTTGAAAACCTGGTAGATTCTGCAAAACTTCAAATGTCTGTCTGTAAAGACTCTTCGCTAAGATTTCATGTGCGATTGTACAGAGCAGATTATGCCGATTGAGCACATCCAGTCGATCGCAAGGCCATACTGGTGTATTAATGATCCACTCAGACTCTTACAAGAAGGAAAAGTACAAGCACTTTACACCATGAAAATTACTTAACAGTATAATCACAACTAATGTTTTTAAATATCTTTTGGAGAAAGTGGCAAAACTTAAATATGCATACTCAGAAAGATAACCACAGCTCAGATTTATTAGAAACAATGTATATAGTGATGATTAGCATCCTAAGAAGATGCAAACTAATGACCACTGTTATTTTAATTTTTTACTAATTCTTCATTTTTCTAAATGTACTAATCAGTTATTGATTCTGAAGTTAATGATTACTTTTATATGTTTAAGATTATAATGTGTATCTGTTACACTGTAAAATATTATTTGTGTGGACAAACTGAACAATTTTACAGTAAAGAATACATAATTTAATTAGTTTTGGTATTCTTGGGGAATAGCTTTTCCCCACAATATCTGCCTATTTAAAATTTTTAAAATAAAATATTTGCTATGTACAAGTTAACATCTATCATATATAAATAATAAAAGCATAATAATAAAAAGAACACTTAGGTAACCAACACATAGCTTAAAAAAAGAAGAGAGAGTATTACCTATACTGAAGTTCCTTAATTTCTGCCAATTTTCACATTGAGAAAAACAACAGCAGACTGTAGTACAGAACACCAAGGTGCTAACATGGTAGAAATGTCAGTATTTTACTGTTTACCTATTTCCCTCAATCATTATACACGTGATGGGACACATAATGAAATGCTGCCATGTAACAGTCAAATCACATTTCTGCATTATTTTTCAACTGGACTAAGAGCAGGAGTCATGCTTTTGTGCCCTTTCCAGCATGGTAAATACAGAAAGTATTACAGAAAGATTTGGTAATTCAAGTATATAATGCCGAAATAAAGCCTCAAGTATGGAGAAGAAAACTTTAAAACAGGAGCTTGTTTTAAAATTATTAGAGCCCACTTGACTGGCAGACTTGATTTATACTATCTACGAGGCAACATTTTACAAATATTCGGTTCAGTTCAGTCACTCAGTCGTGTCCGACTCTCTGCGATCCCATGAATCGCAGCATGCCAGGCCTCCCCGTCCATCACCAACTCCTAGAGTTTACCCAAACTCATATGCATCAAGTCGGTCATGCCATCCAGGCATCTCATCCTCTGTCATCCCCTTCTCCTCCTGCCCCCAATCCCTCCCAGCATCAGGGTCTTTTCCAAGGAGTCAACTCTTTTGGCATGAGGTGGCCAAAGTATTGGAGTTTCAGCTTCAGCATCAGTCCTTCCAATGAACACCCAGGACTGATCTCCTTTAGGATGGACTGGTTGCATCTCCTTGCAGTCCAAGTGACTCTCAAGAGTCTTCTCCAACACCACAGTTCAAAAGTATCAATTCTTCTGCACTCAGCTTTCTTTATAGTCCAACTCTCACATCCATACATGACCACTGGAAAAACCATAGCTTTGACTAGATGGACCTTGGTTGGCAAAGTAATGTCTCTGCTTTTGAATATGCTATCTAGGTTGGTCATAACTTTCCTTCCAAGGAGTAAGCAAATATTAGTGCTCTACAATTACTAACTCATTTACACAGATACCTTCATTAACCTACTTGTAAAGTGATTAAATCAATAATGAAGAGAAATGCTGAAGAGACTAAGAACACAAACTAGTAATTCACAAAAGAGTTAAGTACAAATGGAAACAAAAATAGTTAAATTCTGTAATAAGCAATTAAATACAAAATAAAACAGTGAATATCACTTTTATCCTATCAAACTACCAGCAAGATAGGAAAAATAATAATATTCAAAGGTGCCAAGGTTGTTTCGTAACTTCAAACGCCGGTAAGATGACTATAATTAGCAAATTTCTAAAGGTGTAGAGTGCTTCTGAATTCTACTCACATATTTAAACCTAGAATGGAATATTCAGAACAGCCAGATTAGGGTTTACCTAAACTAACATGCACCAGTTTGTCAGATAACTAAACACCATGAAATTGGGCAGTAACATCCGTATTGTCAATGCACACCCATGGCCCTAACAGGACAGGATGTATAGATGGCACCTATGCAATAGTTCTCTAAGGCTTTTCTCACAAAGGGAAGCTTTCTAACAAACTCAAAATAATGTGCTGCAAATCTGAATGGCACCAAGGGCAAATATGCCAACATTTACCAAAAAGCTTTAAACTGCCCTTACCTTTGCCCAACAATTCCATCAGAATTTATCCTAAGGGCATACTAAAGATTTAGCAGGGATGTTTAGAAGGGATTACTGTTTAGCATAGCAGTTTAAAAACCAGCTAGTTCAAGAAAAGTGGATGCATGGACATATCACAGAAAAAATGTCCAAGAAAAGACTTCTGCCTAAACAAAATGCAAGGTATAAAAGAGTCTGTATAGCAACACTATGGTGTTACTTATAACACTGGATGGGTGGCTAAATAAGAATTTTTTTTATCATCAGTTTTGCTTCAGTTCATTTCAGTTCAGTCGCTCTTTGTGACCGACTCTTTGTGACCCCATGAATTGCAGCACGCCAGGCCTCCCTGTCCATCACCAACTCCTGCAGTTCACTCAGACTCACGTCCATCGAGTCAGTGATGCCATCCAGCCATCTCATCCTCGGTCGACCCTTCTCCTCCTGCCCCCAATCCCTCTCAGCATCAGAGTTTTTCCAATGAATCAACTCTTCACATGAGGTGGCCTAAGTACTGTAGTTTCAGCTTTAGCATCATTCCTTCCAAAGAAATCCCAGGGCTGATCTCCTTCAGAATAGACTGGTTGGATCTCCTTACAGTCCAAGGGACTCTCAAGAGTCTTCTCCAACACCACAGTTCAAAAGCATCAATTCTTCGGCACTCAGCCTTCTTCACAGTCCAACTCTCACATCCATACATGACCACTGGAAAAACCACAGCCTTGACTAGATGGACCTTAGTCAGCAAAGTAATGTCTCTGCTTTTGAACATGCTATCTAGGTTGGTCATAACTTTTTTTCCAAGGAGTAAAGCGTCTTTTAATTTCATGGCTGCATTCACCATCTGCAGTGATTTTGGAGCCCCCAAACATAAAGTCTGACACTGTTTCCACTGTTTCCCCACCTATTTCCCATGATGTGATGGGACTGGATGCCATGATCTTCGTTTTCTGAATGTTGAGCTTTAAGCCAAATTATTCACTCTCCACTTTCACTTTCATCAAGAGGCTTTTTTGGGGAACTTCCTGATGTTCAAGCTGGTTTTAGAAAAGGCAGAGGAACCAGAGATCAAATTGCCATCATCTGCTGGATCATGGAAAAAGCAAGGGACTTCCAGAAAAACATCTATTTCTGCTTTATTGACTATGCCAAAGCCTTTGACTGTGTGGATCACAATAAACTGTGGAAAATTCTGAAAGAGATGGGAATACCAGACTACCTGACCTGCCTCTTGAGAAATCTGTATGCAGGTCAGGAAGCAACAGTTAGAACGGGACATGGAACAACAGACTGGTTTCAAATAGGAAAAGGAGTACATCAAGGCTGTATATTGTCACCCTGCTTATTTAACTTCTATGCAGAGTACATCATGAGAAATGCTGGACTGGAAGAAACACAAGCTGGAATCAAGATTGCCAGGAGAAATATCAATAACCTCAGATATGCAGTTTTGCTTATCCATCCCTTATTATTTCTCTATAATGACTAAATATTACTTCAGTTCAGTTCAGTTGCTCAGTCGTGTCCGACTCTGAGACCCCATGAATCGCAGCATGCCACGCCTCCCTGTCCATCACCAACTCATATAAAGGCAATAAAAGAAAGAAAAAGTGAAGTGAAGTTGCTCAGTCGTGTCCGACTCTTTGCAACCCCATGGACTGTAGCCTACCAGGCTCCTCAGTCCATGGAATTCTCCAGGCAAGAGTATTGGAGTGGGTTGCCATTTCGTTCTCCAGGGGATCTTCCCAAACCAGGGATCAAACCCGGGTCTCCCGCACGGCAGGCAGACGCTTTACTGTCTGAGCCACCAGGGAAGCCCAATAAAGGCAATAAAAGTTACTTTAAAATTTAAGAGCAGTTTCTCAACAAATAGCATAACTTTTTTTAAAACAAAAATTTGTATTCTATAATGTTAAAAGATACTTATTCTTCAGCCTCCAAACCTTGATTATAAAATTGTGGTTTTAAGGGTTTTTTTCTCCTTTTTTTAAATGCTGGTAAGGGTATAAGGCAAGGTAGGAATTTGTCGCTCATCTGCCAGGAAACAAGATGCTGAGCAAGAGTTTAAAATGTGAGAGTGAAAACATGAAAAGTCAAAACAATGGAGTAATTCTCACCAAAACGTCTGCTGCACAATAAATAAAAACGTGTAAAATATTCAACAGTTCTCAAACGAAGTGTATGTAAACCCCTCCTTTAAAAAGTTTAGTAGGTAATAATTGCACGTTTTTAAAAAGAAAAAATACGGGAAAAATATGTAAGCTAATCTGCCTCTCATCCCTGTCCTCCAAACACTCAATTCTTCTTCCCAGAAGCAACCACCATCAAGTTTCTTATGTATCTTTCTGCAACTATCTTAAGGGTATAAAGCAAAGATGTATGTATCCATTAAAAAAATTTTTTTTACACAAATGGTAGCATACTGTGTACACCATTCAGGCCATTCCTTTTTTATTTGGTAATAAATCCTGGAGATCATTCCAGTGAGTATCTGTGGCTCTAACTCATTCTACTCCATCATATGGCTATTACACAGCTTCACTAACTGTTACATCCTTAATGGACACTTAAGTTATCTGGAATTCTTTGTTATCATTGTTGATGGTAAAAAAAATGAGATTTCATATAACTTACAGTGCATACCTTCAAATATAGAAATAATGTGTTTGTAGGACAAATTCCTAGAAATGGAGTTAACAGATTAAAGGAAATATGCATTACTAAATTTTGACAGATATTTTGTCAAAAAGCCCCTAAAGACAATCTGTGTGAAGGTTCATTCCTTTATACCCTCACAAAAAGCATATCACTAAACTTTAATCTTTGCTGGTCTGACAGGTGCTTAGGATTTTAGTATTTATTTCTCAGTTATTACAAGCGAGATCAAGACACTTGTATTTTCTTTCTTGACAATGGCCTGTTCACTGCAGAACCCCTTGAAGAACAAAAAAGTTCTGGCGACAACTTAACATACTTCTGTGGATCCTTTTTCAGAAGAAATAAAATTTTACTTATGAAAAATGACTTTCAATTGAAAAGGTCACTGCAAAAGAAAATCTTGTGTTGATAACTGACAGAATTTAAAAAGATAATCTCAAAACTGAAACATCAAAATTGTAAAAATTCTAAATCTCCACAGCCCACTCCATACCCCTCCCACAAATACTCCAGTTAGAGAAAGACTGGTTTTGCCAGAAACTTTTAGGCAGATGATCACTTATACCCATTTTTACCAACTATTTTACCCTTCCCATTTTCTTACCACATTTTTTCTTTCTCATGGAGCTTGTGAACTCTGGCTTGCATTTTGCTACTTCCTCTTTTTATAAACATTCTATTTTGTATTTGTATATTTGTATTTTGTGTTGTACCTTTCTATTTTGTTAATCTTTCTTCCAGGAAACTTCACTGGCTACATTTGTTAAGTTGAAGAAAACCTCTTCCGACAAGCTTTTGATCACAAAGTCTAATCACATCCTCTATATTCCACAAAATCTCAGCATTCGATAAATGCAGGTGTTTTATATATAGATAAATATGTACATATGCTAGTTTTGTGCGTAAGTGCAAAAGCTTTCAATTTTATCTACTTATGGATTTTATTCTGTCTTCTACCTAAACTCTGAGATTCTTGAGGTTTCTTCATTCTTGTTTTTAAAACAAGAGGGTTTATTTCTCTCTCGTGTATAAGAAGTCCAAAAGCTGGCACCAGCTCTGGTGTGCACAGCACTGAGTGGTTCATCAAGGACTTCATCTGCTTCATCTCATTAGATCCTTGTAAAAACGCTTGCTTGTGACACTCATCCCAGGTGCTCTTCCTTCTAAAGCACCAGCTTCTTTGTAGTAACTGTTTCCATTCTATGTTGCTGTTCCTGGTCACCAAATGGGCTTCTCTCCCCTCATACTGTACCTTTTCTTAACAATCCAGACCCTTATCGGCTTCATTTACATATACAGCAACTCCGAACACTGGGGAAAATACATCACAGACACAAGGTTAATATCCATAATACATGGAAGGTCCTGTGAACAAGAGCCAGGGATATCACTCTGGGACCCAGTGGGCTGCAATGAACTGGAAATTACCTCCAGTTGTCAGTCATCTTGTTATAGGCTTGTGAATGGTGGCTTCCACGTTCCTGGGCCAAGAGTAGCCGTGCGTGGCAGTCATGGGTCCTTGTCATCACTCACTGGTCCTATGTTGCCACTGAATCGCACACCAGCCGCTCTCGCTTTCTTTCAGGTGGTCGCTCGCTCAGTCGCTCAGTCGTGTCCGACTCTTTGCGACCCCATGGACTGTGTAGCCCACCAGGCTCCTCTGTCCATGGAATTTTCCAGGCAAGAATACTGGAGTGGGTTGTCATTTCCTTCTCCATCTTCATTCTTATTTATCCCATTTTATCAAATAAAATCTGCTTGATAGCCTAAGTAGCCAAAGCTATATTAGATGCTGTGCTACTACTTTGCTCTCTAAATTATATTTACCTCATGCCCAACTGACCTTAGTTGCTTCTGCTGGCTTAACTACATTGGAATTTCTATTAGATGAATTGACTTACTAGGGAAAACAAGCTTTATTGTCTTGGTTTGGAGCCAGCTTGTCGGCACATGCAAAGATAGGGTTTATACAGATTGCAATCAGGATTTCCCTGTCTCAGCAGCTGAAGCTTGGGCTCTGAAGCTGGGCTGTCTTGGATTAAATCTGGCCTCTACATCTTACTTGTTATGTCATTTTGGGCAAGCTGCTTATTGTTTCTAACAAGATTTTCTTATCAGTAACATGGGGATTGTAATAATTTCAAACTCATAGGGTTTCCATGAAGATTAACTGAGATAATCAGGTAAAGCATTTCTATGGTGCTGAGGTCAAAGTAACAACTAACTTTTCAACAAAGGCTCATACAATTTCTCTTTAAAGCTAGGTTAACATTCTTCTTTCATTTTACACAACAACTTTTCCTACCCACATGAACACTACAGGCTTAGGCCAAATTATCACCCACCATTTAATACCAACTTGAGGTAATTACAAATCCAAGAATTTATAATAAGCTTACAAAATATTTCCTGCTGGTATGTATCAGAACTTACCCCTTAATACCCAAATGGCACCATCTAGGCTTCCACTTTTTAGAAAAATTTCTGCTGCAATATTCACAATTTGACATCTTGGTGCTAACTTCTCAGGCCCTATAAGTCCTTTTAAACTTGTAAAATGTATTTTTAATTCATATAGTTTATCTAAGACCTTCCTTCCCTAGAGTAAAAAAAAAAAAAAAAGAACACTGATTGTCAATCATTTAGAATATTATAGAGATACAAAGTCACTGAAGATTATATAGAAGGTAATTATGCAATTTGAATCATTTGAGACTGATGGCTATCAAACTGCTTCAAGACGCTCTCCTTAAGCCCTTTCCAGCTCCGCCATGAAAACAGAAAGGGAAGGGGAGCAAGCAGGGCTTTGCCTCATTAACCACTGGCCTCTTTTCAGTGGATCTCCCTTCATCTGTTTTAGTCAGTGAGCTTCCTTTCTAAAGACCTCATTTGGCAAAAAGATTTCATGCCTTAAAGTGGAAAACTACCCATTATATGTTCTTGCTCTTTATGTTGATCACCCTGAGACCCAGGAGGGAGAGTCAATGAAAAGAATATAATTTAATATAAAACTGAGATAAAGAATGATAGTGGGGAAAAAAGGGGATAAAATTGTTGGCTGAAAATTGTTTTCTGAGTCAATAGGCTAATAGTTTCACATAGTTTACATAAAGACTGTCTCTAGGGTAGACATTAGAAATTGGCCATGTGTTATTATTTCTATTAGGGTCAGCAAAATTTTTCTATAAAAAGCCAGATAGTAAATGCTTTGGGCTTTGCAAGTCACATTTGGTCAGTTGCATATTCTTTTTGGTTGTTTTTAATTTTCTAAGTCTTTAAAAATGTAAGAAACATTCTTAGTTCATGAGTAGCGACTTCACTTTCACTTTTCACTTTCATGCATTGGAGAAGGAAATGGTAACCCACTCCAGTATTCTTGCCTAGAGAATCCCAGAGATAGGGGAGCCTGGTGGGCTGCCGTGTATGGGGTCGCACAGAGTCGGACACGACTGAAGCGACTTAGCAGCAGCAGCAGTATAAAAATAGGCTGTGGGCCAGATCTGGCTTTTAGTTTACAGACTCTTGTTTCATATTACATTATACGCTATTTTGAGTCAGATCCATATTATGATGTCAAAGCACTTTCAATCTGACTGCATTAAATGAGTGCGTTTTTCAAGGGATACCCTAAGTTTAATTCCAACTTTTATGTTCATAAAGGAAGCTTTATTAAAAATTTTCATTTACATTTCATTAAAAATTCAGCTAAGTAAGATAACAAATAAAATACTCATTCAAATAAGATAGTGAACATTTAAAATTAAAATATAGGCACAAATTCACCAACCGCTTATATCTTAAATAAAAACAACCAGATAAAATTAAAATATACTCTGAAATTAAAGCAAAATCAGTCTGAGTTTTAAAAAGAACTTTCCTACTAGGTAGTCCTCAAATTCTCAAGCATTAAATACCCAAGATACTAATGCTATGATAGACCTTAAGCTAGATTGTGAGAAGGGGGACAAAGTACATTTTGTCCAGTCCAAGTCTATCAGATAATAAGTGCTCTTGAAGAGCTTGGAAACTGGAGATCTTCTGTACAATGATTATTTTAAAAAGTTTTTCTTTAAAAAAATTTTGAATTTTGTTGTATATGAGTGACCATGTACACATTTAATGTCCTTAAATATTATTTCAATTGTGAAACAACCTCTTTATAAAAAAGAAGGAAGCAGGGAGGGAGATAGGAGGGAGGTTCAAAAGGGAGGGGATATATGTATACCTATGGCTGATTGATATTGAGGTTTGATAGAACACAACAAAATTCTGTAAAGCAATTATCCTTCAATAAAAAAAACAAATTAAAAAAGAAGAGAAATGGAAAAACTAGAGAACTGGAGGGAGGAAACCACCTGCACTTGACTACATAGAAATAAACCAGTATAAGAATTTTTTAAAAAAAGAAGGAATAAAAGTTATGTTTTAATAATTGATTCAATACAACCTCACTCTCAACTATCCTACTCTCCATATCTCAGCACTTCTCTCCCTACTTTGGATTTTCCTGTCCTTTACTTCACTTTATTGAATCTATCACTCAGGGAATCTACCTGCACCTCAGGGAAGTATACCTCAGGTAGCACAATGTGGTCTAGAGTTGCTATACCGCTTCTACGATGAGCTAAATCTCACAGGTAGACATGAAGATACCAACAGTGTTCCAGGGAATCCTAGGAAGTAATTTTAAAGTAGTTCTACTTATTGTATCTTGGGCTCATCTTAAGAGAGGTCTTCAAAAACTGAAATACTACCAGTACTCAGGAGCTGGCAAAATATACTGAACTGACAGGTGCTTCAAGTAAAAATGATATTTAGCACAGCTTCTTAAGTATTCCCTATACTGAGACTCTTCACAGTAGTCAGCCTCATGCCACCTCCTTTCCACATGTTCTAATATACCACCTAGATGAAGTGAAGTGAAAGTCGCTCAGTCATGTCTGACTCTTTGCGACCCCATGAACTATACAGTCCATAGAATTCTCCAGGCCAGAATACTGGAGTGGGTAGCCTTTCCCTTCTCCAGGGGATCTTCCTGACCCAGGAATTGAACTGGGGTCTCCAGCATTGCAGGCGGATTCTTTACCAACTGCTGCTGCTGCTGCTGCTGCTAAATCACTTCAGTCGTGTCCAACTCTGTGTGACCCCATAGACGGCAGCCCACTAGGCTCCTCTGTTCCCGGGATTCTCCAGGCAAGAACACTGGAGCAGGTTGCCATTTCCTTCTCCAATGCATGAAAGTGAAAAGTGAAAGTGAAGTCAGTCAGTCGTGTCCAACTCTTTGCGACTCCATGGACTGCAGCCTACCAGGCTCCTCCGTCCATGGGATTTTCCAGGAAAGAGTACTGGAGTGGGGTGCCATCGCCTTCTCCGCTTTACCAACTGAGCTATCAGGAAAACCCAAAATACCACCTAGTAATTCATTTACTGTCTGAGGCTCAATTTGCCCCCTGTAGTGATAATCAGCAAAATTTTAACTTTCAAGGTTAACATATATTCTATACAAATATGTAAAACGAACACTCTATAGACCAAGCCCAAACAAAAATTTAGTGAAGTACCTTGGACCACTGCAAAAGCTTGTGATAGAAGTACATAGCACTGATTCCGATTCTTCCCAGCAAAGTTTTATCTACTTCACTATTCTGCAGATCTTTGCTAACTGAAACACAAAGTAGATACACAGAAGAAAATGAAACAGCCACTTTGAATGGTGGAAAAGGCAAATTTAATATGGAATTAGTGATACTACCACAAAGACCAGGTGTCGGCAAACTACAGCCCATGGGCCGAATCTGGCCCACGGCCCATTTCTGTATAGCCTGTGAGCTTCTAAGAACAGTTTTTATTTTTAAAGGGTTATTTGAAAAGAAAACTATGTGACACAGATCATATGCTGTGTGTGCAACACCTAAAATATTTACTATCTGCTCCTTTACAGAGTTTGCCAATCCTGATAGAGAATACAGCAGTGAAGGGCTCACACTCACACACACACACACACACAGAGAAAGGTTTCAAAAACACATGAATTTTATTGACTTGCAACAGTGAAGATAGTAACAATGATCCCAAAATTCAGATTCTCCGCTATAATTTGCTAGCAATAGTTTTACCAATCTGAATGAAAAGAAAAATAAGAACATGAAACATTTGATATACTGACCTTTTATCACTTTTTTATCATTATAATCTAAATTAATAATAAATGGAAAAATTTATAAAGAAGAAATAGTATCTAAAACCTGCAATATTAATTTATCTTCAATATGGAGACTATTAGGAGCTTTATATGTTTTGAACACTGTCCCAGTTAATCTATCAATCAGTAAGAAAGAACACTGTATCACCCTAACATGCAGTACTCTGACCAAAACAGCAACATTTACCTGTTTCAGCAAATTCACAAAATGGAACACCTGGTCGCTCTTCTTTACAGTCTTTTGTTAGTATTTCAGCAATATAAGCACAAAACCTCTGGAAATCTGCAAATTTTTCACAGCTCATTTTTATGTTAAGGTATACATTTCCCAATTTGGTCCAGTCACCTTTTTCTTTACAATGCTATGAGAATTATAAAAAACAAAAGAAAAAAAGTAAGCTGTTATTTATGCAAACATATTACGGGGTAGGCTCATGTAGGCATTACAGAAATTAATAAGACGTGATCTCTGCAAATCTTATATAAGCTTCCTGGCAAGTGTTATAACAGCAGTAACATGTTACTGTACAATTTGCTTTTCTGACCATGGCAAAGCCTATATAAGTTCCAGATGTCAACGTACACTTGTTTTAATTATTTAGTTCCTAATGTCCTTAATGACATCATCCCCAAACCTGTAATACACAGTGGAGATAGCTTTTCAGAGAAGAGATGACTAGCAGCACGATTTGAGCTGCCTCCACAGTAATACACTATTTTATTACTGTCAGAGGTTGCATTTTACGATTATTTGTGGCCATTTGTGATTTGGGGCCCACACACAATTTTGGGCATTATATTTCTTCTACAAAAGGACCTACAAAGTAAATTTCAGTAAACTTACTATCGTTCTATTATTTTCTATTCTAAAGTAAAAGTTTTCTATACCAACAAAATATACTGTTTGAAGGACATAAATATTAATTTAGACTAGATCAACAACTATTAGAATGAGTATAAAAATGATCTCAAAAAGTCAAGTCATCCTGAAAGTCCTCTATTTCTTGTTCAGACTTTAGATGCTTGGAGAGCACACAGTGACCATGGCTTTACCCCGTCAGGTCACATACTGTCCATTTAATATGCTCTCCCATGGATCATGACAAGAAGGCCAACTCACTCATGCACTGAAGGAGTCCACTTAGTTATAAGAATTAAAAGCCAAGCTATAGATTATATAGCTTACCATACATTAATTTTAAACTGAACAACTATGTCTAGAATGATTTTTAGAATAGTTCAAACTCTAGAAATTATGTTTGCAGTTGAAAGCATTAACTTGTAAAAAATTAAACTTCTTTTCCTTCTTTTCTTCTTTTACAGCTGCATTTGTAAACCTTTTTCTAAAATTGGGTTACTATTCATAGTTTCTTTGTTGTTACTGGTTTTCAGAGTTCCCAGCTATGTATTTAAAAGGTAAGCATCATGGCAACTCACTCCAGTATTCTTGCAGCCAACTGCCCCCCACCCCCCAAAAAATAAAAGATAAGCATCGTACCTCTATTTCATTCAAGGCTGCCTCCAAGTCACATTTCCAGTTCTTTTTAAATTGCCTCATGCGTAACCTTTAACAACAGAAAAGGGTTAATTACGTTCACTCCCCCAAAGTCAATATTGCTCCTAATTCACTTGTTAACTTATACCTAAAAGACTGGAGAAAGAGAGAGTAATATGCTATAAAAATTCTTTAGTGCTGAATAAAATGGTAATTGCTCAGTTACCTTACTTAAACTATTTCCTCCTGAACCACAGGCAATGAGAAGGAAAAACAATTTCATAAGAAACCATACTTTCATCCCAACTTGAAGACAGAGAATGTCAAAGCTTCAAAATAATTGTGAATACAAAGAGGAAAAAAGGAATGCAAAACAAATCCTAGCACTTGCTCTCTGCTGCTCTTACTCCACCCTCATTGCTCCAGAAGTACATGAGGCAAGCAAACACTAACAACAACAAACGAAAGCAAGCAAAAAAAAGTATCTGTAGGGGAGAACCACAGAAGGAAACTAGCAGAAGGACCTAACAGTGACTAAAAATTACCATTACAAAGTCCACACAAAATTTGAAAGTGCTAAGTGAAAAAAGTGGGTAGATGAGAACACAAACCACACAAAGGAATTTAGAAGTTTGTATGATTTGAACAAATGTGAAATGCATGGATAGCTTCAGGGACAGGAAAAAAAAAAATGGAAGAAGTATGCTTTGGCAACTGGGAAGAGGAGAAGAAAAGGTGCAAAGAGCAGGGTGCCAATAAACTAATAATACTGCAGAAGAGCTGACTAGGGGGTCAATTTTGGTGATTAGTCCCAATGTTTCATAAATTATTCCAGAGCATTAAAAAGGAAGGACAAGTTGCTAATTTTTATCCATTCTGCTGCTGGTCACTTAGGTTGTTTCCGCTGTCTTGGCTATTATAAACGGTGTTGCTATGAACACTGTGGTGCATGTATCTTTTCAAATTAGAGGTTTCCTCTTTTCTGGATTAATGCCCAGGGATGGGACTGCTGGATCATACGGCAACCCTGTTTTTGGCTTCTTAAGGAATCTCTATACTGTACTCCACAGTGGC
The DNA here is from genome assembly GCF_001704415.2 of Capra hircus. Taxonomy (NCBI): domain Eukaryota; kingdom Metazoa; phylum Chordata; class Mammalia; order Artiodactyla; family Bovidae; genus Capra; species Capra hircus. The sequence goes on along the minus strand of NC_030829.1, from coordinate 16,059,156 downwards.
TGCAACAATTTCCATTCTCTCCAACAGCGTAGGGGGGCACCCTGCCCTTCACACCCTCTCTAGCATTTACTGTTTGTAGACTTTCTGATGACGGCCATTGCGACTGGTGTGAGGTGGTACTTCACTGCAGATTTGCATTTCTCTGATAATCAGCAATGTTGGACATCTTTTCATGTGGGCCATCTATATGTCTTCTTTGGAGAAATGGCTAATTAGGTCTTCTGTCATTTATTGACAGTGTGGGGGGTTTTTTTTGGTGTTTTTTTGACATTGAGTTGTATGACCTGTTTATATATTTTGGAAATTAAGCCCTTGTTGGATGCCTCATTCTACAAATATTTTCCCCCAGTCTGTAAGTTGTCTTTCATTTTGTTCATGGTTTCCTTTGTTGTACAAAAGTTTTTAAGTTTGATTAGGTCTCATTTGTTTATTTTTGCTTTTATTTCTTTTGCCTTGAGAGACTGGTCTAAGAAAATATTGCTACATTTTACGTCAGAAAATGTTTTGCCTATGTTCTCTTCCAGGATTTTCACAGTGTCATGTCTTATACTTAGGTCTTTGAATCATTTTGAGTTTATTTTTGTACATTTTGTGAGGTAATGTTCTAACTTCACTGATTAACATGAAGCTGTCCAACTTTCCCAATACCACATGCTGAAGAGACTGTCTTTTCTCCACTGAATTTTCTTGACTCCTTTGCTGAAGATTCTTTTGTGATTCTATATAAATTTTAGGATTATTTGTTCTAGTTCTGTGAAAAGTGTCATAGTTAATTTGATTGGGAATGCATTAAATCTAGATTGCTTTGGGTAGTATGGCTATTTTAACAATATTAATTCCAATAATATTAATTTCAACAATATTAATTCCAATCCAAGATTAGTAGCATTGTTTTAAAATGCAAAATATTGGGGACAACTTAAATACCCACACATTGACTGAATAACCTGAAGTACATTCAAACAATGGAGTACTTTGCCTTTATTAAAAAACGACAAATTTCTCTCCAAACTGATCTCCAGGATATACTGTTTGAGTGAAAAAACCAAATTTGAAAAGAGCAAATTTGAAATTCATTATATGCTACACTGTGTGTAACAAAGAAGTTGGTATAAGAAAATATATAAATATCTGCTCATTATAAGAGGATAACTCCCAAAACTGAAAGACTGGTTACCTCTAGTATGTAGGTGGAAAAGGGGTGAAAAGGAGGAGGAAACAGAAATGGCAGAGTAGGAGTAAGGGGGAGCAACATTTCTCATTGCATCTGTTTATACTGATGGTTACAACCAACAGTAGTATTTCACATACTTTCCCAAATCAAACAGACTACGATGTGGGATAACTGAATATATAATACAAACAGTAACAGATAAATCTAAATGCTCTATAAATGAATAATCACACTGAATGGGTATTGGGGAAAAATACTAATAAAACGGCACTAGAGCAAATTCACAGGGGCTCCTCAGGTAATTTTAATATTTTCACAACATCTGTCAGACACTGTCAAACTACTATTAATTTGTTTGGATCTAACCTCTTAATAAATGCTACTGTTAATGTATTTCTTTTGGCCTCTGGATACTAGTGTGGAAACTTCTGTATTAGAGGATCATGAGAAATTAAATAAATGTGGAAGTGCCTCTGAAGGAACCTTCTGGGCTTTCTCAAGGAGTTTTCTGGTTGGCATCATTTGCACTTTATCAAACCTGCCTTTGTTAAAAAGTTATGGTTCATTTAAACACCTAAAATTTGCATACTTTTCTCTATGTACGTGACAGTACAAAGTCATGGCTTTCCTTTTTCTCAATACAGGTATGTTATGGTACTACTCTTGTAATTATTATAGGTTGTTTTTTTTTTAAGGCCTTCTGAGGCTCATAAGCTAAACAGAGAAAGCAAACAAGTCAGAGAAAGAATGAAGGAGAGACCTTAAAATATTTTATCTAGTTAACATGACAAGAAGTGAGTGAAAGAGAAAGAAGGATTAAAGTAATTTGAATACATGTAAGAGAGTGCATTAAGTAGAATAAAGTAAGTTGTGAAACAGAGCAAGAGAGTCTTTACATTTGATCTGCCAGGTAGCAAGACGAAATCAGGTGATGAAAAAGATTTGGTGAGGCTGGCCAGGAGGGCTAGCTAGAGACAGATGATGACAATGTGACCAGGCCACAGCCAAGAGGGAGAAGGGCTTTCGGTGGGCATATGAAGAATGATAAGTATTTTGTCTTTATCCTTTTTAAGTCCCCACCAAAATACATATATTTTAGTCCTAATTATAATGATTTTCTTACCTGGATTTCATTTCCAGAACTGCCGTTATTTCTTGCTTGGAAGCCTGTACTTGGTATAAAAGCTTAACAATATAGTTAAAGTGTTCTAGGTCAAGTACCATCCCAGCTTCAACGAGCTGCGGAAGAGGGTAAAGAGTAGTCATTCTTTTAAAAATGTGAAACCAGTATGTTTGGGAAAAACTAAGAGGCTGATGGAAGAAGTGAAACATGGAGACAGAATTAAAATTCATTAAAAAATCTGAAGCATATTTTTCTTCAAATATTTGAGAACCACCATAAGACACCTTACATCAAGAATTTAAAGCAAAAATGAAAATAATACTTCTGAGTTTAAACTTGAACATTAGTTCTTTTCTTCAAGTTATGTCAACTACTGTATCAATTGAACTTCTTGCTTGGTACTAATTCTGTCTTTTAGTAAGTATAGCACTGTGGTTATACTGTATACCCGATGATAAAATTCCTGAGATATATCAAGTTGAGGTTTTCTACAATGACTCTAGGTGATCAGTAATTTCTTTTTTTAAAAAAATTTATCTATCTTCAATTTTACTGAGCTATATCAATAACTGACATACAGCAACTATGTAAGTTTAAGGTATACAGCATAATGATCTGACTTACATATATCATGAAAAGATTACAATAATTTTAGTGAACATCTATCATCTCATATATACACAAAATAAAAAAGAGAAAAATTTTTCCTTGTGTTGAAAACTCTTAGGATTTATTCTCTTACCAGCTTTCATATATAACATATAGCAGTGTTAATTACTGGTGGCTCAGTCAGTAAAGAATCTCCTTGCCATGCAGGAGAGCCCACTTTGATCCCTTGGGTTGGGAAGTTCCCCTGGAGAAGGGAATGGCAACCCTCTCCAAAATTTGTGCCTTGAGAATTCCATGGACAGAGGAACCAAGTGGGCTAGAGTCCATGGGGTCACAAAGGGTCAGACATGACTGAGTGACACACACACAGTTCTTATTTCTTTTATAACTGGAAGTTTGTACCTTTTACCACCTTCATCCAATTTCCTTACCATCTACTTCTGGTAGCCAGAAATCTTATTTCCTTTTTTGCAAGTTTGTTTTCTGAAGTATAATTAACCTATAACACCATGTTAGTTACTGGTGCACAACATGGTGATTTGACATTTCTATACATTATAAAATGATAACCATGATAAGTTTAGTTACCATCTGTCACCATACAAAGATATCACATTATTACTAACTATACCATGCCATACACTTCATCCCTGTTACTCAATTCTTATGCAACTGGAAGTTTGAGTAATTCCTGATTCAGAAAATTTCCAGGCAAGTAATTTTGTCAAGTTTTGTAATGTGAAACTAGAGGTATTCACTGAAATATTTGTTCATCTGCTAAAATGGTTCCAAAGCTGCTTCCTCAAGAGAATGGGCGGGAAGTGGGGTGTTTTCCTGCTATAGGCCTACTCTGAAATGAAACGCTGAGTAGTACCAAATACTAAGAAATATTCAACAACTATAAAAATTTTAATATACTTTAAAAAATGTAAAAATCTTTTTCTTTCTGATATATGCCAAATATAAAGTTAACTCCTTGCCACCATATTATTTGGCTTCCCTGGTGGCTCAGTGGTAAAAAATCCTCTTGCAACACAGGAGATGTGGGTTTGATTCCTGTGTCTTCAGGACCCCCTGAAGCAGGAAATGGCCACCCTCTCCAGTATTCTTACCTGGAGAATTCCATGGACAGAGGAGCCTGGTAGGCTATAGTCCATGGAGTCACAAAGAGCTGGACACGACTTAGTGACTAAACAACCACAACCACCATATTCTTATCCGTCTACCTTGTTTGCTGCTGCTGCTGCTGCTGCTGCTAAGTCGCTTCAGTCGTGTCCGACTCTGTGCGACCCCACAGACGGCAGCCCACCAGGCTCCCCTGTCCCTGGGATTCCCCAGGCAAGAACACTGGAGTGGGTTGCCATTTACTTCTCCAATGCATGAAAGTGAAAAGTGAAAGTAAAGTCGCTCAGTCGTGTCCGACTCTTCGCGACCCCATGGACTGCAGCCCACCAGGCTCCTCCGTCCATGGGACTCTCCAGGCAAGAGTACTGGAGTGGGGTGCCATCGCCTTCTCCGCCTTGTTTGCTAACACTGTCCTATTTATACACTGATTTATGTATTTATTTTTGTTATATATGACCTCAAATCTTTTTGAAAAAGAAAATTTTCTTCAGTCATTCTTAAGAAGTAGAGATAAAGATGGTTCATGAATTTGTAAGAAGTCACCTGGCATGCTTAGAACTCTTCAATTAAGGGCAAGGCCTGTTAGTCACTGGAGTCTGTTTATAAATCCTACTTCAGGAGAAAAAGAACATTTCTGAAAATATAATTCTTTGGTATAAAAAATGTAAATAAAAGGCAATTTAAGAGTAAGCAGAAATCACTATTTTCTTGGTTATTCACTATTAGAGAATAAAATGTATAAAACAAAAAATCATACCTTGCAAAACATATCAATTAAAGCAGGTACCGCATTCCTTAATTTCATAGTTGCCACATACTCAAATATTTTTAGTAATATTTTCAGAGCGGGCTGGATAAAACAAAAAAATTACACTCATTTTCATGTCTTATTTTAGTATACTTTAAGTTTCTCAAATTTGTTTATGCTGAAAAACACAAGTGTTCTCTAGGAAACATTTAACAAACAAATACAACTGTTAAATTATACATATAAGAAATGTATCAGAGAAATTAACTTAAAATATTAGAAAAAATTATTTTCAGGTTACTTACCAGCATCTTAATCATTATGCAGAGGTTCATGATCTGAAATACTTCTTTCAATAAACAGTGTTTGAGTAAAGAATTTAGAAGGTCATTTAATACTTGTAAATCAAAGTGTATACCTGGAAGAAACTTTCTGTAGTATTCCATAAACATGTTTGCTGAAAATGATGAAATACATAGTAAAGTCATTTGCTACTTTTAAGATATTCATCTTTCCTAAGTCAGACAATTTTTCTATATTTAAAGATCAAGTAGCATTAACTCAATTTCTTAAAAGATACACTTCCAGTATCAGGAATATTTGATGAAAATACATTAAAGCAAAAGTTAAATGGCAACAACATGTCAACCAGGATGTTAGGTACTACATTGGGATCTAACTGAGGTGCTATCCACAAAAAATAGGACCAAATTGCCTCATACATCATGGTTTCAATATGAACTCTGAGGGAGCCACACTCTCAGGAGGACTTCAGACAGTGGCCTGTTTAAGAGTGGAAGCAGACTATTTTGACATATACCCCTTCTTTCTGTTTTAGCCCCATCAACATGCTGACCCTGGGGATATCTTTATTCTAGTTTATGATATGAACATTCTCCTAAAAATTATACCACTGATTAATCTCCACTGAAAAAGCATTTAAAACTTATTTTTGATAAATTATGTATCTTGGCTGTGCTGGGGCTGGGTCTTCGTTGCTGCACAGGCTTTTCTCTAGTTACGGCAAGTGGAGGTTACTGTCTAGTTGTGGTGCGTGGGCTTCTCACTGCAGTGGCGTCTCTTATTGTGGAGCACGGGTTCTAGGTACTGAGGCTTCAGCAGTTGTGAGACATGGGCTCAGAAGCTGCAGTGCCTGGGCTCTAGAGCACAGGCTCAATAGTTTGGCTCATGCGCTTAGCTACTCTGTGGCATGTGGGATCTTCCCAGACCACGGATCCAACCCGTGTCTCTTGCATTGGCAAGTGGATTCTTTACCACTGGGCCATCAGGCAAGCTCTGAAAAGTCATTTCTTAATGGACTCTTGCATTGCCTCACATTTTAGCTACTGTGAATAACGCTGCTATAAATATGGGTGTGCAAGTATCTTTCAAGACCCTGCTGTCAATTCTTCCGTGTATATATCAGGAGAAGAATTACTGGATATATGGTAATTCTATTTTTAATTTTTTGGGCAACTGTCATACTGTTTTTCTGCAGTACTGTACAATTTTACATTCCTTCCCGTAGTGCATGAGGGCTTTAATTTCTCCACATCCTAACACTTTTTTCTTTTTTTGATAGCAGTCATTCTAATGGGTGTGAGGTGGTATCTCAATGTAGTTTTGATTATACATTTCCCTTAGGTCTAGTGATGTTGAGCATCATTTTAAATGCTTATTGGCCATTTGTGTATCTTCTTTGGAGAAATGTCTCTTCAAATACTTTGCCTATTTTTGAATCAGGTTTTGTTGTTGTTGAGTTTAAGGGTTCTCCATATATTCTGGATACTATTCTTTTATCAGATATGATTTACAAATATTTTCTCCGATTCTGTGGGTTGCAGTTTCATCTTGCTGATACTGTCTCTTAATGCACAAAATTTTCGAATTTTCATGACGTTCAATTTATCTATTTTTTCTTTGTTGCCTGTGTCTTTGGTGTCATATCCAAGAAATCATTGCCAGATCCAACGTTGTGATGTTTTTGTCCTCATGCTTTCTTCTCAGAGTTTTATTGTTGTAGGTCTTACATTAAGGTCTTCAATACATTTTGAACTAACTTTTGTATACAGTGTTAGTTAAGGGTTCAATTTTACTGTTTTGAATTGTGGGTATTTAGTTTTCCCAGCATTATTTGCGGAAAAAAGCTATCTAACTATTGCTGGTGAATGGTCTAGCATCCTTTTCAAAAACCTTTTGATCATATATGTGAGGGTTTATGTCCAGGCTCTCTATTCTATTCCATTGATTTGTATGTCTGCCTTTATGCTAGCACCACACTTTTGGTTACTATAGCTCTGGAGTAAGTTTTCAAGTTAGGAAGTATGAGTCCTCCAGTTTTTTCAAGATTATTTCAGGACTTCTTGAGATACCACATGAGTTTTAGGATGGGTTTTTCTATTTCTGCTGAGTTACTGGCATTTTGATAGAGATTACATTGAATCTGCAGATCTCTTGGGAAGTAATGACATTCTAATAATACTGAGTCTCCCAATCTGACACGGGTTGTTTTTCAGCTGCTCAGTTGTGTCTGACTCTTTGCGAACCCATGGATGCAGCACACCAGGCTTCCCTGTCCTTCACTTCTTCCTGGAGTTCGCTCAAACTCACGTCCACTGCATTGGTGATGCCATCCAACAATCTCATCCTGTGTCATCCCCTTCTGTTCCTGCCTTCTACTTTTCCCAGCATCAAGGTCTTTTCCAATGAGCTGGCTCTTCGCATCAGGTGGCCAAAGTACTGGACTTTCAGCTTCAACATCAGTCCTTTCACTGTATATTCCGGGTTGATTTCCTTTAGGACTGACTGCTTTGATCTCCTTGCAGTCCAAGGGACTTTCAAGAGTCTTCTCCAACACCACAGTTCAAAAGCATCAATTCTTTGACATTCAGCCTTCTTCATGGTCCAACTCTCACATCCAAACATGACTACTGGAAAAACCGTAGCTTTGACTATACAGACCTTTGCTGGCAAAGCAATGTTTCTGCTTTTCAATACTCCATCTAGGTTTTGTCATAGTTTTTCTTCCATGGAGCCAAGTGTCTTTTAATTTCATGGCTGCAGTCAACCATCTGCAGTGATTCTGGAACCGAAGAAAATACAGTCTGTCAGTGTTTCCACAGTTTCCCCATATATATGCCATAAAGTGATGGGATCGGATGCCATGATCTTAGTAATGACATTTTAATATTACGGAGTCTTCCAATCTGTGAACATGAGATGTGTGTCTTTAATTTCTCTTTCAGCAATGTTGTGTAGATTTCATTGTACAAGTCTTTCACTTTCTTGGTTAAATTAGTTTTTAAGTATTTTATTCTTTCAAGTTATTGTAAATGGAATTGTTTTTGTAATTTCCTTTTCAGGGTGCTCAATTTCAGTATATAGAAATGCAAATGATTTTTGCATGTTGACTTGGTCACTTATTAACCCTAAAAGCTTTTCTCCTCTGAGAATCTTAGGTATTTTCTATATATAAGGTCATATCATCTGCACATAGGCCACTGACTTCTTCCTTTCTGAAATGGATGCCTTGTCTCATTGCTCTGGCGAGAACTTCCATCTGTGTTGAACTGAAGTGGTGAAAGCAGGCATCCTTGCCTTGTTCTTAATCTTAGGGGAAAGGCTTTCAGTTTTTTGCCACCGAGTATGGTAAAGTAATACTCAAAATTCTCCAAGCCAGGCTTCAGCAATACATGAACCGTGAACTTCCAGATGTTCAAGCTGGTTTCAGAAAAGGCAGAGGAACCAGAGATCAAATTGCCAACATCCGCTGGATCATGGAAAAAGCAAGAGAGTTCCAGAAAAACATCTATTTCTGCTTTATTGACTATGCCAAAGCCTTTGACTGTGTGGATCACAATAAACTGTGGAAAATTCTGAAAGAGATGGGAATACCAGACCACCTGACCTGCCTCTTGAGAAACCTATATGCAAGTCAGGAAGCAACAGTTAGAACTGGGCATGGAACAACAGACTGGTTCCAAATAGGAAAAGGAGTACGTCAAGGCTGTATACTGTCACCCTGCCTATTTAACTTATATGCAGAGCACATCATGTGAAACACTGGACTGGAAGAAGCACAAGCAGGAATCAAGATTGCCGGGAGAAATATGAATAACCTCCGATATGGAGATGACATCACCCTTATGGCAGAAAGTGAAGAGGAACTCAAAAGCCTCTTGATGAAAGTGAAAGAGGAGAGTGAAAAAGTTGGCTTAAAGCTCAACGTTCAGAAAACGAAGATCATGGCATCTGGTCCCATCACTTCATGGGAAATAGATGGGGAAACAGTGGAAACACTGTGAGACTTTATTTTGGGGGGCTCCAAAAGCAATGCGGATAGTGACTGCAGCCATGAAATTAAAAGACGCTTACTCCATGGAAGGAAAGTTATGACCAACCTAGATAGCATATTCAAAAGCAGAGACATTACTTTGTCAACAAAGGTCTGTCAGTCAAGGCTATGGTTTTTCCAGTAGTCGTGTATGGATATGAGAGTTGGACTGTGAAGAAAGCTGAGCGCTGAAGAATTGATACTTTTGAACTGTGATGTTGGAGAAGACTCTTGAGAGTCCCTTGGACTGCAAGGAGACACTACCAGTCCATTCTAAAGGAGATCAGTCCTGGGTGTTCATTGGAAGGACTGATGTTGAAGCCGAAACTCCAATACTTTGGCCACCTCATGCGAACAGTTGACTCATTGGAAAAGACTCTGATGCTGGGAGAGATTGGGGGCAGGAGGAGAAGGGAACAACAGAGGGTGAGATGGCTGGATGGCATCACCAACTTGATGGACATGAGTTTGAGTGAACTCTGGGAGTTGGTGATGGACAGGGAGGCCTGGCGTGCTGCCTTTCATGGGGTCGCAAAGAGTCGGACACAACTGAGCTATTGAACTGAACTGAACTCAACTGACTGATGGTGTTTACTGTGAGGTTTTTCAGATGTGGCTTTTTAAATGTTGAGGTAGTTTCCTTTTATTCCTTGTCTCGTTTCTTTTTTTTAATCAATGAAAGGGTACTGAATTTTGTCAAATGCTTTTTCTGCATCAACTGAGATGATCATGTGCTTTTTCCACTCATTCTGTTAATGTGGTTACTTGGATTGATTTTTATATGTTGAACTACACTGTACTCTAAGAACAAATTCCACTTGGTTATGGTCTGATCCTTCCAATTCAGGTTGCAAGCTTTTGTTGAGGAATTTTATATCAATGTGTTCCCTCCTCTTCAATTTCTGGGAAAAGTCTGAGAATTGATATTAGTTCTTTAAATGTTTGGTACAATTCGACAGTGAACAGTTCCTTCTGGTATATGCCAAACAGCAGTAGTTTTACACAATGGTTTTAATCAGACAACTTCTGGCAACAGGATTTTATGTGGAAATTCAAATATCAAACAGATAAAAATGAACCTATGGTTAAATAGGGTAATGGGGAGTCCCACTTTCTCAGTACTTCCCCCTTGTGAACTTGTCAATTTGACAAATATTAAAGCTTGGTCCCTTCCTTTCGGGTCTCACAATTAGTAGGGGGAGATGGGAGCAGAGAATGGAATGAGGCTGTGGAGTCAGATAAGGGTGTAATGGAGGAGATAATCCTGTTTTCTATGACTAGGTTTTGAAAGATGATTTGCTATGGGGAAGTGGGATAAAAGAAAGGCATCCTGGGCAGAAGAGCAGTGCCTTTTCTATTACAGCAGAGCTTGGCCTGTTTACCATTTGAGCTACCAGGAAAGCTTCCCTGATAGCTCAGTTGGTAAAGAATCCGTCTGCAAAGCAGGAGACCCTGGTTCGATTCCTGGGTAGGGAAGATCTGCTGGAGAAGGCACAGGCTACCTACTCCAGTATTCTTGGCCTTACCTTGTGGCTCAGCTGGTAAAGAATCCACCCGCAATGTGGAAGACCTGGGTTCGATCCCTGGGTTGGGAAAATCCCCTGGAGAAGGGAAAGGCTACCCACTCCAGTATTCTGGACTGGAGAAATTCCACGGACTGTACAATCCATGGGGTCATAAAGAGTCAGACACGACTGAGCAACTTTCATTTTGCCCTGTTTAGGGAACTGCACAGAATGATTGATATGCATCAGCTATAAGCTGCTGCTGCTGCTAAGTCACTTCAGTCATGTCTGACTCTATGCGACCCCACAGACAGCAGCCCACCAGGTTTCTCTGTCCCTGGGATTCTCCAGGCAAGAATACTGGAGTGGGTTGCCATTTCCTTCTCCAATGCATGCATGCACGCTAAGTCACTTCAGTCATGTCTGACTCTGTGCGACCCTATGGACAGCAGCCCACCAGGCTCTCTGTCCACAGGATTCTCTAGGCAAGAATACTCGAGTGGGTTGCCATTTCCTTCTCCTCAGCTACAAGGGACATGTGTAAAAGGATGAAGATGTAGGGAAGATCCAGTTTCTGACAGATCCCTTCAGAAAGATTTCAAGCTAATTAACGACATCCTTTTTTCTGTCTTATACCTGTAAATAAAATTTCTACATCATGAAAATATTAGTATGTAAGTGAATTACAATGTTACATGGATTAAAATTTATTAACCAAAATGCTACACTTAGTATTAATCCTTTCTAAGATCAACAGAACTAATCTAAAACACTCAGTTTTCATACTCAAAAGTATTAAATTTACTTTTAAACCATGAGGACAAAAGCACATTGTTTGAAACACTTGCATTAATGATTTTATAGTAATCATTCTACTATCTCATACCTGCACGTTGTAGCAAACACAGCTCATTGATACTTATATATTTCTTAAACACATCCATACAAACCTGTAGAAGTCATGAAAAATGTAAAATTACCTTTTCATATTTCACAAAAACTATACAAATTTCAGTCCTATCTTTTTGCTTATTCTATTTTTTTTAAGTCAATTTAAGGCAATGGAATAAAGAAGCTGATGTTAGGTTAACTAAGATGGGAAATGCATACTGAATTTATTACAAAACCCTTAATCAGAGAAGCTGTTCAGAGAAAGAGTCAAGGAAACAAAGTCAAGATTAGCAATCAACTGGAGAAGGGAGGGATTCTTTTACTGGTATACGGAAAAACACATTGACCAATGATTAGAAAATAGATCCTATAAAGAGACTCACTCATACACAATTAGCAGATTTATGACACAGTGATCCTGTAACACAGTGGGGGAAAGGATGGTGTTGGGTCACCTGGAGATCCACATGGGAAAAAATATGTATCTAGACCTTCTTCTCACATCCTAAACAAAAATTAATTCTAGATAGCTCAGATTTCTAAATGTGAAAGATAAGAAATTTTTTAAAGGAAAAACATAAAAGACCATCTTCATGATCATGTTGTTGTTTATTTGTTAAGTTGTGTCTGACTCTTTTGTGACCCCATGAACTGTAGCCTTCCAGGCTTGTGTCCACTGGATTCCCAAGCAAGAATACTGGAGTGGGTTACCATTTCCTTTTCCAGGGGATCTTCCCAACCCAGGGGCAGAACCTGTGTCTCCTGCATTGCAGGCAGATTCTTCACTACTGAGCCACCAGGGAAGCCCCTTCATGATCTTAGAAAAATTTTTTTCAGTAGTGTGTAAAAAGTCTTGAGTTTGAGCAAGCTCCAGGAGTTGGTGATGGATAGGGAAGTCTGGTGTGCTGTGGTTCTTGGGGTCACAAAGAGTCAGACATGACTGAGTGACTGAACTAACTGATGTAAAAAGTCAACACCATAAAAGGAAAAAAAAAATAAAAAGGATAAGACTGGACTATATAAAGATTAATAATTTTATTTACCAAAAGACACTTCTAAAAGGGTAAAACGGCTTGTTGGTGGGAATATAAATTGGTACAATCATTATGGAGAAAAATATGGAGGTTCCTTAAAAAACTAAACCCAGAACTACCAGATGCTCCAGCAACCCACTCCTGGGCATATATCTAGAGAAAACCATCACTCTAAAAGATACATGAATCCCAACATTCACTGCAGCTTTATTTACAATAGCTAAGACATGGAAACAACCTAAATGTCCACCGACAGAGGACTGGATAAAGATGTGGTACACATATATAATGGAATATTACGCAGCCATAAAAGGATGGAATAATGTCATCTGCAGCAGGAGGCATGCACTAGAGATAATGATCATACTAAGTGAAGTAATTCAGACACAGAATGACAAATCATATCGCTGGTATGTGGAATCTGAAAAAATGGTATACGTGAATTTATTTACAAAACAGGAAGGGGAGGAGATTGGGATTGGCATATATTCACTAACAAGGACCTCCTGTATAGCACGGGGACCTCTACTCAGTACTCTGTAATGACCTATATGTGAATAGAATCTAAAAAAAGAGTGGTTATAAATATATATTATTTACTTTCCTGTACACCTGAAACTAACACAATATTGCAAATCAACTATATTCCAATAAAAATTTAAAAACTAAAAGTGTGAAAAGGCAACTTGCAAAGTAGAAAAAATTACTTGCAATACACATATTGAACAAAGAGTTTGTATCTAGAATTTAGAAATTTTTTAAAATTTATATTTTAAAATTTAAAAAAATTTTAAAAGTATTAAAAAATTTTTAAAATTTTAAAAATATAAAGAATTTTTGAGATGGATAAGAAAAAGACATCCTCTAGAATACAGATGAAATATTTAGATACTTACAGGAAGGGGATATTCAAATACCCAACAAACATTCTGAAAGATGCTCAACTTCATCAATCATGAGGGAAAGCATCACTGCCCACCCGCTAGAATGGCTTAAAATGGCTGATAACACCAAGAGCTGGTGAAAATGTAAAGCACCTAGAACTCTCAGACCAAATTAAAAATGTAATTTGTTAAACCACTTTGGAAATTTATCTGGCAGTGTCTAACTAAAGTTGAACATATGCAAACCCTTTGACACAATAATTCCAGTTTCAAGTATAACCCATAAGAATGGCTATATATGTTCACCAAAAGACATGCACAACACTGATGGCATTACTACTGTATTTACCAAATTTAGAAGCCATCCATCAAAAGTAGTATTTATCAACAAAATAAATTTTTCTATACTCTACAATGGAATAGTCAACATTATATAGTAATAAGAAAGAAACATCTACAATTAAGTAAAAAATACAGATGAATCTCAAACATGTTGAGCAAAAGAAGCTAGAAACAAAAGCACACAGAGTGTATGATTCCATGTAGATAAAGCTCAAAATCAGGCAAAGCTCTTATATTAGGATTTGATGCAAATCTGAATTAAAACCATATGACTGAAATGGTTATTAAAACAATCTCTACTTCAAAGACTTAACACATTTTACCTTTTCATCCCCTTGCTCAGGCACATGAGCAAACTTGCACTGTGATCGCTCACAGCCACGTATCATATTAAAATGAAATTTGCAGTATCTGTGGGGTATCGTCAACCCTAGTGGCTTCTGGAACACCTAGAAAATTAGGCAAATTCCCTTTCTGTATTAATTGTAAAACACTGCAATCAAGTGAGAAAGCATTTGAAACAATCAGAAATAATATGTATCCAAAAAAAGTATCAAGATAAATTGTTTGCTAACTTGATTAAAAAATAACTCCAAACAATTTATATTAAAAAAATTATGATATAATCAATTAAAGTTATTTGTCTGAATTTCTGCAATTTCATTTAGTGTAAAACTTATAATCCACCAGTTACTATTGTTTCACTGCACATGGCTTTAAATGTTTCTACTTTCCCTCCTTGTCATGTGCCTGCCCTTTTTAGCTTTATAAAAAGTTACTTCTACTTTTACATATGCTTATTTCAGATGCATTTGTTAGAACTGAAAATTTCCTTAGCTTCTCTAATTAACAGAAAAAAGGTAATGAGTGAAAGTTATTTACAATAAGCTTTTCCTATCAACTGCTTTTTATTAATAGCTTTCTCCTTCACCATAGAAAACTATTCATCCTATTATTTTCTGTTTTGGATATTCCATCCCTCCCCCGCTCCCATTAACAGAAAAAAGGTAATGAGTGAAAGTTATTTACAATAAGCTTTTCCTATCAACTGCTTTTTATTAATAGCTTTCTCCTTCACCATAGAAAACTATTCATCCTATTATTTTCTGTTTTGGATATTCCATCCCTTCCCCGCTCTCCCAGCCTTAAACGTCTTATATTGTTTGTGAACATCCTCTAAATTGCTACTCATTTTCTGTTCCTTTTCACTAAAATCAATAAAATGTCCAGAACTGCTTAAATGATAATAAGGAAATAAAACCAGAAAGCCCCAAAATATATGCTTATAAGATCATCATTATTTTTTAAGTAACGTACTTACCCCTAAATTTTTTTCCCTCTTAAATATTTCACAAATTTCAGGATTCTGCAGCTTTAGGAGAGAATGTTTCCCTGGTAATCTGAAATCTAGAAATGATTAAGAATGACATTACATTCCAATATGTTATAACATGACTTTCATAAAGTGGAACAGACTACTACTATCTGTTTTAATATTTCACTTTGGACTTCTTTTGTTCAATTCACAGGCTGTTGCTAGTGGTATAGTTCTGTGAAATATACAATAATTCACACCTTAGGTGTTCCTTAAGGATGTCTAGATCTGAATTTAACATTTTAAATTCATTATAAGCTAAAGATACTTTCTTAAAAGCCTCACATAGCAGCATTGAGTACTATATTCAAATGATCGTTAAGTTAAACAAATATTACACATGATAAACTTTTCGTAGGGATGAAAACTACTGATAAACCTAGGTGTTATGGACTAAATTGTGTCTCTTCCAATTCATACATTGAAGCCTTAACCCCTAATGTGCCTTTGTGGAAGTAATTAAAATTAAATGGGGTTATAAAAATGAGGCTGTGATCTGACAGAATCAGTGTCCTTACAGAGACATCAAGAGTGAGCTTTCCTTCTCTCTTTCCAAGCACATGCACCAAGGAAAGGCCATGTGAGGACTTAGTGAAAAGGCTGCCGTCTGTAAGCCAGGAAGAGAGCCAGAAACTGAACCCTACCAGAAACTTGATCTTGGACTTCTAGCCTCCAGAACTGTGTGAAATGAGTATCTGTTGCTTAAGCCACCCAGTCTGTGGAATTTTGTTACGGCAGCCCAGGCTGACTACTATACCAGGCATCATTATTCCTTAATGTTAGTCTTTTAAAATGAGAATTATGACATTTAGAAATTATTTTTTCTAAAGATAACATAGAAATGTTTTTTATCTTAAGTCATTTCAATTTTTACTTTGGCTGCATCCAGATATAATTTGGGACAAGTTGAAGTTTTTGCTGCATAGCTTCGCAGGGCGTTTTACTGTGACACCTGTAAAGCTTTTAAAAACATGTGATAATCATGGGCTTACTGCTACAGGACACAAAAGCAGGCAGCGTGAGGGCAGAGATGGGAGGTATGGAAGAGTTACGTGTGAGCTACATACACAAGAGGATTTTACTGTTTCTAAATTAATTCTTCAATCTAGCTTATTTTGTTCACATACATCACTATGAATTATTAAAAATGACACAAAGTATAAAGTACATTTTAAATTTCTAAAACACTAAACTACATTATGACTATTTTAGGTATAAACTGTAATCTACCTGCACTGCCACTACTGTGTAAGTACAGATATCCCAGAAGTTGTTTAATCAAAAGTACTAACTAAAGGTACACAAACCTTCTAATCTTAACATATCCTATGCTTGCTTCCATTTTCTTTTTTTTTTCTTCTTTTTTTGGCCCCACCCTGCGGCTTGCAGGATCTTACTTCCCTGATCAGGGATAAAACCTGTGCCCCCTGCAGTGGAAGCACAGAGTCCTAACCACTGGACCATTAGGGAGTTCCCTCAATTATTTTCCTTAACCTTTTTGTTTTGGGTGGAAAAATCTCCTCTATCATTTCTATATCGTCAAAAGTCAATAGAATTTTATTAAGAAAATTGTACCATTCATCCAAGGATTCAGTAATGTGTCTTCCTGATGAGTACTAAGATTCAAAGGCGGCAATGGCACTGGTAAGCACAGAGGTTTGGAGACTAGTGCTGCTAAGTGACCTTCACCAACCATAATCTCTGTATTTTTAGAATCGCTGTTGTGTGAGCAGAAAAACCAAAATCAGAACTTAAATTTATCCTAAAAACATTAAAGTAATGAGAATCAAATAAGTAGAAACACATCCTAATGATATATATGTTCTATATACTATGCTATATACTACTATTATATACTATGATTCTTCAGTATTTTCAATAGGTTGTTCCTGCCTTAACTAGAAAACCAATACTTTTTAAATGGCTAGGGTATGGGGAGAAGTAGAGTGGTGGGGTTGAAACTAGAGCAAAATATTTTTGATCACGCCAGCCAAAAGGTTAGAGGAGGAACTATATCAATGCCCAGATCCAGAAAAGACCATTCAATGATTCTAGGGACAGTGCAATGAAACAAATGAATTACATGTTATTCTTCAGGACAAGTATATATAATAAATTTATACATGTACTTGAGATCTACCTTTGAGAAGAAGGTATAAGAAATGTGTAGTCTGAGGCTTCTGATTTAAACAGCTTTGATTATATTCTAATTAGTGAGATCCTATATAACCAATTCAAAAAACCACTCTAATCTTGAGGTCACTTACCTAGAAAAATAAGTTAAGTAAAGCAGGCGGAAGGGTGCAAAGTACCTCAGAGCTAACAGATATAAATGCATCTACTTTCTCAGAGAAAGATTCATGTCCTTATTCAGATACTAAAACATTTTACTTTAAGTACAATTCTAATAAGCCACAGGCGAGTCAAAATAGTAAGAAGAGGGGATAATGCTTATAATAGTTGAAACTTAGACGCACTGATGGAGTTTAATCATTTCACACAAAATAAAAATTTCTGCTTCTCTCCCCAACTAGGGATAGCCCTGATATCTGCCATCATCATAACTCTCCTCCAAATAAAACAAAATAAACCAGGTAACATAAAACAAAGAAATATGAATTATGGAATTTTATAGATGGAAAAGATTTTCTAGTAAACTTCTTTTATTTTGATTAGATGATGAAATCCAGGGTAAGGTGGTGACTTGCCCAATATCACATTCCTGGTCCTTATGGCAGAGCCAAGGTGATGACAAAACTCTGCAGGCTGCAACTATTTAGCTTGTAAACATAATGTTTTTTATAGGAAAAAAAGTTAACCTTGTCACATTTTCTTTTTAAGATCTTCAAGCGGTAATGAATCATACTGTGCCAACCTAATTCTTAACTAGGCTTTTCTTAACATAAAGGTTCTCAGACTTGAGCATGTATCAGGGTTAGCTGGTGATCTTGTTGAAATACAGATTGATGGGCCCTATTTCTGGAGTTTCTGATTCAGTAGGTCAGGGATGGGAACAAGTAATTTGCATTTCTGGCAAGTTCCCACAAAATGCTGCTACTCTAAGGCTCACAACTGGAAAAACACTGTCTTAACATAAAAGAACTTGAACAGATTTGTCACCTGACCTGACTGCACCTTGCCTCATAGCAAAGTGGGAGTGAGAGGTGAATCAAATGATCTCCCAGGTACCCGCCAATCCTAAATTTGGTATCTGTAGTATGTCCCAGTGAGTGTACTGTAGCTCTCAGTACTAATCACTGCAGACATGGAAGATACCCGCAAGCTGCAATGCTCATCTGCTTTCAGCTATTCTTACCTTCATAACAATCACATCCACATCTTTTTCTTTCTTTTATTGTATCACCATTCCTCATTCCTTTCTCAAAAAGTAATTTATGGCTGACACAGTTAGTGACAGCTTTAAAGTAACTTATAATATTCTTGACTCTGTATATACCTGACATGTTAAATAATACCCGCATACTGTTTATGACATAGCAGCCCAACTACATACAAGAGAGAATGAAAAACATGCTCAAGACACAAATTACATAGATGACTATTTTAACATTATGTAATTAAAAATTATGTTACAAACCTTCTGAAAACTTCAGAAATAGTTTCTTTTTCTTCTCGAATAGCTACCTTGTCTGAAAATCTACACTGTGGAGAGATTATGGTTAAAAAAATGTAAGTGAATATCTCTACATTCCATATTAGGCTACGAGGCTTACCAGATCAGAATGTATTAGATATTAATTAAACAACTAGCTTATGGCCAAGCCAGGAAGTAATTCTACTCTACATTCTTTAAAACACTGAACACTGACTTCAAAATTTCCAGTGTTCATAAAAACATAAATCAACACATTTTCCCTAGTTTTTGATATCACCTTTAATTATGCAAACTACCATTTCTAATTACTTTGAACAATTACAGCCATGTTTCCTTTTATTTAGAAAGAACAGCTTTGAGTGATTTTTATTTACAGGTGGTATTTATGAACATAAATGTATTTTTCATTAGGAATATTTATATCTATTTAAAATGTTGGTATACTTAAAGCTCTTTACAATTACTATCTTGGGAACTGTGATTCTCTAATTACGAGAAAGTTATACATGCTTAAATACTAGGCTTTTGAAAAACAGATACCAAAATAAACCCCTCAAATCACTCATCATTTGGGTAGCCAGAGTTAACCACTTAATATCTTACTTCATATCTTTCTAGTCTTTCTAAACTTATACAAGAATATTTTATAATAACAGTACACATTATATACACTATTATAACCTTTAGGAAGAACACTATAAAAATCCACTGAGAAACATGAAATATTAGGATATAACACGTTCCTGGATGAGAATGTTAAATGTAAAAAATGCTAATTCCCTCCCAACTTATTTATACATTTAAAAAATTACAACAGAGTTTAAAAGAAAAGAAAATCATATATATTTCTTTCTTAGAAAAAAAGAATATAAGAACAGCCAAAAATATTTTAGATTTATAAAATATTCTGGTATCTTTTAAAGTAAGCCTTCCTTACTGCTTTTATTTTTCAAGTAATTGACAGTATGGAATTGGTACAGATCTGAGCAATTAATGAAATAAAAGAGAAGGAGTCATTCTATACATAAAAACTGAAAATATTTAAGATGGCACTTGAAATTTGTGAGGAAATGATTCAATAAATAGTAACAGAACAACTAATGGGTAGTTAGTTGGATGGAAAATAAGCTTGGCACCAATTCACCATATTCCAAAATACATTCAATAAATATTTAAATATAAAAAATACTGAAAGTATTGAAAATAAAAGATGAGTAGTTATGTAATTTGGAAGGTAGAGAAAGCCTAAGATAACACCAAAGGCAGAAACCATGAATTATGGATCAATAGGTCTGAATAACAACATTTAAAGTATTTTCATATGCTAAGATGACAAAATCAACTGTCAAAATAAGAACAGAAAGGTTACATTGTTTCTACATTCTTTCTTCCAAAATAAAATTTAGATTTATATTGATAAATTTAAATATAATAAATAACACCAAAAAATACTAGAAAAAGATACAGGTGAAAAATTTTAACTCCAAAACAGCGAAGTCTTTCTCTAAATACAACTCACAACTCAAATATCATAAAATAAAACTGATATATTGGACTAAATAAAAATAAAAAGCTCCTTCAAGGTAAAAAGTTCCTACACTAAGTTGAATACAAATGAAAAATAGGAAAAACGAGGGCAACATATGACAGAGAACCAATATGTTTAATATATGAAAAGTTCTTACAAATAAAAAAAGATCAAAATCTGAAAAGAAAAATGGGCAAAGGACATAAAAAAGAAGTTCACAGAAGAAAATGTAAATGACTTTTACACATACTAAAAGATGCTTAACTAGACTCATAAGAGGAAAGCAAATGAAAAGTCATTTGTAAAAATACACAGATGGACAAAAATAAAAAAAATTTTAATACTGAGTTGGTGAGTGTATGGGGGAGAAAACTGTCATTCCCATACAATGTTGATGGAAGCATAAATCAAAGCAATCTTTATGTAGGGCAATCTGAAAATTCTACTTCTAAGAATCAATCCAAAAATGCTTGCACATATGCAAAATGCCTTATGCTCAAGGATGCATAATGCAACAATGTTAAAATAGCAAAAAAATGGGAACAAACCAAGTGCCCATCAATAGTGGAACTTGTTGAGCAGAGTATATCCATATAGTGGATAATTATATAATTGTAAAGAGAAAGCATCCTTACATATATGGAAAGGAAACACTCTCTGTTATATAGTAAGTTTAAAAAAGATAAAGAATGGTATGCTATCGTTTGTATAAAATTAAAAAGAATACACAATAGGTCCAGTTCGAGAAATGGCAAGTATCTCTTACTGGACTAATCCTTCTTCAGGTAACAACTATAAACCCTAGACAAGATATTAAAAAAAAACTGGATGCAGCCTAGATGGGATTGGGGGAGAATGGATACATGTATATGTATGGCTGAGTCCCTTAGCTGTTCACCTGAAACTACCACAACATTGTTAATGGGCTATACCCCAAAATAATATAAAAAGTTTAACGTTTGAAACAAAAAATAAAAAGAATACACAATAGGTCCAGTTTAAGAAATGGCAAGTAAGTATCTCTTACTGGGCTAATCCTTCTTTAAGTAACAACCATAAACCCTAGACAAAATACAAAAACAAACCAACTGCCTGAAGACACCAGAGAGATACGAAAAGCAGGCACAGTCTGGAGGGAAAGAGGGAATGACACCGGGTAACAGTCCTGTTTTTATGACACTGGGTAACAGTCTTGTTTTTATGAATTTATTCCTAAAGGGAGAACTCAGTTGTAACCACTTGGAAGGCTAAAAATTTGCCCTCCTGAATGAAACAAAGAACCAGAAGACAGAGTTGAGGCAAAGTCAGAAACTGGGATGTGAGGTTGGGGACCCTGGAAAGGAGAGAGCCTAAGAGAGGAAGTCCCTAAATGTGCTTTAAACTTGGTCCAAACCTCCAGCTGACCCTTGAGCTATACCTTGTAAGGCAGACTCCAAACAACCCAGGTGACACTAAAAGAACTGAAGAAACATTTCAACTGCCTACTACCCCGGGAAATAACCTGGAGGATGAACCCACCAAAGTTACTGAAGAAACCTAAGCATGCCATTACCAGAGGGCCCAGCAAGTGCAAACCTGGGTGCTTCTTTCAAAATACCAAATTATAGAGACGGAAAACATATTAATGGTTGCTAAGCTTACAGATGTTAGGGGTAGGGAGGGAGGTGTGACGAAGAGGTAGTATTAGGAGGGTCTTTGTAATGATGTAATTATCATCTTGATTGCACTACAGGCTACAAAAAATCTGCACACTTGATAAAATACACAGAACTGTACACCCTCATTATACTAACACCAAATTTCTGCTTCTGATACTGGGCGTTAAGATGAAATCACGAGGGGAAACTACTTTTGCAACTTTTTGTGAATTTACAATTGTTTCCAAATAAAAATTAAGGACACCAGCGTTTTGACTATCTGGGGCTCAAAACTAGAATCACTAAGCAATTACCACCATAGTCAACCTAAAAATTGTTGTATATGGATTCTAAGTATAACTGATACATAAAAGTAAGAAAAAACAAGGCCTATAGGTGGAAAAGACAGAAATATATACAGATATATAAGATCAATAAGGAAGCATTTCTAAAAATTCACAGAAAACCATACATAAAAGCAGAAAAAATGGCAGTCTAGACCTACGCCCTATAAATCAACTTATTTACCCTCTGAAATTCCAAAATGTAAGGTGCTGGATAGTTAAAATTTGTTAATTCCCAAATCTGGGGGCCAGATATCTTAAAGACAAATATTATTGACAGGGTCATGTATTTTCTAAAGAGTTGATACTTTGAAGTTTACCATGGTATTAGAAGGATAAAAGTATCATTTCTCTTCTCTTAAACAAATCCAAAAAATAGCATCACTCTAGGAAGCAGCTAAATGTTTTCGTGGATTATTTTTAAAAGAGCTAATATTGAAAACAGTCTACATCTTTAAAATATTTAGCGTTAAGAACTCAGTGAATTCTGGCAAACATCTCTTAAAATCTATCCTTGCAGAAGAGAATGCATTAAGTTTTCTCTCTGCTTTAAGTAGAACAGGATACAAACTGTTTATTTTTTAATGTTTTAGAGCAAAGGTTGGCAAGCAATAGCCTGCAGGCTGCCTGTTTTTGTAAATAAAGATTTATTTGAACGCAGCAATTGACATTTGTTTTCATACTGTCTATGGCTTCTTTCTCATTATAGCGACAGAGTTAAGTAGCTGTGACAACAACCATAGGGATCACAGAGCCAGAGAAGTGTTACTATTTAGTCTTTTCAAGTAAAGGTTTTCTGACCCCTGCTACAGAGTCAAGGGACTCTACTGTGTGACCCTGGATAAGACACTAAGTCTCAGTGTTTTCATCTGTGAAGGGAAATAACAGTACACATTTCATGTACAGTAAGGAGATCCAACCAGTCCATTCTGAAGGAGATCAACCCTGGGATTTCTTTGGAAGAAATGATGCTGAAGCTGAAGCTCCAGTACTTTGGCCACCTCATGAGAAGAGTTGACTCATTGGAAAAGACTCTGATGCTGGGAGGGATTGGGGGCAGAAGAAGGGGACGACAGAGGATGAGATGGCTGGATGGCATCACTGACTCGATGGACGTGAGTCTGAGTGAACTCCGGGAGTTGGTGATGGACAGGGAGGCCTGGTGTGCTGCGATTTATGGGGTCGCAAAGAGTTGGACACGACTGAGCGACTGAACTGAACTGAAGGTATTAACTCAGTAAATCTGGGTTGTCCATATGTTATCTGTTAAAGGCTTGGTCCATGACCTGCCATGCCAGGTGGCCAAAACAAACAAAAACACATACAAGAAACAGAAACCTACAATCATTTGTATTATTATTCTCTATCAGCCACTGCTCTAGGTGTGAAAGTTCATTTATGAACAAAATGGACAAAAATCTTTGCCTTTATGGAGTTTCATTCTAGCAGGAGGAGACAGAGATAAACATAAATAAGTAAATGTAAAGGATGTTATACTATGACAAGTACAAAAAAGGGGGATATGAAATGTTGACAGCAAGGAGAATATTGCAATTTTAGACTGCATGGCCAGGGGAGGTCTCTCTGAGAACATGAAATCTGAGTAAAGATGTGAAGGAAATAAGAAAGTCAGCTATATAGTTTTTTTTTTTTTTTTTTTCGGAGATAAAATGCCAAAATCAAAGGCCCTGAAGTGGGAAAAAGCCTGGTTTGTTCCAAGAACAGCAGGAGGCTAAGGTGGTCAGAGTGCAAGAGCTAAGGAGAGTAGTCAGATCAGAAAGGAACCAAAGTTAAGTTGGGGAGGAGGAGGGGGGGACAGATAAAGGGTCAAGTAGGTCATAGTAAGGACTGTGGCTTTGAGCCTGAATGTTAAAAGCCACTGGAGAATTTGAAGGGGAAGAATAACATGGTCTAACCTATGCTGTGTTGACAATAAACTATAAGATAATAATATTAGAAGCTGGAGAAATGTTAAGAGGCCCCTGCAGTAATTCAGGCAGGAGATGATACAGGCTGGGCCTGGGTGTGATGTGGTGTGGGTGGGAGTGAAGAAAAGAGGACAATTTCCAGACATCATCTGAAGCTGAGGCCAGCAGGACTTCCTTACAGTCTGCATATGGAGTGAGAAAAAAAGAAAGAAAGGGAAATCCAAGGTTTCAAGCCTAAGTGATTTATCAAGGATGGGGTTGCCATTAATAGTAAAGGGGAAAAATGACAGGAAAGGCTGGTATGTGGCAGGGGAGGGGACATATAACAGGAGTTCAGCTTGGAACACGTTAAGTTTGGGAAGCCCAATTGGAGATCCCAGTGGAAAAGTCAAGCAGGCAACTAGATACAAAGCTCTGCAGCTCAGAGAAGTTCAAGCTGGAGATGTGAATTTGAGAGTCTTAGCACACAGGTGGCATTCAGTGCAATGAGGGTGCATGAGATCATCTAAGGAGCAAATCTAGACAGAAAAAAGAACAGATTCCTGGTCTAAGTGCTGGGTTGCTCCAACACATAGAGGTCAGGGAGATCAGGAGACACCAGTAAAACCAACTGGGAAGTTGCAGACAGAAATGACACCAGGCAGGTTATATTTATCCTGAAAGTCATGTGAAAAAAATGTTTCAACAAAACTGCTAAATACTAGTGACAGTTTCAGTAAGATTAAGACTGAACCAAGGCCATTAGATTCACCAACGAGGAGTTGGCTGGGGAGTGTAAGAAGGGTAGTTTTGGTGGAGATGAAGGCGAGTATCTTTGGAACTGGAGGAAAAAGACTGGAGATGGTGGGTCTAAACAAGCTTTTGGAGAAATAGGATGACTGCTGAAAAGGAAAACAGAACCTTGAAAGTGCTTTTTTTGTGGTTTTGTTTGAAGATGGGAGAAAAGAATACTGATGTCAAACAGAATGATCCAGTAATGAAAGAAGAATTGCTGCAGCGTATTTTAAGAGAGAGAAGAGGTGGATTTTAGCACACAGGTGGAAGGATAGCCTTGGCCTGTTCACCCACTATAACAGGAAAAACCGGAGTTTTGGGAACAGATGCAGGTAGGTGGTCTAACATATTGGTGGGAACTTAAGTTCCTTTCCAATTATTTCAATTTTGTTGGTGAAGCAGGAAATAAAGTCGCTAGCTGTGAGCACAAATCAGGAGGAATAAGGAGAAAGAAGAAACCATAAAATAGTTGTTGAGGTGTCAATTAAATTATTCAACAGGTTAAGACAATCATACACTTTATCTGGCAGATAACTGATACCCTGTTTTCCCCATATCATACACCAGTGGTGTGTTTCAACATTAAATTAGGTTTTTATTCAATTCCTAGGCCTTCTGCATCTGTGGTTGAATAACTGATGCTTGCATTCATAGCACTCAGGCACTGCGATATTCTAAAATTTCAAAGAATATCAAATGATATTCAGTACTTTGTGTTTAATGAGGCAGGAAGATATGTAACAATTTTGAAAGATTCATATAGGTTTGAGAAGAACCTTAAAAGCTAAATATGTAATTAAACAGTACACCCCATTTTCTCAGACAAGTGAGAGTCTGTTAATACTGTGCTTATGCCAAGTACCAAACTATATAGTCCATGGCCAGAATGATGTGACTTTTATTCAACAAAAAGGCATTATCCTTGTTGCGTGAGCGTACGGCTAAGATGAACTTCTATATTTACCACCATCTGGACCAAGAAATAAGGAAATGCAAAAGATTCTCTAGTACCTTTTCGTCCAAGTCTGAACTTTTTGTCTGTTCACTTAGGCCTCCCGGTTTTTCATTTGAAGAAGTTTCATGAGTAACTTCTCCTAAGGAAATGTTTGCATCTTTGGAATCATGTTTTATCTCACTTGCTGAAAAGAAATAATATTCAACTGTAGAAACTTTAAATGGCAAAATAACCAAGTCATTTAGAGATTGTTCTAAAAGTGAGTTAGAATTCAGAGACTCTTTTAAAGTCCAATGTGACAAATATGAAGTAGCATTTTCAGCAAATTATACATTTATTCCTCCCTCTCTATCAAAATAACTCCATTACATGGTATAAAAAGATATGGCAGTAACACAAAATTAAGACATAAAGATAAATTTAAGAATCTTTCTTGATCATGTCCAGTTATTTTCAATGTATTTTTAAAACCTGAAAGTTTCTG
Organism: Capra hircus; assembly: GCF_001704415.2. Classification (NCBI taxonomy): domain Eukaryota; kingdom Metazoa; phylum Chordata; class Mammalia; order Artiodactyla; family Bovidae; genus Capra; species Capra hircus. Next base: position 16,032,747 of record NC_030829.1, on the reverse strand, counting down.
AAATTAACTTTCCAATTAAATTATTTCCTGCAAAGATTTGGTTATTTAAACTTACGATTAACTGTTAATTATAAAAAATATTAAAACAGACTCATTTAAAATATGATTAAGCTTAAATACATATTTCGGTTTCAAAATAAGACTACAAAAATTGCTGAGTTCAATTATCTTTTATAGATAAAGCCTAACAAAGTTATTTATTAAATAATCAAATGGAAAATTTCTCAAAATCTGATCTGCCAACCAGGCAGTTAAACTGAGAAAAACTGACAAAGTGTGTACAACAGGGTTGACAGACTTTGAAATGAAAAGCTTCCTTTTTAAATAAATTCATTCTGACTGTGCCTAAATAGAGATACAAAAACACTTCAATGTTATACATTATGAAAATGTCAAGTTTTACCTGCTGACAAGGAAGCACAGATCTCTGACTTCACTGATCCGGGATCCGGTACAGGCAGTTCTCTATCACAAAGCAAACAGAGCTTAAACATTATCACATATTCTTGCAGAACTATCCACTTCTCTAAACATTATATAACACTAGCTTTAGCAGCTGGTGAACATCAGCTCAAGTCCTCCAAGGTCACAGTACTATTCAGGGACACACACCTAAATCAATTCTGAATTTGATTCTCTAATCACATTCGCCACAATGGTTAGGAAGTGCTGCCATTCAAACTTTGTTACTCAGAGAGAACTGAGAACATACACCAAGCATTTGAAACATTTTTTAAAGTACTACACCAATGCTAGATAATGACTAACTCCTACTCTCAAGCAAGCATATGTGTGTCTTACTGTCAATGTAAATGGATGAGTTTGAGAGCAGTTTGAGTCTTTTTTTTTTGGTAGTCCCTGAAGACAACCTAAGATTTAATAGTAACAGCTATGGCTTAACTGTCGTTAAGCCAACCTGGGTTCGAATATTGTTCTGCCACTTACTATGTCAATTGTGGCAAAATTATTAAACTTCTTTGAGTCTAACCACATTTATAAAATGAGAATACTACCCACCCATGAGGTTACTGTGAGGATTAAATCACATAAAATGTTCTTAAAGCCAATGGCATAGGCTCAACAAAGGAAAACTACATTTACAGGAGCCACTCAAAAAATGGCTTAATATTATTCCACTTTTAAAAACTTAAGACAAAAAATAAATAAAAGTACACCAAACACAATATAATAAACACCCATGACCTCACTATTTATTCCTTTAATAAATGAGTTTTATTAAACTTATCCTACAGTTCTATGACTGCGCACTGGTTCAGGGATACTTCCTAGCCAAGAAAGAAGAAAACACAACATTTTACATACACCATTCTTTGAAGGCTTTGGAAAACATGAAGTAATTTTCCCCCCAACATAAATACTAGAAACAGAAGTTGTCAGAGGAGGTAACTGCTGGCCGACCTGTGAGCTGGACCCAGGCATCTGGGACTCCTCATTCCTTCATGTGTCCTTGGAATGTGTGTTCTGCTTGCCTTCCCCACACTGGAAGGTGCCCAAGGACACTGCCGTGGGATGGTAGGTGCTGTTGAGACCATCTGGATGCTATATGTGACTGAACTCAGTTAAGGTTTCTATGTAATCTTAAAATATTCTGGGGGGTCTTCCCTGGTGGCTCAGTGGTAAAGAATCTCCTGCCAATGCAGGAGGCAGGGGTTTGATCCCCAATCCAGGAAGATCCCACATGTCGTGCAGCAATTAAGCCCATGCACCACAACTATCGAGCCTGCACTCTAAAGCTTGAGAACTGCAACTAATGAGACCACGAGCCACAACTACTGAAGCCGGTGTGCTCTACAGCCTGTGCTCCACAAGAGAAGCCACCACTACAAGAAGTCCACGCACCACGGCCAATGAATAGCCCCTGCTCATTGCAACTAGAGAAAAGCCCGCACAAGCAACAAAGACCCAGCACAGTCCAGAGAAGAAAAGATTCTGGTGGACTGGAGTGAAGATCTGCTCATCATGCAGCTTCCCAAGACAAGCCTCAAAAGTAAGTTCCTTTGTTTATTAAACCTGTTACCTATAAATCTGGAGTGATTTGTCTCTTCCTCTGGTTTTCCTCTGCCTTGTGTGTGTGTGTGCGTGCGTGTGTGTGTTGTGGGGACAGTTTTAGATTACACCTAGAAAACTCATGAGGCTGCAAATTATAAGTATACAGTTTAAAGAAAGGAAAAATAAAATGACAAGACAGAAACATATACAAATCTCCCCCACCCCATCTTGACTCATGTCTATTTACTAGAGTATCTCCATTTCAGTATTTCAAAGGTCTCTTCAACTCAACATGTCTAAATTTGAGCTCATAACCAGCACCGTTCCACAGTCCTGACTGTTCTGATCAGGGAACTGTAAATGCCCTTCTTTGAAACAAGAGAAACCAGGTATCATCCCTAACTCCTACCTTGGACCTTGCTACCATTTGATGAATAGATCTGCACTTCCTAAAATCTCTCTTAAATCCACCCCCACCTCTGGCTGAAGTCACCATGTGCTTTGATCTAGTTATTACAACAGCTCCTTGCCAATTTATTTTCCACACCAAAGTTATTATGATTTTTAAACTGTAAATCTGATCAAATTTTCTACTTAAGAAGTACTTCAGTGAATCCTGGTATGTTCTTAGGATAAAGTTCAAACTCACCATGGATTCTAGTTTATCTAGGATGATTTGTGTATGCCTCTTAACCTGGTGTATTAATTATTAATACCTCCCCATGTCCCTCTCAAAATTTTTGCAACTCAAAAGGTCAATTCTACTGTCATCCTATTTACAAAGCCCCACACAACTGAGCTTTCTGCATATTCTGTAGCTTCCTTTCCTACCACCTGAACACTGTCATGGCATGTTATTTCTGTCTCTCAGTTGTAACATGCTCTTCCCTGTGGGCCTGACTATAGACTCTTGCTTCCCTCTCACTTTTCTACTCACTTTTCTTTGCCTATTCCCTGCTGCTGCTAAGTTGCTTCAGTCGTGTCCAACTCTGTGCGACCCCATAGATAGCAGCCCATGTTCATCTTAAATGTCACGAGGACCAGGAAGCCTTCAACATCTTGTATTTTTCCTGTCATATTTTATTGTATTTGTTTAATCATTTGCAACCCTTGACAGACTAAACGCTCTATGAAAACAAGGTCCATAGGCATCTAGTTGCTCTCCGTACACTCAGACCCTAACATCTTCCTGGCCAGACATGCTGCTGCTACTGCTAAGTCACTTCAGTCGTGTCCGACTCTGTGTGACCCCATAGACCGCAGCCCACCAGGCTCCCCCGTCCCTGGGATTCTCTAGGCAAGAACACTGGAGTGGGTTGCCATTTCCTTCTCCAATGCATGAAAGTGAAAAGTGAAAGGGAAGTCGCTCAGTCGTGTCCGACTCTTTGCGACCCCATGGACCGCAGCCTACCAGGCTCCTCTGTCCATGGGATTTTCCAGGCAAGAGTACTGGAGTGGGGTTCCATCAGCCAGACATGAGGGAGACTCAAATGAATATTCCTGTTTAGGAACTTCCCATATAGGACGAGGCACACTATCCTGAGATATGGGCCAAGAGAACTATTGCAACAAATCCCTAGAATAACATCTCAGATGTGATTTAAAGGACAACACTGAAAAGAAAGCAATTTGCAGATAAAGAAACATATGTAAAAGGATTCAAATATCTGACATTGTAGAAACAGGGAGCTGCCTGCTCTGCTCATCTTTTATTAGCCTCTCCTTGCACTTTCCCCCTCAACAGCCCCATAGCTGCCAAAGAGAGAATGGATGCAGATCCACCAAAGAGCCATAAAAAGCCATGCCAAGCAATTTAGACTCTGACCTTAGGTGGCTGAAAGCCACTGGAGCATTGTCAGCAGTCACTGGAAGATCAATTTCTCTTTCTGAAAATTACTGAAGAGGAGGATATACTAAAAGACCTCAGGAAGATTAACTAGGAGCTAATTGTAATAATACAGAAAAAATATGAATAAAATAATAGCAGTGAGAATTGAGAGAAAGGAAAAACCATGAGAGATATTTAAGGTAAAAGCATGAAAAAGATGAACTGACTCAATAAATAAGAGAATTGAAGGATGTTTCAAATTATCCTGCAAGTTATATTCACAAAGAGATATGGATCCAGACAAATAAGAGATTACGCCTTAAAAAAAATCCATACCCAAAAAGGTAAATAGGTATAGCAAGTGTACTGCTTTAATATCAAAGTATACAAGAGTACTTTTAATACTGCTGGTATAGTTCATAAGGGTGAGAAACTTTTCACTATGAATAACTAACTTACAAGGAAGGTAAGATTGCACATGCCAGACTTGTTAGAAGTAATTTTGTTTTGAATTTGTGAGACACAAAGAGACATAAAATTTTAAAATTTACCTAGAGTAGAAAAAATACAACTGTAACCCCCATAAATATATTACAACTTTGTGTCAGTGGAGCAAAGGAAGAAAAAGGAAAGGCAGGAGGAGAAAAGCAGAGAAGCAGACTTGGTTGAGGCTACAGAATACAGGGAAGCAAAAGAGAAGATCTGAGTGAAAAGGAGACTTGGGGAAGCTTCTGAAGAGCAACACAGATTACATGAAGTTTATCCACTAACAGAGCATTTTTTAAGGGAGTGATGAAATTTAATGGGTTCCAACCAGGAGTTTTAAGTAAAACAGAATAAAATAAAAATATGATACTACACCACTTGTAGTAAGGAAAATATTATTTTTATAAATCTAGTGTCTTACATATTCATAAGTATGTACCAGATTGTAATGTAAAATGTATCTTTAGTATGGGTAACTGACAAAAAGGTTTGGAGATGACAGCTCTAGAATAATTATTAACAGAAAAAACTTGAAAACTATTGCCCAAGAAAAATTCAGAATGTTATTGCTTCCTTTTGAGGTGCTAACTATAGCTGAATGCAGTCGATGTTCACTTATTTATATATTCACATACTGATTGTGAAAAAGACTACCCTAAACTTACTGGGGCAATTATTCTGTAGATAGTAGTGGCCAAAAGCAGAGAAATACTACAATATCCAATTCACTGGGCCAGAGGTTCCCAAGCCTGATGCCATGATGTGCAGTGCTCGGTTTCCTGACATTACAAATAATAACTCCATCAAGAACAATACTATTTATTCTAGCAAAAACAAACAATGGTTTATGTGGTCCAAAAGACAAAAAAGTAAACATCAGAATGATGCTGCTTTATACCTGATACTATAAAGAGGAAGATGAGATGAGAGAGGAAAGGGGCCAAAAGAAAACAATGTTTGCTGGCAGTCTATAGAGTAATGGATTTGAAGCCACAGAAAGAGCCAAAATGCCACTCTTCCAGCATGCTGTTTTTGGGGAGGGAAGACAGATTTTGGAGCAGGTGGGCCTGGGTCCAGATCCCAGCTCTGATACTGACTGAGCTGAGCGTTCTTTGGAAAGTTAGTGACTTTGACTCAGTTTTAAAGATAGGGCCAGTTTCAATCTCTGAATGGTTCCACTTGCTGAAATAATATATGTAGCTAGCACAGGACAGACACGAAATGTCAGTTCTTACAATTAAGTGTAAAATTGTGTACTAGAATTAGAGTGCCTCAGACACTCAGTGAAAAGGGAGAATGGACCAAGGAGAACTTCTTGAAAGACAGGCCAAGGAGTCTATATACAATACATGAGGGAGAGAAACAGAATGACCTTCACTTTTGCTGGAAACTGGTTTTTCCTTTTTTTTTTTTTTTCAGGAATTTGGCATGGTAAACCTGGTGACAGAAGGCCAATCCCTTGGCGGGGAAAAACTAATTTTCCAAGATTCTGGGGAAGTAAGTGGAGTGGGTTTCTTGAGATGATATAGTTTACCCAGGGTACATTCATGCTAGGCATGGGTCTAATGGGACTCTAACTTTTTCCCTTTGTTAATCTAAATCAATCCAATTGCTAAGGAGCAGTACAAACTTTGGTTTTTCTCAACCTTCTTATCTGGGTTTCCCAGGTGGTAAAGAATCCACCTGCCAATGCAGGAGATGTAAGAGATGTGGGTTCAACTGAGCATCAAACATACAAGAGCATACACAACCCTCTTTCCTAAACTAATTAAAAGATGCTTACTCCTTGGAAGGAAAGTTATGATCAACCTAGATAGCATATTCAAAAGCAGAGACATTACTTTGCTGACAAAGGTCCATCTAGTCAAAGCTATGGTTTTTCCAGTAGTCATGTATGGATGTAAGAGTTGGACTATAAAGAAAGCTGAGTGCAGAAGAATTGATGCTTTTGAACTGTGATGTTGGAGAAGACTCTTGAGAGTCCCTTGGACTGCAAGGAGACCCAACCAGTCAGTTCTGAAGGGAATCAGTCCTGAATATTCATTGGAAGGACTGATGCTGAAGCTGAAACTCCAATATTTTGGCCACCTGAAGCGAAGAGCTGACTCATTTGAAAAGACCCTGATACTGGGAAAGATTGAGGGAAGGAAGAGAAGGGGACGACAGAAGATGAGATGGTTGAATGGCACCAGTGACTCAATGGACATGAGTTTGGGTAGGCTCTGGGAGTTAGTGTTGGACAGGGAGGCCTGGCATGCTGCAGCTCATGGGGTCACAAAGAGTCGGATGACTGAGTGACCGAACTGAACTGAGTGTTCTTGTACCTCAGTTTACACATTTTCATTTCAAACACTTTAGTTCCCAATTCTCTAGTTATATAGTTGTTGCATAGTCACTAATTCACATCTGACCCTTTGTGATTTTATGGACTGCAGCCCGCCAGGATCCTCTGTTCATGGGATTTCCCAGGCAAGAATACTGGAGTGACTTGCCATTTCCTTCTCCAGGGGATCTTCCTGACCCATGGATCAAACTTGTACCTCCTGAATTGGCAGGCAGATTCTTCACTACTGAGCCACCAGGGAAGCCCCAGCTATATGTTAATAGTAATTCCCTTGAATATTTGGCAGATTTTTAAAATCTCAATGATCCATTGTATAATATCACTCAACTGAAATTTTAGTATATAATTAAGTTGTGACTGAAGATAATGCTGTGTCCTAGTACAGATTAACAGCATTGACTATTACAGACATTTTCAGATCTCTAACTAAACTCACAGGCTAACTCAAAAGTTTTACCAATTTTACTCATTATCCATTTCTAAGTTTATCAGTTCAAGTCTTTAGGAATGAGTTCTAACATGCTAATGCTTTGAAATTTAATATGGACTTCCAACACTGTGGAGATCAACAGTGAATAAGTATTCTAACATAACTGAAATACCTTACAAATTCTCCTTACAAGGTCTGAGAGTACTTCTCCCAACCATTAAATTAACTCAGGTTCATCAACCTATTTTACCAAGAAGAGATAGTCTAGAGCTTCTGAAAATTTCCAGGCTTAGCCATCTTCAATTTCTATTTCTGTAAAACAGGAACTCTTCATTTTCTGCCATTAGAGTGGTATCATCCGCATATCAGAAGTTGTTGATGTTTCTCCCATCACCCTAATGGCAGAAAGTGAAGAGGAATTAAAAAGCCTCTTGATGAGGGTGAAGGAGAGTGAAAGAGCTGCTTAAAACTAAAATATTAAAAAAACTAAGATCACAGCATCTGGCCCCATTCAGTTCAGTTCAGTCACTCAGTCGTGTCCGACTCTTTGCGACCCCATGGACTGCAACACGCCAGGCCTCCCTGTCCATCACCAACTTCCGGAGTTCACTCAAACTCATGTCCATTGAGTCAGTGCCCCATTACTTCACAGCAAATAGAGGGGGAAAAGGTAGAAGTAGACAGAGTTCCTCTTATTGGGCTCTAAAATCACTGCAGATGGTGACTGAAGCCATGAAATCAGAAGACGCTTGCTTCTTGGCAGGAAAGCTATGACAAACTTAGACAGTGTGCTTAAAAGCAGAGACATTACTGTGCCGACAAAGGTCTGTATAGTCAAAGCTATGGTCCTCCCAGTGGTCATATATGATTGTGAGATTTGGACTGTAAAAAAGAGTGCGGAAGAATTGATGCCTTCAAACTATGGTGTTGGAGAAGACTCCTGAGAGTCCTATGGACATCAAGGAGATCCAACCAGTCAATCTTAAGGGAAATCAACCCTGAATACTTGTTGGAAGGACTGATGCTGAAGCTGAAGCTCCAATACTTTGGCCACCTGATGCGAAGAGCTGACTCTATAGAAAAGACCCTGATGCTGGGAAAGACTGAAGACAGGAGGAGAGTGGGGAGACAAGATGGCTGGATGGCATCACTGATGCAATGGACATGAACTTGGACAAACTTCAGGAGATGGTGAGGGACAGAGAGGCCTGGCGTGCTCCAGCCCATGGGGTCACAAAGAATCGGACAGGACTGGGAAACAGAACAGAAACAAAACAGAAACTCAGAATCTAACAGGTATCAAACTCTTAGCGTCACAGAGTGAGGAAAAAAGAATGTATTAGTTAGCAACTGGTTGGTAAAAGGGAGAGAGCTGACGTTAGAAATTATATTTTAAGCTCCATCTAGTTCTAGAACAATTCATTAACAATTTTCTGTACAACTATTAGACCCTCTGGTGATCAGGCCTCCATTTTTTCCTGTTAAAGTTTATTCTAGCACTGTGGATAACTGTAAAACTGGTATTTCCAATGTAGAAAAAGGAAAATACTAAAATAACTACTAAGGAAATTTTCAAGTTTATTTAAAAATCCAAACTTCAGAAGCAGAAATGAAAGAAAAAGAAGAGCTAATATAAGTATCATTGGTGTTTCTGCCATGAAGGAAAATGAAGTTAAAATAACAGAATAACTATCTGAAGTAAATTTGATACTGCAAACCAAAATGGTTCCGCTTGGGCAGGAAAATCTGATACATAATTTGATACAATACATAATCCTAAAACAGAAAGCAAGAAGTGGAAAAAAAAAAAGAAGGCAGTTTAGAGACAGGCAATGGAGAATTAGTTTGGCCTCAGAGTTTTCCACTATAACACTCAAAGCCAGAAAGCTGGGATGAATAACTATATAGTTGTGAGAAGAAAAAATATAAACTAAGAATTTTTTACCCAATTTGTTCGGAGACAATAGGCACTCTTATGTGCCCAAGATCTTAGGAAACACAGCAATAAAGAACCATTGAAAAAAATTGCTCTGAAATCTAGTCAAATAAGAAATGAATCAAAATAGTCAAGATTAAAGGAGAGTAAAAAGAACTGATGGTAAAGACTGAATCAACTTAAATATAGAATGAAGAGTCTTTGGAAATTCAGATTATTGATGAGAATGTAAACGGCACATGCCTTAAAAAGAAAAAACAAAAAATTTTAAGAAAAATGTAAGGGGCAAGATTGGGAGAAAAAGTGAATATGTTTGTCTTTTATCAGGAAAGCAAATGTTACTGACTGAAGTTAGAACACAATTTTTAAAAGTCACGATTACAAAACTCAAGCTTTAAAATAATCTTTCTTATTAGCTTGGGACCGACTGTTAGGAACTAATTTCTTGTGGTAAAGAGGTTTTTGTTTCAGCAATTCCTTTAGTTTCACTTCAGTCTCTCCTTCCCCAAGTTAAGTGCAAGTAAAATTAGACGTTTTTACTAAAAAGTGGCATGATCTAATTTTTCTGAAATTATATCCACATACATGCCTAGACAGAATTCTGGAATGACGCACACAAATTTTAGTAATTAATTTGTTATTTTGGGTGGTGGGATTCCCTCCCTATTACACTTCTATTGTAATGAACATGTGTCATTTTAATGCAATCAGCCATTATTCTAAGAAAGGAAAAAAAATATAAAAAAACAAACTTTATGCCCACTTCATAACACTTCTTTCTCCCTTCAATTGCAGTTCACTGTCAACATCCTGTTAACAGATGTTTGCTTTTGAATGCCAGATTTGCTCCGATTTCTCTTTGCATTCCTCAAAGGAAGCATGGTAGAAGAAGAGTTAAAAGCATCTTTAATAACTACCCTTTACTGAGCTCTCACTATTCACCCAGTGTCAAACTAATACCTGTCCCATCCATTCACTGATTTAATTCTTACAGTCCTGAGGCAAGTACCTCCCCTTCTAACAGATAAGGTAAAATAATTTGCCTAAAAGGTCACAGAGCTATTAAGGCAAGGAGAAGACTCAGAAACCTAGGTTAGGCTATAAAGGTTAAGTCCTTGACCATTAATTTTAAAGTAAGATAGTTCAAGTTCAGATTCTGTTACTAGTGGTGTCAACCTGGACAAGTGAAAACTTGTCACCCTCATTTTTTCCACTTCAAAATGGACAGATTACCATCCTCATTACATGGTTTTTAAAACAGTAGATAATTATTATCATCTAAAGATAATAGAGCTATTGTTTCTTCCTTTGGGATATTAGAAAGTACTCTATTGGGTGATAGGTTACAAGTTCTTGTAACACTAAGAACATCAAGAAGAATGTAGTATCACTAAATTTATAAATACCAGAGAATTTTAAGTCATGTACCATTGAATCTTAGTGGAATGTGTTTTCTTATTTTGACTCTGTTCACAAAACATTCTAATATTCAAGTATTGTAACATACAAAAACAAATTAGAGCTTCAAAATTATGAAACTTAATAAAATATAATATTAAATAAAATTCGGGCCAATCAGATAGATCAAGTTCCTGAACATGAAGGTTATTACTTGGCTCTATTTAAAGTTGATTCAGGCAAACTCACCCTCTTTGGGGACTAAGCTATCATTTAAAACCATCTCCCTAAATATAAAACCATGAAAAAAAATTTTAAGCTTTTTCCCTCTGAAAATTAGTTTAACTTTTGATTTACTTTTAAGTTTTAATTCAAATAAACTTTTCCAAGGCTTCTCTGACAACTGAAAAATAAATTTTTTATCTAAAAAGGAAGCCACAGAAAATGTGTTAATATATATATACAGCACTTTTCTTAATAAGTAACTTGATTGAAATGAAAGTATATCTGTATATTTACAATGATTAAAAAACATGGAGATCAATTTAAGTGACTTTTGAAAGAAGCAAGCTCAGTAATTTAAAAAGCCACTTTATAAACCACCATTTAAAACTCCAAACAGCTGATCTGCTCCATTATAATTTCAAATATAATAATAATTTTATTTCAAGTCTAAGTTTCAGGATAATGACACTTCCAGGTCTCAGCAATAATACACTATATTACATTTAATAAACAACTGGGTTGAAAAAATAATGGAGCGTCAATATGATCACTGAATAAATTAGTGACACCTAATGACCAGAAAGCGCTTTTGAAACCTGCAACAATAATCGGCACCAAAAGGCATATTTGAACATGCATACCTCAAGTCATCTCCTGGTTCTTTTTTTTCTGGAAGTTCCATGTGCTTGGAGTCTGCCGATTGATGTTCTTCAGCAACATTGGGCTCCTGGCTTATCATGGGAACCTCTGAAGGAAATGAGAGTTCCCCTTCACTGGAGACTCCAAAGAGGTCTGGGTCATCTTGAATTACATCAATTAAGAGGACATCATCTTCATATGCTTTCAGAATATCTGGAAACCCCACTTTAATTTCTGAAAAGTTCTTAGACATTTTTTTACCACTAACTTCAGAGGAAACTGCTTTGAATGGTTCTTGTTCATTGGAATAGAAGGTAGGATTTTTCTCTATACATCCAGGATCACAAGAAAATGTATTATTTTCAACTGTGAGAGAACCAGCTGCCTTATTAGAAATGATATGGCCTGATGCAGAGATGTGGCTAGATGGTTTATTATTATTACCTTGCTTTAAAAAGCTTGGAGCAATAAAACAGGAATTCTTACTGCAGAATGAGTCAGAACTAGCTTGCACTGGAATTACACTATGCTGTATACTCAAAGATTGAGGTCCTGAAGTTACCGTGACAGCATTTTCTTTAGTCCTACTCTGCCTTACCTCTGCTCCAGATAAACTGTCAAGAAGTTCTAGGGGACTATACACTTCTCTCTCTGATGACTTGGCATTAATTTCTTTTCTTTTTTCTGTTTTGTTCTTAAGTAAAGGAATTTTAAAATTAGTCAGCCGTCCTGTGTTCAGTATCTTAACTAGGTCTGGAACAACCAGTGCTTGCTTAGTAATGCATGCTTTTCGATGAATAGTTTTGCCTGTAGAGTTACTTGCTTCCTGGCCATCCTGGGAAGCCACCATCAAATTCAGTTTTGTTAAATTCCCTCTATCTTTTTTTTTACTTCCTGTTGAGTTGTGAGTCACAGTAGACAATGGAGTATCTTCGGTAATATTAGAAACTACCTCTGATGCACTTCTGCTTAGCTCCTCTGACTTCATTTTTTCATCATCATTGACTATAGGTTCCTTTATAACCACTGAAGTAGGTTCCACTGTAGAGATTGAAGGTAAACAATTTAAATTAGAATCCAATTTTTCTATACTTGAAGATGCACTGTTTGTTTCTGTTACAGAACTTTGTAGCATTAGTTTGGAGTCAGTTAAGTGAGTTTGATTCGTTTGATGTCTAAGAAAATCATCTTGCCTAGAACTTTGTGGCAAGGAAGCTTTTTTCCAACACTGGGCAGATATTCTAGCACATGAATAACAAGGCCAAGTTCTTTTGCCAGTCATTGGTATTGTTCTGTGACAGCTATATTTAGATTCTTCAGCTTCATTCTTCAAGCCTTCCCTAGAAGACCTCTTTTCAATAGGGAAGCAATCACTAAGTGACTTCACTAATGAGTTTTCAATTGACTTAAAATAATCTTCTGGTGGATCCATGCTGGTACATCCTAAAGGCTGTGAAACATTCTTTGTTTCTTCTTTTGAAAGTTGCTCAAGGGCTTTCTGAAACACAGCATTTGCATAATGTTCAGGACTTGTTTTTTTCCCTGTTTCTGGAAGACTTAATAAAGGATCCATCGGTGACAGTGTATTATTATTTACTTTTCTCAAAACTTTCAAAGAACTTTTTTTAGCTTCTAAAGTCTCTGTTTCTTTACCTTCAGCACCTGTTTGGTTTCCTTGTATCATCAGCTCAGATTTGTTACACATATTAGAAAACTTCATCTCAATAACCATTCCATTTCCTTTTTCAGACACCTTCATCCTTTTTCTGGATTTTCTCCCAATACTGCTCTCCTCTATTGAATGTTTATTTTTTTCACTTTGAAGGCAGGAAAACATGCCATTATTTTTACTTAGGTATGAATCATTTTCTTCAAGCAATAATTGACTTACTCGCATTAAGTTTTCTTCAGTTTGTAAAAGCTGAGGAATATTGCTTGGATCAGTCTTATCTATAAGACTCCTAGGGTTTTCTTTCTTTGACTTTGAGGAATTTTCTGGTACATGCATACATCCTCCATCAGGTTTATATGCAAGGTTATTTTCATCATTACAATCCTTGGAATGGGAAAGACAACTGCAATCATGTAATTTTAAAGTGGAATTATTTTCTACTCCAGGTGACAAGCTGTTACAAGAATATTTCAGAGTATTCTTGTACAGTTCATCTTGGAATTCAACCTTACTATTTTGTGTAGCCTTATTTTCAGTCATTTTGAGAGCTGGGCTTTCTAAGCTTTTAAATTTTTTTATTCGAATTCTTCTTTTAATACCTTCTACCAACCTTTCCTTACCCAAAGACTGCAAGAAAGCCATACTTTGAAATTCACTGCATTCCACTGTTGGGAAAGATTCCGAACTGGTTAATGATTCCTTTCTTACCAGGTCAATCCCTGGCTGTGGATCATCACTTGAGGCTTCAGTAACTTTTCTTTTTTCCTTGGCTGATCAAAACAACAAAAAATACCAGAGAAGATTTTATATTGAGGGGGAAAAAGCAATACAAATTAAAAAAAAAAAAGTGAAGTCATCCATTTTTATTTCCCTGAATAGCTCTAGGAAAACACAGGTTTGTTTTCAAAATCAAAGACCTAATTTCTATTAAAGAACTACATACAAACCTGTATAAATTCTAAGGCAGCTGAATAACCTCTAGCATGATCACTCCACACTAGCCAAAGTGGCTCACTAGTAGGAGTCCTTTTTATAGTGCTGTGCTGTGCTCTGCTTAGTTGCTCAGCTGTATCTGACTCTTTGCGACCCTACTGACTGTAGCCCGCCAGGCCCCTCTGTCCATGGGGATTATCTAGGCAAGAATACTTGAGTGGGTTGCCATGCCCTTCTCCAGGGGATCCTTCCAACCCAAGTCTCCTGTATTGCAGGCGGATTCTTTACTGTCTGAGCCACCAGGCTGCTGCTAAGTCGCTTCAGTCATGTCCGACTCTGTGCGACCCCCCATAGACGGCAGCCCACCAGGCTCCCCCATCCCTGGGATTTTCCAGGCAAGAACACTGGAGTGGGTTGCCATTTCCTTCTCCAATGCATGAAAGTGAAGTCGCTCAGTCGTGTCAGACTCTTAGCAACCCCATGGACTGCAGCCTACCAGACTCTTCCGTCCATGGGATTTTCTAGGCAAGAGTACTGGAGTGGGGTGCCATTGCCTTCTCCAAAGCCACCAGGGAAACCCAACAATTCTAGAGCGGGTAGCCTATCCCTTCTCCAGGAGATCTTCCCCACCCAGGAATGGAACTGGGGTCTCGTGTATTGCAGGAGGATTCTTTACCAGGGGAGCTACCAGGGAAGCCCTCCTTTTATAGTACTTCTGACCAAGACACCCTAACGGAATAAATATCTTTTAAATGAATTCCTGTGTTTTTCCTCTTTCTGGTCAACTGTGCGCATCAGTAAACCCCGTGTAGATTCAAGTGAAAAGCTACTGAAAAAACACGCGTGAAGGAGAATGGGTGCAAAGGCTAGAAAGGGAGTGACCCCTAAGTGCTCTCTTACTGCGTCCTCCCGCTTGCAATGGGAGCTCCGCCTCCTTCGCTGCTTCTAAAGTGGGCCAGTCAGATGGGCCTGAAAGGCCCCCATGTCCTCCTAGCCCCTCCACACGCCGCCTCGCTAAGTAAGGCCTTCCCAGTCCCGGATGCCTCACCTGACTTGTCACTTTCCAGCTCTTTCCCAGACGCCTGAGCCACCATCCTCCTCTTTTGCCTGCTTTCCTCGCGCCCCCTCGCCTCAGGGCCGCAGCCTCCCGCCTCGCCTGGCCCTGGCCGCCGGCTTCTCTTCCTCAGGCCTCCGAGCGTCGCCTTCACGCCCTGGGGCCGCCGTGGGGCCCGAGGGTGGAGGCCGCCACATCCGCCCGGGGCTGCCAGTCTCCCCGCCGAGGCAAGCCGCGCCTGCTCGCAGGAGCCCACCAGCCGCCGGAAGGCTGCTCCTTCCGCCAGCTACCTGAGGCTCCGCCCCGCGTTGCTCGCCGCCAAGACCCCGGGACCGGAAGCGGAAGTGGGGCCCGCGCGGCCTGGCCATGGCAAATGCGACGAGGTTCAACGGGCGGAGGGACCGCGAGGCTCTGTGCCTGTGGCCTCTGGAGTTCGCTGCGCGACCGTGAAGTCTCCACGTCGGTCGGGTCGAACCTTCCACTAGGCTGGACTCTCCTGGGACCATTCGGGGCCCCTCTCTCACCTGCCGCCTCTCTTGCCTGGTTGCTTTCAAAGACCGAGTGGCTTCTAACTCTACCCCTGACCTCTTGGGGTCCCGTTCCATCTGCCTTCCCGACGTTGTGTAGGCACCTCAGCCTCCGGTTTGCAAAATTGAACTTATTTTTCCTCACTGAGTTGCTCCTTTTGTACTGGTGGATGCGCCACTGTCTACCCAGCTGTCTGAGTAAGGAACGTGGAAGCTGTCAGAAATACCCTTCTTTCGACCTGATCCCTCACATCCGCATTCAGGACATTTGCTGGATTCGACTTTCTGTGTTTGTCAGCCACTCACCTTGGCTCCAGCTTGCAGACTCTGACTGACCTACTTCATCAGCCTACTGGATGTTACTCGTGCTTCCATCCTTGTGCTTTTTCAGTCAGCTTCCACCTGCCACCAGGCCATGCCCTTCCAATGAAAGGGTATCTTGGCATTTCCCACCTTGCCCTTTCTTGAACCTCCTTTGCTCAAAGACTGAAGCTAACAGAAAGTGTGTTATTTGCTCTTTCATGTATGGCCCCTGAATATTTGATTTTTGTTTCTCACTGCCACTGTGGGGGAGAAGGTGTACTTCATTGGAAATCTATGCCCAGGAGTTACCTTTCTGCATTACCTGATTCTAATTCTGTGGGAGCTATTTTACAACTGTAAGTTGTAAATGAGTGGTAGCAGTGCAAAATGATGATCTGCTGCTGCTGCTGCTGCTGCTGCTACTAAGTCGCTTCAGTTGTGTCTGACTCTGTGCGACCCCATAGACGGCAGCAAACACAAATTCTCTGCTACTGAAGTTCAATCGACTTTTGCACTCCCTGTGAAAGAAGACGGTTTTGCCTCCATTTATTTCAATATTTCTGGTCTATAATGCGTCTATTCTTTGGTCTTGTCCTTTGAGCAGATGGTTATAAAATCTGCCTGATATGAGAAACAAAATCTTTAACACGTTTTCATTTTTATATCTATATGACAGTCATAATTTTGAAACTGAGCAGGTCTCAGAGAGTTTGGGTCTTTTGAGCATGAACTGCCAATACTCCTTATTTGGTGCCCTGCAGATAATTACTGTGCCTTCCTTCACAACTGGTGATAGTAAATTGTCTTTCTTGTGCTGTGGGCAAAAGGACTCAAGTTCAGTTGGGTAAGAATTTTATCTTTTTGTGGGGTGGAGGGTGGCTGTTTGTTAACACCACAGATACCCTTGCCTGCATTTACCTTATGTTGGGCTACTGCTGAAGTTCCCTAGATTCCATGTGATCCAGCATGCTGATAGAAATAGAGTACGGCAGTTACACAAATAATTTTAGAAATCCCACTAGGGGATTATGTCTAGAGAATTAACTTTGGGAGACCATTGTACATTAATGATTGCTCAAGAAAGGAATCAGAACATCATGAAACAAAACAGGCCTGCTTAACAATGTACTCATGCAATAAAAGCACAAGATATCCTCCAGGTCATTAGGTAAAAAAATGAGACCTGTCTGCCTCATGCTGGCTGAGGTCAGCAAGATAATGATCCTTAAGACAAGGACCTCTGCACACCAAGTACAGGACATAGGGCAAAGATGACATTCCAAAGTAGAGACCCTCAAACTGAAATCTGAGATGATTTAACATAGTGTATGTTACCACTTCTCTGCTGATTTGAATAGCACTATGGCTGGAAGAAGCACAAGCTGGAATCACGATTGCCGGGAGAAATATCGATAACCTCAGATATGCAGATGACACTACCCTTATGGCAGAAAGTGAAGAGGAACTGAAAAGGCTCTTGATGAAAGTGAAAGTGGAGAGTGAAAAAGTTGGCTTAAAGCTCAACATTCAGAAAACGAAGATCATGGCATCTGGTCCCATCACTTCATGGAAAATAGATAGGGAAACAGTCAGACTTTCTTTTGGGGGGCTCCAAAATCACTGCAGATGGTGACTGCAGCCATGAAATTAAAAGACACTTACTCCTTGGAAGGAAAGTTATGACCAACCTAGATAGCACATTGAAAAGCAGAGACATTACTTTGCCAACAAAGGTCCGTCTAGGCTATGGTTTTTCCTGTGGTCATGTATGGATGTGAGAGTTGGACTGTGAAGAAAGCTGAGCACCGAAGAATTGATGCTTTTGAAGTGTGGTGTTGGAGAAGACTCTTGAGAGTCCCTTGGACTGCAAGGAGATCCAACCAGTCCATTCTAAAGGAAATCAGCCCTGGGATTTCTTTGGAAGGAATGATGCTAAAGCTGAAACTCCAGTACTTTGGCCACCTCATGCAAAGAGTTGACTCATTGGAAAAGACTCTGATGCTGGGAGGGATTAGGGGCAGGAGGAGAAGGGGACGACAGAGGATGAGATGGCTGGATGGCATCCCTGACTCGATGGACGTGAGTCTGTGAACTCCGGGAGTTGGTGATGGACAGGGAGGCCTGGTGTGCTGCGGTTCATGGGGTCACAAAGAATTGGACACGACTTAGCGACTGAACTGAACTGAACTGATGACATTCCTAGTTTAACCATATAGGGTCAATAACCTGCCATGAAGGAGGAGCTAATGATATAAGCCTACTCTACTCAAAAAATGAGGAGGAAGGCGGTCTTCTCCTCCTCCCCACTTTTCCATTAACTAACAAAAATGCAGCCCTTTTAGTTCTCAGGGAAGAGCTATCTTGACTGCCCTCTTATATCCTTCACAAGCATCCTATACTAATAAAGCCACTTTTTACTTACCACTTTGTCCCTCAATGAATTCCTTCTGTGCTGAGACACAAAGAACCTGAGCTTCGTTAATTCCTGAGAAAGTTGTTCAATACCTGTGCTGGTTCAATATATGCTGGTCCTGGAAATTCTTTTGCTTGTCTGCTTGATGAAGTACAAATTTCCCTTCAAGATTCAGTAAGGATCACCCCTCAAGGATGCTTCCCAGATACCTTTCTCCTTATACTTGGAGGAGTGAGATGTTCCTGCCTGTCAACACATCATTTTCAGCTGTTTACTGGTACAATAAGTCCCCTACGTACAAACCTTCAAGTTGTGAACTTTCAAAGATAAGACTACATGTTTGCCTGTCCATTTAGGTAGTAAGTTAGTTCACATGTCTGGTGTACATTGTCACGTGCGTGCATCCTCTACAGGTGGTTGTGCTTTTGTGTACTTTACTGTATAGCACTATTTTTTTTAATGTATTATTTGTGTGAAAAGTATAAAACTGTAGAGTGCTATGTACTAATCAGCTACATACAGTACTATGTAGCTGATTGTGTTAGTTGGGTATCTAGGCTAACTTTGATAGACTTATAAACAAACTGGGGTTATGAATATGCTCTTAGAATGGAACTTATTCATATGTAGGGGAGTTCCTGTATGCCCCCCTCTGGGCAGGTACTTTCTTTTTTTAAAATTAATTTTGTAGTATAGTTAATTTACAATGTTGTGTTTCTGCTGTACAACAAAGTGGATCAGCTATACATTGGCATGTATCCACTCTTGTTTAGATTCTTTTCCAGGTATCTTCTTTTTATCTTTGCATGTTTGTTTGTTTTATCTTTGTATGTTAAAAGAGATTGATTTTGAACACAATGTATATTACACATTAAAAAATAGTAGGTTTGGTGTAGAGTACTGTGGCATTTTGGATGAGTGAAATATCCTTAGGAGCTTCTAGAAAATAGAACTTAGGTAAAGGAGGTGTAAAGGACCTAGAAATTTTTTTTTTCCTGCTTGGAAATATCCCCAGTAAAAGGAAAACCAGTTGAAGAATAGCAGAATTTAGAAAAAGTAATTTTAAGGATTTCAGGCTACATGCTTATTCCAAGTTCACTTTGTGCACCAGTTTCCTTATCTGTGAAATGAAATAAGAGCACATCCTGAAGGAAACCAGAATCTGTCATCCCAAAATATGTCTCTTTGACATAAACATTTTTTTGAGCTGAAGGCAATTAAACAGCAGGAAATGTAGGGAAAACTCTCTACCCTCCCCCATTTCTGCCTAGAGGCAAGATATAAATTCTCCTTTACTGGAGATGACTCTCAACTCTCTGCAGCCGAGAAACGGTACTAGAGGAATCTGCAAATAAAATTTCCTCAATTAGTGTCTTCCCATATATTCACCTTCCTGCAGTTTGCCACTCTTAGAAACCTAAAGATACTTTCCCTTGTCCTGTAATTTCTGTGTGGGTTTATTGTTCCTTGTTGAAGGTGCTAGAGAAGGTGAATTCTAAAGAGTTCTCATGAGAATGAAATTTGCTAATATTTGTAAAACGCTTAGAACAATGCCTAGCAAATTGTAAACACTAGGATCTGTTCAATAAAAACCTCTATATTGAAAGATAAATCCTATTTAATTCTAATATTTACTACCTTCAAAATAAACATTGCTACCAAGATCTTATTAAAATAAAGATAAAAATTCAAGAATCCAGCTTCCTTGGTCTGAATAAAAACAGATGGTCTTAAACTCGGCTATAGGCCCAGGAATTTAAAGACGTATGCTCATAACTGTTGAAATGCATGAAAGAGAAATGGGAAGAGCTTAGTAGCATAGGAAATTGCAAAATCAAGCTCACTGAACATTCTGCATTAAAAAAAAATTTATAATCTTTATTACAGGTTTTAAATTCCTCATACCAAACTGCTTTTATGGAAAACTTGAGGAGATTAGGTATGTTTATTCAAGTTTTCTTCTGTTCTCTTCTGTGAAATGATTATCATAATCCTACTATTGTGCTTTGCAGTATTTGGAAAGGGCAGGCACAGTTGTTTACCAGAGAACTCAATTTTTCTGGTGGCAGATCTCACATACTTGGTAGTTCAGAAGATTGAGCAGAATGTTTACCCAATATTTACCCTTACCTATTGAACCACATCTCGGTCCACAGACTCAGCCCTTTGTGGGTACCTGGGGGGCTCTTCTCTTCTAGTTCTTTTGTGGAATCTGGAGTCGCAAAACATACCTTGGAGGACCCTTAAGACAGTGGAGTACAGTTTATTATGCCAGCGGATCCAAGGGGAATCAGTTCCCAACAAGAACCCTGATGTTTCTGAGAGGCCCAGTCACTATGTGACTGGTTACTGTTAACAACATCTTTGTGGTATATGATTGAGTTTTACAACAAGTAGATGCAAGGAGAATAAACAATTAAGGTTAAAGGTGGGGAACAATGATTATACATCAAGGGGGGATGTCTCCATGGTTAATCTAACAGGGGCAGCCTGACCTCAACTACAATCTCTGTTTGTCATCTGTAGGGAGGGAAGTCTCCAGGAGACCTGGTTTTCACTAGCAATGGTTTCCTCACTCTTGGGCAGGGTTCAGGCCCAGTTTGCATCCTGTCTTTAAGATGGATGACAGGCTTCAAGATGGAGTCTCTCCTGCTTTCCTCACGCTGGCCCCAACAGTTCCCCTCCCCACTTTTTATTTTCTACACTTTCCCCCTTGTCTCTGAATCTTGATGGACACTACTGCTTAGCCCTTGGAGTCAACTTTGGGGTCACTGCTTCACCCATGTCCTTTGTGCATGGCAAGTCCTAGGTTTATGCTGGAAAGATGACAGCAAAGTTACATTCTCTGTATTCTCCAACTAAAGTTGTAGATGACTAATGCACAGGACTGGCTACACAATTTGTGGGGCTCAGTACAAAATGAAAATGTACTTTTTGGAGACCTTTTGATGAAGATTAAGGATTTTGAGACACAGCAGAGCATTAAACCAAGTGTGGGGCCCTGTGTAACCACACAGATTGTGTGCCCGTGAAACTGGCCCTATAGAAACATGGTCTAACCCTTTAAATATTTTAAAAAAAAAAAAAGTCAATGAACCTATTATATCTCTAGGGAGAAAAAAAAAATCAAAGATTTCAAAATTGGCCTGTGGTCCCAAATATCTTGCTTCCAATATTAGAGTCCAGACTTGGAAACTCAAGTAACTTAAAAAAAAATTTAAATTAATTTATTTTAATTGGAGGCTAATTACTTTACAATATTGTAGTGGTTTTTGCCATCCATTGACATGAATCAGCCATGGGTGTACATGTGTCCCCCATGCTGAATCCCCCTCCCAGCCCCCTCCCCATCCCATCCCTCAGGGTCGTCCCAGTGCACCAGCCCTGAGAGCCCTGTCTCATGCATTGAACCTGTACTAGCAATCTATTTCACATATGGTAATATATATGTTTTAATGCTATTCTCCCAAATCATCCCACCCTCACCTTCTCCCACAGAGTCTAAAAGTCTGCTCTTTACATCTGCGTCTCTTTTGCTGTCTCACATATAGGGTCATCGTTACCATCTTTCTAAATTCCATATATATGCGTTAATATACTTATTGGTGTTTTTCTTTCTGACTTACTTCGCTCTAGTTTCATCCACCTCATTAGAACTGATTCAAATGCATTCTTTTTAATAGCTGATTAATGTTCCATTGTGTATATGTACCTTAGCTTTCTTATCCATTCGTCTGCCGATGGACATCTAGGTTGCTTCCATGTCCTAGCTATTGTAAACAGTGCTGCGATGAACACCGGGGTCCATGTGTCTCTTTCAATTCGAAACTTGATTAACTTTTTATCTACTAGGGGGCCCTAGATCCAGAGCATCCAAGGATGAGGCACCATTCTTTTATCTGGCTTTAGGAACTCTCTGCTCTTTAACCTAAGAGCCTTTGATTGTGTCATGGAATCAGATGAAGCCTATTACTCAATGTAATAAGTTCAAAATGAAGCACAATGGGATTTTGTCAGCAGAACAGGACCTCAGAAATCATCCAGTCTAACGTCTTCATTTTACTACTGTGTGGCACAAGAAGCTAAGTAATTTAAAAGTGCTGTGAATCAGTCATTTCCTGTTTCCTCCATTTGCTGCTGAATTGCCCACACTTCCAAGTAGCCATTCGTCAGGAGACAATCACCTCTGGTCTGAGAGAGAGAGTGAAGCAAGCACAAATTTATTCTGCTTCTGCATGTGGCTGCACACCTGTCTAAGGATGTCTGTGGTGCATATACCCATGTTCTGGCATCTCTGTAAAGGACCTTGTATTTATGCCTCTCTAATTTTCCAGTTGAATTAGCACCAGCATTGTTGTCTATTATATCCTTGGTGGAGGAGGGAGTTCCCTTTTCACTTTCCATTGTGGGAAAATCTCAGAGAGTAGGGGGCTATGCCTGTGCTATGGTGTCAAGATCAAGTTTACCAATGGATAGAGTGGGTAGTTGTCTAAATGGTTTGATTTGAAGTGTTAGAGGGAAAATTTCCTTCTATTTAGTCTTTTTACCCACTCAAGAGAACGTGTTATGTTTGTATACGCACTGATGACTTTGTATCTCCAGCCCAGTGTCCTGCTTTGTAGTCCCTTGTTCATGCCTTGGATCCAAATGGCTGGGATAAACAGTTCCTTGAAGACTTGGACTCATTTAGCAGAGAGCAGTCACCAAGAGTTTTGCTTTCTGGCTTCGAGGATTCCTCCAGTGCCCCAAGCAGACATCTGGCTTCATCCAGGGAGTGGGCAGCTAGATAGTGCAGTGTTGTTAGCATGCCTGGAGAAACCCTCAACCAGCAGGGGTAGGGAGCTAGTGGATAAATCCTCCTGCCTCCTGTCTTTCAGACAGACAATCCTGGAGGCCTTTGGTATATTTTCTTAGGCGTCTCTGAATATTTGAGCCCTCATTGCTCATGGCAGCAATCTTCTTAATATCACGCTTTATTTTTCAGATTAATTTTTGTTGGCATATAGTTGACTTACAATGCTGTGTTAGTGTCTGATGTATGTATAGCAAAGTGAATCAATTATACATATACATGTATCCACTCTGTTTCAGATTATTTTCCCATATAGGTCATTACAGAGTATTGAGTAGTGTTTCTTGTGCTCTACAGTAGATTCTTATTCATTATCTATTTTATGTATAGTAGTGGATAGCACAGAGAAGGCAATGGCACCCCACTATAGTACTCTTGCCTGGAAAATCCCTTGGATGGAGGAGCCTGGTAGGCTGCAGTCCATGGGGTTGATGAGGGTTGGAGACGACTGAGCAACTTCACATTCCCTTTTCACTTTTCACTTTCATGCATTGGAGAAGGCAATGGCAACCCACTCCAGTGTTCTTGCCTGGAGGATCCCAGGGATGGGGGAGCCTGGTGGGCTGCCGTCTATGGAGTCACACAGAGTCGGACACGACTGAAGTGACTTAGCAGCAGTAGCAGC
Source organism: Capra hircus (assembly GCF_001704415.2). Lineage (NCBI taxonomy): Eukaryota > Metazoa > Chordata > Mammalia > Artiodactyla > Bovidae > Capra > Capra hircus. The sequence continues at coordinate 16,009,072 of NC_030829.1, read as the reverse complement.
AGAAGTGGATAGCATACCTTTTTATTGGTCTCACTGTCCCCATCCTTACCACTGGCCCCTCTAAGTTACTTACACATTGGTGCTTGCCTTGGGCTCTGTCCCAGCTGAGATAGTATCTATTTGACATTTTAAATTCCCATGCCCCAAATATGACTGTTGATTTCCCCATTTATCCCATAGCTTCAGCAGCTCAACTCAGTAAACAATAACTCTATAATTCTAGTTACTTAGATTCATTCTGGAATCCTCTCTCTCACTAGCCCACATCTCTGCCCCCATCCAATCATCAGTAAACTTGGCCTGCTTTCCTTATAAACATCCCAAATGTCCTCATTTCTTATCATCTCCACCACTTACGTCCATTAGTCAGGCTACCATCTTTCTTATCAAACTACTCATTCCTCTATTTCTAATTTTGTCCCACTATTCTTTACCTGATAGTCAAGTTGAGTCAGTAAAATCCAAGTTGTCCCTGTCTCTGAACCCTCCAGTGGGTACCCACCCTATTTAAAATAAAATCCCAAGGCCTTCTGAAGTTTCACAGGCTCTACATAATGATGTCTCTGGCTTCCCTTTGCCCTAATTAGATCACATTCTTCTTCCTTGTGGGGTTTTAACCCAGTAGTCTTCTCATTATCACTTGAATATGCTAAGTGTGTTCTCTTCTTGGGGCTTTTGCATTTGCTCCTCCCCTGTCTAGAATGTCTCTTCTCATCAGCATCTATTAGTATATGCTCCATGCCCTGACTTCCCTCAAGTCTGTGCTGAAAAGTTTCTGTAGAAAGAGACTCTCCCTGACCAAGCCAAAGAAAAAACAACTCTGGAACTAGCAAGGGGAGACTTCTGTTCAAAAGGATTATTGCAAGGGGGTGGGGGTGGGAAGACAACTGCAGGGGAGAAAACACTTTGACCATAACATCTACAAGTGCCTCCAGAGTTAGGCAAAAAGTTTTTTTTTAAGTTTATTTTTTAAGATTGAAGTATAGAAGGCAAAGGCTCATAGTTTTGCCAAAAGAACACACTGATTATAGCAAACACCCTCTTCCAAAAACACAAGAGAAAACTCTACACATGGATATCACCAGATGGTCAACACCAAAATCAGACTGATTATATTCTTTGCAGCCAAAGATGGAGAAGCTCCATACAGTCAGCAAAAACAAGACCAGGAGCTGACTGTGGCTCAGATCACGAACTCTTTATTGCCAAATTCAGACTTAAATTGAAGAAAGTAGGGAAAACCAATAGACTGTGGCTCAGAACATAAACTCCTTATTGCCAAATTCAGACTTAAATTGAAGAAAGTAGGGAAAACCAATAGATCATTCAGGTATGACCTAAATCAAATCCCTTAGATTATACAGTGGAAGTGGGAAATAGATTTAAGGGACTAGATCTGAGAGAGTACCTGATGAACTATGGATGGAGGTTTGTGACATTGTACAGGAGACAGGGATCAAACCATCCCCAAGAAAAAGATATGTAGAAAAGCAAAATGGCTGTCTGAGGAGGCCTTACAAATGGCTGTGAAAAGAAGAGAAGCCAAAAGCAAAGGAGAAAAGTAAAGATAAACTCATCTGAATGCAGAGTTCCAAAGAATAGCAAGAAAGCCTTCCTCAGTGATCAGTGCAAAGAAATAGAGGAAAACAACAGAATGGGAAAGACTAGAGATCTCTTCAAGAAAATTAGAGATACCAAGGGAACATTTCATGCAAAGATGGGCTCAATAAAGGACAGAAATGGTCTGGACCTAACAGAAGCAGAAGACATTAAGAGGAGGTGGCAAGAATACACATAAGAACTGTACAAAAAAGAACTGTACACAACCCAAATAATCATGATGGTGTGATCACTCATCTAGAGCCAGACATCCTGGAATGTGAAGTCAAGTGGGCTTTAGGAAGCATCACTGTGAACAAAGCTAGTGGAGGTGATGGAATTCCAGTTGAGCTATTTCAAATCCTAAAAGATGATGCTATGAAAGCGCTGCACTCAATATGCCAGCAAATTTGGAAAACTCAGCAGTGGCCACAGGACTAGAAAAGGTCAGTTTTCATTCCAATCCCAAAGAAAGGCAATGCCAAAGAATGCTTAAACCATCACAATTGCACTCATCTCACATGCTAGTAAAGTAATGCTCAAAATTCTCCAAGCCAGGCTTCAAGAGTACGTGAACCGTGGACTTCCAGATGTTCAAGCTGGTTTTAGAAAAGGCAGAGGAACCAGAGATCAAATTGCCAACATCCGCTGGATCACGAAATAAGCAAGAGAGCTCCAGAAAAATATCTCTTTCTGCTTTATTGACTATGCCAAAGCCTTTGACTGTGTGGATCACAATAAACTGTGGAAAATTCTGAAAGAGATGGGAATACCAGACCACCTGACCTGCCTCTTGAGAAATCTGTATGCAGGTCAGGAAGCAAGAGTTAGAACTGGATATGGAACAACAGACTGGTTCCAAATAGGAAAAGGATTACATCAAGGCTGTATATTGTCACCCTGCTTATTTAACTTATATGCAGAGTACATCATGAGAAACACTGGGCTGGATGAAGCACAAGCTGGAATCTTGATTGCCGGGAGAAATATCAATAACCTCAGATATGCAGATGACACCACCCTTATGGCAGAACGTGAAGAAGAATTAAAGAGCCTCTTGATGAAAGTGAAAGTGCAGAGTGAAAAAGTTGGCTTAAAGCTCAACATTCAGAAAACGAAGATCATGGCATCTGGTCCCATCACTTCATGGGAAATAGATGAGCAAACAGTGGAAACAGTGGCAGACTTTATTTTTGGGGGCTCCAAATCTCTGCAGATGGTGACTGCAGCTATGAAATTAAAAGACGCTTGTTCCTTGGAAGGAAAGTTATGACCAACCTAGATAGCATATTCAAAAGCAGAGACATTACTTTGCTAACAAAGGTCCGACTAGTCAAGGCTATGGTTTTTCCAGTAGTCATGTATGGATGTGAGAGTTGGACTATGAAGAAAGCTGAGCGCTGAAGAATTGATGCTTTTGAATGGTGGTGTTGGAGAAGACTCTTGAGAGTCCCTTGGACTGCAAGGAGATCCAACCAGTCCATTCTGAAGGAGATCAACCCTGGGATTTCTTTGGAAGGAATGATGCTAAAGCTGAAACTCTAGTACTTTGGCCACCTCATGTGAAGAGTTGACTCATTGGAAAAGACTCTGATGCTGGGTTGGATTGGGGGCAGGAGGAGAAGAGGACGACAGAGGATGAGATGGCTGGATGGCATCACCGACTCAATGGATGTGGGTTTGAGTGAACTCCAGGAGTTGATGATGGACTGGGAGGCCTGGCGTGCTGTGATTCATGGGGTCGCAGAGTCGGACACGACTGAGTGACTGAACTGAACTGAACTGATAGTTAATAGTATTGTTATTCTGTCAACTACAAATTGGCACTTACAAAGGGCAATGCCAACGACTGAACAACAAAGGCATTTGCCATCTGCCTCTATGGAGACTGAACCCTGTGCTGCTATAACTGTTGACCTTCAACAACTCCTGAGGGAGTTCAGGGTGGAATGAGCACTCTATGCTCCAGGGAATCTTTACACAGTTGGATGTTTTATAGGAACAGATTTTATGATCTCAATTCTTGTATCTCCTCATATCTAGAGAAGCAGTAAATCCCTTCATGGTGACATCAGATCCTCATGACTAACAAAAAGCCTTTTGTAAAATGAGTGCTTAATGGTATTGAACTCCCCCTTCACCAAAACCTTATATATTGACCTTCCCCCACTGCCACTTTGGAGCAGTCTGTCAGAGCTATCTGAGATGCTGCCTTCTGAGCTGCAGTCCTCATTTTGCCCCAAATAAAACTTAACTTGCAGCTCTCAAGTTGTGCATCTTTTTTAGTCAACATCTCCGTTTCACAGATGAGAAAATAATACTAAAAGCCGATGAATGCCAAAACACAGTTAACATCAAAGGGAGAGGAAACCACAGTATTTACAATGTATATGCACAGTACCATTATTCATATACACAGTTCAAAGATGAATTATCTGAATCACCAAAAATGTTTAATATGGGCAGATGCTATGCAGTATGTTTAAATATTTCAATCTAAATGACCTCTCATTCAATATTTAAAGGAATAAAATTCAGTTTTTCTAAAAAATGCTCTTGTCTCAAAAATGTACTTCTGGCCACATGTAACTCTTGAACAGTTGAAAGATAAGGTGTACAACTGAGAAAATGAACTTTTAATTTTATTTATTTTAATTATAGTTTACTATTTTTTTATTGAAGTACAGTTGGTTTACAATGCTGTGTCAGTTTTAGGTGAACAGCAAAGTGATTCAGTTATATATTTATCTATATATTCTTTTTCAGGTTCTTTTCCAATATAGAGTATTACAAAATATTGAATATAGTTCCATGTGCTATGTATTATGACATTGTTGATTATCTAATTTATATTTATTAGTGTGTATATGTTTATCCCAAACTCCTAATTTACCCCTCCTCTCTTTCCCCTTTGGTAACCATAAGTTTGTTTTCTATGTCTATAGAACTTTTGGTTTTCTATGTCTATTTTGAACTTTTGGTTTCATATTATCTTCATTAATATAATTTAAATTTTAAAACCGGAAACTGTCTTTGTAGGACACTGTCTCACTATAACGTTTGTGTAGAATAAAGTAGGAATATAGTTCACAAACTGGCAAAGTACATCTTTTCAGCTATACACATAAACACATCACTGATCTAGTTGGTGTTAATGGGTTGATTCAGAGAATTTATTTATAAAGAAGAGTATATAAAGCTAGAAGGAAATATTGAGTAGTGGAATGACAGTGTGGCGTTGATAGTAGATCAAAAGATGTGTGACCCTGAGGCCAGCCTGTTTTCTGGAGGTGGGAGTGTGGTATGCTGGCTCAGGGTGATTTGAAGGTAGGCCAAAGTTCAGGAACCTGGAGGGAGGAGAGAAGCTTAACCAAAGTCTGATAAACAAGCATTTTTTTCCAGTTGATCAGTGGGGACAAACTTCGGCTAATCATTTACAAGGCAAAGAAAGGGAATTTTGAGGGTAGATAGTCTTATCTGAGTTATGGGAGAAAAGGTAGCTCTTTGCAGTAGCAGTTGTCTAGAACACAAAGGATAGCGGGGGTGGGGGCGTGGGATGGGGGGTGGGGGAGTGGAGAGGGGGGCATTCCTTAACCTTCCCTGTTTTGCAGGATCACAGGACCCAGGTAGCTTTAACATGGACACCACTGGAAGATGTGATAATCCTCCACTGCACTTTCCTGGTCTTGTTAGGGGAAGCAAACCACCCACCCTGGCCAGGCACCATAGTAACCATATGCATGAGTTGTTTCATGACAGGAGGTCCTGGTAAGAAACATGGAACTAATAAGCCGCCACCAACCAGAAGAGTTCGGGAAAGGTCAAAAGGAGACACCACATGTCCGACCACTTCCCAGAATCCTTCTCGCTGGCATTCATCTCGGCTGAACAAGGCATGCACCACCAGGAAGGACTCTGAGTCAGAATGATTGGCTAAAGACAATCTGGAAACCAATCCCATCACCATAAAACCCTGAGACTATGAGCCACATGGCAGAGCAGTTCTCCTGGGTTCCCTTATCCTACTGCTCTCCACCTGGGCACCTTTTCCCAATAAAATCTCTTGCTTTGTCAGCACATGTATCTCCTCAGACAATTCATTTCCAAGTGTTAGACAACAGCCCACTTTCAGGCCCTGGAAGGGGTCCCCCTTCCTGCAACAGTCTTGTTTTCCTCCTTGTGCTTCTGCCATGTGCCATATGGTGCACTTGTTCCTTGTGAGTCTGCCCCAGCCCCCAGCTGGAGCAGAGTCTTTCTCTATGCTTTGATGTATCCCTCCTTCTGAGAACAGTCCCTGACCCAGAGTACACGTTTGTTGGATGCCTGGAGCCTGAAATCTTCTTTTTGAGCAGTTGGTAGAATCTTAGGACTGTCAGAGTCAAGACATAAACTTTCCAATCAGGAAGGCTGATTGGAAAGGGCTGAGCAGGAAGGAAGGAGGCAGCCAACCAGAGGACCCTCTCCATAGTCAGAGTGAAACACTAGAAAAGCAATTGGCAAGTTTAAGAGACCCTGAGGAAGAATAATTCCCCTTTGAGAACCAAGACAGTATCTTTTTCATCTCTCTTCTCCCAGCACCCAGCATTATGCCTGGCCATGGGTCAATCCTTAGACGTAACAGTCAGTTAACATTCATGGTAGATCCATGGATATCCAAGGGAGAGAGCTGCCACTCTGCTCAACCCTTTTCCTTTGCGAGAAGCAGATGTTTTCTGGCAAAAGCCTAGCAAGGGTGGCTTCCAGGAAACCACTTGGAGAGTTTAATTTGGACTCCATCCAGTTTGGAACCCCAGAACTGGGACCTGGCCCAAGCTTCACAAACCTAAGGTGAACTACAAATGGAGCCTGATGCCCTGCTACCCCAGAAAATGCAGAGTGGGCAAGAGCTGACTCTGCCTTGTTAGTGGAGCCAGCAGGCTGGCCAGCTGGGGATGGGGCTGCACTCCTGGACTCATCTGGGCAGGAGACTGGACAGCGTCCACCATGCACCCAAGGTAGACCATAGTGGGGAGAGCTGATATGAAGGAGTCTCCGTCATGTCTTGTAGGGCAAACTCGTGGGATGGGGTGTCATTAGGAAGAGGAGGCTGGGTGCCCAGAGGCTAAGAGTTTCAAGGACCACCTGGAAAATGGATGTACCTGCTCAGGTTAAGGGATGAGAGGAGTCTCTGTGAGCCCATGAGAGAAAACTATGACTAGTGCTTCTCCCTGAGACAAGTAAGGTAGGACAACAAAGTACAGGACAGGAAAAACAGTGAGCTGGAAAAGAGGGGCAAGAAGAAAAGAGACCCCTATTCCCACTAGAGACTTCCCTGTGGGAGCAGGAGTCAGCTGAGAGGGGAGACGCTGCCAAGCCAACCGACAATCACAGTTGTCAACCAAGACCACTGCATGGGGCTAGACACTTGAATTTCTGTTACTGAGACTATCTATGGCTAAAGGCAATGGAGGACTCTCTGTGAGTGATCAGAAGATTCTCATCCTGCCCATGTCTTCATCCAGGCTCAGGAGAATATTATTTACTACTCACTGTAGAAAGTGAGGGGATAGAGGAAGACAAAAGTAAAGTTTAGTTGTGATTCCACAACTAAATGCTTATTCAATGTACAGGTCATACGTTTGTTGAAAAAAAAAAAAAAAGTGAAAGTCGCTCAATCATGTCCAACTCTTTTGGACCCCATGGACTATACAGTTCATGGAATTCTCCAGGCCAGAATCTGGAGTGAGTAGCCATTCCCTTTTCCAGGGCATCTTTCCAACCCAGGGATTGAACCCAGGTCTCCTGCATTGCAGATGGATTCTTTACCAGCTGAGCCACCAGGGAAGCACAATTTGGCAACTTTCCTGGTGATGCAGTGGCTAAGACGCCATGCCCCTAGTGCAGGGGCTGAGATTTGATCCCTAGTTGGGAAACTAGATCCTGTGTGCTGCAACTCAGAACAGACTGAAGAGAATAAAGAATCATGATTTGACGTTCATGGGGTTCTCAAGGCAAAAATACTGAAGTGGTATGCCATTCCCTTCTCCAGTGGACCACGTTTTGTCAGAAGTTTCCACCATGATCCGTCTGTCTTGGATGGCCCTACATGGCATGGCTCTTAGTTTCACTGAGTTAGACAAGGATGTGATCCATGTGATCAATTTAGTTAGTTTTCTGTGATGTGGTTTTCATTCTGTCTGCCTGGATAAGGACAGGCTTGTGGAAGCTTCTGATGGGAGAGACTGACTGTGCCAGAATCTGGGTCTTGTCCTGATGGGCGGGGCATGCTCAGTAAATCTTTAATCCAGTTTTCTATTGATGGGCAGGGCTGTATTCCCTGAGGCCAAACTTATTGTAGGGATAATGCTGGTAATGGTGAGCTCCTTCAAAAGGACTTATGCTTGTACTGTTGTATTTAGCGCCCCTGACCCCACAGCAGGTCACTGTCGACCCACACCTCTGCCGGAGACTCCTGGACACTCACAGGCAAGTCTGGCTCAGTTTCTTGTGAGGACACTGCTCCTTTCTCCTAGCTCCTGGTGCGCACAAGATTTTGTGCCCTCCGAGAGTCTGTTTCCCCAGTCCTGTGTAAGTTCTGCAGTCGAATCCCACTGGCTTCCAAAGTCAAATTCCCTGGGAGTTCTATGTCCCTTCACTGGATCCCCAGGTTGGGAAATCTGCTGTGGGTCCTAGAGCTTTCTTAACAGTGTGAGAATTTCCTAACAGTGCAAGAAAGTTCCAGAAAAACATCTACTTCTGCTTTATTGACTACACCAAAGCCTTTGATTGTGTGGATCACAACAAACTGTGGAAAATTCTTCAAGAGATGGGAATTACCAGACCACCTTACCTGCTTCCTGAGAAATCTGTATATAGGTCAAGAAGCAACAGTTAGAACTGGACATGAAACAATGGACTGATTTCAAATTGGGAAAGGAGAGTACATCAAGGCTATACATTGCCACTCTGCTTATTTAACTTATATGTAGAGTACATCATGCAAAATGCTGGGCTGGATTAAGCACAAGCTGGAATCAAGATTGCCAGGGGAAATATCAATAGCTTCATTTATTCAGATGACACCACCCTTATGGCAGAAAGTAAAGAAGAACTAAAGAGCCTCTTGATGATAGTGAAAGAGGAGAGTGGAAAAGTAGGCTTAAAACTCAACTTTCAAAAAATGAAGATCATGGTATCTGCTCCCATCACTTCATGGCAAATAGATGGGGAAACAATGGAAACAGTGACAGACTATTTTCTTGGGCTCCAGAATCACTGCAGATGGTGACTGCAGCCATGAAATTAAAAGCACTTTCTCTTTGGAAGGAAAGCTATGACTAATCTAGACAGCATATTAAAAAGCAGAGACATTACTTGGCCAACAAAGGTCTGTCTAATCAAAGCTATGGTTTTTCCAGTAGTCATGTATGGATGTGAGAGTTGGACTATAAAGAAAGTTGAATGCTGAAGAATTGATGCTTTTGAACTGTGGTGTTGGAGAAGACTCTTGAGAGTCCCTTGGACTGCAAGGAGATCAAACCAGTCAATCCTAAAGGAAATTAGTCCTGAATATTCTTTGGAAGTACTGATGCTGAAGCTGAAAGTCCAATACTTTGGCCACCTGATGTGAAGAGCCAGCTTATTGGAAAATACCCTGTTGCTGGGAAAGATTGAAGGCAGGAGGAGAATGGGATGACAGAGGATAAGATGGTTGGATGGCATCACTGATCTGATGCACATGAGTTTGAGCAAACTCTGGGAGCTGGTGGTGGACAGAGGAGCCTGGCGAGCTACAGTCCTTGGGGTCACAGAGAGTCAGACACAACTGAGGGACTGAACTGAACTGAACTATGTGGGACATGGCATTTAAGATCCCCCTACCAGCCCTCAAGGAAGGGCTGGTTGCCACTGCAGGGTCTTTGATCAGGCAGTGAGGCTCGGAGGTGTGTCCTCTCCCTGGGTTGGAGCAGGGCAGAGCTTCACGCCTGCATTGCTCAGTAAATTTATCATTGAATCACAAAGCCTCCCTTGAATGTATTTCTCTAGTGCTTCCTGGGGCTGAAACCAACAGCAACATTTTATCTTTATGGTCATGCCATGAAGTGGGTCAGTAGGTGGTGACAGGCCTAGTTTCACAATAGGGAAATAATTTGGAGAGCATCAGGCTTGCTCCGTGACCAGGTTGTGGATTCTTGCTCTCTGCTAGGCCTTCTGCATCTCTCAAGGATGCCTTTCAGAGACTAACTTTGCTGTACCTTCAAAGTTAGGCCTTGAGAAAATTTTATATTCACTTGAACTTTTTTAAAAATTGGGAAATGCAGCACACACACAGAAAAATATTTAGAAATGCAACATATGAAACTGTCTTGGTGGTCCAGTGGTTATAAGACTGTCTTTCAAAGCAGGGGACGTAGATTTGATTCCTGGTTGAGAAACTAAAGTCCTACATGCCATGGGATATGGCCAAAAATTAAAGAAAATTTTAATTATATAAACTTGCAATTAATTATATTTCTCAAAAAGACTCATCACTAGTTTTTACACACATGGAAATCAGCAGACTCTACAAATCAGGGTTTTCCTTCCAAAGAGCTGACTCTTAAAACATTTAGCAGCCCTCACTGGATGTGTATCCTCAAACTTATCAAATAATTCCAAACTATTTTCAAAGCAGTTGTACCAGTTTACATTCCCATCGGCAACTTCAGAGTCCCTGTACATCTCTGCCAGCACTTAAAATATATTCTGGTGGGCATGCAGCAGTATCTAATTGGTGTAATTTGTATTCCACTTTAGCAATTTTGCTTATTGACTATTTGGATTTTCTCTTTCTGTGAAGTGCTTCTTCAAGTCTTCTACTAATTTTTCTATTATGTTGACTGTCTTTTTCCTACTAGAAGTCTTTTTCTCTGACAAATGATATGAACACCATTGGTCACATGTATCTCTTTCTCCCACTACTTTTTTTTTTTTTTGTAAAACAGGAGCAGAAAACCCACATAAAATATAACTTCATAAATTATAAAACAAATAACCTTGCAACCATTACCCAGGTCAAGAAATAGACCTCTGCCATCTATTTTGGCAGCACCTTAGTGTCCTGTGCAATCACAGTTCTTCCTTGCTTTTCTTTACAGGTTTTTTTTTTTTTTTTTTTTGGCCACATGGAGCAGCATGCAGGATCTTAGTTCCCCAACCAGAGATTGTGCCCGTGTCTCCTGCTTTGGGAGCACAGTGTCCCAAACATTGGACACCCCCCTCCCCTCACCCAACCAAGGAAATCTCTTCTTTATGTTTTTAACCCCCAAATGTGCATCCTTATATGCAATAATTTGGCTTTGCTTCTAAAAAAATAAATGGCTTTGAAATCTTTTATCTACAGTTTTCCCCCATCTCCCTTTTTTCGTTTGCATAATAGTTTGAAGAAATTGAATTATTTGTCTTCTAAACTTTCCCATAGATTGGATTTTGGTGATTGCATCCTTGTAATGTAACTGAACTGAACTGAATGTAACTTGTCACTTTCTTCTGTCCTCTGAATTTTGAGACTTGATCCTATTCAGATTTCTTTTTTTCCAAGATAATTTCATAGGTGGCAGTGTGTTTTTGCATTGGGAAGCACACAATATCTGGTCATTTCTCCTTCTATGGTATTATTAGCCTTCAATGCTACTTACATTAATTTACTGGAGAGTGTAAAATGGTAACATTCTAAATATATTTCTTTCATGTATTATCTGGGTAGCTACCTTCATAGAGAGAAAATTCTTCACATCAATTTGTTGGTTACCTAGTGATTCTGTCTATATAGAGAAAGCAGGCAAATATTTGGTTCAATTGATTACTTTTTAAAAAGAGTTTGTTCTCTATCATGCTCCAGAGGTGACTTTTTTCCTTTTAGTAATATTTCATAATGGATTTACTGATAACTTACATATTTGAATATTTTTATTACCATTATATTTTTTTATTACCATGTAAATTCTCTTGTGTCTGGCTTTTGCCTCATCCTTAGAAACACAGTTCTATTAAATTTTGATAGCTTTGATAGCTTCCTTAACATTCTGACATGGCAAGATGTTGCAGGCTCGTCTAGTGCATTTTCTATACTGTCCCTGGAGTCATCCATTTCTTTAAGAAGCCCTGGTTTCTTTGAACAGAAAAAGGCGTGTTTCAAGGCCATAGTCTAGGTGTTAGGGGTGTTCATTGCTATCAGGCTGGTCATGATTTCTAGATCTCCTCAGCAGAATTAAGAAGCTAAATGAAAATACCCTGAGTTCATGCTAATACTTTTATTTCAAATGACTGTGGGATTAAAAAAAAAACTTCTAATTTTATATTATTTTATATTTGATATTTTATATCAAATATTTTATATTTGATTAATAATGTGATAGTTTCAGATGGACAGCAAAGTGGTTCAATTATATATATATATATACATGTACCTATTCTTTTTCAAATTCTTTTCTCATTTACTTTGTTATAGAATATTGAGCAGCATTCCCTGTGCTACACAGAAGGTCCTTCTTAGTTATCCATTTTAAATATGGTAGTGTATACATGTTGATCCCAAACTCCCTAACTATCCCTTCTTCCCACCCTTACCCCCTGGTAACACTAAGTTCCGTCTCAAAGTCTATGAGTCTGTTTCTGTTTTATAAATAAATATCATTTCTTTTTAGATTATGCATATAAGTGATATCATATGATATTTCTCTTTCTCTGACTTTACTCGGTATTACAGTCTCTGGGTCCATGCATGCCGCTGCAAAGGCATTATTTTATTCTTTGTAACGGTTGGGTAATATTCCATTCTATTTGTGCACCACTCTTCTTCATCCCTTCCTCTGCTGGTTGATGTTTAGAAGGTTGCTTCCTTGTCACGGCTGTTATAAACAGTGCTGCAGTGTTTCCTTTCAGACCATATTTTTCTCATATATGCCCAGTAGTGGGATTTCAGGATCATATGATAGCTCTGTTTTCAGCTTTTAAAGGAATCTCCGTGCTGTTCTCTATAGTGGCTATACCTATTTACATTCCCACCACAGTGGAGAAAGGGTTCCCTTCTCTTTACACCCTTTCCAGCACTCATTGTTTGTGGATTTTTGATGATAGCCATTTTGACTGGTGTGAGGTGATATCTCATTGTAGTTTTGATTTGCATTTGTCTAATAATTAGTGATGTTGAACATCTTTTCATGTGCCTCTTGGCCATCTGTATGTCTTCTTTGGAGAAATGTGTAACTGTGGGATTTTTTCTTAACTTCCTTCATATTATCTCTGTCATCTCCTTTCTTCTACATAGAGAATCCTGGTTCTCAAGGGTACAGAAGACGATAGATTAAAATATTTCATAAGTACACATTTGCTCTCCTGCATCACACATGCTATAACTCTCAGAGCTACAAAACCAATGCTGCTACCACCACCAAAGTGAATGCTGAAGACAGCTAAATTTTCCTTGTGCTTTCTCCATTCTGTCTACTTTTAATGGTTTGCTCCATCTATACTCCCAGAGCAAATAGGTATTACATTTTATATTCTCTCCCTTATAACCCTAATTCCCCATAAGCAGGAGTTTACCCAGGAATATTTAGGCTAAAACTGACACTTCAGCATCTCCTATGTACAAGAACTTTGTGTATTTAAAAGAGCAGATTTCAAAAAAAAAGGAGGTGCACTCAACCAAAGTCGTATGTTTACAGAGGTATCTTCATCTTTGTGAACATGTACACTCTTCCCTCCCTTGACCTGACATCTTGGGTTATGAGATCCTAATAATCTCACCTGATGGTGTGTTAGCATAAAGGATTTAAAGTAAGGTCACAGTCATAGCTACTTCCAGGTTCTTAAGCAAAGAAATAACAGAAAATTCCTAGAGTTTGGAGGATTACAAAAGGAAGGGCAATTCTTAGAGGAAGTACTCGAAGTTTTATTATCAAAGTTTGTATCTGTGTCTCCTTTGGGGGAAAAAAACCCCTCACATGCCTTTTGTTAAGCATTCCAACAATATAGAAATATATTTTTAGAAAATTATTCAAACTCACATCACCCAGAGGGACTCCTAAAGTTGGAATTCCATATTGTCAATTAAAACTTCAGTTCGGATTCTGTTACTTTTTCTCATAACTTCCACCAGAACTTCCAACATTCTCAAAGTCACTTCAGATAAAGAGAAGAAACAAACAAGCTATACTTGGAATCATGAAAATGCAACTCAGATGTCTTGATAAAGATAGTAGTACAGTTCCATAAGCGGAAGCTGTCAGGATATTACTGGTATATTGTAAGTTGGACAATGTGGTCATCAAATGCAAGCTCTACCTGTAGAAAAGCAAAGTAGCAATTTAATACCTGCAACAATGTACTTGGTGATGCAGGTGTAAGTGACAGGAAAACAGGCAATCAGTTTCAGGAAATGAAATCGATTAATCACGCAAAACTTCCCTATTTATCTAAGTTGTTTTTGGCTCTGTGGTGCTGCCATGTGCACGTCACTCCTGTCATTATCCCATCAGACAAAGTAAACAGCAGCTCGGAGATTCTCATTTGTACACACTTTCCAGAGCCTTCGATACCTGTTGTGACTTTCTCAAAAACCGTTTACCCAAAAGGTTGGCACTTCCGGTTGGAAGTTAACAGCAGACTTCTGACTTCAGGAAGGTACAAGCCCAACTTTCATTTATTTTATTCACAATGCAGGACACACAGTTTTATCTCAAAGAGCTAGGTCTTGAAATTGAAATCCTTTGCTCTTCATGAAATCAGTGGCTTCAGCCAATGTAACCACCTTTGTATATACTAAAATTTAGGAAGACAGTATTTGCTTGCAGTTCTACTTAAGTCACTACTTAAGTGAAGTGATTACTTAACTACTGCCCATTCCTATGCACAATATTTTTGTCAGTGAGAAATATCCTTAACCAACAGCCTCACCTGAGGACTTGCTAGAAATACAGGTTCCTGGGAGCTACCCTGGACTGCCTGAGTCAGAAACTCAAGCCTGGGACCCTGAAATGGGTGTTTTAACAAACCCCACAGGGGATTCTCATGCATGTTCATTATGAGAACTGCCATCTAAGATTAGGGTGAGAAGTCACTTCCTACATGCCTTGTGAGACTAAATGAGGTAAGATTCTATAGGATGCTTGGGTTAAATATGTTCCAGAAGGGTTTTTCCCCCGAGTAGAATTCAGACTTTAAAAATTCTGCCTGTCACTGTGGTAAGCCACGTTCACATCTTATGGGTTTTTCCCTGAGCTTAGTTTGGTCCCCCAGTTACTGCTGCCTACTTGCCCCTTGATTTACCTTGAATTCAATTTGGGGGGAATCTTGGCCCCCTCAATTATTGCCAGAGAGGCCAGTGGAGCAGGAAAAAAGGGGCACTAGGCCTTAATGCTCTTCAAGCCCCATTCAGTGAGCTGCATTAGATACTACTGTCCATGAGCTCGCCAGGGGTTCCTTCTTCCTGACCAGTTTTTTCTTTTGGGTCCCTTTAAGTGGGAAGCAGAGCCAACAAGAAAAGTAATTGCAACGGGCTGTCATAAAATGCATCCTCCTGTCTCCAGCAATTCCTGTGTGGTTATCTCCTGAAGTTACTTTTATAGTCCCACGGATCTTCCTAATGAGAGAATGGTAGGAATTTGGGAGAGGCAGAGACAGAGGCAGTTGGGAAGTAGTGACATGAACACACCAGGCTTTAAGCATGTGTTCCTATAAGTCAACATCAGCTTCTATGTCCCAGCCTTTCTGCCTATCCCTGCTCTTTGTCCTTTGCTTGGAGTTCTGCCTTCTCCTAATCACCTAGTTCTTTATTAGAACCTTCAAAGGAGTGAGGAGTTGGGGTACAAACTGGAATAACTTTGAGATGCTACATTGTTTGTATCTCCCCTTCATCTTAGAAAGCCTGAGAGGTGTGTCTTTTCTGGACAGATTTTGCTGAGTAGCAGACTTAACAGCTGGCTTGAGGGAGGAGTCTTAGTTTACAGTCTCCACCTGGCAGATTGATTCCTCCCCTCCTTACCACTCCACCCTGCCACCCCAGGTCCCAAACAGCTCGATTCTCAAGTTAACCTCCAATTCAGCATAGCTTAGACAGTTGGATATTTCAGACAGCAACTTTGTTTCCTTCTTTGTGGAAATCCCAAACCAAGATAGACATCTCTTCAGAATCTCCTTTTCTCTCTCAGAAAAAAGAGGGATAAAAAGAGCTCTGGCCTCTGATTCTTTTTGAGCAGGAATTTATGAAGGACAACTTTCTGGAAAGAAATCTAGTTTTCAGTATCAGATGCTATGATTTTTTATAAATGTGGCAAGTCTTGCTTTCAAAAGTTTGATGAGGCTCTAGAATTCCCATAACTCCCTCCCGACCTCATTCTGTATCACTTCTGAGTGTGTGGCCGCTTGCAGCCTGTTCATGAGCTGGTGCTGGGGGAATTCTGAGCTCATCTTTCTTCTGCTTTCTCCTTCCTTTAGTGTTGAGACCCATAAAATTGAATTGTGTTCACTAGTTTAATACTGAAATTCTCATAAAGGTAGAAGGACTGATTTCCACTTGTTACAAACTATTTCGTGTTAATACCTAAAAACGAATCTTACCAAATAGTTTAGGACAGAAAGGAGATCTAAATCTGTATTTTTAAAAAGTGTTAAAATTATGCTTTTAATTGTGAGCTATAGCATTCATCAATGAATATTTTAACCCATAATTGTAAAGTGCACACCTGTCTGACCACCATTTGGGGCCAACAAAGGGAACATTTCCCAATTATGGGAAGCTACCTCCACTCCAATTCTTTCGTGCCTCTTGTGGTAACCACTTCTTGTTTCTGTTATAGTTTTAATCCCTACGTACCTGCTCTTTTAAAAAAAAAGTATAGTTGATTTACGATTTCCGAGATTAAGACATGGCCTTTTTCAAAAAGGATTTTAAAAAAAAATTAATTTATAAAAATATTTATTTTACTGACATTTAGTTGATTTACAATGTTGTGCCAATCTCTGATGCACAGCAAAGTGACTCAGTTATATACATATATATATTATTTTTTTAAAAAGCATTTTTTCCCACTGTGGTTTATCACAGGATACTGGGTATAGTTCCCTATGCTATACAGCAGGACCTGGTTTATCCATTCTAAATGTGATTGTTTGCATCTACCAACCTCAAACTCCCAGTCTGTCCCTTTCCCTCCCTGCCACCTTGGCAACCCCGTCTATTCCATGTGTGTACCTAAGCATCGGTTCTCAAGTGATGCTGGTTTTTGGCTCCATCTGAACAGGCCGTCCTCTGTCTGACGGTCTCACCGCTGGCCACTTCGCTGCCATATTCACACTAGTCTCAGTGTTCATAGGCTTCCAGGTGACCTTCCTTCTGTGATTTCACTTTTCTCTTTCTTACTCTTTTTTTTTTTTTTTTAAATGCTGACTGAATATTCTCCCTCCTCCTTCTGCCTTTATTATTTCAGCTCGATGTTACAGGTTCTGCTCAAATGCCAACCTTTCTTGAGGACATCTCCCACTGGGAATTTTCTGACCTTCCAAATCTCTCGTGTAGGTAGCTGCTTCACTCTGTCTTGTATTTTGTTGTTTGCTTGGATGTTGGTCTCTCTCTCCCCCTTCTTAGACTGCAGTTTCCTTGTAGATGTCTTTTCCTTTGTTTTAGTAACTACTGCGTCATCTAGCACTGTCATCGGCTTTCAAAGCATCCCGTCAATACTGGTTGAATAAATGAAGTCAGTCATAAAGAAATTTGAAAAGCCTCTTTATTTTAACGGAGATGGAAATTACAATAGAAAATTCTATTCATAGTATTACTGTCGATATTTTTTAACCTTGTGATTAGCAAAAATGGCATATTCTATTTCTAACTTGAACTTTGTTGAGTATTATTGAGGTTCAACATATTTCATGTATTTATTACTATTGTTTCTCCTGTGAATTTGTGTTTCTGTCCTTTGCCAGTTTGGTGGTTTTGTTATTTTTTTTTTCTATGGATTTGTGGAGTCTCTGAATTATAGATATGATTACTTTCCTGGTTATGTATATTACCAGTATTTTTTTCACATGGGTAGCTTGTCTTATTTCTGTCTGCAGTATCTTTTGGTAAACAAAGCATTTGGATTTTTTGTTTCAATCTGTCAATGTTTTCCTTTCCACAGTTGGTTTTAATAAGAAGAGAGATATGGAGGTAGAGGCCCCCTTTCTGAGGGATATTTATTTTATGGCTAATAAAGAGATTTTTAAGTAGGATGGTGATGAATCTTCCCATATATTCAATTTTAGGGGTCCAAATTCTCATATGCATGCTATAGACACATAATAGTATGTCAGGATTAATATTTTTTATATTTCCTTAATTTCCTTCATCATTAGCTGACATTAGTATTCATCACTTGGTTTTGTGATTCACTGAATGTTTTAAATGGTTAAATATTTCTGGGTGAATCAGTAAGAAATTCTTCAGAAGTAACCCCTTGAGGGTACCTATTGTGTCGAATTCCCTCTGATCCTCTGACTTCTAATCTAACCAAAGCTAATCAGTATTTACAGGAGAATATTGCCTATTTTTAGAATCTAAAGTCCAGGATTCATGACTATACTCTGGTAGGAGGGGTGTCCAACACTGACTTGAGCTTTAGTATGGACTAGTGTTATTCTTTTCTTTCTTTTTTTAAAAACAGTCAGAAATCATTATTCCCAGGACTCACTGGGAAAGATTCTGGTGGTGAGAAAGATTGAGGGCAGGAGGAGAAGGGGATGACAGAGGTTGAGATCGTTGGATGGAATCACCGACTCAAGGGACACGAGTTTGAGCAAAGTCCGGGAAATAGAGAAGGACAGGGAAGTCTGGCATGCTGCAGTTCATGGGGTTGCAGAGTGGGACATGACTTAGCGACTGAGCAAACAAAGTCAGCTTAGTATCACGAAGATTTAAAAAACAAATAGTATTGCTTTCAAGTATATGCTTTCAGCTTTCTCCCTGGTGGTAGACCAGGTCAGAACGAGTGCGGCGGTACTTGCTCTTACAGTTCTAGATCTTATGGCCTTGCATCAAGGCGATGTTCATCTTAACCACTGTGAGACTGCGGCCCTGAAAAGTGCAAATGGGAAAATCGACAGTCATTGAGCAATTCTCAAGTGTGATGAGTTGTTTTGTCACAACTGTAGCACTCCCTCGGTGTTGCTAACAAACTTACTGCCCTGTTGTGACGGGTACGAATTGTATTTGCTCTCCTTTGAAGGCACGCATCGTTTGTGTGTTTCTGAAATCTGACCTTGAATGGTTCCTACTAGTTTTCCTTCATGTTTAACTCGATTAAATGTTTAAACTGATATAAATTCTGGGCTTTAAACTCAGGATGGATATCCTGGGATTCTTCTCCAGCAGTGAGGTCTATCTTACCTTGGCCTGAGAGTGGACCTAGTTTGTACCTGCTTATCATTGGAGATCTTTTTTTTTTTTTTTTTTTTTTTTTTACTTTAGCAGCAGCCTGGAGGAGTGAGGAATACTGATCATAAGACCATCAGTAATATTTTTATATTTTGAACCTAATAATAATACCAAACATTTACACAGTGCTTACTATTTACTAGTCTCTGTTCATTTAATCTTCACAACAACTCTATAGAGTTGGTACTACTGTTATCTCCATTTAGCAGATGGTGAGACTGAGGCTCAGAGAGATTATAGAGAAATGACAGAATCAGGTTTAAAATGCAGATGATCCGCTCCAGAATCAACTTCTTAACCACTGAATCATGTTGCTTAATTTATTTATGTAGAAAAATTAGAGCCAGGATAAGAAGAAACCCATAAATTGGTGGTCAATACATTGGAGCAAATCCCACCAAAATTTGTTCAAAGGGAAATTGGGAATGTACAGTGAAACAGCAAACACTATAATAAGAGGAAAGTAGGAACTACATATTTTTCTAAAGTCCTTTATATGTATTAATTCATTTGGTACTCACAACAACTTTATGGGAAGGTTACTACCATTCTGCTACTTTACAAATGGATAAACGAGGCCCAGGGAAGTAAAATAATTAAACTGATGACACATAACTTCAACTGTTTTACTATAGACTCCCTGGTTATTTCTATCCAATCATTAGTTCTCTATAAACCATCAAGGTTTTTTCACATGTGTCAATTCATTTTATTCTCAAAATAATACCAAGCTGTCCACTTTTCTTTAGTGGTTAAAGCGTGTTTTCTGTTATGTCATTAGGACATAATGAAGGATTCTTAAACACTCAAAGTAAAACTCCAGATCATTGTTGTTGAAATGGAATCATGGTTCTCAGTTGTTCGCAAGAATCATAATCCAGGGTTGCAGGGCTAGGAGGAGACAGATGGAGCTCTCAGACGGTCACTACAGACTCAGGAAGTAGACAAAAGAGTTTCAAATCCAACCAGCTGGAAGGCTGAGGTTTCACACCCATTCTGTTCCTGGCTCTGGCCTTCTTTTGTGTGCCATGCATTTCAAGGGAATTGTTTGGAGGATTTAGGTGAGTTGGGCCATGTGAAATACGGAATAATGAGTGAAAATGAAGAATAATAACTGTTTGATTGTTGACACAAAGAAGGGTCAAAGGCACAGGTCAGCAGTACTCTCCCACTCTAGAAAGCACACAGTCTGCGATGGAGTTCCCCTTGGGCATGATTGCTGCATACTGCTAAGTATTAATATTAATACTTTGTTAAGTGTACAACCTGCCCGACCATTCCCAGTGGCCCTGCTTGTATGCAATGCACTTGGAAGAATATCTTACTGCGTAGGTCTAATTGTCAACAAATTCACCCAAAAAGATTTTTGAAATATAGAACAACTTTGTTCCCTTAGACTTTTTAGTTTTATTAATGGGTTTAGTTATTAATGGGTTTAAAAAAAATAACAGCTTTATTTTAATGTTAATGATGTTAATTTGCACACCACACAATTAACCCATTAAAAACACAGAGTTGTTTTTGAGCATATTCAGACTGATGCACCATCACCACAGTTGATTTTAGAACATTTCATTATGCCCCAAAGAAGCCCCAATGTCATTAGGAGTTATTCCCCATTTCTTTCAACCATCGCAGCCCTTGGCAACCACCAATCTACTTTCTGTCTCTACGGATATGCCTATTTTGGACATTTCATAAAAATGGAATTGTACAATATGTGATCTTTTGTGTCTGGCTTCTTTCATTTAGCATGTCTTCAAGATTCATCCGTGTCTTACAGTACATTAGTACCTTATTCCTTTTTATTGCTGAATAATAGTCTATTGTATGGCTATACCACATTTTGTTTGTTGATAGACATTTGGTTGGGTCCATTCTTGGCTATGATGCATAATGCTGCTTTGAACATTTGTGCACAAGTTTCTGTGTACACATATGTTTTCATGTCACCAGGGTATATAGCTAGGAGTGAGGTTGATGGGCTATATGGTAACCTTATATTTAACCTTTTGAGGAACTGCCAGACTGTTTTACAAGGCAGCTAAATCATTTTGAATTTCCACCAGCAGTGTGTGAGGGCTCCAGTTTTTCCACACCCTTGCCATCATTTCTCTGCCTTTTTGATTCTAATCATACTAGAGGGTATGATGTAATATCTCATTGTGATTTGATTTCCTTTCCCTAATGACTAATCACGCTGAACATTTATTCATGTGACTGTTGTCCATTTGCATATTTTTAAAGGATTTTTTTATGTGGACCACTTTAAAAGTCTTTATTGAATTGTTACAATATTGTTTTTGTTTTGTATTTTGTGTTTTTTTGGCTGTGAGGCATATGGGATCTTAGCTCTCCAATCAGGGATCAAACCCATACCCGCTGCATTGGAAGGCAACCACCTGGAGAAGTCCCTGCATATCTTCTTTGGATAAATGTGTATCAGATACTTTCCCCTTTTCTGTTCAGATATTGGGTTGACCAAAATGTTCAGGTTTTCCATAACATCTTACAGAAAAAACTGAACGAATGTGTTAGCCAGCCTAGTACTTTAATGGCTTCAGTGTAAATGGGAGCCTCTTACATGTGGTATCTCTTTGCTGTGCATGCCCTTGTGTGGCAGCTCTGATTTAGAGGGACTTAGAATGGCATCTGGTCCCATTACTTCCTGGCAAATAGATGGGAACAATGGAAACAGTGGCTGACTTTATTCTGGGGGCTCCAGAATCACTGCAGATGGTGACTGCAGCCATGAAATTAAAAGACACTTGCTCCTTGGAAGGAAATTTATGACCAACCTAGACAGCGTATTAAAAGCAGAGATATTACTTTGCCAACAAAGGTCTGTCTAGTCAAGGCTACGGTTTTTCCAGTAATCATGTATGATTGTGAGAATTGGACTATAAAGAAAGCTGAGTGCCGAAGAATTGATGCTTTTGAACTGTGGTGTTGGAGAAGGCTCTTGAGGGTCCCTTGGACTGCAAGGAGATGCAACCAGTCCATCCTAAAGGAGATCAGTCCTGAGGGTTCATTAGAAGGACTGATGTTGAAGCTGAAACTCCAATACTTTGGCCACCTGATGTGAAGAGCTGACTCATTTGAAAAGACCCTGATGCTGGGAAAGATTGAGGGCAGGAGGAGAAGGGGATGACAGAGGATAAGATGGTTGGATGGCATCACTGACTCAATGGACATGAGTTTGGGTAACCTCTGGGAGCTGATGATGGAGAGGGAGGCCTGGCGTGCTGTAGTCCATGGGATCGCAGATTTGGACAGGACTGAGCAGCTGAACTGAACTGAAATGAAGCATTAAATCAGATCTGTCAATACTTGGGGTGTGCTTTCTAATGTTCAAGGCACTGCACTTGCCTCTAGGCATCAGGGCAAGATTTATGAGATGTGTGAAGGTACAGCCATTAATTTCACCAACTAGTTACTGAGCACCTACTGCATGGAAGGCTCTCCTGGGGCAACTAAAAGAAGTAGCACGCAAGCTTTGTCCTCAATGAGCTTAGAATCTCACACTAGATTCTAGAGTCACAAGCTACCCAAAGATAACCTGTGTAGTAAGCTCCAGGTGTGACCCACGAAGGATGTGGCCTGAGAACCGCCTACTTAACCCCTGCTTGCAAGTGCTGTTGAGCAGTAGTTTCTCCCCAGGTATGTAAGACTCTAGGTAATGGCCTTGTATTTCACGAAAAGTATAGCCACCCGAAGTTTTCTTAAGAACCCACCTAGCATATTTTTTGTAGTCAAAGAAGTAAAACAATGCATTGTTGCTCAAATGAAGCCTCCCTAGCGAGGTGAGGGGCAAGGGAGTGGAATTATGGGTGCCCCTCCCTCTAAGGTTTCCTCGAGCAGCAAATCCAGCCCAGCTTCTTTCTGGGCAGCTGCAGCCTCTGCCTTCATAGGTGTTGGGGGAATCCAGCCTGCGGCCTAGAGTCCATTTTGAAAATTATTGTTGATGCGAGCTTTATGGCCTCCAGAAGGTAAGTCTGGGATGAACAAATGGGTTTGCAGGAAAAGCTGTGTCTCCAAGAGTGAAGAGTAGCTTAGGTCATTTCTGTGACTCCCTGTCTCCGGAGAGAAGAATTGCACTGTGCTTTTAATCTGCTCCCTGGAGTACGGCCTCCAACCATAGCCCCATCCATCCAAACTTGCTCTGAAGCAGCATTTTTTTTTTTTTCCAGTGTAGTTGGGAAGGGGAACAGAAGGGTCCTAAGCCAGTTATTTTGGTTTTTGGGGGTGTCTGAAGAGCCCCACCTGAGGGACTGGTAATTTACAATTGCTTCAGGAGAGTAAGTTTTGATTTCAAACTGTTTTTTTGTATTTTAGATTCAGGGCTTTTCTAAAATTACTAAGAGGTTGAATTGTAGCTTTCTTTTGAAGTCCTAAGTAGAGGGAAAGCCTGCATCCAACATTAGGGTCTTCCCTAGAAGGGTGTAGGATGTGAAGTTATTTAAGCCGTGCAGCCTCTGCCCAGAATAATGGGACCCGAAGGGAGGTTGTGCTATTATGGGCTTTCGAGGCTTTGGTTAGAAACAGAAGTTGAAATTGAATTTCAGTGGTCAGAAAAAAGAAGTCAAGTGCAGGACCATGTGTGCCTCATGGAGACCTACTTGGTCTACCCAAGGGACAGTCCAGTCTGCTGCTGGTGACAGCTGAATCACCATGGAAACACCACCCAGTTGCTTTAATTTTGGTTGTGGCTATGAAGAGGCCAGATGGATGCTATTTTGGTTGATAGTAAATCCCTAAGTTTGTTTTCAACTCAGTTCAGGTGTTGGGCCTTGATTCTATTTCATGGCTGTAATGTATCTGGAGATAAGCCAGGGTTGAATCTTGTCAAGGCTGAGTGTTATTAGGTAGAAGATAGTGCTTCCTTGGGTGTCTGCACTGGTTCATTAGCCCTTGTTTTAAGTCACCTATTAACCTACAATACCTCTCTCCTTGGCCACCCAGCCTGGGTCAGCAACGCAGCCTGCCCCAACACCCAAACCAGAATGACACCGTGCCTTGTGAAAGCCCTGCCTCACAGCTCTGTCTGTTCATCAAGACCTCGTGTGTTGTTTCTCATTCCCTCCCATGGTAGGCCACTGCTGAAGAAAATGTTCAATGAGACTTGGAACCCAAAGATATTCTCGTCTTTCTTCCCCAGCTTTGGGTTGGCTTAGGAGACTATACTCAAATTAGAAAAAAGTGAAAGGGTGCGGGGGTGGGGTGGGGGTGGGGATTGAAGCAGCCAAGGAACTTGGCTTTTCTCATGTCTGTTTGGGATATGGATCAAAAGTGTTTAGTGCTTTTTGATTTTTGATAAAGGAAATTCTTTTTTCCTAGTGTTTAAGCCACAGCTAATTCCTTGCCTTCAGATGGCCAAACACATTGACAGTAGGGAACAGGTCGTACATTCCCATGACTTGCACTGAAATAACTCTGTGCTTAGAGTGAAAAAGCTACTCAAAGTGTTGGTTAACATGAGATACAGGTTCTCTGGCCCTTGAAGGTCTTCAGAAAATTCCAGGCAGGCTTGTGAGAGGACCCTCATTGCTGATGAGTACTGCAGCAAACACACTGCTCATGATACTGGCTGAAAGGGAGCTAAAAATAGACCTAAGGGACCAGGTGCTTTGCTACTGGGGAAATTGAACTGAAAGGGGTTTGGTGATGATCTAGTCTATCTGCCCCTCTTATGCTTTCACAAAATGACACGAACACTCTTTTCCCCTTCCAGACTCTGCCATTGAAACCCAGATGTCAGGCTTTTCCATAACTAGTCAGTGGTAGGGTAGTACTGGGGGATCTGGCCTGATACTGACCATTATTGTCCATCCCTTCTCATCCACTTTTCTTTGGCAGAGAGAGATATGGTGAGTTCACCACACTGTTGGGCTTATCTAAGTGCTGCCTTCCTTCAGAAGAAGGTTGCCAGCTTGCACTGGAGGAACATTTCTTTTTGGATTTTATTTCCAGTTCTTAGCACCTGTGGTCCTAGGCTCTTTAATAGTCACAGATAGAGCTGGGAGGGGGCACAACTGGTTGATTTATTTCTCCACATGGTCAGCTTCCCTTTCAGAGGGAGTCCTTTCCTTTCGGCCACCCTTCAGCTGTGGCTCCATCTCTCTCTTGTCTCTACCTGGCACAGGTTCAGAAAACCCTAAAAGAATCCTTCGTGATCCTAAAGGCTGTGTTGGTCAAGGAGCCCAGCTTGGTCTGCTCTTCCATGTTGATTAAATTATCATTGCTTTTGACGGAAAGCATTCAACTACACTCTTGGCATTGGTCCCCAAGAGCCAGTTGGCACACTTAAAGCCAGAGCTTTGAGTGGCACCTCTGTGGGGAGCTTCAATCTACCTCCATCACCTTTTAATTATAATCTTATGAATAATGCATCCATGGAGATGGCAAACGCTATGTGTGAGATGTACAAGTTTTCTCCATTGAGTTCTCTATAACAGAACAGCTAATGACAGGATCATTACTCTTCATTTTATTATTGGTTTGATTTCCTGGTATTTTTTTCTAGACGTTTGAAGGCCATTCTGAATAGCAGGATAAGAAGACTGATGCAGTATGGAAGGGAGGTCCTTGTTTAGTACCTGTTCTCTTCCAGAACCGCTAGACTAGATATGTTTTTTAAACCTATTACAACTCTGCCTGAAATGTCTTCTCAATTAAGGCTAGTGGAGGTTGAAATCATCCTGAGTCTTTTCATTGCATCCCTCTGGGAACAGTGTTTTGGAAATTGTTTTATATACATATAAGACACACACATATGTATATATAGTCTACACACATTTATTACATTTCTAAAGCTGGTTATGGGAAAGTGTCATATTATTATAATAGCACATAAAATAGAAACCAAACCATTTATTTCCTTTCTCTTTATTCAATAAGTATGTTGTTAGGGTTGCTGGTTTTAAAGTTGCATTTACTAGAGACCAGACCACTGAGAAGAGTTGGACTTGGAACATTTTGCTATAGCTTATGTTCATCTTGAAGTGCAGTTTCAGGATCTCTGTTTCATGAAGATCAAGATTGTAAATGGAGTGAACTTTGAGTCTTCTCAACTGGTGAAGACTAGAATCCTCCATCTAGGCAGTTAGCTAGGATTTGTAGCCAACTATTGAGTTGCTGATGTAATTCTTTAGGCACTGGTTGGCACCTATATTCAAGCACATACTGAGCATGTATTTTGCAGCAGCGTTTGGAGCTTAAAATGAAGAGCATCTTGGCCCTAAGGCTTCCAAAGCCTGATGGGAGATGCATTTGTAACCAAGCACACCAGAGTGGTTTTCCTATTCACCTCTTCCCTTCCTTTGTTCTCCATCCTCCCTCCCTACTGTTTCTTCCTCTTCGGCCAATAGCACCCACACCATTTATTTGGTACCCTGGTAAATGCCCAGCATAAAGAAACTTGCTGTGCGGAAGTAGTCACATACCGACGGTCACTGCATCTTGGAGGAAACAGTCAGTGGAATCAGAAAGCTGTTGCCAGGACACAGGAACTCACACTTCTTCTACCCATGCGGTGGACAGACAGAGAGTTACAGCTAGCCAGCCATCCCGTCACCTTTTCAGCAGTTTGCCTATGATTTCCTTGAATCTTATTCAATGTTTTAGAAAATGAAACTCGATTTTTGGAGAATCCAAAAGATATTTGGGAATATATCAGTGACTGAAATTTTACTTCAAAGACAATCAGATTGTTCCTGTGTACTTGGGATTTGGGGATCATCTTAATGTTCTTCAAGCAAAATATGAATCACTTCTTCAGGAAATAGGATGTGTGTATAGATATTTATTTCCTGCATTCTAACCATGTAGGCCTTCAGTTTCTCCAAAAATATAGAGACTAACCTAAGGCTATTACAATAGCCTGCTTGTATCTTATCACCTTTCTCTGCTCAATTCTATTTAAAATCCTAGGAGAAGAACCCTGGGGTCATGGTGGGATGATGAGGATCTCATTTCTCTAGATTAAAAATCATATTTTCACTACCTTGGTGAAACAATGGTGCTTATTTTTCCTCAGTTCTTGCTAAAGCCTTTTATTCCTGATACTGCTTAGCTGTCTATAGGAGTTAAACTCATGACAAGTGTGGGAAGGAGACCTGCCCTCAGAATAAGTGCGTGGAGCACGTCCTTATTGATCCTGTGGCTAAGACTGCATGCTCCTAGTGCAGGGCACCCAGTTTCGATCCCTTGTCAGGGTGCTAGATCCCACATGCCACAACTAAGACCCAGCATAGCCAAATACATGCAAACATACATAAATATTTTAAAAACAAGAATATGATTCCTGTGAAATCCAAATGTAAACCAAGGGGGCAGTTGGGCTCTCAAGATAAATCCATCCTAGAGGAGCAAGAAAGAAGAGTAGCATCTAGGAACTTACAAAACAGACCAGATCATATATCTCCAAAATTACTGAACTTTGTAAACTACACCAAGTGACATCCCCAAAATCACAGTGAGCCATGCACAGCTTTTGAATTTGGACGAGGTATTGTATGATCCAACAAGCAACCATGGCCCAGGAGTGGCTGGAGATGGGTGGGGAAAGCCCTGTGGTTGCCAGTGGGCTACAGCTCTGGTCACCTTACTCAGATAGTTCTTTAGTAGAAGCTGTGGTTTTCAGGCAGATACGGGTGGCCAGGCCTGCTGGCAAGCCTGGGCAGCTGTTCACTTTATTGTCTAAAATTCTAAATTATCCGACAGATGGCTGGGGTCTTAATGTCAGTGTATTTCGTAAACCTTTCATCCTCCGCATAGAGCTATCACACTGCCCAAGGGCAGTCTTGAAGCACATTTTCCTGGTTGAGAGGAAGGAGAGGGAACATTTTCCCCCTCCACCCCCTTTGTGACCCCCTTGCTTCTGGAGATTGAGCTCAAAAGTGGGCTGGAGGGGGGAAAATGCTCCCTCATCTGTTTCCAGATCACCTTCTATAAGGAGGCAGTGTTAAACTTGGGGTTCATGGAAATAAGCTTTGGGGATCAGTGAACTACCCACTAACACACAAAGTCAACTGTAAGATGTTGTGTGTGGGCTTTTTTTGGTGAGCCAGAAACACTGGATTCCCAGAGGTGTTTTTAAAACCAAAAATGTCTAAAATCATTCTTCTGTTTGGGGATGCTGGAAAGAGTAGCAGTCCTGGGATTCACCTGGTGGTCCAGTGGCTGAGGCTCCATGCTTCTAATGCAGGGGGCCTGGGTTCGATCCCTAGTCAGGGAATGTGATTCCACATACTGTAACTACAAAGATCCTGCATGTATGCTGCAACTAAGACCTGGCACAGCCAAAACCAAAATAAAACAAACCTGTAATGATCCTGAAAATCAAGGAAAGAATAGAAGCTTTTTTCATCTACCTTCTGCTCTTGCTCCATGGAAGTACTGCTGCCTCCAACAGTGTTCTTAGCCACCTGTGTTTGTGGATGGTTGTGGGAGGGCCACCTGACAAGCCTAGATTGCTTGGTTGAGTGAGCTCTAATGCATGGTGAGTTGAGTTTTTCAGTGCAGGAACATCATTGGCTCTAACACTGGTTGCTGGCAAAGACATCTGAGTGCTTGTTTTATGCCAGACATGGACAGGAGCACTGCATGTATGGGCACTTTTAGCCTCCCAACAAACTTGGGGATAAATGCTATTATCCTCACCTGAGATGATGAAAAGTGGGAAGATTCATTCAAATGAGGGAAGTCTGCACTGCCATCAGTGGAGGGTCCCCCCTTCAAGGAGGGGCTAGAATGCAAAGAAAATAGGTTCCCAGGATGCATAAACTCACCTTCCTCCCCTCCAAGGAGTTTGAAGAAAAAGGAAATAAAGAGCTTTAAGTCCTTCTGGACACCACTAGATGGTGCTGTGCCAAAGGCTATTTCCTACCAGGATGCTAGGCACCAGTTTTGCTCTGGCATTTACAAGTCTTAACAGTTCGAAAAAAGAGTTTTAGGAGGGAGCTAGGAATCTTTCCTAACCTGTTCCCTGTCCCCATCCACTTTGTCCCAGAACAATTCAAAGGGAAGATTTCACGTTTTGGCTTAAATAGTGCTCCCTGCCTGCCTCTGCCCTGTGGCCTAATTCTGGGTTTTCATCTGCAGACCGTTTGCCATGGGTGTTGATCAACCACTGTGTCCTCAGCAAGTTGCAAGGGTTTCTTTCACAGGTAAGGCATTTTATCTTCACATCTTTACAAAGTTCCCATGGTGCACAGATGCTGATGCATTGAAGTCTTGAGATTCGCTGCAGTGCAGAGCCAGCAAGTGTGTGTTGAAACATTTTATTGCCAAAGTCAGTAATGATCCAAAAACATTATGACTATCTTTTCCCGGATCATTCATTTTGCCCTCCTACATGAAATCCTGGTGTGAGCACTGCGGTCTCATTCAATTATCAGTTTTTCTTTAAGTAGTCGTACAACTTTAATGGCTGTTGCTTTTTCCACGGGGTCTTAAGTGTAATTTTACAGCACCCTTTCCAGCAGTTAGACACAAAGATGAGTCTCTCGTCTAAAAGCCTCATCTAAAATTATACATAATTCAAGGATTAAATGGCCAAACTGGTATTGTGCCTCTTTTCTCTTACATGGGAACTTAAAACAGGAGGATTATTAAGGGGTTGGATCTTCTCACGCACGCCACTTGAAAATGTCCTGTCTTGAGCAGTTTGTTTTCAGAAGAGGATTAAAGGCCAGCTGTGAATCACTGCATGTGGTGTGTGTTCTGGGTTCTTTGCAGTTCCTTTACAGATCCAGAGAAGAGGTTTTGGTTAAGTGGAAGATGGTCTCAATCCTAACAATACTGTTCTGAGGTGCCCCTTAATGGTACCTGGGTTATCATATTACTGTTGCTAACAAAGTTTTTTTGGAAAAGCATAGACAAGCACTATTATGACGTATGAGTTTTTGCATCTACCAGAAAATACACACATTTTGTAAATGTGACAATGAATATCAAAGCGCTTTCCTTGAGTATATTTCATTTGTTGTTTCTGCAAAAACGGACTGTGCCATTATTAAACAATCACTGTTATTGTTTAATAATAGAAACACATTTTTAAACAGACCACTATTAAACAATCCTTAACATTTTTAAACAATCCATGACTTTGCTCACCACATACAACTTCTTTTTAAAATTTTTATTTTATTAATTTTTGTATTGAAGTATAGTTGATTTACAACGTTTTAGATACACAGCAAAGCGATTGAGTTATATGTATGTGTGTTTGTGTTTGTTTTCTTTTCCATTACAGGTTATTGTTAGGTATTGAATGTAGTTCCCTATTCATATCGCCTCTTAATATAAGCATGTACTTTCACACTCCCCATCTCCAATCTGTTGTTTTTTTGTGTTGGCTCCTTGCAGTGGCTGAGTTGAGTATCGTTTCGTGGTTACTTGTTCTCCCCCTTGTTCCTAAAATCCACCCCCATTCCACCCTAGCCTTTCTAATGCATTTAATAATATGTTCCTATATATGTGTGACTCTTTCAACATACAGTGGAATGTATTCCAGATTACGTAAGTGGGGCCACATTGTAGATCTCAGTCTTTCCACTCAGTACTTGTTTAAGATGGATGCGCAGCTGCGTGGATATATCTTATTCCTGGCATATAACTGCAGCCTGGTGTTCTAGAGTATTTTCTTGTCTGATCCCCAAGTGATTCTCACTGTATTAGTTAACGTAATATGAATTAATGGACCAAACACGATGAATTTATTATTAGCAACGAAAATTCCTCCTGCGAGCAGGCACCTCTCTCCTAAGGCAGGGCTCTAAGGATCCAGGCAACGATCTTTGTAGCTCTGTTATCTTCAGACCAAGGTTACCAAGGTTTCTGGTAATGAGGAAGGGGAGAGAGGACTAAGGATTCCACTGGGAGGATTATCTCGGTCATGCCTAGAGCAGTGCAGTCACCTCTGTTAAGCTCATTGGCCAAGTTTGGTCAAAGACCACATCTAATGCCAAGGAAGTTGGAAAGCTGTTGTAAATAGTACCGTTGTTTACATTTAGTTCTTCATTTAATATGTAGATATACGATTAATCTGTTTCAATGTTGACTTTATATTTTGTGACCTAACTAAATTTACTTGTTCTAGTAATTGGAAATTTTCTACATAGTCTTCTTTGAAAAGAAAATATTTGATCTTTTTCTTATGATCATGATGGCTTTTCCTTGTGTTTTGAGTACCATGTTGAATGGAAATGGTAAGAGTGGATATCCTTGCTCTGTCACTGACTATAGGGAGGAAACATTCAGCATTTCGTTCCTGAGTGTGACGTTGGCTATAGGTATTATGTTGATGCATTTTTGGACAGAGGAAAATCCCTGCTACTCCTAGTATGCTGAGTGTTTGCTTCTTCATGAATTGATGTGGGATTTTATTAAATTTTTTTGTGTATATTTAAATAATCATGTGATTTCCCCTTTGTTATGTAAATATGGCATATTTTATTGAATGGTTTCCAATCTTAAGCCAACTTTGCATTCTAGGCATAAACTCCATTTATTCATGATATATTGATTTATTAATATTTTGCTAAGGATATTTGCATGTATGTTCATTAGAGATACTGGTCTATAGAACCTTTCCCTGTATTATCTTTGTTTAGTATTGGTATTGGAGAAATGTTGGCTCCATAAAATAAGTTGAAATATTTCTACTCCATTTTCTGAAAGAGATTGTGTAAGACTGCTGTTTTATTTTTTCTTAAATGTTTGATAGAATATGCTAATAAAACCATCTGGATCTGGAGACTTGTTTTTGAGAAACTTTAATAGTTAATTTCTTTTATAGATATTGGCATTCACATTTCATATTTCTTCTTGTATCAGCTTTAATAAGTTATATTATTTATAGACTTGGTTCATTATATCTAAATTGTTTAATTTATCATAAAGTTTATGTTATTTATAGACTTCATAATATCTAAATTATTTAATTTATCATAAAGTTCATAGTATTTGCTTATCCTTTTAATGTTTTTCATTCTTGATATTGGTAAGTTGTTTTTATTTTCTTATTAGTATAGCTAGGAGTTTATAAATTTTTAAATCTTTTATTGTTAGAACCAAGTTTTCATCTTCATATTCTTTTTGTATTTTCTCTATTAGTCTTCATTAGTTTCTTCAATTTCATAAAATTATTCTCTTATAGTCTACTTGCTTTGGGTTGACTTTGTTCTTTAATAGCTATTTTAATGGAACTTTCTAAGGTAAACATTTATAGCTATAATTTGCCTTTGAGCCACTAAACTGTTTTAGGTGCATCATACATGTTTTAATATGCTTGACTGATTAATTGGCCTCCCTGGTGGTTCAGTGGTAAAGAATGCATCTGCAATGCAGAGGATGTAGGTTTGATCCCTGGGTCAGGAAGACTCCGTGGAGAAGGAAATGGCAACCCATTCCAGTATTCTTGCGTGGAAAATCCCATGGATAGGGGAGCCTGGTGGGCTACAGTCCATGAGGTCTCAAGGAGTTAGACATGACTGACTAAATAACAGCAAGAAAATTGATTGACTGGTAAAGGTTTCATAAGCAAGAGGACTTACTTATGAGTCTATCTTGGG
This sequence comes from Capra hircus, assembly GCF_001704415.2. Classification (NCBI taxonomy): domain Eukaryota; kingdom Metazoa; phylum Chordata; class Mammalia; order Artiodactyla; family Bovidae; genus Capra; species Capra hircus. The sequence continues at coordinate 15,976,465 of NC_030829.1, read as the reverse complement.
CAGCTGCAAAATGCATAGATCTTCACATCTGCCTTACAGAGCCTTAAAAGTTTATATAGAAGATTTAACTGGGTTCAGTCATGTGTACTGTTCAGATGATCCAAACAACACGTTACTTCCTCAAGGCTATGTCTTCCTTGGGCAGCTTCTAGCTTGGGGAATGCAAGTGGAATGTAAAGTCCAAGGACAGGGGAGTGGGTTGGAGGCTCCCATTTGCTTGGGTCCAGTTCAGGGGTCAGAGTTCATGTCTTCTCATAACCTCCTTCAGTGCTTTAAGAATCATGTTAGTGTTTCACACACTCAAAAGTAATTAATTAAAAAGATTCAAGTATTGATAGTTTGAGTAAAAACCCAGCCGCAGGTGAGTTTTATTAAGAAAATGGGGGTCCTTGATACCTAATCTGCTTTATTTTATTCACTTCAAAATATTTCATAATTTCCTTGTTTCTTCTTTGACTCGTTTGCTGCTGCTGCTGCTAAGTCACTTCAGTCGTGTCCAACTCTGTGCGACCCCACAGACGGCAGCCCACCAGGCTCCCCCATCCCTGGGATCCTCCAGGCAAGAATACTGGAGTGGGCTGCCATTTCCTTCTCCAATACATGAAAGTAAAAAGTCAAAGAGAAGTCTCTCAGTCGTGTCCAACTCTTAGCGACCTCATGGGCTGCAGCCTACCAGGCTCCTCCGTCCATGGGATTTTCCAGGCAAGAGTACTAGAGTGGGGTGCCATTGCCTTCTCCTTTGACTCGTTTAGACGTATGCTATTTAGCTTCCAGATTTTTTTTCCTTCTAGGTATTTTTAATTCCATATGGGCAGAGACATAAGATATATGTATGATTTTCATCTTTTGAATTTACTGAGACTCAGTTTATGGTCCAGCCCATGATCAGTGTTGATCACTGTATATCATGTATTCTGCAGCTATTGGTAATCTACACTTTGGTCAAATTGGCCAATAGAAATTTTCAAATCTATATCCTTACTGACTTTTGTTTTTTGTCTAGTTTTCCTATCACTGACTGATGGAGTATTGGGAAAAAAAATCCAACTCTGATTATGGACTTATGTTTCTCTTATAGTTTTATCTACTCTTGCTTCATGTACAGGCATACCTTGGAGATACTGCAGGTTTGGTCCAGAACACTGCAATAAAGTGAGTCATATGAATATTTTGGTTTCCCAGTGGATATAAAAGTTATGTTTATACTATATTGTAGTCTGTTAAGTATTCAGTTCAGTTGCTCAGTATGTCCAGCTCTTTGTGACCCCATGGACTGCAGCACGCCAGACCTTCCTGTCCATCACCAACTCCAAGAGTTTACTCAAACTCATGTCCATTGAGTTGGTGATGCCATCCAACCATCTCATCCTCTGTCATCGCCTTCTCCTCCCACCTTCAATCTTTCCCAGAATCAGGGTCTTTTCAAATGAGTTAGTTCTTTGCATCAGGTGGCCAAAGTACTGGAGTTTCAGCTTTAGCATCATTCCTTCCAAAGAAATCCCAGGGCTGATCTCCTTCAGAATGGACTGGTTGGATCTCCTTGCAGTCCAAGGGACTCTCAAGATTCTTCTCCAACACCACAGTTCAAAAGCATCAATTCTTCGGTGCTCAGCTTTCTTCACAGTCCAACTCGCACATCCATACATGACCACAGGAAAAACCATAGCTTTGACTAGCCAGATCTTAGTCGGGAAAGTACTGTCTCTGCTTTTTAATATATTATCTAGGTTGGTCATAACTTTTCTTCCAAGGAGTAAGCGTCTTTTAATTTCATGGCTGCAGTCACCATCTGCAGTGATTTTGGAGCCCCCGAAAGTAAAGTCTGACACTGCTTCCACTGTTTCCCCATCTATTTCCCATGAAGTGATGGGACCAGATGCCATGATTCTCGTTTTCTGAATGTTGAGTTTTAAGCCAACTTTTTCACTCTCCTCTTTCGCTTTCATCAAGAGGTTCTTTTGTTCTTCACTTTCTGCCATAAGGGTGGTGTCATCTGCATATCTGAGGTTATTGATATTTCTGCAATCTTGATTCCAGCTTGTGCTTCATTCAGCCTGGCATTTCTCATGATGTACTCTGCATATAAGTTAAATAAGCAGGGTGACAGTATACAGCCTTGATGTACACCTTTTCCTATTTGGAACCCGTCTGTTATTCTGTGTCCAGTTCTAACTGTTGCTTCTTGACCTTCATGCAGATTTCTCAGGAGGCAGGTCAGGTAGTCTGATATTCCCATCTCTTTAAGAATTTTCCACAGTTTGTTGTGATCCACCCAGGCCAAGGCTTTGGTGTAGTCAGTAAAGCAGAAGTAGATGTTTTTCTGGAACTCTCTTGCTTTTTCAATGATCCAACAGATGTTGGCAATCTGTCTCTGGTTCCTCTGCCTTTTCTAAATCCAGCTTGAACATCTATAAGTTCATGTACTCTTGAAGGCTGGCTTGGAGAATTTTGAGCATTAATTTGCTATCATGTGAGATGAGAGCAATTGTGCTGTAGTTTGAGCGTTCTTTGGCATTGCCAAAGAACAGAATACAATACAATAGTATTAGAATACAATAGTATTGTATTATATTATTGTACAATAGTATTATATTAAAAACATACACACTTTAATTAAAAAATTCAAAAGCATAGAATATACAACTCCAAAAGTGAACACTAATGTTAGTTATGGACTTTGGGTTGATAATGTGTCAACACAAGCTTAGGCTCAAATGTACTACTGTGTTGGGAGGAGTTGATAATGGGGGAAAATATACTTTGGTGGGGGGAGGTGTATGGGAAATCTCTTCCTGTTTTTTAATTTTTTTTTTTTTTTTGCTGTGAAACTAAAACTTTTCTAAAAAAAATAACTCTGTTAAAATTTTTTTCTACCAGATAGAAAAAAATAATGGTGGTGTTGGAAAAATGGTACTGATAGACATGCTCAACACAGGGTTGCCACAAACCTTCAATTTGTGCAAAAACAAAATAAACCTTAGTATCTGCAAAGTGCAATAAAGCGAGGTATGCTGTACTTGCACATTCTATTATTTGGTTTATGCATGGTTATGACATTTTTTCCCCCTGAGTTGACCCTTTTGTAATTTGAAATATTCTTCTTTACAGATGGCATTTCTCCTTATCTTAAAGGCATTTCTCTTTGTCATAAAGAGCACCTTATCTGATGTGTAACCATTCTAATTTTGTTACCCTCACTGTTTCCAGGGTATATGCTCTTCTATAGGTTTACTTTAAACCTGTATGTGTGTGTGTGGGTGTGTGTGTATATATATATATATGAGATGTCTCCTACAGATAGTATGTTAGGTATATCTTACTTTTCTCAGACAATTTCTGCCTTTTAATTAGAGTGTTTAGTCCGCTTACATCTAATTATTGATAGGGTTAGATTGAGGTTTGCCATTTTGCTATCTGTATTCTGCTTGTCTGAGTTGTATTTTATTCCTCTATTCTGCCCTTCTTATCATCTGTGTTTAAATAATTTTTTGAATTCTATTTTTATATGCTGGTTTTTATTTTAGTGGTTGCCCTGCTGCTGCTGCTAAGTTGCTTCAGTCGTGTCCGACTCTGTGCGACCCCATAGACGGCAGCCCACCAGGCTCCCCCGTCCCTGGGAGTCTCCAGGCAAGAACACTGAAGTGGGTTGCCATTTCCTTCTACAATGCATGAACGTGGTTGCCCTAGGGATTGCATATTAATAGATCTTCTTAACTGCAGGTGGATTCTTTACCAGCTGAGCCACTAGGGGAGCCCAAGAATATTGGAGTGGGTAGCCTATCCCTTCTCCAGTGGATCTTCCTGACCCAGGAATCGAACTGGGGTCTCTCGCATTGCAGGCAGATTCTTTACCAGCTGAGCTACACAGGGAAGCCCTCTCACAATTTAATTTGAGCTAATATCATACCATCTCACCTAAACTGTGCCTTGTAGTCATGTACTTCCATTTACCTACCTTATCTTTTATATGATAGTTGTGTGTGTATATATGCACACGCATGTATGCCTGCATATATATGTGTGTGTATACTTGTGTGTGTATATATGTACACACATACATGCACATATGTCATGTCCACATGTTTTACAGGCCCCAGTTCAGTGTAACACTGCTGCTTTATACATATTGTCGTATGTATTTTTTTTTAAGTAAGGCAAAATACTGTTTCATGTTTGCCCATATATTTTCTATTTTTGGTGTTCTTTTTTCCTTCTTGAAGATCCATGTTCCCATCTGGTATTATTTTTCTTCAGTATGAAGAACATTATTTAACATTTCCTGTGGAACAGGTCTGCGGGTAATGAATTTGAATTTTTTTCATTTTGTTTATTTAAAAATGTCTTTATTTTGCCTTTATTCTTAAATGGTTTATTTTGACTGGATATAGAATTCTGGGTTTGACCATTTTCTTTGACTTTTGGCCTCCATTATTTTTGATGAGACATAAACCATAATTTTTAATTTTGCTTTTCTGTGTGTAAAATATCCTTTTTGTCAGGCTTATTTCAAAATTTCCTTATTCTTTGGTTTTCAGCAGTGCCTAGTGCTATAGGTCTAGTGTGGTTTGTTTGTACTTATCCCACTTAGAACTAACTAAACTTCTTCAATCTGTAAATTCACATTTCTTATCAAGTTGGAAATTTGGAGTTTTATTTCTTCAAATATTTTGTGCCTTCTGTCTTCTCTCTTTCTGGGACTCTAATTACACCCATGTTAGACATTTTGAGTTAGTGATGGTCAGGGAGGCCTGGTGTGCTGCAGTCCACGGGACTGCACAGAGTACTGAACTGAGACATTTTGATTTTTACCACAGGCCATATTCTCTTTTCTGGGTCATTTCAAATATGCTATTAAGCCCACCCAGTAAAATTCTAAACCCTTCAGATAGCCAGATCACCTGCAAACGTGATTCTCGCTGTGTCATTCTTTTAAAAACTACACTATGCATTTTATATGTAAATTATACCTCATGAAAGTAATACTACACTGTTTCCCTATTGCCAACTAAATGCAGACCAAGTATGTTGTCTTGGCATTCAAAGCTTTCTAGAATAGTTATGTACATGGCTATGTACGCAAAAAATTGCTCTGTGATATGAGACTGATCATTATGATTTCCTCTAGGAATGGGAACTGAGTGGTTGTGAAACAGGTGTGAGAGGGGAACTTTTCAGCCTTTACTGTAAAAACCTGAACCAATTTAGAATGTATTTATTCCAACAATACCATAAAGTATACCATCCGGTATACAGTTTGTGATCAATTATTTCTCCCGTTCCTGGACAGCACACCTGCCTCTTTTTATTTATCCACTTGTTTATTTTTAAAATAATTTTTAATAGAGCATAGTTGCTTTACACACCTGCCTCTTTGGTCTGATCATTGTTCCTCTTCATGTCCCCTCATGCTCCTTTTTCTTAATATGCATCCAGGGCCTTAACCCTCCATACCCAACTTGTATTAATATATCCGTTTATGAAGCATTCTGTAAAGTTCCAGCCTTTTCCCAAGAAGAGGTGGGGTGTGGGTGATGCTGATCTAAGGGTGACTAGACTGAGAGACTTGATGTCATTGGTATTCCCCTGCTTTCGTATCCACCTCTTTTTGCCTGCTGATTTTTTTTCTCCCAGGCTTCCTGTGCTTAGGAAAACAGAACCAAAGCTTTAGGCAGTTCCAGACAGATTTTTCATAGCCATCTGATCAGAGAGGGAAAAGAGCATTTCCTTGACAAATTCAGTAAGTAGAATCCCAGGAATGGACTCAGATTGGCCTGAATTTAGACAGGGCAGGGACAAGTGACAAACCACCGATCAGCTCAGTCTAGGATTGGCAGGCCGACTGAATCCTGTGTCTGGAGGGGTGTGGGGAAGCAATCTTCTAAAAGGAGGGGAGAGAGGTGTTACTCTCCATGATAAAACATCAGTACACATTCATTTTTCCTTCCCCGGCAACTGCTGTGCCCACTGATGTGTTTCCCATAGCACTCTTTTTTTTTTTTTTTTTTAAGGGGGAGTTGCTTTACAGTGTTGTATTGTTTCTACTGTATAGCAAAGTGAATCAGCTATATGTATACATATCCTTCCCCTGCCCTCCCCACCCCAGCCATCTAGGTCACCACAGAGCACCAATCTGAGCTCCCGCAGCTTCCCACTAGCTATCGGTTCTACACACAGTAGTGTATACACGTCAATCCCAATGGCCCAATTCATTCCACTCCCTTTTCTTCCAAACCCTGTGTCCACATGTGTCTGTTCTCATCTGTGTCTCTATTCTGCCCTGCAAATTGATTCATGTGTACCATTTTTCTAGATTTCACATAGCACTCTTTTATATCATATGTTGGTCTGTTACACACAGCATGCCCATGTTCTTTAAAGTCAGACAAGGGATAACCTTTTTTCTCCCAAATTGTTATTGTTCAGTTGTTCAGTCATGTCTGACTCTTTGTGACCCCATGGGCTCCAGCACACCAGGCTTCCTTGCTCATCACCAACTCCTGGAGCTTGCTCAAATTCATGTTCATTGAGTTAGTGATGCCATCCAACCATCTCATCCTCTCTTGTCCCCTTCTTCTCCTGCCTTCAATCTTTCCCAGCATCAGGGTCTTTTCTAATGAGTCAGTTCTTTGCATCAGGTGGCCCAAGTATTGGAGCTTCAGCATCAGTCCTTCCAATGAATATTCAGGGTTGATTTCCTTTTGGATGGACTGATTTGATCTCCTTGCTGCTCAAGGGACTCAAAAGTCTTCTACAGCACCATGATTCAAAAGCATCAATTCTTCGGCTACTCTGAGAAAACAAAGTTATAAGCGTTTAGACACCAGTATATACTGGCACAAGTGTGAACTTGGAGCTTTGTTGACACATCAGTGCTACAGTCTGATGCAAGATGCTTTGATGTGTTTAGTGTGACTTCGTGAAGAGCTGTCTCTGGGCAAAAGAATAATTGGTAGGGCCAGGTGAGTTCAGGGTAACCACTATGGGCAGTTTCTGACTTGAGCACTAGATTCAGTCAGGTCAGTCACTCAGTTGTGTCTGACTCTTTGTGACCCCATGGACTGCAGCACACCAGGCACTAGATTAGGCTGCTGCTTCCCTGAGTGAGCACCACTACTTGTCAGTGACAGTTCAGCCTGTATTAAGACCACCTTGTAACTTCTATGTGGGGGGTAGATCTATGACACAGACGTTACAATCTACTAGCTACCATATTTAACGTCCAGATCTGTGTGTGCTATTTGAATCACTCTCCTTGTAGGAAGAAAATTGTAACAGCTCACCTTCACTTAATGGACTTGAGCAAAACTGGTTAACTGAGTGAGCTTGTTGTAGATGTACGGAGAGGTTTTTTGCTGACACACAAAAGTGTTCAGTGACTGTGTCAGTATTGTGATATCACTAGGAATGAAGAATGAAATTAATATATACTTGTTTATAAGAAAAGAGCGTACAAACCTCAAGCTCTTTCTTTCGTTTATAATTCTATACTTTGCTAAGGGTAATAAATTCAGAGAGATGATTACATAACTATGGTCCAAGGTCACAATTGCCCCTCCTTGCCCTCAGACTTTGTTTTATTATTACTTTCATGCTGGCAATTTTGATAAAGGGCTTTCCCTAGGAGAAGATGAGACAACTCTCAAATCTAGCTGTAAAAAAACTTAAGGCAAACAGTTCTGATAATTGGGAAAATTTGAAACATAACAAGAGCTTCAAGTTATCAGTGGAATATTAGCATGGAGTCTTAGCTACTGGACTTCCAGGGAAGTGCCAGGCAGCTATCCTTCTTAACAGACATGCACATGGTATAACCTGAAATGCATGGAGTGCCATGAGAGAAGCAGTGGAGGGATAGTAGATATCTTACTCGCCTCACATCCCACTGGGGGGCCTCTGATTCCAGCCACTGCTGGTGTGTTCAGTTCCCAGGAGTCAGCACCTTCTACTGGCAGGGCCATGCCTACACTGGGGCTGCTCCCACAGCCTGGGGGGCCTGTGGGAGCCCACATCCTGTGGCCATATGTGCAACCCAGTGTGCAGGGGTTAGGTCCCAGTGGGGCACCCCTGCCCACGGTGTGACCAGTCATTGATGAGGACACATCTGGGGATGGCTTTTCATCCTCCCCTCCTCACACTTCCCTTCCCCTCACTGCCCATCCCTAGGAGCCTTGTCAATTGCACAGCCAGCAGGCAAGTTCTATCTCTGCTCTGCTTCAGGGAGCAGCGCTCAGGCAGGGGATCACCCGAGGCACCTGATGCAGAAAGTGCTTTATGTGGTGGGAAAATGGCTCTTCTGGACCATTCTTTATATTGTATTAATTAGCACTAGGGCCTCTCCCTCCACCTTTCAGCTAGCCCCTCAGGACCATCGATCTTCCGTCTCTGCTAGAGCACCCCATGTAGGTATGTGCCCCGCCCTTGAGACAGTGGTCACGGCTGGAACTGAAAGAACCATGCACCAAGCAGGGATCCCAAGCCACTGGAAATGGAGGGTTCCCTCCAGGGGGAAAGGGTGCCTCAAGCCAGTTTCTGTCTGGGGAGACATTGGAGTCTTTTTCTTCTGTAGTAACTTCTCTTCCTTTGTCTTTCTCTTGGTGGTCATTGAAAGGCAGGGTTTGGGTTCTTCGGTTTGCATGTACTGATTCTGGCTAACCTCAGCAGAAAATAAAGTAATTTGCAGGAAGGACGAAAAGTCAGATTTGGAGGCTTCACAGCCAGGAGCAATACCCCCAAATAGCATCACAGAACTGGTCCCCGAAAGAGTCACAAGTGGCAGCGTAGGCAGTACTGCACCAGACCCTGAAACTTACAGCAGCTTAAACCACTGCCGTGTTGCCATCACAGGCACCAGAGCATCTTTGACTGGGTCCCCATGGTCATCTCCCCATGGTGCTTTTGCTGGACCTGGAGACTGTACTTGTCTTAGAGATATAGCACACCCTATAATTGAATGTCATTCTAAAAAAAACAAAATAAGACATCAGCCTGGGCAACAGAGCCAAGGGGATCCATTTGGCACATTTAAAGATACCATCTGATGTCACTGTATGGTTTCTAACGCGGTTTGGTGGGACTCTGGATGCCATAGCCCCTCATTTAATCAAAATTTCCACTCACAGCTATTCTATACATTGGGATTCTTATAATTTTGGCTGGAGAATTGGCTTAGAAACCACTATCTTGTGGGAATAGGCATCTTCAATGTCAAGAGGCCTTGGGTTGATAACCTACAAGAGGCTCCTAAAATTTTCATGCTAAGTGTGTGGTCTGACCATGAAGGAGGGAGGAGGAACCTCTGGAAAAGCCAGAGGTATTAATACATTATTATAATTATAATATAATTATAAATTATATTATTTATATCTATTAGTAATTAATACATTATTAATGAAAATGAGGCTCTGGCAGCATGACTAAGCCTCACCAACCAAGTGCCAGCTCCCACTCTCTGAAGTACTTGCAACTTTGAATGGGCTACAGGCATCACATTAGGGGACTGAAGGAAATAGATGAGCTGTTATAGAGAATCAAAATTCCAAAGCCTCACAACCCTAGGCTTACTCTAGGGACATGAAATCTATTTATTCTCAAGCACAAGCCAGAAATTAATTTTTTTGCAGGCTTTTGGGAAATAAGTGGAAGAAGGTTCTGACAAGGCCAATATATAAGTCATAGATTAGATGCAACGGGAAGGTGATGGCCCCTATGTCCCTACCCGCAGGTGTTCAGATCCATCAGGGGGCCAGGAGAAGACCTGTCTCCACACCACCTCTGGTGGCTGTCTTGGTTGGCTTTCTCTCATACCCTCCCTGGCCCACCCAAACCTCTTCCTCTAGTAGAGAAGCAGAAGCTCCTACCTGCCAGTGGGCACAAACAGAGATTGATGCAAGAAGTTTTGCATTGCCTGTCAGGTCAACTCAGCCCAGGTAAACACCCAGTGATGAAAGGTCCCTGGTCACTGACCTTGATCTTTCTTAACACTTAACAAAGACAGCTCATCATGAATTGCCCTTGCTCTGATTCCACAGCTCACCTTCAGTACTTCTCAGCTTGCTAGCTTCCAGATAAGGGCTTAAAACTCAGTCCTTTGTGAGTGGACGCCTTGTCACAAGGTTGCAAAGGAGAACCGTCGGAGTGAAGATGAAGGGGAGAGGAAGCCCTGTGTTAATTTGGAGGAGTCCCTTTAAGTTTTGGGGTCCAAAGTGAGTTTGTTGAGGGTTGTATGCTTTTCTAGTGGAAACAGCTGTGGTGGTTTTGGCCGCATCCCATGATTTAGGGAGGTCACTGGCAGTGTTCTGGAAATATCCACCTGTGAGATGTCTCCCAAGACAGAAGGGTACCCCTGGGCACTGGAGGATACTGAAAGGGAGGCCATGGAAGATCTCTCTAGAGAGGGTTGGGTTCCAGGTTTCCCACCTCAACCTCTCTCTTAGGTCCTAGGGGCTTCATAGACTGTGGAGAACAGATGTGAGGCATGTCAGGAGATGAAGTATTGAGTTAACCCTTCAGTGATCACAGCTGATGATCATTTCTGATGTATCATTGAAGTAAGTATAGAGCAGTATAGAGCTAAGGGATTAATAGCTACTTTAAAAATCATCAAGTGCCATAATCCTCAAATCCCAATGACATGAGGGCAGATGCTAAGGCTCTAGGCAATTGGAAAAAAAAAAAAAAAAACAGCAAATGTTCCCCTTCTGTGTTAAAAAAAAAAAAAATGAGTGGGAGGAAAGAAGTGACTAGCAAAGATTTTCTGCTCTTGAAAATCAGTCTTTACCTTAAATCACCCAGTGTGGTGTGAGTTCCTGTGTGGCCCAGCTTGTGGGGCTTTCTTTGGCTGAAAGCTGGCCTGGGAACCCTTGGTTCCTCAACTGGTATAAGCCATGAAGGCACACTTCCTTCTTCTGACACACTGACCAAATCCTGTACAGCAACTGGAACACCCTGGGGCACCAAGCACAGAGCATGGCTCGGCATCCCCCTCTATCTGCCGCATCCACTTCTCTCTCCTGAACCAGCTTCTCTGGCAAAGGATTTATGGCACCTTCTGGGCAGAAAAAAAGCAACATTTCTGTGCTTGTTGTGGGCCAATCATCTAATTCACTGGGTTCAGCACCCAGTTTATTGACTGAGGTTGGGCTAAATATGTTATCTACTCTTGTGTTACAAATCACCCCCAGACTTAACAAGTTAAAATGCCAAACATTTATTGTCTCACAGTTGCCAAAAAAAGAAAAATTATATATATATATATATATTTAGATGTGTCTGGTCTTAGTTGGGGCGCACAGGAACTTCTTTGCGACACTCGGAATCTTTCATTGTTTGCTGCTGCACAGGCTTACTGGGCGTCTCTCATACTTGCGATGCAGGCTCTTTAGCTGTGGCTTAGTTGCCCTGAGGCATGTGGGATCTTAGTTCCCAGACCAGAGATTGAACCCATGTCCCCTGCACTGAAAGGTGAATTCTTAACCTCTGGACCACCAGGGAAGTCCCTATCTCGCAGTTGTTAAGGGTCAGTAATCTGGGAGCAGCTTAGCTAGGGGATTCTGGCTCTAGAGTCTCCAGAGTCAAGATACCCCATGGGGCTGCAGTCAAGTGAATCTGCAGTGAATCTGCCTCCAAGTTCACTCACATGGTCAGGGGCAGCCCTAGTTACTTGCAGTCTTTTGGATTGAGGGCCTCAGTTCTTTACTAGCTATTGTCCGGGGGCTTCTACTCTTCACAACTTGGGCCTCTCCTAGAACTGTTCACAGTGTGGCAGCTTCCTTCTCCCATACAGAGTGATACCGGGGGAAGGAGAGAGAGAGAGAGAGCGGGGGGTGGGGGATCCCAAGGCAGAGCCACAGTCTTTTTATAACCTAATCCCAGCAGTGGTACATTCTCTCTTCTGCCATATGCTCTTGGTCTCAAGACCAGTGCTGGTAGAGTTGTGAGGGGACCACTCTGGCTGTGAATCCCACAGTGGCGGGTGGGGTGAGGATCATTAGGAGCCATCCTAAGAGACTGCCTACCCTTGAACATCGGCAGAGGAGCTGGACTCAAGTTCAGAAACTGCTTCAGACCTCTCCATCTTTACCTTTAGGCCCTCTGTAAGGAGACTGGTATGACTCTATCCACAAATCCAGGTGTATGAAAATAAACTTTTATTTTGAGCCTCCATTTTCCTGAGTTTTAGAAACTTTAACCTCACATTTTCTCAGTAGAGTCAAAGTGATGGGAGGAATTCTCCCTGGTTATGCAGCATCTTCCTGGAGCTCTCCACTGCTTCCCTGCCTTTCCCTCTCCGCTGAGTCCCTGTAGCAGGGACTCCTGGGCAGTCATGTAGAATCTCATGTGCTTTGATGTACTACATGTATGCATGCTAAATCACTTCAGTCATGTCTGACTCTTTGTGACCCTGTGGACTGTAGCCTGCCAGGCTCCTCTGTCCATGGAATTCTCCAGGCAAGAATACTGGAGTGGGTTGCCATGCTCTCCCCCAGGGGATCTTTCTGACCCAGGGATTGAACTCGCGTCTCTTACATTGCCTGCATTGGCAGGTGGGTTCTTTACTACTAGTGCCACCTAAGAAGCCCCTGATGTACTACATTCCTTTCCTTTCTAGAATCTGGCTGCTTCCCAAGTGGTCCTTCCTACTGTATTACAAATAGCCTCTGCAAGGGAATCCCTGGACACCTCTGCCTTTTTTCATCCCACAGCCCAGGGAGAGCTCATTCTAGGCTATTCTCTTTTGGTCTGAATACCTTTCTTGAGAGTTCTATCCTAGATCCAAGATGTTCAGACTTTGGAAATGGGAACTGTGGAGTCTCAAGTTGCTTGTGACTTCTGCCTCGAGGCAAGGACTTTAGGGCAGTCTATACTTTTAAAAATATTTTTTGGCTGCACCACTCGGCATGCAGGATCCCAGTTCCCCAACCAGGAATCAAACCCGGGCTCCCTGCAGTGGAAATGCAGAGTCCCAACCACTTGACCACCAGGGAGGTCCCGGGCTGCCTATATTTTTGAAGGTGGAAACACAGGAGGGAAAAGGAAAGATGGAATACCCTGATGCCCCAGCCCCTCTCTGGGCTCTTAGTTGGCCAGACCGCATTGTCCATCTAACCTCCAGCCAGCAACATTAATTTTGCTTGCTGTGCTGAAGTTTGGCAGATTTATTATATAATGCACACCTGCCTGCCACTCCTCCTGAGCCATGTTCTCCAGTCTAAGACTTGTCTCCTTTCTGATACCTTTCCTGACCTCAGGCTTGGGAGTCATCACTCTTCATTTTGCACTTATAGAGCTGCCTTCATCTCTTTTATTTTTCCTTGTAACCTTCTCTGTGTCAATTCAGAGACCACATATGGGCAGTCTTTTGGCTGATTCTGTCCCAAAGATGTAGTTTGACCCATTTTGTTTTTAATTTGAATGAGTTCAGTTCAGTTCAGTTGCTCAGTCATGTCCGACTCTTTGAGACCCCATAAATCGCAGCACGCCAGTCCTCCCTGTCCATCACCAACTCCCAGAGTTCACTCAGACTCACGCCCATCGAGTCAGTGATGCCATCCAGCCATCTCATCCTCTGTTGTCCCCTTCTCCTCCTGCCCCCAATCCCTCCCAGCATGAGAGTCTTTTCCAATGAGTCAACTTTTCGCATGAGGTGGCCAAAGTGCTGGAGTTTCAGCTTTAGCATCATTACTTCCAAAGAAATCCCAGGGCTGATCTCCTTCAGAATGGACTGGTTGGATCTCCTTGCAGTCCAAGGGACTCTCAAGAGTCTTCTCCAACACCACAGTTCAAAAGCATCAATTCTTTGGTGCCCAGCTGTCTTCACAGTCCAACTCTCACATCCATACATGACTACTGGAAAAACCATAGCCTTGACTAGACGGACCTTAGTCGGCAAAGTAATGTCTCTGATTTTGAATATGCTATCTAGGTTGGTCATAACTTTTTTCCCAAGGAGTAAGCATCTTTTAGTTTCATGGCTGCAGTCACCATCTGCAGTGATTTTGGAGCCCCCCAAAATTAAGTCTGACACTGTTTCCACTGTTACCCCATCTATTTGCCACGAAGTGATGGGACCGGATGCCATGATCTTCGTTTTCTGAATGTTGAGCTTTAAGCCAACATTTTCACTCCCTTCTTTCACTTTCATCAATAGGCTTTTTAGCTCCTCTTCACTTTCTGCCATAAGGGTGGTATCATCTGCATATCTGAGGTTATTGATATTTCTCCCGGCAATCTTGATTCCAGCTCGTGTTTCTTCCAGTCCAGCGTTCCTCATGATATACTCTGCATATAAGTTAAATAAGCAGGGTGACAATATACAGCCTTGATGAACTTCTTTTCCTATTTGGAACCAGTCTGTTGTTCCATGTCCAGTTCTCACTGTTGCTTCCTGACCTGCATACAGATTTCTCAAGAGGCAGGTCAGGTGGTCTGGTATTCCTATCTCTCTCAGAATTTTCCAGTTTATTGTGATCCACACAGTCAAACGCTTTGGCATAGTCAATAAAGCAGAAAGAGATGTTTTTCTGGAATTCTCTTGCTTTTTCCATGATCCAGTGGATGTTGGCAATTTGATCTCTGGTTCCCCTGCCTTTTCTAAAACCAGCTTGAACATCAGGAAGTTCACGGTTCACGTATTGCTGAAGCCTGGCTTGGAGAATTTTGAGCGTTACTTTACTAGCATGTGAGATGAGTGCAACTGTGTGGTAGTTTGAGCATTCTTTGCCATTGCCTTTCTTTGGAATTGGAATGAAAACTGACCTTTTCCAGTCCTGTGGCCACTGCTGAGTTTTCCAGATTTGCTGGCATATTGAGTGCAGCACTTTCACAGCATCATCTTTCAGGATTTGAAATAGTTCAACTGGAATTCCATCACCTCCACTAGCTTTGTTCGTAGTGATGCATGAGTTACCAGCATTTAAAAATGAAAGGGGATTTCCCTGGTGGTCCAGTGGTTAAGACTGCATGCTCCCAGTGCAGGGGGCATGGGTTCAATCCCTGGTTGGAGAACTGGGATCCCGCATGCCACACAGCATGGCCTAAAAAAAAAAAAAAAAAAAAAGAGAGAGAAAGGATTTCACAGAAATTTGGCTTCTGGCTTGCATTGAGAAGTCATATCCAGTAGCCCCTGACTCACTTTCCCATGGGTTAATAATTAGTGCTGCATATCAGCACTGTCCATTTAGGTGGGACAGCTTCCTCCTATCGGCTTCTGCCCTCTTCCCTTTTGCTCATCACCTGCTAGACCTCTGTGATTCCTGCTTTGGTTTCTGATGTAGTTACCTCCCCTCTCACAGGCTGATCATTCTGGATGCTCCTTTTTTTTGCATTTAATGATTGCCCAGCACATCGGGCTGAGCTGGGTGTCAGTGGAAGAAAGTTCAAACCATGTCATCTATGAACTGAAAATTTGGAAGAGCACTGCTATGGAATGGGTTTTCTTGGTGGCTCAGACAGTAAAGAATCTGCCTGCAATGCAGGAGACCTGGGTTCGATCCCTGGGTCAGGAAGATCCCCTGGAGAAGGGAATGGCTACCCATTCCAGTCATTCTTGCCTGGAGAACTCCATGGACAAAGGAGCCTGGCAGGCTAGGACTGTGGGGTTGCAAAGAGTTGGACACAACTGAGTGACTAACACTTGCACTTTGCTGTGGAATAGGCACTGTCAGCTAATTTCACCCAGAATCCAAGGGCTGCTGAATAGGCAAAGTGTTCTGGGTGATAAACAATTCCCAATTTGTAATTTATTTATAGCTAATAATCCCAGGCGGCAATTCCCTTATTGATATATCTCCTTGTGTTGACTTTGTAATTTTTTTGCAGTAGGTCTGAAGAGATCTTTAGTAGATAGAAATGTTTATTCTCTCTACCAGAAGTTCAGTTTATTCAATATGGACTTAATCTAGGGAAGTCAGTGCCAAGGCCCTGGGGCAAGAGTGTGGGAGTGGGGCAAAGTAAGTGAAGGAGGGGAGTAGTAGGAGATGAGGCCAGAAGTTTCATGTAAGGAGGGTGTGTGGCCGCAGGTGGTAGCAGACGGTCAGGTTTCTGGGTTTGCCAAAGAACTGGCATTTGCATTTGATTCTATTTCAATGAGGTCCCCAGTCCATCTTCCATGTTGGGGCTGAACAGGGCTCAAAGCTCTCCTTTGAGAACATTCCCAGGAGATGAAAAATAATCTTTGATTTCCTGTCACCCTTGTGCAGAGTCTGGGATCTAAGGCTTCAGGAAGCTCAGCACCTCGCCCAAGGTCATATTCAGCCAGGGCCCACTCTGACCCTTAGCATCTAAAATGCAGAACTTCTAGGACTTCCCTGGTGGTCCAGTGGGGGAACTAAGATCCAGCATGCTGTGTGTCATGGCCAAAATAATAATAATAATAAATGCAAAAGGCCCTTTTTGCACACATACTAGGATAGGACCTTTGTACATAGGCATTCCTTTTCATAAGCCAAATAAATTCTTCTTAAAAGATGGAGAACTTCTGGACTCTCTTGGGATGATCTTTGCCCTGGAATTTGCCCCAGAGCATTGTTAGAGAAATGTTGGACCTCTGGGAGTGAGGGGGTCCTTCCCTCTCCTTTGCTGGCTTTTGGAAGCGAGTTGTCATACGTGCAAAGTCTCTTCAGTCGTGTCCAACTCATTTTGACCCTATGGACTGTAGCCTGCCAGGCTCCTCTGTTCCTGGAATTCTCCAGACAAGAATGCTGGAGTGGGTAGCCATTTCCTGATCCAGCAATTGAATTTGCATTTCCTCTGGCTCCTGCATTGCAGGTGGATTCTTTACCTCTTATTGTGTAATTGCCAGCGAGCTAGCAATTATACAATAACCCATTTTTTGGATTCCTTCTTCCTGGTTCTTTCTGAGCCTTCTGGCTTCTGCTTGTGACATCTCTCTGACTCGAATGGCTCTAGTACAGAAGCGGTTTGAGTTTAGAGGCTGTTTTGCAAAATTAAGAGGCTGCTTTGACATGGCTTTAAGGAACACACCGTGAGTTTCCGCCGCAGCGGTTGCCTCATTCAACCCTGGGAGACAACAAATGCTCCAAATCGGGCCACGCACGCCCAGTGTCACACAGCCACCCAGCAAGTGGCCATTTAATCTCAATCACTCCCCACAGTGTGGGCCAATTAAAGAGGAAGCCAGCAGGGCAAGGAGCACTGGCAAATCTTTTGAGGGGAGGAGACCCCAGGGCTGCCTTGCCAAAGCTCTCCCACTCCATTGACACACTGTGCAAGAATGCGAACCATGGGGCTGTGAGTGGGCTGGAGGGCTGCCCCAGAAACGGGAGCCGAGATGCAGTACAGATGGCAGCAAGAGTGGCGGTGACACAGAATAGTATCCCTGGGCTCGAAACTTCCAAAATGAGATTTACAGTTCAGTCCCGCCCTCTTTTGGGAGGGAACACCTGCTCCAGCAGCTTTGGAAATGGCCTCTGATTATCAGCTTCTGTGCAGGGATCAGATTTTTGCAGCTCACTAGTGCCTGGTGTGAAATAAAAGCTATTTTGAGGTGGGAGGAGTTCTCAACCTTTTCCTCAATGCATTCTGTGTCCTATTTAATTTCTCTCAAACCCTTTATTTCTGAGTCTCTTTTCTTCCACATTTCCTCCTTTACCTACCTTCTACTGTACTCTCCTCTCTAAATGTTTGCAACCTCTGCATGAGAGACCAAGCCAGGGTTTACCGCTCATTTCCAGCCCCACCTTCCCATCAGGATCACCTGGGACCCCAAATATTGGGTTGGCCAAAAAAATTCATTTGGCGTTTTTTCCATATGATGGTTTGGAAAAACACAAGCTAACTTTTTATAGCCCAGTGGTTATGCTTGGGTTACTTTCCAAACCACTGATATCAGAATCTCTCTCAGCATGGTGCCCTGGCATAGACATGGAAATTCCTCAGCTGATTCTAGCATACAGCCAAGAATCAGAAATGCTGGCCACGGTAATGATGTTAAGAAATAAGATAGATTTGACTATCCTGATCCACTCAGGCTAGCTTAAGGCCCACACTGGAGTTTCTAGAAGCAAGATTTAGTCCCAGAGATAGCTGTGAAGAATTACATTAAGTTTTCATAGCAGTTCTCTTGTTATACAAATGATACATGTTCACTGAAGAGCATTTAGAAAATAGTGAGAAAAGAAATCTTTAGTACCACAATAAATATTTTTATGTATTTTGGTAGATATTTTTTTACTCTTAGTTCTATGCACAAGTACAGAGAATTTCCTGAATAAAAGGCGGGTTATATTACTTATAGCCTCATAACTCTTTTCTCTTAATATCATGAACCTCTTTCCATGTGAGTTAATACATTCTAGAACACAATTTCTGTTGATGGCATAATATTGTTTAACCAGTCTCCTCTTAAAGGGTTTGAGGGTACTGTTTTGTTCTCTTATGATAAACACCGTGATAGCCACTTTTGTAGGTAAATCTTTGCCCTCATCCATGGTTTTGGTCTGATTTTTCTCTATTTTCATTCACTGGGTCGTTATGTCCAGTCTCATGCTTTTAATTATACCCTAGACACTAACACTCCAAAATTTGTGTTTTTGTAAATAAAAGCTGATATGAACATTAAAAAATTATGTCGCTATCAAGTCACTTTTATTCAAAAGAAGCTCTAATGATGCCCCTTGTGTTCCCCAAATCTTATTTCCTATATCTTACCCCAATACATTCTTTAAGGCAAAGACCTAGACTTCACCCTCAGTTCTTCCTGTACCCCCAGCACAAAACCTTTCCCCGCTAATCCACACACAAGTAGTGTTAATTCGAGCTCCATATTGTCTTCTCTTTAAAAAAAGTTTTTATCTATTTGGCTGTGCCAGGTCTTAGTCCCAGCATGAGAGATCGTCAATCTTCTCTGTGGCATATGGATTTTTTTAGTTGCAGCATGCTGAATCTTTTGTTTTTTTTAAAAGCTGTGCATGCAGAATCCTTAGTTGCAGTGTGTGAACTCTTAGTTGTGGCATGTGGGATCTAGTTCCCTGACCGGGGATGGAACCTGGGCCCCCTGCATTGGAAGCATGGAGTCTTAACCACTGGACCACCAGGGAAGTCCCTCCATATTGTTTTGAATCAATCTCTACTTTTCCACCTCACTAGCACCTCCTCATCAAACCGTCTTCAATGTTCATTTGGACTGAACTTTTGAGTCTTGATCCTCTCCTGTCTTTTCTCCACATGCAGCCAAAATGATCTCTCTTTGCAGTGAACCAGATGATGGCATTGCCTGCCTTGAAGAGTTGCATGGCTCCCTGTCTTCCAGAATCAAATTCAGGATTTGTAACCATGATCTGCAGAACCTGCAAAGCTGGCCCTTGTTGACCTTGCTGATCTTTTCCTTCTACTTCTTCACCTGATGACCAGGCTCCAGGCACACTTGCATTATTTATCTTCTTAAATGTGCTAATGCCTTGCCCATCTTGAGACTTTTATACCTGCAGTGAAGCATCCACCTGATGTAGAGAAGAACTATGTAGACATGCGGCTTATGCTTTTGTTTCCTGAGAAATAAAGTCCGTGATCTAAGAGTCTCCTATCTTTTACCATGACACTATAATAGGCTAATTTGTTAGCTTCCAAATAGGGTAAAATCTCAGGCCCTTCATGCATTAACACTCACCATTCCAGCATCCTTGGGAAGAAAACCTACCGTGGGGGAGATCAAATGGATGCAGTTCACTTTCCATATACTATAGTTTCTTCTCCCCCTTCCCATCACATACACTTTAAGTGTAGTGACTGAATATTAAATAATACCACCTGTGGCTGATTCATGTCAATGTATGGCAAAACCCACCACAATATTGTAATTAGCCTCTAATTAAAACAAATTAATTAAAAAATAAATTTCATCTTGCTTTAGAAGTGTGGCGTCTTCACCATTGGACCACCAGGGAAGTCTCCCCAAATTGCAGCTTTAATAAGTGGAAGAAGCAGAAGTGATCATCTGTCCATCCTTGTAATAGTCCTATTTGTCTTAAGAGTAAAGCAGGTGGCTCTGGAAGACTAAATATTGGCTATCATGGCTTTTCACCAAATTAGACACAGTGAGAACTATTAGAAAGTCCAGCAGGCTAAAATTAGACAGATTTAACTAGTGCTTGTTTTTCTGTATGGATTTTGGAAGGAAGCCAGGCACAACTCATTTTCTTATGGAAGGAATGCAGGATCCATTCACTGTCTTCCTGCAAGGGTGTCTGAAGTCTCCAATATATGGTCACAACTTGCTAAGAAGAGATTTGATGTTGTTGTTCAGTCACTAAGTCATGTCTGACTCTTTTCAACCCCATGGGCTGTAGCATGCTAGGCTTCCTTGTCCTTCACTGTCTCCCAGAGTTTGCTCAAACTCATCTCCATTGAGTCAGTGATGCCATCCAACCATCTCATCCTCTGTTGTCCCCTTCTTTTCCTACCCTCAATCTTTCCCAGCATCAAGGTCTTTTGCAATGAGTTGGCTCTTTTCATCAGGTGGCCAAAGTATTGGAGCTTTAGCATCAGTCCTCCCAGTGAATATTCAGATTTAGATTTTAGGTTTTTTAATTAAAATAATTTTTTTGGCTACACAGCATGTGGGATCTTGGCCCTCTGACCAGGGATGGAACCCACGCCCTCTGCAGTGGAAGAACAAACTTTAACCATTGGCCTGCCATGGTAGTCCTGAGATTTAGATTTGATTGCCATCAAAGTAAGTTGTTTTTTCACACTGGTGTTCTTGTGATGGTCTCCTTTCAGAAGAAGCAGTGAGGGAATATTGGAGAACTTGGATAATACCAACAGCTAGCTAAAAGATGGTTAATTCACCTGGGTAAAATACTGGGGCCAATCAGTTCAAATCTTTGGAATAACCTGGGTCAAGACCAAGACAGTGCTGTGTTAGGACACTAAGTTTCAATTTCTTGGAATTTTTTTTTCCCCAAAGGCAACAGGGCTAGCTAATGCCATCTCATACGTCTAAACTAGGATGACTCTAAATGCTGCCTAGCTGCCTGTTAGTACAGTTCCATCATCCTTTACCTTTCTTTCTTTTTTTCTGGGGGGTGGGGTGGTGGGGGCTGCACCTTAAGGCTTGTGGGATGTTAGTTCCCTGGCTGGGCATCAAACCTGTGCCCCCTGCATTGGAAACACGGAGTCTTAACCACTGGACCACCAGGGAAGTCCCATCATCCTTTGCTTTTCTAACTCTATTCCCCCTCCTTCCTTGGAATGAATAAAAGGAGAAGTTATGGTGAGTTCAGTCCTGCTCTCTGTCCTCTGGGTGGACAGTATGGCTGAATCAGAGAAGGTTCTTGGTCTGATTTGAGATAGATAATGAACGGATAAAGGGAAAATTGTGGCAGATGGAAATAGAGACCACAAAAGGATAATGATACCAGAAAAGGATAATGTCATATTTTCCCAAGATTACATTTGATAGAGTATATGTTTGTGGTGCCAAACCATGGCAGATTCTGGGAGACACCTCTGGATTTCCTTTTCCTTGAGAAGGAGATTTGGACTGAAGTCAGAATACAAGATATAGTTTAGAATTCTACTTGGTTGATTTAGAGACACGGCATCACTCAGTACCCCCTGAATAACAATAATTTAGCTTGGAGTGGTTTTTGTCTTGCTTTGGTTACATTTGTGATATAGGTGCTTTTTTGGCCTTGAGAGAAATCCTGTCTTTGCACTGGGATGGACACATTGTCTCATCGTGCCTGGCAGCTGACACCCTGTATTGCTGTGAGCCAGAATGACATCATATTAAGAGTATACATCTTGCTTTTTATACAGTATCTCAGAATCTGCTTTGCCTTTTGACTACATAATTATGAATGTGGATAAAAACTATGAAAAGCCTTCATAGAATCAGAATCGTGTCCAAGAAGATGAATATCTGCATGGTACAGCATGCACACCCCATCAAATGCCCTGGAACTTTGGAAAGGCAGGTGAGTGGGTTACACAGTGAAACCTGGAAGTTCGGGTTAGTGAAAACTTGTTTCCTTGGGGCTGGGATATGATCGTGTCCCAGACCAGATGGGACCCAGAGTTCACTGAGCAGTGGCCTCTAGGGGAAATAAGTGGTATATGAGAAAAAGGGTGTTTTTGCTTGGAAAGTTAGAAAAATGTCACCATAGTATTAACTGGTATATCATGAAATTAAGCATGACTTTAATCTCTGCTATAGTTGCAGGGCATAATAAAAGATTTTTAGCTTTACATACAGAGCTAAAGGAAAATCAAGTCAATGGAGAAGATGATTTCCCGGATGAAGAGATGTTTTGGGAAACTTGACTTAAGATACCCAGTTAATGTAGTTTCCATGGAAACTTGCTAGAGGACATTATAGAGTTGAATGAATGTTTCTATCAACATCTACTAAAAAGTGGAGGGGAGGAGGAGAATGGGAGATGCAAGGAAGGAAGGATCTGGGAAAGGCAGATTGTGTATCAGAAAACTGATAAATGAAACTAGAACAGAGTCTTGTAAACTTGTTTCATGGAGAGAATTCCAACTCCTCGGTGGAGGATACAGGTCTTGGTGGTTGTCTATATTTTAGTGGATTTATTTTTTGTGTGTACACCAAATACTGTAGAAGTTGCTATGCTAAGAGTAAGAAAATGCCTCAAATATGTACCAAGGATCAAGGAGGTTTTCACAGAGTTCAGGTGAACTACAAAAAGGGGTTAACAGCTGCTTCTGTGGTCTTTCCTCTAGCCTCAGGGTATCTGAGGATTTGACTCTAGGACTTTTCTCTTTGGAATATCAACTCAAGGAACTGTTGGGATGGTAGGCTACTGATTAAACAGAATCTGGTTAAGAATTATACTCTGTACATGCACATTGTCAAAACTGGTTATTGAGTAATGAGTAATTGACAGTGATGAGATGCAGCTGCCTTGAAGAATGGGCAAGGGACGGTTACATGCCTGAGGGGCTACACAACCAGCTGGCACAAAGCTGAAAGGGGCTCAGAACTGATGGCTTCTCTGAACTGAGATCACGTGCACTGCCTTGTCTCTTGTGGGAACACGTCCCAGGTTCAGAATGACTGTGCCTGGGAGTCACGGGACATCTGCCGTGTTGTTGCAGTGCATACCACAATATAGCATGTCCTGTATCCTTTAGTAAAGCTAAGCAGACTTGGTGGTGCGTGGGGTCTATTGGGTCTTGTGAATTTGTCTGTCTAAACCCAAGTCCATTGTGGCTGGTAGAGCAGAGTGGACGTTGCAGTTATTTCAACCACTTTGTGTTTTATATATTTTGGGGGGGTATGATTGCTTTGCAGTGTTATGTTAGTTTCTGCTGTACAAGGAGGCGAATCAGCTATGTGTATACATATACCCCCTCCCTCTTGTACTAACCTCACCCCCTCCTCCTACCCATCCACATCATCACAGAGCACAGAGCTGCGTTCCCACTAGCAGCAGGTTCCCACTAGCTGTCCGTTTGGCTCATGGTAGTGCGTATATGTCAGTGCTGCTTCCTCATGCATCCTGCCTTCCCCCTCCCGCACTGTGTCCACATGAGTCCCCTATATCTGCATCTCTACTGTTGCCCTGCAAATAGGTTCATCTGTACCATTTTCTACATTCCACACATACGCGTTAATATGCGATATTTGTTTTTCTCTGACTACCTCACTCTGTATGACAGACTCTAGATCCATCCACGTTTCTACAATTTTGTTCCCTTTTTATGACCAAGTAATACTCCATTTCCTCTATGTACCACATCTTCTTTATCCATTCCTCTGCTGATGGACATATTTAGGTTGCTTCCATGTCCTGGCTAGAGTAAAGAGTATTGAAATGAACATTGGGGTACATGTGTCTTTGCAGTATCATTTTCTCAGGGTTTTGACCAACCAAGATGGCATATTAAAAAGCAGAGACATTACTTTGCCAACAAAGGGCCATCTAGTCAAGGCTATGGTTTTTCCAGTGGTCATGTATGGATGTGAGAGTTGGACTATAAAGAAAGCTGAGCACCGAAGAATTGATGCTTTTGGACTGTGGTGTTGGAGAAGACTCTTGAGAGTCCCTTGGACTGTAAGGAGATCCAACCAGTCCATCCTAAAGGAAATCAGTCCTGGGTGTTCATTGGAAGGACTGATGTTGAGCTGAAACTCAAATACTTTGGCCCCCTGATGCAAAGAGCTGACTCATTTGAAAAGACCCTAAAATGGGAAAGATTGAAGGCAGAAGGAGAAGGGGACGACAGAGGATGAGATGGTTGGATGGCATTACCAACTTAATGGACGTGAGTTTGGGTAAACTCTGGGAGTTGATGATGGACAGGGAGGCCTGGCATGCTGCAGTTCATGGGGTCACAAGAAGTCGGACACAACTGAGCAACTGAACTGAAGTTTCTCAGGGTTTATGTCTAGGAGTGGGATTACTGAGTCTTATAGTAGTTCTGTTTTTAGTTTTTTAAGGAACCTCCCTATTGTTCTCTATAGTGCCTGTATCAGTTGACAACCTGACCAAGGTTGCAAAGGGGTCCCTTCTCAACAGACCCTCTCTAGCACTTATTGTTTGTAATTTTTTTGATGATGGCCATTCTGACCAGTGTAAGGGTGAAACCTCATTGTAGTTTAGACTTGCATTTTCTAATAATTAGTGATGCTGAGCATCTTTTCTTGTGCTTCTTGGCCATCTGTATGTCTTTTTTGGAGAAATGTCTGTTTAGGTCTTCTGCCCATTTTTTGATTGGGTTGTGTTTGTGATATTGAGTTACATGAGCTGTTTGTATCCTTTAGAGTTTAATCCATTGTCAGTTGCTTCTTTTCAAGGATTTTCTTCAGTTCTGAAGGTTTTCTTTTTGTCTTAGTTATGGTTTCCCTTGCTTTGCAAAAGCTTTTAAGTTTAGTTATGTCCCATTTGTTTATCTTTGTTTTTAATTCTTCACTCTAGGAGGTGGGTCAAAAAAGATCTTGCTGTGATTTATGCCGAAGAGTGTGCTGCCTATGTTTTCCTATAAGAGTCTTATAGTGTCTGGCCTTCCATTTAGGTCTTTAATCCATTTTGACTTTATTTTTGTGTGTGATGTTAGGGAGTGTTCTCGTTTCATTCTTTTACATGTAGCTGTCCAATTTTCCCAGCACCATGTATTGAAGAAATTCTCTTTTCTCCACTGTATATTCTTGCCTCCTTTGTCACAGAATAAGTGACAATAGGTGCGTGGGTATATCTCTGGACTTTCTATCCTGTACGATTGATCTGTATTTCTGTCTTTGTGCCGGTACCATACTGTCTGGATGACTGTAACTTTGTAGTAAAGTCTGAAGTCAGGATGCCTGATTCTTCCAATTCTGTTTTTCTTTCAAGATTGCTTTGAGTATTTGGAGTCTTTTATGTTTTCATACAAATTGTAATTTTTTGGTTCTAGTTCTGTGAAAAATGCCATTGGTAGTTTGATAGGGATTGCACTGAATCTGTAGACTGCTTTGGATCAATTTTCACAATATGGGTTCTTCCAGTCCAAGAACATGGTACATCTCTCCATCTGTTTGTCTCATCTTTGATTTCTTTTGTCAGTGTTTTATAGTTTTCTGAGTACAGGTCTTTTGCCTCCTTAGGAAGATTTATTTCTAGGTGTTTTATCCTTTTTGCTGCAATGGCAAATGGTATTTCCTTGATTTCTCTTATTGATCTTTTGTTGCTAGTATATAGGAATGCAAGAGATTTCTGTGCCTTAATTTTGCATCCTACAACTTTAGTAAATTCGTTGATTAGCACCAGTAGTTTTCTGGTGGCATCTGTGGGTTTTCTGTAGTAGTAGTTTTGTAGTAGCTTTCTGTAGGTTTTTCTATGTATGGTATCAAGTTATTTGCAAACAGTGACAGTTTTACTTCTTCTTCTCCAATTTGGATTCCCTTTATTTCTTCTCTGATTGCTGTGGCTAGGACTTCCAAAACTATGTTGAATAAAAGTGGTGAGAATGGACATCTGTGTACTTTTCCTAATCTTAAAGGGAAATACTTCTAGTTTTTCACCGTTGAGAATAATATTTGCTGTGTGTTTTTCATGTGTGACCTTTACTATGTTGAGGTAGTTTCCCTCAATTCCCACTTTCTGGAGAGTTTATCAAAAATATGTGTTGAATTTTGTTGAAAGCTTTTTCTGCATCTCCAAATGTTTAATAGAATTCACCTGTGAAGCCATATTGTCTTGGACTTTTGTTTCAAGATTTTAAAAATTTTTTTTCAATACTAATATTTTTTAAAATATAAATTCATTTATTTTAATTGGAGGTTAATTACTTTACAATATTGTATTGGTTTTGCCATACATCAACATGAATCCGCCACAGGTATACACGTGTTCCCCATCCTGAACCCCCCTCCCTCCTCCCTCCCCATACCATCCCTCTGGGTCGTCTCAGTGCACCAGCCCCAAGCATCCAGTATCATGCATCGAACCTGGACTGGTGATTCATTTCATATATGATATTATACATGTTTCAGTGCCATTCCCCCAAATCATCCCACCCTTGCTCTCTCCCACAGAGTCCAAAAGACTGTTCTATACATCTGTGTCTCTTTTGCTGTCTTGCATACAGGGTTATCATTACCATCTTTCTAAATTTTATATATATGCGTTAGTATACTGTATTGGTGTTTTTCTTTCTGGCTTACTTCACTCTGTATAATAGGCTCCAGTTTCATCCACCTCATTAGAATAGCCACTATGGAGAACAGTGTGGAGATTCCTTTAAAAAACTGGAAATAGAACTGCCTTATGACCCAGCAAACCCACTGCTGGGCATACACAGCGAGGAAACCAGAACTGAAAGAGACACGTGTACTCCAGTGTTCATCAAGGTTTTTATAAAGTGTTTATTTCTTTATTTGCTGCATCAGGTCTTAGTTGCAGCATGCGGGGTCTGTGCTGCCTTATGTGGGATCTTTTTACTGCAGCACACGTATTCTCTAGTTGTGGTGCGTGGGCTCAGTAGTTGCAGTACCTGGTCTGCAGAGCTTGTGGGCTTCAGTAGTTGTTGCATGAAAGCTCTCTAGTTGTGGCACATGAGCTCTGGAGAGCACCAGCTTGGTAGCTGTGGCACATGGGCTTAGATGCTCTGCAGCATGTGGGATCTTAGTTCCCCAGCCAGGGACTGAACCCACATCTCCTGCATTGCAAGGCAGACTCTTAACCACTTGACCCCCAGTCAAGTCCCTGTTGGAAAATTTTACTGTGACTGATCTGTTCATATTTTCTATTTCTTCCTGGTTCAGTCTTGGAAGGTGATACTTTTCTAAGAATTTGAACATTTCTTCCAGGTGGTCCATTTTATTGGCATATGTAGTTGCTTGCAGTAATCTCTTATGATTCTTTGTATTTCAGTGGTGTCAGTTGTAATTTCTCTTTTTCATTTCTAATTTTATTGATTAGAATCTTCTCTCCCTTTTTTTCTTGATCAGTTTGGCTAAAGGTTTATCAATTTTATTTATCTTCTCAAACAACCAACTTTTGGTTTTATTCATCTTTTTCTAATTTTTTTTCTATTTTTTCTTCATTTATTTCTGTTCTGATGTTTATGATTTTTTCCTTCCACTAACTTTTTTTCTTCTTTCTCTAGTTGCTTAAGGTATAAAGTTTGATTGTTTATTTGAGATTTTTCTTGTTTCTTGAGGTGAGATTGAATTGCTGAAAACTTCCCTCTGAGAATTGCTTCTTCTGCATCCTATAGGTTTTGGGTCAGTATGTTTTTGTTGTCATTTGTTTCCATGTACTTTCTGATTTCCTCTTTGATTTCTTTAGTAATCTCTTGGTTATTTAGTAGTATATTGTTTAGCCTCCATGTGTTTGTATTTTTTATTTTTATTTTTCTCTCTGATTTCTAATCTAATAGCATTGTGGTCGGAAAAGATACTCAATGTGATTTCAGTTTTCTTAAATTTACTGAGGCTTGATTTGTGACCCAGGATGTGATATATCCTGGAGAACATTCTGTGTGCACTTGAGAAGAAAGCGTATTATGCTGCTTTTGGGTAAAATGTCCTATAAGTATCAATTTAGCCTATCTTAATTGACAATTAAGTCAATTGTATCATTAAAGCTTGTGTTTCCTAATTTATTTTCTGTCTGGATTATCTGTTCATTGATGTAAGTGGGGTGTTATATTTCTCTTTTTCTGACTCTTGTCATTTGCCTTATGTATTGAGGTGGTCTTATGTTGGGTGCATAAATATTTGTAATTGTTATATTTTCTTCTTAGATTGATCCCTTAATCATTATGTATCGGCCTTCCTTGTCTCTTATAAAACTTTTTATTTTAAAGTCTATTTTGTCTGATATGAATATTGCTACTCTAGTTTTCTTTGGATTTCCATTCGTGTGGAATATCTTTGTCTGCCCCCTCACTTTCAGTCCGCTTGTGTCCCTGGGTCTGAAGTGGCTCTCCTGTGGACAACATATACATGTCTTCTTTTTGTATCCAATCATCCAGTCTGTGTCTTTTGGTTGGAGCATTTAATCCATTTATATTCAAGGTAATTATCAATATGTATGTTCCTATTACAATTTTAAAATTGTTTTGGGTCTTTTTCTTCCTTGTGTTTCCCAGCTAGAGCAGTTCCTTTAGCATTTGTTATAAAGCTGGTTTGCATGCATGTGAGCTAAGTTGCTTCAGTCATATCCTACCCTTTGCAACCCTATGGATCATAGCCCTCCAGGCTTCTCTGTCCATGGAATTCTCCAGGTAAGAATACTGGAATGGGTTGCCGTGCCCTCCTCCAGGGGGTTGTCCCAACTTAAGGATTGAACCAGCATCTCTTAAATCTCCTGCATTGGTAGACACGTTCTTTATCACTAGTGCTACTTGCTGCTGCTGCTAAGTCAGTCATGTCTGACTCTGTGCTACTGCATAGACGGCAGCCCACTAGGCTCCCCTGTCCCTGGGATTCTCCAGGCAGGAACACTGGAGTGGGTTGCCATTTCCTTCTCCAATGCATGAAAGTGAAAAGTGAAAGTGAAGTCGCCCAGTCGTGTCCTACTCTTCGTGACCCCATGGACTGCAGCCCACCAGGCTCCTCCATCCATGGGATTTGCCAGGCAAGAGTATTGGAGTGGGGTGCCATTGTCTTCTCCGATTGGGAAGCCCTAAAGCTGGTTGGGAGGTGCTCAGTTCTTTTAGCTTTTGCTTATCTGTAAAGCTTTTGATTTCTCCATGGAATCTGAATTATCTTATTGTCTGTATAGAGTAATCTTGGTTGTAGGTTTTTCCCTTTCATCACTTGAAATAAATCCTGCCACTCCCTCCTGGGATGAAGAGTTTCTGTTGAAAACTTAACTTATGAGAATAACTTTATGGGGATTCCCTTATATGTTATTTGTTGCTTTTCCCTTGCTGCTTTTAGTAATTCTCTTTGATTTTAATTTTCATTAGTTTGATTAACATATTTCTCCTTGGCTTTATCCTGTATAGGACACTCTGCTTCCTGGACTTGGGTGGTTATTTCCTTTCCATTGTTTGAGAAGTTTTCAACTGTAATCTCTTCAAATATTTTCTCAGACTGTTTCTGTTTCTCTTCTTCTTCTGTTGTTGTTGTTCAGCCACTAAGTCACATCCAGCTCTTTGCAACCCCATGAACTACAGCACACCAGGCCTCCTTGTCTTTCACTATCTCCTGGAGTTTGCTCAGACTCACGTCCGTTGAGTTGGTGATGCCATCCAACCATCTCATTCTCTGTCTCTCCCTTCTCCTCCTGCCTTCAATCTTTCCCAGAATCAGAGCTTTTGATCCCTTATAGGGGTCAAATTATATTATATTATATTAGACTGTTGGTGCATTTAATTTGCCCAAGAAGTCTCTGAGACTATCCTCATTTCTTTTCTTTATTCTGCTCCTCTGCAGTTATTTCCACCATTCTATCTTCCAGATCACTTACTTGCTCTTCTGCTTCAGTTTTTCTCCTATTGATTCCTTTTAGTATATTTTTGATTTTCAGTTATTGTGTTGCTTATCACTGCTTGTTCTTTAGTTCGTCTAGATTCTTGTTAAAATTTCTTATATTTTCTCGATCTTTACCTCCATTCTCTTTGCAAGATTTAGGATCATCTTTACTATCATTTACTATCAGGCTTTCCTGGTGGCTCAGATGGTAAAGAATCTTCCTGCGATGTTGGAAACCCAGCTTTGATCCCTGGATTGGGAAGATCCCCTGAAGAAGGGAATGGCAACCCAGTTCAGTATTCTTGCCTGAAAAATCCTATTGGCAGAGGAACCTGGTGGGCTACCATTCATGGGGTCACAAAGAGTTGGACACGACTTGAGTGACTAACACTTCACTTCACTTTACTATCACTACTCTGAATTCTTTTTCAGATAGGTTGCCTATTTCCTCTTCATTTCTTTAGTCTTAGAGGTTTTTACCTTGTTCCTTTATCTGTACCATATTTTTTTGTTATTTCCTTCTTTTTTTTTTTTTGATGGGTGGAATTGCATTCCTTTCTTGCTGGTTGTTTGGCCTGAGGCATCAAGCACAGGAATTTGCAAGAAGTTGGGTGGAAATGGGTCTTGGTGCAGAGATGAGGATCTCTGGGAGAGCTCACACTGATGACCCCTGTGGTCCAAGGTTTTCTGTTAGTCCAGTAGTTCGGACTTGGCACTCTTAGCACAGGAGCTCAGGTCCAAACCCCCTGCCTGGGAACTAAGACCCTGCAAACCGTGTCACCAACAAAGAAAAAGCAACAAAGAAGAAAGAGAACAATAATGAAGAATAAAAAAATAAAATAAAGTTAGAAAAATAAAATATATAAGAAAAAATGAAAATGATGTAGCAAGCAGGCTCAATGGGGCCTGAGCAGGCAGAGGAGTCACTAGCTCTGTTTCTTTCCAATCCCCCAAATGTTTCTCCCCATCCCTGCTAATCCTTGCTCCATGAATGGACCCCTCTGAACATGGGAACCCTTCTCCTTCCCCCAACACCCCTCAGGGGTGCCAGTCCCATCTTGCATCCACTTTTCCTCCCCCACTCCCATGCCCCCATGGTCCCTACGGCCAGAAGGGGCCCCCCAGAGGACTGTGGTTCAGGCTTGGGACCCCAGCAGGCTCACCAGGGCCCAAGTATGTGGGAGAGATGCTAGCTACATTCCCATCTGATTCTCTGAAAGTCTCTTCCTGTCCCCACTGATTCCCACACTGTGAGTGGCCCCCTCTGATCATGGGAACCCTTCCCCTCCCCCAGCCATGCCTCAGGGGTGCTGGTCCTGTCCCACCTTCCCTCCATATCCTGCTTGCTCTGGCAGGGATTTGTACTGTCTGTTTAGGTGTCTGAGGCTCCCCATCAGCTCCTTGTAGGTGCCCTAGTTGTGAGGAGATAGCGAATTCTGCCATCTTGACTCCCCCTCCTTAGTGTTTATTTCACAACGATGATAAACATTTAATGGAAGGGAGGAAACTTGAGAAACACTGATGTTGAAATACATGTTTATATACCTATGGCTGAATCATGTTGATATATTATTAACATGATTATAACTAACACTATTATAAATCAATTATCCTCCAATTAAAAATAAAAAATAAATTAAAAAGAGAAGAAATACATGTTTAAGCAGATAAATGATAGTTTCTCAGATTTGTCTTAATATGGTCTTCCTGGATCTGTAAGTTGCATATTTATCTGATAAAGATCTTTACATAGCAGAGCAATATATCACTCAAGAAACCAGTGCTAAAGGGAAAATATGGTGAAAATTACTCCAATTTAACTTTCTATTTATTGGGAATAAATACTACTGACATCTGTAATGTGTTATTTGTAGAGCAGTGCTTGCAAATAGCAGCCTCAAACTTTCTTTCTAAATGAGTCATTTTTAAAAATCATGATATTATGAAAAGAAGCTAGTTGATTTTTCTCTCAAAAGAAGTCTATACCTCTAATATATTGACTTCTGTTTGTCACTAAGCAAGGCTATCCAAAAGCACCTGAAGGACTGAGGATAAGGTATGAAACATTTTGAGACAGCAGAAGTAATTTCATCTAACTCCCAGCTCAACTGCCACCTCTTCATGGGCCTGCCTGATCTATGCCACCTACCATGGAGGTTCCCAATCTCCAGGATCTAATGCCTCAGATGATCTGAGGTGGAGCTGATGTAATAATAATAGAAATCGCACAATAATGTAACGCAGTTGGATCATCCCCAAACCATTCCCCCATCCCACACTGTCTATGGAAAAAGAAACCTGTCTTCCACGAAACCTGTCTGTGGTACCAAAAAGGAACTGAAAAAGGACCACTGACCTAACATCTTTCCCTGGCTCCTTCCATTTGGGTACTTGTCATGCTACAAATCAGAGTTCTTCATCTTATCACCCTCTTTTATTTCATACCCTGCCAACTTTCCCCTCTAGAATGTAAACTCAGATGGAAACAATCTGTCTTGTTTTATTGCTGTGTCCTCCCAATGCCTAAGAACATTGCCTGGAACATGATCAATGTTCAGTTTGAACATATCAAGTATATTTTGATTTGATTTCAGGTATGAAAGGTAATTAGTTTAAAACAGTTCACATAAGTGGAGTATGGTGTGCATTTTTCCTGTAACATCGTAACTTGACAAATGCATGATGCCAAGTACTTACCTAGTCAGAGAATATATAGCATACTTTGCAGTTGGAGACCACCAGTGATGCCATTCTAGTGATTCTAATATAGATTGAATTTTAAACCCAAAGGTGGTAACTGTGGAAACATGTTGCTCATCTCTGGCCAAGGGGAATGCGGAATGTGGTTGACTGGCTGCTCCTCTGGATTTAACATTGTGCTTGCACTAAAATCATGCTTCGCTTAGCCTGCCATTGACCAAGCATGGTAGGCATCCTAGTTGCGTGTGGGACTCCTCTTTTTTGTGTGTGTATAGGAATCCTCTTACTGAGGAGTCCTCTAAGCTTTTGCTTGAAGACTCCCTATTAGCTGGGTTGAAACTTCCTTGAAACTACACTGCAGTCCTGGACTCTTTCTTCCAAGTTCTCCTTCCTTCCTTCTTTCCTTCTGGGAATTCCAGCAATACGGAGCATTGACAGAAATTGGGAGAATTGGAGGAAAGAAAGGACAAGGGTCTTTCTCCTTCATACTTCTACTTCCTGTGATACCTCCAGCAACATTTGTGTCTTCTTCATGTCTCTATCTCCCTCTATATAATATATCTCTTCCTGCTGTGGCCCAGTCCCCTCTTGGCTGCTCCCACTGAACCTCTAACCTCATCCAATTACCAGTGCAATCAAACAATTTCTATTGGTTTAGGGATGGACAAATACTAGTTCCAGGAGAAAATTCAAGAGTTTTTAATTTATAAAAATTTAACATTTCAAGGAGCTAATAGACTTTTAATAAATTACATAAAAGTGCTGCTCATATTGGAAAATGTATGTGGACTTATTTTATCCCACATTAAAAAAAATACATCCGGTAGATTCAAGGCTTGAAATGTATTAAGACCTTGCAAGACTGACTGATGAACGAATAAAGATGACGTAGTACACATATACAACGGAATATTGCTCAACCATGTAAAGGATTGAAATTGAGTCGTTTGTAGTGATGTGGATGAACCTAGAGTCTGTCATGCAGAGTGAAGTAAGTCAGAAAGAGAAAAAGATCATATATTAACATGTGTATATGGAATCTAGAAAAGAGGTACTGATGAACCTCTTTGCAGGGCAGGAATAGAGACGCAGGCAGAGAGAATGGACTTGTGGACAGAGTCAGGGAGGAGAGGATGGGATGAACTGAGAGAGTAGGGTTGACATATATACACTTTGTTGTTGTTGTACAGCCACTAAGTCGTGTCCACCTGTATGTGACTCCATGAATTGCAGCATGCCAGGCTTTCCTATCCTTCACTATCTTCCTGAGTCTGCTCAAACTCACGTTCATTGAGTTGCTGATGCCATCCAACCATCCTGTCCTCTGTCATCCCCTTCTCCTCTTGACCTCAGTCTTTCCCAGCATCAGGGTCTTTTCCAGTGAGTCAGCTTTTCACAGCAGATGGCCAAAGTGCTGGAGCTTCAGCTTTAGCAACAGTCCTTCCAATGAATATTCAGGTTGATTTCCTTTAGGATTCACTGGTTTGATCTCCTTTAAATAGCTAGTGGGAAGCTGCTGTACAGCACAGGGAACTCAGCTTGGTGTGATGACCTAGTGGGGTGGGATAGGAGGTGGGAGGCAGGTACAAGAGGGCAGGGTTATTTGTATACATACGGCTGATTCACATTGTTGTACAACAGACTAGTAAAACATTGTGAAGCAATTATACTCTAAAAACCCTTGGGGGAAGAAATTATAGGAGAGTTCAGAAATAATTTAGGATCTTGGATATGGTTTGCCATTGTATTCCTTATCTGTTTCTGTGTAACAAATTGCCCCAACACTTTGCAGCTTAAAACACCAAGCATTTATTATCTCAAAGACTTTCTAAGGATCAGGAATATCAGAGAGGCTTGGCTGGGTGGTTCTGGCTCAGGGTCTCCTGTAAGGTTACAGTCGGTCAGCAAGGGCTTCAGCCATCTGAAGGCTCAAATGGGGCTAGAGGATCTGCTTCCAAGTGCCCTCATGTGGTTCTTGGCAGGTTTCAGTTCCTCACTGGTCATTGGCAGGAGGTCTCTGTTTCTCCCCTGCGTGAACCTCTCCATAGGACTACTCACATCATGGCAGCTTGCTTCGCCCAGAGTGAGAGAGCCAAGATAGAATGAGAATCAGAATGGATGCACCTAAGGTGGAAGCCTCAGTCTTTTTCTAACCTAATTTTAGAAGTGACGTCTCATCAGTTCTGCCATATTCTATGCACTAGAAATAGATCATGAAGTTCAGCCAACACTCAATGGGAAGGGAATGAAACTCCACCTCTTGAGAAGAGGAGTATCACTGAATTTGTGGGCACATCTCTGATACCAGCACAGTAACCAAGAGGAAAATAAGTGACCAAAAAAAATCTGATTATATGAAAATATGGAACATTTGCATGGCAAAATAGTGTAAAAGTGAATAGGCAAGAGACAGCTTGAGAAAGTGTAGTGTAGATAAGAGTAAACCTCTCCAATATATAAAGAATTCATAAAATTTGACAAGAAATAGACAGCCTGCTAGACAAATATGCAAAGGATATTGAATCACTTAAAGACTTTTGTTTGATTGCTTGTGACAGAGACCCTCCTGTAGTGGCTTCAAGACTGGAGGATTTGTTTATTTTTGTAATAGGTCCAGAGGGAGGAGATGGCTGGTCCTGGTTCAGGGCTGAAGTGCCTTCATTTGCTTGACCTTTCGCTTATAGTAAATGACTTCTAGAACTTCAGACAAGGTATGTACATTCCCGTCTCAGGAAAAAGATGGCAGGAAAAGGACCAAAAGGATTTTGTCATTGGCTTTAAGGAATAACTTCTCTTTTTACCTTATCCAAAAATCTACTAGAAACAAAGTTACTTACTATATCAGATGGGATGCTTTTTGTTGCAAACAACAGAAAACCCAATTGAAAGGAAAAAAAATCTTTAAATGAGGAAAATTCTCTACATACAAGTTCTGAGGCAGGACATTCCAGTATTGATTCAGTGGCTCAGTGTTACCAGATACCCAGATTATTTCCATTTTGGGGGCTTTGCCTCCCCTAGACTATTTGATTTTTGCTCCTAGGCTGTTACCCGATGGTTACAAGATGGTACAACTATTAACACTTGGATCACTTATTTATACCACAATGACCAAAGGCTAGAAAAGACTACTCTGTCTTCCATACAAAACACAATCATGGCCGGGGGGAATGGCATTAGCATGATGGAATACTTGGCTGGTGGGCAGTGCTGAAAGTGGGTGACAGTCCTGAGACTTTGATCTTTGAATTTCTTAGGGCAGCCTGGGTGACACCTTGGGTACCCAGAGCCTCCCAGCCTAGTTTTTCCCAGGATAAATGGAAGCACTTAAAAGATGTCATATAAAAAGCATATTCTGTGTGGGCCTTGATATCTAAAATGATGGGAAGCAATGGGAAGCAACGGGTTAAGAGTAATTGACCTGCACCCCCGGAGCTAGACAGAAGATCTTGCACACTGGCCATCAGCAACCTGAACAACACTCTGCTTCTATGAGAAGGAAAAGCAGGAGGCAACAGAACGTTTGCCACAACTCTAAAAGAGCTAGAATAAGATCGAATTAAAATTCAAATCAGTAGCTCTAGAAAGACAACAGGACTACTGGTTTAAAGTGGTGAAGGAAAAGAACTTTGAACTAGAGCTTTATATCCAGTGAAACTGCTCCAGGGTGGGCTCACAGGGAAGCAGAGGCTGAGGTGGAGGTTAGCACAGGGGAGTTGCATGAGGAATTAACACTTGGACTGGTAGGGAGGGAAGCAAGGTCAAGCAAAAAGGAAAGTTGGGCTGCAAAAGAGCCCTGGCAGAGGCTACAGCAGACCCCCAGGGGAACTCTGAGATGGGAAGGCCTTCAGAGTTGTCCGGTAGTGCATGGGGTCTCTCTACTCCCATATGGACCAATTCCTGGTGGCTCAGATGGTTAAGAATCTGCCTGCAATGCAGGAGACTTAGGTTTGATCCCTGGATTGGGAAGATCCCCTGGAGAAGGGAATGGCAACCCACTCCAGTATTCTTGCCTGGAGAATTCCATGGACAGAGGAACCTGGTGGGCTACAGTCCATAGATTCACATAGAGTCGGCCACGACTAAGCCACTAACACACTATGGACCAGTACTGGGTTCAGGATGCTCCCAGGAATGGGGTGCAACATTGGATGAGGCAGCTCTTGCTAGCTGAGAGTCATTTCTGGAGAAGGCTAAAAGCAAAAATATGTCTGCCAACAGAATGACACTGTTAGCTGCTGGAGGAGGGATAAGTTCTTCTGTCTTGAGGGAGGGATCTGGGGGTCACATCCCAGTGTCAAGCACAGAGATGAACATTTATTCAACAAATGTTTACTCAGCACCTACTATGTAACAGGCACCATTCTAGGTACTTGCCCTATATCAGTAAGAAAAAGAAACAATATCCTCACTCTCATGGAGTTTATGGGCAGGCAAACTGTAAAAGTTAGAAATAGGGAAGTTATATAGTTGGGTGTCTATCGGTGTCCAGCCAAGAAAACCAGACCACTCTGTAATTTTCATATGGAAGGAGTTTTGTACAGAGGATTAATATAAGCGTTACAGAAGAGTGGGCAAGCCAGATGGGATCTGCTGTAGCCCTGGGGCCAGAAGGAAGGGGCACTTTTACTGGAACCTAAGAGTTGAGGCTATTGGTCGGGGCTAGAGGCTGTATGGCACTGGGTCACAGAAGAAGGAAGCAGTCAGATGGAAGGAGATGGAAGCATGGAGAGGGCAGAGATGCTGTTGGAGGTGCCCTAGGAACAGAACAGGAGAAAGGCCTCAATCTTCTTCTTTCCCATCCTTCAACCTCTTGCCAGTGCCTCCCTTTGGCTGAATCTCCCAGAAGCCAGAGGATAACTGAAACTGGGAAACTTAGATCCCTGTGATACAGAGCAGGGCAGGAGAATGACAGGGATTGGGCTGAGAGCAAACCATCATTGAACAGCAGGGTGTGTTTATTTATTTATTCATTTTAATGTATTAAATTTTTTTTTTTTACTTTTTGACCACACCATGCGTCATGTGGGATCTGAGTTCCTTGATTAGGAATTGAATCTGTGCCCCTTGCATTGGAAACACAGTCTTAACCACTGGATCACCAGAGGAAGTACCCAGCATAGTGTGTTTAGAAGGTGGCAAATTTAAGGGGTTTTAATTCTGGGGGAAAAATTATAGAGCAAAATAAAGGGAACCAGGGATTTTAAAGTGGAAGGGAGGCAGTGATAGGGAAGACTGCACCAAGAGGGTGACGCTGAAGCAAAGAATTGAGATGAGGGAGCTGGCTGAATGATTGGGGGAAGAAGGCAGTATCACAGTGAGGAAAGAGCTAAAACCAAGGCACAAGGTGAGATGTCACCTTTCTAGTTCTATTAGAGAAACTGTGAGGAAGGTCGCTAGAACAGGACAAATGCAGGGTCAGGGACCAGAGATGCGGCTGAGAGGAATGGGAGCCAGGTCATATGGGCACTTAGGGAGTGTGACTTTTACTGTGAGTAAAATCAGCAGCCATTGCATGGTTTTCATCAGCCACTCACATGTCCCAAGTGGCTCAGACGAGACATTCTCAGTGCTCAGACGGGAAAGAATCTGCCTGCAAGGCAAGAGGCCTGGGTTCGATCCCTGGGTCGGGAAGATCCCCTGGAGAAGGGAATGGCAACTCACTCCAGTATTCTTGCTTGGAGAGTACCACGGACAGAGGAACCTGGTGGGCTACAGTCCATGGGGTTGCAAAGAGTTGGGCATGACTGAGTGACTAACACTTTTCACTAAATGTGTGGATTTAAAGCCTACTGGCCCCCACACCCCCAGGACTGTTTCTGAAACTACTAGAGGCTGTATTTCAGCAAGAAGAAAAATTAGTTTGGCAGGAAGTGGAGAGATGCAGTGGTGAGTAAAATCTAGAGCTCTCTAAATAAGTACTAATTGAGGAAATGTTTTAGAAGAGTGATCTGGAATTAGAATTCTAGATGATTTCAGCATCTGAAGTAGGGCAGCAGGTGGTGGGGGAGAGTAGCGCAGTATAAAAACACATTATGCCTCTTTTTTAGTTAAAGTATAGTTGATTTGCAATGTTGTGTTAGTTTCTGCCTTACAGCAATAGTTATGCATATATACACTCTTTTTCTTATTCTTTACATTATGGTTTATTACAGGATGTTGAATATAGTTCCCTGTGCTATACAGTGGGGCCTGGTTGTCCAACATTCTGCTGCTTGCCTTGGGGGGAAGATACAAAGAGGGACCTCATTAGAAAAGGATGTGAATTAAACACTTACAGATTAAAATTAAAGGTTTGAAGTGTTAAGGTAAATCGCTAAAGGAATAACTGTAGAATATATAACTTTCCAACTAGTGAAAGAAAAAAAATCGGAACTAAAGAGACTTAATTCAACAAAAGGCAAGAAAAAGGTGTGTGGGTGGTAGGTGGTACTGATACAGGAAAGAAAGGGCTTAAAAAAAGCAAAATTAGGTAGCAGAAATCTGTTAAACATAGAGTTACCGTTTGACCCACCAATTCTACTCTTGGCTGTTCACTTGAGAAATGAAAACATATGTCCACAGCAAGTTGTGCACAAAAGGCTGTAGCAGTATTATTCGTAACAGCCAAACAGTGGAAACAACCTGAATGTTCATCAGCAGATGAATGGATAAACCACATCCATACAGTGGAATATTTTTCAGGCACAGAAATGAATGGTGCTTGTACATGCTGTATCATGGATGAGCCTTGAAAGCATGATGGTAAGTGAAAGAAGGCAGTCACAAAGGACCACATATTACATGATTCCATTTGTATAAAATGTTTAGAAGAGACAAATCTATAGATACAGAAAGTAGATTAGAGGTTTCATGGTAGGGAACAATAAGGATGAAATAGGGATGATAGCTAAATGGTAGAAGTACAGACTCATAATAGTAACACATTGGTTCATTTCTACATGAGTACTCTCGCTCTTTTTTAAAAAGTTATTTATTTGGTTACACTGGGTCTTGGTGGTGGCAAGTGGGATCTTTGATCTTTAGTTGTGGCACATGCAGAGTCTAGTTCCTGGATCAGGGATGGAACCCAGGCCCCTGCATTGACAGCGCAGAGTCTCAGCCACTGGACCACCAGGGTTCCTCCTTGAGCTCTCCGGCTGTCAGGTGCGGTAAGTTTCCCTGCATCTTTCAGAGAGTTTTTATAATCTTGGGTATTTTTCTAATTCATTTATCAAATGTCAATGGGCATTGGTGATGCCACAGTGAATTTCATGGACCCAGGCCTGACCTCCCAAAGCATAGGATGGTCACGGTCACTTTAGGGAAGTGTTCACTAACTAAAAACCCTGGTGAAACATGCTAAATTACAAAGAACTTCCCATGAGCAGGGTGCAGGGAATGACCTTGAGCAGAGGGAAAACCAGGCTGCCATTTTAATTATGCATTCAGTGTTGGTGCAACAGAATTAATTATCTTTATCATCTTTGGAAATGCTGCAGTGCACTTCCTATCTTTTGTTTCACGCTCCTTGAGATACAGGCATCCTCACAATTAATTGCAAAATGCTTAAAAGCAAAATCTGCAGTGTAGTCAGCAAAGAGGCAAAGCTGGTGAGTTTCTGAGTTTGATTAGAGCTATACTTGACCAACCTGTGGTATATATATGTATACTTTTTTTTACTGCATTGCTTTTTATTTATTTTTCCAGCTTTGAGCGATTATTGACAAGTAACATATATAAGTTTAAGGTGGAAAATGTGATGATATGATACATGTATACATTGTGAAATGATTATAGGTTTGGTATAGTTAGAGTTCTGCCTTTAAATACGAATTTAGCTGTGTGTAGGCTCAGTCCCGACTTGGTCTCTAATTACTGAGACTTTGCAAAGGTGATTTAATCACTCCTAGGTGCTGAAAGCTGTATCAGTTTTTGACACTTTTCATATCAAGTCAGCATCCTTTCAAAAAGGAAAATGTAAAACAGCATTTTAGATGAAAACAAATTAATAGACTATTTTTCATCACCCCGGCTGAGAGTTTATAACCTAACCATGAAAATGAATCCTAGCCATGCAACTCTTTTTTAAGGAAGTCTACCAAGTATACAGACTTGTGTCCACTTTGAGTTTTGGGTGTTCCTACCCCTCTTCCTATTGATGGAAAGCTCTGACCATAACCCGTTGAGGAGAAGTTGGTTATTTGCCATATTTTTTCCATCTGGCCCCATCCCTCTGGCCACAGTTGCCTGGATGTTGGGTAAAGTGACCCAAGGAAAGTCCAGCATTACATTGTTTAATGACCCAAGTGGCCTGATTTAAAAGCATCAGTAGAACCAATCAGATTCCCCTTTGGGGAATGTGGAGTTAGCCAGCAGAGGCCAAGGAGGACAGTAGAAGAAAAGGTGAGAGAATGCTGTCACACTGAACAGGGACTATGACAAGCCCATGGCAAAGCCGTTAGGAGTGGGGAGAAAAGAAGCTGAAACGACTAAGGGGTGTCATTCACCAACCTACCAACCTAAACCAGTCTGGTTGATTGTTGAAGGTCAAGGGTGTGGGATGTGTGTGTGAGATAGTGTCACAGCTGGCAGCCTCACTGCTTCCTCAGTCTCAGACCAAATTAGACCAAGTGTACGGGCTCTGCTAACAGAGGTCTCCTAGCCTGTCTGGAGTGGGAAGAGGTCACTATCCCTCTAGTTCTCATCTGTGGTTCTCCAAGCACTTGCTTGGAAGGAACCCTCCCAAGCAGATGGGACATCTTAAAGTTGGGAGGTAGCAAGATCCTTCTTAAAACAGACCAACCCCAAGAGGAAAGGCTTCTCTACGCTGTGGGGGTGCTGGTGGCACAGGCCACTGGGCTTTCTAATTCTTCATGTGCTATTTTCATGAAAGGTGGAAGTTTCTCTAGGATGCCTCCTAATCCATCCAGCTTTAAGCATCACTAATGCTCCTGATTCAAACCTCTTCCAATGCCAATATCCTGGTGTTGATACAGATGAGGATGGACTTGCTTACACACGCATCACAATCATCGTGGTGAGGCATTGCAGAGGCAACCCAACTAACCCTGGCCTGCAGGGCAGCTCTATGCTGTGTATGCATGTGATCAGGCAAAACCTGGAAATTTGCCTCTTGATTATTGGTTGCCTCTTATGGTATCTGAGCTAGGTATTGTTATTGTTGCTGTTACTATACATGTATTTGTTTTTTAAGATTTTATTGGAGTGTAGTTGATTTACAATGTTGTGTTAGTTTCAGATGAACAACAGTTATTCTGTTACACACACACGTGCACACACACACACATGTATATATATTCATTCTTTTTCAGATTCTTGATTTGGGTATTAGGGGGAGGGTATGTCCATTTTCAAAGAGACAAAGATCTCTTGGGAGCAAGGAGAATAAGACCCAGCTCTTCCTCCTTTGAGACTCCATTTCTAGTGTGCATGTGCTCACTTGCACACCCACATGTGGAGTGTGCAGCACGTGGGGTCTTTCTGTGTCTGATGGCCATCTTTCATGCTGCATTCAACCTAGACTTGTTGAGGACCCACTTGGGACTGACACTGTGCTCCTGAGATAAATCTAAGCCATTCATGGGCTGGAGGAGAAGCCGTCAGCTCAT
The DNA here is from genome assembly GCF_001704415.2 of Capra hircus. Lineage (NCBI taxonomy): Eukaryota > Metazoa > Chordata > Mammalia > Artiodactyla > Bovidae > Capra > Capra hircus. The sequence goes on along the minus strand of NC_030829.1, from coordinate 15,934,267 downwards.
TGCTTTATTTCTGGTGGTGTTTGTCTTCTCATCTCTAAATTAAGGGGTGCAGAAATGCCTGATTTTTTTCCAGGTAAAAAGTGGTGTAAGTAGATCCTGTTTCCTCAGCATCCAAGATGACAAAACATCGTCCAGCCTATTCCTTTTGCCTTGGGCTGGGCTGGAAGACTCCTCAGTGGAATTTGCCATTGCCAACACCTCTGGGCATCCAGTCATCTAAAGACAGGACGTCAGAGTCCCTCCACCCAGCCTCACTGTAGCTGAGGAGAAGTGGTTTAGAGAGACATGTTCAGAAAAGGGTGGGTGACAAGTTCCTTCATAGACTTGTGGGAGCCAGGAGTTACTGCTCTAGGGGTCTAGCATCCCTTTATTCATCATATATAAGTGTGTCCTCATGAAACAGGCTGAGCACCGAAGAACTGATGCTTTCAAACTGTGGGGTAGGAGAAGACTCTTGAGAGTCCCTTGGACAGGAAGGAGATCAAACCAGTCAATCCAAAAGGAAATCAATCCCAAATATTCATTGGAAGGACTGTTGCTGAAGCTGAAGCTCCAATACTTTGGCCACCTGATGCAAAGAGCCGACTCCTTGGAAAAGACCCTGATGCTGGGAAAGATTGAGGGCAGTAAGAGGAGAGGAAGACAGGATGAAATGGTTAGATAGCATCACTGACTCAGTGGACATGAGTTTGAGCATAATCCGGAAGATAGTGAAGGACAGGGAAGACTGGTGTGCTGCACTCCATGGGGTCACAATGAGTCAAGCATGACTTAGCGACTGAACAACAACAAGTGAGCATGTCCTCGGTGCCAAATATAGATCTAGGGCTCCATGTACAGCAGCGACCGTGGTGGACAAGGTGTGCTCCCTCACAGAGCTTCCCCAAAGGAAGGTGGCAAATGAGTAACCGAATTGAGTGTGACATAGGGGAGCATCTGCTGAAAACAGAGAGTGTTGTTATCCCCAGCTCTTGATTTGGAGGGGCTGACACTCCCCATAAGGGCTCTTGAGAAAGGCCACGTCTCTGTCTATGCCTTCTGGCGAGACAGGGCTAGATTTCAGATTTGGGCTCTTGTATCAGATAGGCTATTTTTGTTTTTACATTTTAAATGAAGTTGCTCAGTTGTGTCCAACTCTTTGCGATCCTGTGGACTGTAGCCTACCAGGCTCCTCCATCCATGGAATTTTCCAGGCAAGAGTACTGGAGTGGGTTGCCATTTCCTTCTCCAGGGGATCATCCCGCCTCAGGGATCAAACCAAGGTCTCCCGCATTGCAGGCAGACGCTTTAACATCTGAGTCACCAGGGAAGGAAGGCCCTTTTACATTTTATGTATTTATGTATTTTTGGTTGTGCTGGGTTTTTGTTGCTGTGCGTGGGCTTTCTCTAGTTGTGATAGTCGGACTTCTCATTTCGGTGGCTCCTCTTGTTGCAGAGCACAGGCTCTAGGGCTTGAGGGCTCAGTAGTTGGGGGCACATGGCCTACGTTGCTCTGTGACATGTGGCATCTTCCTGGACCAGGGATCGAACCTGTGTTCCCTGTGTTGACAGGCGGATTCTTAACCATTGGGCCACCAGGGAAGTCCAGATAGGCTTTATCTGGGTTATTTCCTAGAAGAGACATGTCCCTGCTCTCTGAGCCAGGACCAAGGCAGATAGATTTCAGCTCAGCCCTCTCCAGGGAGCGGCTGGTTATCCTCAGGGTATGGTCTGAGTTAGGGGCCCCTTCTCTCATAGATGGCATGGCTCTCCTAAGATACACTGAAGGGTACAAGTTGTGCCTCCCCAGCCTGGATGTGAAGCATGGAAACATACAAATTTGGGACTTCCCTAGTAGTCCGCTGGTTAAGACTCCACATTTCCACTGCATGGGGCACAGGTTCGATCCCTGGTGGGAATTAAGATCCTGTATGCCGTGTGGCTCAGCCAAAAAAAAGAAACGTACACATCTCTATTTATGTCATGACTGTAGGAATCACAGGCTTTCCACAAGCACATCTCCACTTCAGCCTTTGCAGACTTGCTTCCTGGGTGTTTCCCACCTCAGGTCAGGTCCTCACCTTTCTCCCCTAAACTAGAATAACAGTTTCCCGTTCAGCCTCCCACACCCAACCTTGTTTGCTCCCTTTCAACCCTCCTCTGCAGAGCCAGGAGAGTTGCCCATTCTTGGAAGTTTCTGGAACACATCAAATTCTTTCCTGCTTCTGGATCTCTGCCTGGGCCTGTTTCCTTTGGTTGGGTGCTAGCCCCACCTCCTCCTCGGCAGCTAGATCCACCAGCAGAGCTGTCTACTTTCATCAGGAATGGTTCTTCTTTCTGTTTTTTTTTTTTTTTTTCTTTTTAAAGCTTTAACAACTTTATCTTTCTGGCAGCACTGTGCAGCATGTGGGATGCTAGTTCTCTGACCAGGGATTGAACTTGCACCCCCTGTGTTGGGAGCACTATGTCTTAACCACTGGATGGCCATCAGGAAAGTCCCAGGGCTGATTCTTAATCATAGTGCATTGCCAACCAGGTTGTAGATGTTCAGTCCCCGCTGGTTCCTTGATGTCACTCCCTTCCTTGTAGCAGGATTCACATCTAGTCTGGTCTTATCTTGTAGGAGCAAAATGGGCCATGCACAAAGCATATCATTTCAGTTTAGATTTCCCCAGAACAGCCCTTGATACAAAGAATAGGGTCGAGAATGCACTAGGGTGGGGACCTAGGGAAGTGAGAGAGTAGGGGAGGGAGTCAGTACAGGGCGTGTCATCAAGCCAGTGATCACTCTGGGTACCTGGGAACAGCGCAGACACCGTGATGGCTGAGTTTGTGCATCAGCTTGGCTAGGCCATGGTATGTAGATACTTGATCAAGTATTATTCGAGATGTTTCTGTCAAGGTGTTTTTTTTTTTAGAGGAGACTAACATGTAAATCAGCAGACTTTGCATCAGGCAGATTCCTCTCCTTAATGGTGAGGGCCTGACTAGAAAGACTGACCTTCCCTCAGGGACTGCCTTTGGACTTGGACTATAGCATCAACTTCTCTCTGGGTCTTCAGCCTACCAGACTTTCCCACAGATGGTGGACCTTTCGGCCTCTACTTTCTTAAAATCTCTGTCTCTCTCTCTCTCAGTATATATATGATACATATATGGATGTGTGGTGTATATATATGTATGTGTATCCATACATACACCTCATGAGTTCTAGTTCTCTGAGGGACCCTGACTATTACAAACACATCAGAGGTGGCCTGGGCTGTCACTGGACACTAATGTCTCAGCACTTCCAGGCTCCTACACACAGGGACAGAGGGGCTCAGGTGGCCAAAGAAAGCCCTTAAGCAAAGCAGGTACTGGCAGTGAGAAATCTGGCCCATGAGCTGGGAAAGCTGCCCGCAGAGACTGGGTGAGGCACCGATAGCTCCTGCCACAAGCCTGTTCATTGAGTGGGAAGCTTTTCACAACACACTTGTTCATTGCCTCATAGGATGCCATGATAGATTTCTCTGACCTGAGTTTGGGACTTGAGCAAGACACTCAACAGCTTTCCCACTTCTAAAACAGAACAAGCTCATAAGACTGGAGAAATAGTTCACAATAATATAATATATACCACATATATATGTGCATCCATGCATAATACATATTTATTAATAATTAATTGCTAATAACTAATAATAATAGTATATAGAGGATACTACATAAATGTTACCTACTGTTATCAGCTCTTGGAACTTCTAAATTCTTTTTTAGAGTGTGGTCTCCAGAGTAGATGTTGGAACTCTAGGTATACTCTGCTCTCCATTCCTTGTCATTCCTCCCTGTGACATGGAGACAGAGACACATGGCAAACTGGACATGGTACTGATACGACCACTGAGAAACCCTGCCCTTGAATCTGGGCAGCTCTTCTGTCAGTTAAAGGGTTTCCCATCAAATTCAGTCCTTTCCAACTGCCTTCTGCCTTGCCATTTCTATGATAAATATATATGGAAGGTCACACAGCCTTTTTTGAAAATAGAGGCCACGTGATCAGTGAAAAGAAATGGACCCAGAAAATGGAAATACACTGGGGAGAGTGATGTGACCAGCATTTACATCAGGTTTATCTGACTGGATGCTTCCATGCCTGCCTGCATCCGTGTGAGACCGGCAGGCAGAAGAGTATTGGGCCACCTTCCTCAGGCACAGGAAGGGATATCCATGTTTACCCCCTGGAGAGTATGACCATCTCTGCGCCACAAAATAATGAATGATTGTGGTCTGAAATCCTTTCAGTAGGTGAATTTTAGGACTTAAAAGATGTTTTGACACTGCCTCTTGAAGAAGAGAAAACAGCATTTATTTCATTGCGGGGTGACTTTTTAGATTTAATTTTTATTTTCTATTGGGCTAGTTGATTTACAATGTGTTAGTTTCAGGTGTACAGCAAAGTGATTCAGTTATGTTTGCTCTTTTTCAGATTCTTTTCCAATATAGGTTATTACAAAACACTGAGTACTGATCCCTGTACTATACGTAGGTCCTTACTGATTTTCTATTTTATATGTATTAATGTGTTTATGTTAATCCCAAACTCCTAATTTATCCCTGCCAGCCCCACTTCCCCTTTGGTAACCATGTTTTCTAAGTCTGTGAGTCTGTTTCTAAAACAGTATTAATTTAAGAAATCGGGAGCTGTGATTTCATTCTTCCCCATATTCTCAGCCATGGGTTATTTCATAGCTGTATTAAGTTTTCTTTCCTATGGAATTGACCTAATTCATCCTTGTGGCAAGTGAACCAAGATCCACGGGATGAGACCAGTAGAACAGTGACTTGCTTGGCTCTGGATGGATATTTGCTAACAGGCATGGCAAAGGAGGACAGCTTGAGGGAATTCCACTTTTTTCCCCTGGACACAATTAGGGTTTGTGCAAAATGAAGGTCAGAAAAATCCTCAGTACCACTGATAATGCAAACCACTGGATTCCACAGGCAGCATAGCATAGCTGATGTCAAATAAGAAATGTAAAATAAAATCAAATATATAACCTATTTGAAAAGCTTTCGAAAATAGTGGGTTTTTAAAAAAATTTTGATGGAGAGATTTATTTTAATATATTATGGACAGAAATTCCCAATTGGGATTTCAATGTAGACAAAGACAAGTTGGCTGGAAATTAATGCTCTTGGAATATTGATAGAAACGTTTATTCTCCTCCTACGTATCTTAGATAGCTTAGGTTGCATCATACCCTGTGTTTAGGCTGCAATAATTTAAGTAGCAATAACACAAATTATCTACGCCATTGACAGTGTTCAGTCTTGATGGTTCTCAGTGTTGCTGCTCATACCACTTTGCATTTTGTAAATGCCTCCAGATATATTGGAAAATGTCATGACTCTTCATCTACAGGAAAATCAAAATGCCAGGCAAGCATTTCATTGCTTCCCTGAATTACAGATTGTCTTCGGACTCTAGCCATGTGTGCAATGAAGCCCCACTCTCTACAGTATAATTCCTAAAAGCCAATCAACTTATTTTGTGTTATTCTGGTTCAATTCTAAGGGCATTTAAGCCAAGTTTTGAACATTTCAAAGGAGAAGATCAGCCTGTGTATTGGTTATGTGTATTGGTTAACCACTAATGTGGTCTGAATACTCCTTGTGCAAACTTCTCTAGGCAAATGGAGAGAGAAAAGATCAGTAGTCATTTAATCAGGCCAACAGACCTCTGGGTGGGTAGCAGTATTTTCATTTTATCATGGGAAAGTACTTTGAAAGGTTCAATATCTTGCCTAAAACCACTCAGCAATTAACTAACAAAGTCAGGAATCAAACCTGGGTATTTCAGACAAAAACCCATGATTTTTTCATCCCATCCCTGGGCTGTCTCACTGTAATCCAAGTCCAACTGTATGAACACTTCTGCTCTTCAAAGCCAGGGTGTAGGTTTTTATTTCCTGGGAGATATTGCTGTGGTTTAACTGAGGAAATGACAAACTTGGCAATCTAGAGCCTCGTTCAGTGAACTAAAAAGTGTTGAGGCAGTCTGAGCACGGGTTGGAAAAGAATTTCGACACAGCATTTCAGAAGGGAGTGTTTATTAAGAGCAGGGAGCAGAGATAATGAAGGCATTGCAAATGCAGCGGGTCAGCCTCCTGACAAACCAGGGAGAATTGACGCTTTTCATGGGTTAGAAGCCAATTTTTATATCCTCAAAACAAAGAAAATGCCTGCTGGAAGGTTGGCATTAGGTGATTGGTTAGGGCACTATAGGATGATTACTGGGGTGAGCATTTTTGCCTAATTTGAGGTCAGGAAGGCTGCTAGTGATGATGATCAGGGGGAGGTTTTGGCTACAAAGGGGCTCAGTCAGCTTTGGAGGTGACCTTGGTTCTAGGTTCCATTTCTGTGGCCTTGATGCAAGGCCTTGCACTTGTGGCCTTGGGGCAGGACCCCATATTCCTCTTTCTTTTCTCTATAGGTCAAACCTTAGGTCCCTGCCTATCCTCATCTCGGGTCATGGGGACCCAGGTTCTTGGGGAAAGGGGTGAAGACCTCTCTGGCTTCTTCAGGCTGGATAGGGATGTCATGATGTCCTGGGTCTTAATGCCTGTTCTCCATCAGGGTGCATTTATGGAGGGAGATGAGAGTCCACAGAGTGACTAGGTGGTTTATTCCAGCATTGTCTGGGTGTTGCCTGGCTGGTATCCTTGTTATAGGACTATCTGGAGATTTATTTGTTGTATTATAGAAGAAGCAATAAAGAAAGCTGAGTGCCAAAGAATTGATGCTTTTGAACTGTGGTGTTGGAGAAGACTCTAAAGATCAGTCCTGGGTGTTCATTGGATGAACTGATGTTGAAGCTGAAACTCCAATACTTTGGCCACCTGATGCGAACAGCTGACTCATTTGAAAAGACCCTGATGCTAGGAGGGATTGGGGGCAGGAGGAGAAGGGGACGACAGAGGATGAGATGGCTGGATGGCATCACCGACTTGATGGACAAGAGTCTGAGTGAACTCCGGGAGTTGGTGATGGACAGGGAGGCCTGGTGTGCTGTGGTTCATGGGGTCACAAAGAGTCGGATATGACCGAGTGACTGAAATGAACTGAACTGAGAAGAAGCAAACTTGACAAGAATGTTAGAGACATGGCCCAAAGATGAACAGAAGTAGAAAGTAGGCCAAGGGGCCTAGAAGAGGGGCCAGCCAGGAGAACCAGGACAAGATGCTGGTCTGTGAGGTTAGTGTTTATTTAGGTATGAGAAGATGTAAGAACTGGGGCTCATGAAAATCTCCACCTGAAAACAGCTCATTATCTGAAGGCCTGTTCTGCCAGTTTTCCCAGAGCAGGGAGTGCCTTTTTTCTGGCTTCCACCCTGAACTCCTTACAGGGGTGTTGAAGGTCAGCAGCTGCAGTGGCATTGTGCCTTCATAGCTATATATTTGACCATGTTTAGGGGGGCATTTCGTGACCATTTTATCCCACAGTGCTAGGAATACTAATTCCCAGGCCTGGAAGAGATTTATTTTTTTCTTCTGATAGACCACTCAATGTGCTATTCTTGAACTAGGCTATGAAAGTAGCGAAAGTCCTGGGCTGTATCTGCCTTACTAGTAGTCCAGGAGATATTCCCTATTGTTGCATCTTCCCATATCCAGAGTTACATTATTACAATCGTTGATCTCATGTGGAACCCCATATGATCATTTTATTAGAGGCTCAGTCACATGTTTCGTAATATAAGAGACAGCAATTTTGTAAAATAGGCAATAAAGAAATAATATAGCTAACAGTATTAGTAGATAAATCCATCTGAATACAGAGTTCCAAAGAATAGCAAGGCGAGATAACAAAGCCTTCCTAAGTGATCAACACAAAGAAATAGAGGAAAACAATAGAATGGGAAAGACTAGAGATCTCCTCAGGAAAATTAGAGATACCAAGGGAGTATTTCATGCAAAGAAGGGCACAATAAAGGACAGAAACAGTATGGACCTAACAGAAGCAGAAGATATTAAGAAGAGGTGGCAAGAATACACAGAAGAACTATACAAAACAGATGTTAATGACCCAGACAACCACGATGGTGTGATCACTCACCTAGAGCCAGACATCCTGGAATGGGAAGTCAAGTGGGCCTTAGGAAGCATCACTATGAACAAAGCAAATGGAGGTAATGGAATTCCAGCTGAACTACTTCAAATCCTAAAAGAATATGCTCTTAAAGTGCTGCATTCAGTATGCCAGCAAATTTGGAAAACTCAGCAGTGGTCACAGAAAGGTCGCAGAACTGGAAAAGGTCAGTCTTCATTCCAGTCCCAGTGAAGGGCAATGCCAAATGCTCAGACTGCTGCACAGTTGTTCTCATTTCACATGCTAGAAAGGTAATGCTCAAAATCCTCCAAGCTAAGCTTCGGAAGTATGTGAACCATGAACTTCCAGATGTTCAAGCTGGATTTAGGAAAGGCAGAGGAACCAGAGATCAAACTGTGAACATCCACTGATCTGATCTGATCACAGAAAAAGCAAGGGAATTCCAGAAAAGTGTCTACTTCTGCTTCATTGACCATGCTAAAGCCTTGGACTGTGTGGATCACAACAAACGTGAAAATTCTTAAAGAGATGGAAATACCAGATCACATGATCTGCATTATGAAAAACCTGTATGCAGGTCAAGAAGCAACAGTCAGAATAGGACATGGAATAATGGACTGGTTCCAAATTGGAAAGGAGTATACTAAGGCTGTATATTGTCACCCTGCTTATTTAACTTGTATGCAGAGTACATCATGCAAAATGCTGGGCTGGATGAAGCACAAGCTAGAATTAAGATTGCCAGGAGAAATATTAATAACCTCAGATATGCAGATGACACCACTCTTATGGTAGGAAGCAAAGAGGAACTAAAGAGCCTCTTGATGAGAGTGAAAGAGGAGAATGAAAAAGCTGGCTTAAAATTCAACATTCAAAAAATAAAGATCACGGTATCTGGTTCCATAACTTCATGGTAAATAGATGGGGAAACAATGGAAACAGTGACAGACTTAATTTTCCTGGGCTCCAAAATCACTGCAGATGGTGACTGCAGCCGTGAAATTAAGACACTTGCTTCTTGAAAGAAAAGGAGCATATTACCAACCTAGATCATATTACCATATGACCAACCTAGACAGTGTATTAAAAAGCAGAGACATTTCTTTGTCAGCAAAGGTCCATCTAGTCAAAGCTACGGTTTTTCCAGCAGTCATGTATGGATGTGAGAGTTGGACCATAATGAAAGCTGAGCGCTGAAGAATTGATGCTTTTGAACTGTGTTGTTGGAGAAGACTCTTGAGAGTCCCTTGGACTGCAAGGAGATCAAATCAGTCAATCCTAAATGAAATCAACCCTGAATATTCATTGGAAGGACTGATTCTGAAGCTGAAGTTCAATACTTTGGTCACCTGATGGGAATAACTGACTCACTGGAAAAGAGTCAACTCACTTGATGCTGGGAAAGATTTGAGGCAGGAGGAGAAGGGGACGACAGAGGATGAAATGGTTGAATGGAATCACCAACTCAATGCACATGAGTTTGAGCAATCTCTGGGTATCAGTGATGGGCAAGGAAGCCTGGCTTGCTGCAGTCTATGGGGTTGCAAAGAGTCAGACACAACTGAGCGATTAAACTGATATACCATATTAACAAACTGAAGAATAAAAATCATGATAATTTCAGTGGATGCAGAGTAAGCTTTTGACAAAATTGAACAGCATTTTATGATAAAGTCTCTCCAGAAAGTTGGCACAGAGGGAGCCAACTTCAACATAATAAAGGTCATATATGACAAACCCACAGCAAACATTATTTTCAAGGGTGAAAAAGTGAAAGCATTTCTCTGAGATCAAGAACAAGACAAGGATGTCCACTCCTGCTACTATTATTCAACATAGTTTTGGAAGTCCTAGCCATGGCAATCAGAGAAGAAAAAGAAAAAGAATCCACATTGGAAAGAAGTAAAACTGTCATTGTTTGCAGTGGATGAGATGGTTGAGTGGCATCACTGATTGATGAAGATGAGTTTGAGCAAGCTCCAGATTTGCTGATGGACCGGGAAGCCTGGCGTGCTGCAGTCCATGGGGTCATAGAGACAGACAGGACTGAGTGACTGAACTGACTGATGAGCGAGCTCACAAGTAAGAATTTAAGAACTTTCATGAGGTATTGCCCAGTATATCCCATGACATCTGACTTAGTCCATTAAATGACTATGCTGCTGCTGCTAAGTTGCTTCAGTCGTGTCCAACTCTGTGTGACCCCAGAGACGGCAGCCCACTAGGCTCCTCCATCCCTGAGATTCTCTAGGCAAGAACACTGGGGTGGGTTGCCATTTCCTTCTCCAATGCATGAAAGTGAAAAGTGAAAGTGAAGTCGCTCAGTCGTATCCGACCCTCAGCAACCCCATGGACTGCAGCCTTCCAGGCTCCTCCGTCCATGGGATTTTCCAGGCAAGAGTACTGGAGTGGGGTGCCATTGCCTTCTCCGATTAAATGACCATAGCCTGGTGTGAATCTCCTGGTTGTAGATCATGGAGCATCTGATATTTATCCAAAGATTGATTGTGAAGTTAGGCTTCAGAAACAAACTTAGAAGATCCTTTTAATACTTTTGTAACACTATGACAGGATAACAAGGAATTCTCTGGCAAGTGAGTCTTAGTAGACGCAGACATTAATTGACAAAATTAGAATTTAATATTTAGTGAAACTTAATTTTTTTCTAAAGTTACCTCCACTTTTTAAAAAAATACAGCCAAGACTAATTTGTTTTGAGAATAAGTTTAGACCATTAACTACATAGGCTTTTACAGAGACTGGTGTATTTCCTCAGAAGAAGTCTTGGGTTGAATTCCCAAAGGCATCTCAAGGCCAAGAAAGCCACGCCAAAGACCTGCCATCATATTTTGCCTAGATGGATTTTTCTTCTAGAGGTCCTCAAAATATTTTGAGATTCTTGTATATGTCAGGAGACAGTTTATTTACCTATTAAGGCTGTTCAGAACTAAAATGTCTCACATTTCTGGAGGGACAAGGCAGAGAGAAAAGAAAAATGTTTTAATTTTATCTACTTGCTTAAATTACCAAATTGATTTAAACCATGAATAGTTTGGGAAAAGTTTCTTTATATCTTAAAACAAAGATTAGAAACCAGTAATATGTCAGATAAAAAGTCATGAAAATTATAATCATGTTTAGCAGTTTATTTAATTCAATGTAATTAATCTTTGTTCTGCCTGACCTTGTCCAATAATTGAGGATGATAGTGACAGTGATAGTTTTAAGATGTTTGAAAAGTTTTGGTTAAGGCTTGTATGATTTGTCCAGTGAGGTGGGTGCCTTGATCACTGGAGATTGAAGAAAGTATACCCCAGGTGGGAAACACATTTTTAACCATTTTTTTTTCCACTGTGAGGACATTGACCCTGAAACTAGAGAAGGCTTTATTCCATCAAATAAAAATGAGTTTTTTTTTCAGGGATCCAGGAAAAGCCAAGTGGCCATCTTGGATTTCCCATAGCCCTGACTGTTTGATTTATAGTCATTGCTTATCTATTTTAAATCCCTGATTTAGAAGTAGATAAGGGGTTAATTTTTTTTAGAAGCAGAATGAGCTTTATCTATGTGTGCCATAAATTTCATAGATCATTGTGAAATAATGCTTAGTCATCTTATCAAAGTAACAAATGATTTTAAAAACTAAATCACTTAAAGGCAAGGAAATTCATACAGTCTATTATCAAAAGCAACATTTCAAGAAAATTTTATTCTGTTACTAGAGAGAGGAAATCAAATTCCAGTGTGGTACCTGTTTATATTTGTTGTGAAACAATAGTTAATCACTTAGCCAAAGTAAAAGTTAAAGACTTCAAAGGCAACTCAGTGTCTTAAGAAAACTTGTTTTATATATAAAACTCTTCTCTCCGGGTTCATTTTCCACAAACCTTTTTTTCCCCCCAAATCTTTCTGTATTCATGACTCTATTTGTCCATTCAGAGAACAGCCAACTGTAAGTCACACTTATTTCCTTTCCCCTTCAGTTCAGTTCAGTCCCTCAGTAGTATCAGACTCTTTGTGACCACATGAACTGCAGCACGCCAGGCCTCCCTGTCCATCATCAGCTCCCAGAGTCCACCCAAACCCATGTCCATTGAGTCAGTGATGCCATCCAACCATCTCATCCTCTGCCGTTCCCTTCTCCTCTGCCCTCAATCTTTCCCAGCATCAGGGTCTTTTCCAATGAGTCAGCTCTTCCCATCAGATAGCCAAAGTATTGGAGTTTCAGCTTCAACATCAGTCCTTCTAATGAACACCCAGTACTGATCTCCTTAAGGATGGACTGGTTGGATCTCCTTGCAGTCCAAGGGACTCTCAAGAGTCTTCTCCAACACCACAGTTCAAAAGCATCAATTCTTCAGTGCTCAGCTTTCTTTATGGTCCAACTCTCACATCCATACGTGACCACTGGAAAAACCATAGCCTTGACTAGATGGATCTTTGTTGATAAAGTAAGGTCTCTGCTTTTTAATATGCTGTCTAGGTTGGTTATAGGTTGGTCATTCCAAGGAGCAAGTGTCTTTTAATTTCATGGCTGCAATCGCCATCTGCAGTGATTTTGGAGCCCAGAAAAATAAAGTCAGCCACTGTTTCCCCATCTATTTCCCATGAAGTGATGGGACCGGATGCCATGATCTTCATTTCTGAATGTTGAGTTGTAAGCCAACTTTTTCACTCTCCTCTTTCACTTTCATCAAGAGGCTCTTTAGTTCCTCTTTGTTTTCTGCCATAAGGGTGGTGCCATCTGCATATCTGAGGTTATTGATATTTCTCCCAGCAATCTTGATTCCAGCTTGTGCTTCATCCAGTCCAGCATTTCTCATGATGTACTCTGCATGTAAGTTAAATAAGCAGGGTGACAATATACAGCTTTGATGTACTTTCCCCTTAATAAAATGTAATTCCATTCCTCATCCTTTGTTATTAAAAACACATATCCTACTTTCCTTAAGCAACCATGAACTGTCCTTTATATCAGCACTCTGTAGACTGGTAAACATAAATCACACAAAAGTCTTACTTCATTTGCATTTTTTTTCCTTAAAAGTTTCTTCACATTGCTGATAGATTTGCAATAGATATAATAATATTTTACTAAACCTAGGCACAGTAACAGTATTACACTTAATGTTGATGAACCTTTAGACATATCTATATTAGTTAGATTAACAAATAAACATTAATACCAGGTATTAATTTAATATTGAATAATTCATGTAAACCTGAAATTCATTTAATTTCTCTTGTATTTAGAATTGTTTGATTTCTGAGCACTTACTTTTACTTAGGCCAATTAAATAAGAGCTTATTTACAAAGTAACTCCAGCAATATTACCCAAATACAAAGACACACATTAAGACACACATAAAGCCAGACAGACAAAGATCTTATAGTTTTCCACTTGAGATTTAAAATGTCTCTTTGCCCCCTTTTCATCCTTGGCTTGAAGTTCTGTTAATCTGCTCAAGGCTGAAGTCTCTAGCAGAGAGGGAGATTTCCAGGACGTGGTAAGAGTTAACTTCAGGCTTTTTCGTAGGCGTGTTTCTGTTTTCTCAGGGTTGGTGCTCCAAAAAAAAGTAGTGTAAGAAGCCAGGTTTTTCTAATGGTACGTGCGAAAAAAACTTGTTTCATAATTTCAAAAAGATTTCATTTTAATCAATTTTCTCTGAAGTCTAAAGAATATCATGGCCATCCGGTGTAAAAAATGTCATCTCTCTTTTATGTGGTCATAGTTTCGTGCTAAAATATAGACAAAATAGTGCCCAAACCGGCTCTGATGACGGGGCTGATAAGATTGTCCTAGCAAGGATTGTTCCTCTGGAGACATAGGGTCTTAGTTTGATCAGAAGAACTTGAAGAGGAGAACTTTGCAGGAGTTGGGGAAGCTTCATTTTCTTCCCTCCATCCCTTTACCCCTTCCAGCCCCCCATACTGAGAGCTAGGATGAATTACAAGGGGATTCTTTAGAATGTTAGGAGAGTTTTTTTTTTCCTTCAGGATTTTGATTATAGGAGAAAGTTCTGGGCTAGGAGATTTGATGGAGAGGGAGACAAGGGGGATGGGGGGATAGTGGAAACAGAAAGATATATGTGGTATGAGTCCCTTAGATCTGGATTCTGACTGACTGTCATAAAGATCTGAGCATAAGAAACTGCAAAATAGCTCATCTTGGAGGATTGTGTTATAATTCAGTGTGCCATTAACAGGCCATTTTTCTTGGTTCCCTAATTTGTACCAGCTCCAAGTTTTGTTGCAAAAGAATCTCAGTCTCTTCTTTTTAAGATTTTCAGGGTCAAATTTTTTTCCAGTTCCTGAGAATATAGCCTAGAGGTGAGTCGGAGGGAGCGTCTTGAGACGGACCCAAGCCCATTCTTAGGCGAAAGGCCATAGAATGGAGGTTTTGAGACTTCACCAGCCCCAGAAGCCGTTCCAGCCACCCCAGTGAACTCTCTGAGTGCAGCTGAAGCACTGTGTGGCTAATGGCACGAATGTCCAACTGTCCTAACAATCACATCTGACAGAGGTGATCCCTGCTGTGTGACAGAGACTGGCATAAACTGTGCAACTTGGCACAAACGGTGTGAGAATGTACCTGGCAGCTAGGGCACAAAAGAGGTTCTGAGAAGACGCTCTCAGAACCAGCCAAGTGACTCACCTTTTGAGATTCTCTGCAATGTGGAAGGCATACTTTGGGATGACTCAGAGTTGGCTTCTGTAAATTAATCTGGATTGAGGAAGGAAAAGAAATGCAAAAAGGCAAAACGGTTGTCTGAGGCCTTACAAATAGCTGAGAAAAGAAAAGACACGAAGGGCAAAGGAGAAAAGGAAAGATATAAGCATCTGAATGCAGAGTTACAAAAAGTAGCAAGGAGAGATAAGAAAGCCTTCCTGAGTGATCAATGCAAAGAAATAAAGGAAAACAATAGAATGGGAAAGACTAGAGATCTCTTCAAGAAAATTAGAGATACCAATGGAACATTTCATGTAAAGATGGGCACAATAAAGGACAGAAATGGTATGGACCTAACAGAAGCAGATGATACCAAGAAGAGGTGACAAGAATACATAGAGCTGTACAAAAAAGATCTTCAAGACCCAGATAACCACAATGGTGTGATCACTCACCAAGAGCCAGACATCTTGGAGTTCAAAGTCAAGCAGACCTTAGGAAGCATCACTATGAACAAAGCTAATGGAGGTGATGGAATTCCAGTTGAGCTATTTCAAATCCTAAAAGATGATGCTGTGAAAGTGCTGCAGTCAATATGCCAGCAAATCTGGAAGACACAGCAGTGGCCACAGGACTGGAAAAGGTCAGTTTTCATTCCAGCCCCAAAGAAAGGCAATGCCAAATAATGCTCAAACTACCACACAATTGCACTCATCTTATCTGCTAGCAAAGTAATGCTCAAAATTCTCCAAGTGAGGCTTCAACAATACATGAACTGTGAACTTCAAGATATTCAAATTGGATTTAGAAAAGGCAGAGGGACCAGAGATCAAATTGCCAATATCTGTTGGATCATCAAAAAAGCAAGAGAGTTCCAGAAAAACATCTGCTTCATTAACTATGCCAAAGCCTTGGCCTGTGTGGATCACAGCAAACTGAAAAATTCTTAGAGATGGGAATACCAGACCACTTTACCTGCCTCCTGAGAAATCTGTATGCAGGTCAAAAAGCAACAGATAGAACTGGACATGGAACGCAGACTGGTTCCAAATCAGGAAAGGAGTATGTCAAGGCTGTATATTGTCACCCTGCTTATTTAACTTATATGCAGAATACATCATGCAAAATGCCAGGCTGGATGAAGCACAAGCTGGAATCAAGATTGTTGGGAGAAATATCAGTAACCTCAAATATGCAGATGATACCACTCTTATGCCATAAAGCAAAGAGGAACTAAAGAGCCTCTTGATGAAAGTGAAAGAGGAGAGTGAAAAAGTTGGCTTAAAACTCAACATTCAGAAAACTAAAATCATGGCATCTGGTTCCATCACTTCATGGCAAATATATGGGGAAACAATGGAAACAGTAAGAAACTTTTTTGGGCTCCAAAATCACTGCAGATGGTGACTGCAGCCATGAAATTAAAAGGCACTTGCTCCTTGGAAGAAAAACTATGACCAATCTAGTCAGCATATTAAAAAGCAGAGACACTACTTTGCCAACAAAGGTCCGTCTAATCAAAGCTATGATTTTTCCAGTAATCATGTATGGATGTGAGAGTTGGACCATAAAGAAAGCTGAGCACTGAAGAATTGATGCTTTTGAACTGTGGTGTTGGAGAAGAGTCTTGAGAGTCCCTTGGACTACAAGGAGATCCAACCAGTCTATCCTAAAGGAAATCAGTCCTGAATATTCATTGGAAGGACTGATGTTGAAGCTGAAACTCCAATACTTTGGCCACCTGATGTGAAGAACTGACTCATTGGAAAAGACCCTGATGCTGGGAAAGATTTCAGGTAGGAGGAGAAGGGAATGACAGAGGATGAGATGGTGGGATGGCATCACCAACTCAATGGACATAAGTTTGAGTAAACTCTGGGAGTTGGTAATGGACAGGGAATCCTGGTATGCTGCAGTCTATGGGGTTACAAAGGGTTGGACACGACTGAGTGACTAAACTGACTGACTAGCTTCTGTTCTGACACCAAATTAACTTTCCAAGACAGTTCTGGGTGAAGTAGAAAAGAATAGCTTTATTGTTTTGCCTGGCAAAGAGGGCCACAGTGGGCTTATGCCCTCAAAACTGTGTGTCTCTACAGGGAGGGGATTGTGAGGAGTTTTATAGGAATGGTTCAAAGAGAATGTGTTCAGTATGTGGACATTCTTCTGACTGGTTGATGGTGAGGCAAGTGGGAGTCAGCATCAGATCCCATCTGGGATCTACTTGTGGGCACTACATGGTTACCTTCAGCCTGGTGAGGGTTTCAGTATCTTCAGAACAGCTCAGAGATGGTTGTGTCACTTGAGGAGAAAACAAGACGTTGCCCTAAAGTTGCACTATTGTTTCTTTTAACTGTTCCTCCCTTGTCTCCCCATCCCCTCTCTTCCCTGATTAGCAATTGTTTCAGCCTACTCGTTTGAACTCAGGGAAAGTCATGAAGGCTGAATGAAGCCAAGAAGTGGGGGACACAGAAAAGCCTTTGTGCCCATGAGCCCTGCAGGGTCCTGCTCCATATCAGTCCCTGGGAAGGCCTCATGTTTGAGGCAAGGCTGTTTCAAAGAGAACTGCACATTGCTTCCTTCAGTTTGGAATAACACAGCCTGTTGACTGGTAGGGAGAATCCAGTAGCTACCGCAGATGCTGTCGGCTGCCAGCCTGACATCCACCCCCAGCATCTCCCACACATTCTTCTGGTGTTCCCAAATATGTACCTCCTAATGTTCATACATTCTGGGTTTCAGAGGAGGCTAGCCCACTTGTCCCCAGGGGTGGGTTTGAGTGATATAATCAGAAAACTCCTTTTTCCTTGAAGGTAATAGGATTAGGCAAATGTAGAGTGACACAGTGAAGGTGAGAAATTGGAGGCTGGAGTCTTTCTTAAAAGTTCCTTCTTCCTTTCTTTTGTATAGAAGTATAGCTGACTTACAATGTTGTGTTAATTTCTGCTGTACAACAAAGTGACTCAGTTATACAATATATACATACACATTCTTTTTTATATTCTTTTCCATTATGATTTATCGTAGAACATTGAGTATAGTTCTCTGTGCTATACAGTAGGACCTTGTTGTTTATCCATTCTTTCTCTCTTTCTGTAGCTTATATATGCTAACCCCAATCTCCTATTTTTCCATCCCCAACCCCCTTCCCCTTGGCAACCAGTCTGTGTCCATGGTTCTCTTACCACCAAAATCTTGGCTTTCTCTGCATACTGAAGCCAAATAAAAAAATATGGAGATAGAGTTTGGAGGAGATAGAAAGATAACTTTGATCCTCAGACAGCTGAGGGGAGAACACAGCAGACTAGTGCCCCAAGGACTGTGCCCTCCTCTTGCATGGGGAACTGAGAGACTTGATAGATGGGGTTCACAGTCTGGGGTATGTAATAAGGAAAAAGAACCTTGCATTCTTCTATTTCTTGCAATGTTTCAAAACAGTCATATCTGGGGTCAGGTGATCCGGTGATTGGGTCTTAAACAGTCTGATAGTCCAGTAATTGGGGCCGTTTGTCTCTGGTTAATTGTACTGCGGCCTTCTTCCTGAAATGTGGAAAGCTACAGGAGTGGTCTGTAAAGGGAGTGTGGTGAAGGTAAGCACCGTGTACAGGATGTAATTAGCATAGAGTTAAGGTGTAATAGCAGGATAGAGCTCATGCAGAGTAAGGGAGCGATAGGTACAGGGTGTAAATTACATAGTGTCAGGTTTGTTTTGGGAAAAGAAAATTTATGGACTATAGATTAGGAACAGTTAAAGTAAAACTAATAGGGATTAGCTCTTTCAGACCCATTTATGTTTCTTCTCTGGCCTATTCACTGTTCTCTTTATTTTTTTGTTTTTTCAGGAAAGGGGAAAAAAAGAGAAATTCCTCTTTTTTTCTTCTCACTGCAATAATTTTATTTCACAGATTGGTTCATCTGTCATATTTTAGATTCCACATCGAAGTGATTATATGGTATTTATCCGTCTCTTTCTGACTTACTTCATTACTATGATCATCTCTAGTTGCATCCAGATTGCTGCAAATGGTATTATTTCATTCTTTTTTATGGCTGAGCAATGTTATATATCTGGATCACATCTTCTTTATCCGTTCATCACTTGATGGACATTTAGGTTGTTTCCTTGTCTTGGCTATTGTGAATGGTGAAAGACTCATTCTTCAGTTACGAGAAAGAGGCAAAACCTCTTCTGACTCTGGCTGTTTACCAGCTTGTGATCCCTGGAATGCAGATAGCAACTGAAGGATGAGAATTAGCGTTAAATTGAATGAGTTGGAGTCATCAAAGGGTAGACTATGATCCCCTCCTTTTGAACCTATCCAGGAGCTCCCCTTCCCATTTAAATTTTTTTATGTGAAATAATTTTCTCGTAGTTGCAGCCAGAGTTAGTTTTCTGTTACCCATAGCTTAGGTATTCTACTTGGGAGTATGAGTGAAGGTGAATCTCTGGTCTTTTGGAAGGGCTTTGGGGCAACCTCAAAGTTTTAAAATGCCTAGTCCAATTGAGAAACATTCCTGGACAAAACTGATGCATTTCCATAGCTTATGGCTCCTCCTTTATTTCACAGCTGATTTCCAAGAGGCCTTGGGACCTCTCAGATCAGTTCAGTGGTGCTATCTCTTTTGTTTCTAAAAGTGCTTTCAATTCTGAGGGAACACTAACTTCCAACTACTCTCCATTTATTGGTAGCTTGTGTTTTCTGATTGCACAAGTTTTAGGTGTTAATGGTAGAAAACAACAAAAAGGATGCAAACAAAAATCCCTATAATCTTAGCTTTTAACTATTTGGCCTGTGTGTTGGGTACATGTGTGTGTGTTTCTGATTCATTTCTTCCCCCTTTCAAAAATGTGCTCATTATATTATGTATATAGTTTTACATCTCAACTCAAAACTGTTCATGAGGTTATTTTTCATACATCATTAAATATATTTTAGACCTTGCTTAATGAATACACATTAATTTATTGCATGAATATGTAATAAATTATAAACTGGCTATGCTTGACATGAAAGATGCATTCATGACAGTCTTACATAATTTAAACTCTGCATAATTCAGGACTCTTTTTCATAAATAGGAATACTCAAGCAGTTTCTCTATGTATTAATAACAAACACCACTGACATTTAGCTTTGGACCGTGATTCCTAAAGCACTTAACATCTGAAGGTCATTTACGTTATTTCTGAAGACATCAACAAATGTTGGGACACTTATTGTGATCTGGCCACCTGTCTAGGCTTTGGGGTTGGATAGGAGTTGACATTAATAGTGGGAGACAGAAAAGAAATATCATCAGATTTTTCTATTTATCATGTTTATTACATTAAAAGGTATGGTAATAGGCAAGGGGAAAAAGAAAAAACTTGCACAGGGCAGGCGAGATCAAAATTGCCAGAGTCTAAGCCGTGGTGTGGTCACGAGTCGCTGGCTTTACAGACCATTGAGAACTTACTTAGTCTTTCCTATCAGCAAAATGCTTTTCTTTATGACTGATGAAGCCATTGACTTGTGAGGATTAACTTACTGTAGTGGTTGGTCAAAGAGTTGGGCAGGAGATACTCAAATGATGTCTCCTTAGCTGGGATCAGTGCAGCCTATCCCAGGAAATACTAGGCTTCATCACTCCCAACATACCAAATCTCACCACATGAGGAAATGAGGAAATGGTTTCATTGTCTGACCTCCTGCCATCTAGCACTTTGCTAAAGAAGAGGTATACTAGTGCTCTCATCGAAACTTTCCACCCCCCCCTCCCTTTTTTTTCCCAGTGAGTTAACTGAAGTATGAAGAAATGCAATGATTTGTCTGAAGTCATTGGATATCCTTCCTGGTCTTTGTGGGCTCTTCCTTCTACACACAGTCTGTAAACAACTGCAGTCTCAAGGGCTCAGCCCTTAAGATGGGTCCTCTTCTGGCCTCCATCTACTCTCTTTCCTGGATTTCAATGCAATCAATTGCAGACTGTTCCCAGTACCTCTACCTTTGACTTCTTCTCTCAAGCTGTGTCCTCAAATCTCTAATCACCCACTCAACAGCAGGCAGAACCCCTTCTGCCTTAGTCTTCTCCTGTAGTCTTTCCAATTTCAACAAATGGCTCCACTCTCCACCCACATCCTATATCCAAAAATCAGTTGTCCCCTACAATCCATTTATTAAGAAGTGGAAAATTTTTAAAAAGATTTAAAAGGCACACAGATTGGAAATGAAATAAAATTGTCCCTGTTTGCAGATGAAATGCTTTACTATGTTTAAAAAATAATCTCAAGGTTTAGGTGATTTCAGCAAGGCTTCATGGTACAAGAGAAATATACAAAAATCAATTACAATTTTATTTACTGGCCACAAATACGTGCCAACTAAAATTAAAAACATTTATAATCACTCCAAAGAAAATGAACTACTTCGGTGTTAGTCTGACAAAACACACAGCATCTGTATGCTGAAAATTATAAAATGCTGATGCAAGGAATCAGAAGATGTAAATAAGTGGAGACATACTGTGTTTTTGGATTAAAAGACTCAACATAATAAAGATATCAGTTCTGCCCTAATTGACCTACAGGTTTAGTGCGATTCCAATCAAAATCCCAGCAAGGTTTTCTTGTTAATATTTGTAGTCGTACATAGTGTAGTAGTGGTAGTGTGTGTGCCTAGTCATGTTCGACTCTCTGTGACGCTTTGCACTGTAGCCCGAGGCTCCTCTGTCTATGGGAATTTTCAGGCAAGAATATCGGTGTGGATTGTCATTTCCTCCTCCAGGGGACCTTGCCAACACAGGGATCAAACCCATATCCCCTTTGTCTCCTACACTGCAGGTGGATTCTTTACCCGTGAGCCATCAGGGAAGCCTGTAGTCATGCATTTGTTATTCAGTTGCTCAGTCATGTCTGACTGTGAACCCATGGACTGCAGCACACCAGGCCTCCCTGTCCTTCACCATCTCCTGGAGCTTGCTCAAACTCATGTCCATTGAGTCGGTGATGCCATTCAACCATCTCGTCCTCTATCATCCTCTTCTCCTCCTGCCTTCAATCTTTCCTAGCATCAGGGTCTTTTCTAATAAGTCACCTCTTTGCATTAGGTGACCAAAGTATTGGAGCTTCAGTCTTCCAATGAATATTCAGGATTGATTTCCTTCAGAATTGACTAGTTTGACCTCTTTGCAGTCCAAGGGACTCCCAAGAGTCTTCTCCAACACCACAGTTCAAAAGCATCAATTCTTCGGCACTCAGCCTTCTTTATGATCCAACTCTCACATCCATACATGACTACAGGAAAAACAATAGCCTTGACTAGACAGACCTTTGTTGGCAAAGTAATGTCTCTAAATTTTTAATATGCTCTCTAAATTTGTCATAGTTTTTCTTTCAAGGAGCAGGCATCTTTTAATTTCATGGCTGCAGTCACCATCTGCAGTGATTTTGGAGCCTAAGAAAATTAACTGTCACTGTTTCCATTGTTTCCCCATCTGTTTGCCATGAAGTGATAGAACCAGATGCCATGCTCTTAGCTTTTTGAATGTTGAGTTTTAAGCCAACTTCTTCACTCTCCTCTTTGACTTTCATTAAGAGGCTCTTTAGTTCCTCTTTGCTTTCTGCCATAAGGGTGGTATCATTTGCATATCTGAGGTTATTGATATTTCTCCCAACAATCTTGATTCCAGCTTGTGCTTCATCCAGCCCAGCATTTTGCATGATGTACTCTGCATATAAGTTAAGTAAGTAGGGTGACAGTATACAGCCTTGACGTCCAGTTTGTCATTTCATGTCCTATTCTAATTGTTGCTTCTTGACCTGCACAGAAGTTTCTCAGGTGAGGTGATCTGGCATTCCCATCTCTTGAAGAATTTTCCACAGTTTGTTGTGGTCCACACAGTGCAAGGCTTTATCATAGTCAATGAAGCAGAAGTAGATGTTTTTCTGGAATTCTTCTGCTTTTCCTATGATCCAATGTATGTTGGCAATTTGATCTCTGGTTCCTCTGCCTTTTCTAAATCCAGCTTGAACATCTGGAGATTCTCAGTTCACATACGGTTGAAGCCTCACTTGAAGAATTTTGAGTGTTACTTTTCTAGCATGTTAAATGAGTGCAATTGCGTGGTAGCTTGAACATTCTTTGGCATTGTCTCTCTTTGGGACTGGAATAAACTTTTCCAGTCCTGTGGCCACTGCAGTGTTTTCCAAATTTGCTGGCATCCTGATTAGAGCACTTTCACAGCATCATCTTTTAGGATTTGAAGTAGCTCAGCTGGAATTCCATCACCTCCACTAGGTTTGTTTGTAGTAATGCTTCCTAATGTCATGCGAGTGTATGTTCCTTGGTTCTTTGTCTCGTCACAACAAAGATTTGGAGTGACGGACATTAAAGCCCCCTCAGCGTGTCACAGCTCTCAGGTCTTGGATAGTCCATGTTATAGCTCTCAGGTCTCGAATGGACCATGTTATAGCTCTTAGACAAATCAGTGTTACAGCTCAGTGTTACAGCTCTATCTTATTTAGAAGACAGCAGGAAAATCGAGGCATGAGGGCACGGTGATCCAAAGACATGAGGAGAAGAGTGCCCCAGCGTGCGCACGCGCGAGAGAGCTGGCTTTGGCTCCTCTATTTATATGTTTCTCTCTCCCTGGGCCTGTCCTATATAAATTGGGCCAGCCAGGAGTGTTGTTTGTTTTACCTGAGGTCCTCACTCCGGTCTTCAGACTTTCTTTTGTTCTATTTTTGCGGGCTTTTCCCTTCCTTGTCTTTTAGCCACCGCCATTTTGGACTCCTTTTCCCTATTCTACCTACCTAACTCCAGCACTCTTGCCTGGAAAATCCCATGGACGGAGGAGCCTGGTAGGCTGCAGTCCGTGGGGTCGCTGAGAGTTGGACACGACTCAGTGACTTCACTTTCACTTTTCACTTTCCTGCATTGGGGAAGGAAATGGCAACCCACTCCAGTGTTCTTGCCTGGAGAATCCCAGGGACAGCGGAGCCTGGTGGGCTGCCATCTATGGGGTTGCACAGAGTTGGACACGACTGAAGTGACTTAGCAGCAGCAGCAGCAACACTAAAGGCCTACTTGACTTCACACTCTAGGATGTCTGGCTCTAGATGAGTGATCACACCATCATGGAAATCTGGGTCATTTGGACCTTTTTTTATATAGTTCTTCCGTGTATTCTTGACACCTCTTCTTAATATCTTCTGCTTCTGTTAGGTTCTTACCGTTTCTGTTCTTCATCTTTGCATGAAATATCCCCTTGGTATGTTAATTTTCTTGAAGAGATCTCTAGTCTTTCCCACTCTATTGTTTTCTTCTATTTCTTTGCATTATTCTCTTAAGAAGTCTTTCTTATCTCTCCTTGCTATTCTTTAGAACTCTGCATTCAGTTGGGCATATCTTTCATTTTTTTCCTTTGCCTTTCACTTCTCTTCCTTTCTCAGCTATTTGTAAGGCCTCCTTAAACAACCATTTTGCGTTTCTTTTCTTTTCTTGGGGATGGTTTTGATCACCACCTCCTGTGCAACGTTACAAACCTCCGTCCATAGTTCTTCACATACTCTATCAGATCTAATCCTGTGACTCTTTTGTCGCTTTCACTGTAGTCATGTACACATGAGCTTATTCTAAAAATTTACATGAAAAGATGAAGGAACTAAGATAGCTAAAACAGTTATGAAAAAGAGTAACTATATTTGAATAAATTTATTATTAAAAAAAAGAGTAAAGGGGGAAGAATCAGACTAAAGACTTAAAGACTTATTATATAACTGTAGTAATTATATAATACAGTATATTGCAGAGTGATGGACAGACAGATCAATGGAACAACACAGAAAGAGACCCACAGAATTATGCCTAACTGATTTTTTACAAAGGTGCAAAAGCAACTTAGTGCAGGGGTGGAGTGAGCACCAACAGATGGTGCTGGAACAAATGGACCTCTTAAACAAAAAGAAAAAAAAAATCCTCATACCCTAAATCAACCTTGATTTGTCAGCTTACTTGAAAAATTATTCAAAATGTATCACAAACATAAATGTAAAACATAAAATTAGAAAACTTTTAGAAAAAAGTAGAACATCTTTTAGAAAAAAATAGACCACCAAGGGCTAAAGAATTGATTTCACACCAGAAACCCAACTTACAAAACATTGATACATCAGATCTCATAAAAATTAAAACCTTTTGCTCTGTGAAAGACTTTACGAGGGTGAAAATACAAACCACAGAGTAGAAGAAAACATTTTCAAAGCATAAAGGTAATGAAATGTTTGTTGATGGAATATGTAAAGCACTTTCAAAAGTTGCATAAGAAAACAATCTAGGGACTTTCCTGGTGTTAAGACTTTGCTTTCCAATGCAGGGGGTGTGGGTTAGATCTCTGGTCAAGGAGCTAAGATGCCACCTCTTGTGGCTAAAAAACCAAAACTGAAAATGAAACAATATTGTAACAAATTCAATTAATACTTTAAAAATGGTCCACATTAAAAAAAAATCTTAAAAAAAGGAAATAATCCAATTAGAGAATGGGCTTTAATGACAGGAACAAGCTGATAAGCCCATGAGAGGTGTTCATCATTAGCCCTTCAGTTCGGTTCAGTCACTCAGTCATGTCTGACTCTTTGTGAACCCATGGACTGCAGCATGCCAGGCTTCCCTGTCCATCATTGACTCCCAGAGCTTGCTCAAACTCATGTCCATGGAGCTGGTGATGCCATCTGACCATCTCATCCTCTGTTGTCCCCTTCTCTTCCTGCCTTAAATCTTTCCCAGCATCAGGGTCTTTTCCGATGAGTCAGTTCTTCACAATGGGTGGTCAAAGTATTGGAGCTTCAGCTTCAGCATCAGTCCTTCCAATGAATATTCAGGACTGATTTCCTTTAGGATTGACTGGTTGGATCTCCTTGCAGTCCAAGGGACTCTCAAGAGTCTTCTCCAGCACCACAGTTCAAATTCATCAATTCTTCGGTGCTCAGTTTTTTTTATGGTCCAACTCACAGCCATACATGACTACTGGAAAAACCATAGCCTTGACTAGACAGATCTTTGTTGGCAAAGTAATGTCTCTGCTTTTTAATATGCTGTCTAGGTAGCCCTTTAGGGAAATGCAAATTAAATCCACAATGATCCACCTACGAGAATAACTAAAATAAAAATTGTCATAATACTAAATGCTGGCAAAGATATGGAGACACTGGATCCATTTATACATTGCTGGTGGGAATATAAAATGGTACAGCCACTCTGGGAAACAGTTTGTTATAAAACTACTTCTGAAATGAAACAAATGGCTACATTACAGCCCAGCAGTTGCACTTTTGATTGTTTATCCCAGAGAAATGAAGACTTACATTCACATACTAACTTGCTTGCAAATGTTCATAGTAGCTTCATTTGTAAGAACTAAAAACTAGGAATGACCCAGATGTCATTAAATAAGTGAATGGTTAATCAAATTGTACCATGGGATACTATTTGGCAATAAAAGGGGGCATACTATTGATACCAGCAACAACTTGGATGGCTTTTAATGGTGTTATGCTCAGTGAAAACAGTCAGTCTCAAAAGTTGCTTACTATATGTTTCCATTTATATAATGTTCTTTAAAAAATTTTTATTTTTTTCAAGTATAACTGATTTACAATGTGTTAATTTCTGCTCTACAGCATAATAATTCAATAATACATATATATGCATTCTTTTTCATATTCTTTCCCATAATGGTTTATCTTAGAAAACAGAATTGTGCTATACAATAGGACTTGTTGCTTATCCATCCTATATATACCAGTTTGCATTTTGCATCTGCTAATCTCAAACTCCCAATCCATTCTTCCCTACCCTTTCCTCTTGGCAACTACAAGTCTGTTCTCTATTTCTGTGAGTCTTTTTCTGTTTCACGGATAGGTTCATTTGCGTCATATTTTAGATTCCACATAGACATGATATCATATGCTATTTGTCCTTTTTCTGACTCACTTCACTCAGTATGATAATCTCTAGGTCCATCCATGTTGCTGCAGATGGCATTGTTTCATTCTGTTTTATGGCTGAGTAGTATTCCATTGTATATATGTACCACCTCTTTATCCATTCATCTATCGATGGACATTTAGGTGGTTTCCATTTCTTGGCTATTGTACATAGTGCTGCAAGGAACATAGGGGTGCATGTGTCTTTTTGAATTGTAGTTTTGACTGGATATATACCCAGGAGTGGGACTGCCAGATCATATGGCAACTCTATTTTTAGTTTTTTGAGGAACCTCCATACTGTTCTCCATAGTAGCTGCACCTGTTAATATTCCCACCAACTTTGTAGGAGGGTTCCCTTTTTTAGATACCCTCTCCAGCATTTGTTATTTGTAGATTTTTTAAATGATGGCTATTCTGACCAGGGGGAGGTGGTACCTCATTGTTTATATGACATTTTTAAAATAATAATAACATAAAGATGGAAAAGAGATTGATTATATGTTGCCAGAGGTTAGGTGGGAAAAGAAGATATAGTTAGATGTAGTTATAAGGAGACCCACTCCAGTCTTCTTGCCTGAAGAATCCCAGGGATGGGGGAGCCTGGTGGGCTGCCGTCTATGGGGTCGCACAGAGTCGGACACGACTGAAGCGACTTAGCAGCAGCAGTTATAAGGAGAGTATAATGGAGCCCTGTGTCAACGGAGCAGTTTTGTCTGTTTATTGTGATTGTGGTTACATGAATTTATCCATGTGGCAAAAACATAAAATGGTACACACACAAAAATAAGTACATGTAAACTGGTGAAATCTGAATAAATTCTGTAGTTTGTACTAATATCAGTATCCTAGTTTTCAAATTGTGCTATAGTTAGGTCATTTTTTTCCATTGGAAGAAACTGGTTGAAGAGTACTTGGGACTTCTGGTATGTTTATCTGCAATTTTTTAGGAATCTGTAATTGTTTCTAAATAAAAAGGTAAACAGTAACGTGAAATATTATAGATGGCCATGGCATGCTTTTGTTTATAACTCCTAGTGTTTGTACATTAGTCCCAAGAAAAATTTCTCACCTGTGACTTGTAATGCCCTTGTAATCTAGCCCAGGACTACCCTCTCCCTGTTGCTTACCATTCTCTTGTCATACAAATCATTTGTCAAATCCTAGACCATGCCAACCACTTTTTCCAGGCACACGACCTTGTTTCTTCTGTCCGCTTTGCATATATCCTTCACATGGTTTTCTCTTTTTGTAGATTGCAACTTAAATATTATCTTCTCAGAGACCCCTTCCCTGACCATTATGTTTCTTACCACACAATGTTAATTTCATTCCAAAGAATTTGGATTATCTATCTTTTATTGACTTTTTATTGGCTTTCTAATTAGACTGCAAGTTCCCCAAGATCTTGAAACTTCTTTGTCTTATTCTCTGCTACATTTCAGTGTGACACTCTGCCCCATACATAGTCCCAGCTGAATGAATAAGTAGTCCATGAATTAATTGCAGAGTTGGCACAAACACTCTGGTCTGCTCTCTTTCACTACAACACATGTTCTGCAGTCCCCTCTACCTGACTCTTCCCCAGTTAGAAACATCAGCAGGAATTCCCCTAAACTTAGTGACTTAGAACAACACAAATTTATTATTTTATGGTTGTTGAGGTCAGCAATCCCAAGTGAATGTCACTGGACTAAAACCAAGGTATCAGCATGGCTGTGTTCCTTCCTCAAGGCTCTAGGGGAGAATCCATGTTATCATCTTTTTCAGCTTCTAGAGGCTGCCTGCATTGCTTGCTCATGGCCTCTGGTATCCTCCAAGTCAGCAATGACTGGTCAAGTCTTTCTCACCTCAATCATGTGGATACTCATTCTTTTGCCTCACTCTTCCACATTTAGGGACCCTTGTGATTACATTGGTCCAGGATAAATTCCCTATTTTAAGGTCATCCTTCCGCTCCCTTAATTCCTCTCTGCCACATAACATATTCACAGGTTCTGTGGATGAGGATGTAGACACAGGGGGAGGCCATTATTTCTGTCTATCAAACCTTAAGACTTCAACTTCCATAAAGAACGTGACTCCTCTGTTCATAACTGGATCTCCAGGGTCTGGTGTCTGGTATCACCCAATGAATTGTTGAAACACACTTAACTAAAATAGCCCAAAGGTAGCATCAGTATGTAGCATGAGGCAGGCACTCTTACCTATTAAAGGCCCTTTCTTCCCAGCTCAACTCCACCCAACTAAATCGTCACATTCTTCAAGGAGTTGCACAAAGCCACTTCTTAACATGAAGCTTCCACTAAGTGTGAAGCAAAGTCTTCCTCATTTTGGGGGCACAATTATGGGTCAACATAATTTTTTTTCCATAATTAATTTTTTTGTTGAAGGATAATTGCTCTACAGAATTTTACTGTTTTCTGTCAAACCTCGACATGAATCAGCTTTAGGTATGCATATATCCCCTCCATTTTGAACCTCCTTCCCATCTCACTCCCCATCCCACCCCCCTAGGTTGATACAGAGCCCCTGTTTGAGTTTTCTGAGCCGTATAGCAAATTCCCCTTGGCTATCTATTTTGCATATGGCAACATAAGTTTCCATGTTACTCTTTCCATGTATCTCGCCCTCTCCTCCCTTCTTCCCATGTCAGTAAATCTATTCTCTATGTCTGTTTCTCCATTGCTACCCTGTAAATAAATTCTTCAGTACCATTTTTCTAGATTCCATAGATATGTATTAGAATACGACATTTATCTTTCTCTTTCTGACTTACTTCACTCTGTATAATAAGTTCTAGGTTCATCTACCTCATTAGAACTGACTCAAATGCATTCCTTTTTATGACTGAGTAATATTCCATTGTGTATATATATACCACAACTTCTTTATCCATTCATCTGTCGATGGATATCTAGGTTCCTTCCATGTTCTAGCTATTGTAAATAGTGCTGCAGTGAACAATGGGCTACATGTGTCTTTTTCAATTTTGGTTTCCTCGGGGTATATGCCTAGGAGTGGGATTGCTAGGTCATATGGTGGTTTTATTCCTAGTTGTTTTAAGGAATCATATTGTCTTCCATAGTGGCTGTATCAATTTATGTTCCCACTAACAGTGCAAGAGCCTTCCCTTTTCTCCACACCCTCTCCAGCATTTATTGTTTTTTGGTTTTTGATGATGGCCATTCTGACCCATGTGAGGTGATAGCTCATTGTAGTTTTGATTTGCATTTCTCTAATAATGAACGATGTTGAGCATCTTTTCTTGTGTTTGCTATTCATGTGTATGTCTTCTTTGGAGAAATGTCTGTTTAGGTCTTTTTCCCACATTTTGATTGGGTGTTTGTTTTTCTGATGTTGACTTGTATGAGTTGCTTGTATATTTTGGAAATTAATCCTTTGTCAGTTTTTTCATTTGCTATTATTTTCTCCCATTCTGAGGGCTGTCTTTTCACCTTGCTTATAGTTTCCTTTGCTGTGCAAAAGCTTTTAAGTTTAATCAGATCCCACTTGTTTACTTTTGTTTTTATTTCTGTTACTCTAGGAGGTGGGTCATAGAAGATTTTGCTTTAATTTATGTCATCTAGTGTTCTGCCTATGTTTTCCTCTAAGAGTTTTATAGTTTCTGGTCTTACATTTATGTCTTTAATCCATTTTAAGTTTATCTTTGTGTATGGTGTTAGGAAGTGTTCTAATTTCATTCTTTTACATGTAGCTCTCCAGTTTTCCCAGCACCATTTATTGAAGAGGCCGTCTTTGCCCCATTGTATATTCTTGCCTCCTTCATCAAAAATAAGGTACCCATAGATGCATGGGTTTATTTCTGGGCTTTCTATCTTGTTCCATTGGTCTATGTTTCTGTTTTTGTGCCACTACCATACTGTCTTGATGACTGTACCTTAGCAGTGGAATCTGAAGTCAGGAAGGTTGATTCCTCTAGCTCCATTCTTGTTTCTCAAGACTGCTTTGGCTATTTGGGTTTTTTTGTGTTTCCATATGAATTGTGAAATTTTTGTCCCAGTTCTGTGAAAATACCATTGGTAATTTGATAGGGATCACATTGAATCTATAGATTGCATTTGGAAGGAGAGTCATTTTTACAATAATGATTCTTCCAACCTAGGAACATGGAATATCTCTCCATCTGTTTATGTCATCTTTGATTTCTTTCATTAGTGTCTTATAATTTTCTGTGTACAGTTCTGTCTCCTTAGGTAAGTTTATTCCTATATATTTAATTCTTTTTGTGTGAATGGGATTGCTCTTTCTGAATTTTCATTGTTAGTATATAGAAATGCAAGTGATTTCTGTGTATTGATTTTGTATCCTGCCACTTTGCTAAATTCACTGATTAGCTCTAACAATTTTCTGGTACTGTCTTTAGGATTTTCTATGTACAGTATCATGTCATCTGCAAACAGTGAGAACTTTACTTCTTCTTTTTCAATCTGGATTCCTTTTATTTCTTTTTCTTCTCTGATTGCTGTAGCTAGGACTTCCAGAACTATGTTGAATAACAGTGGTGAAAGTGGACACCCTTGTCTTGTTCCTGATCTTAGGGGAATGCTTTCAGTTTTTCACCGTTGAAGATAATGTTTGCTGTAGCCTTATCATATATAGCCTTTACTATGTTGAGGTAGATTTCATCTATGCCCATTTTTTTTAAAGAGTTTTAATCATAAATGGGTGCTGAATTTTGTCAAAGGCTTTTTCTGCATCTATTGAGACTATCGTATGGTTTTTATCTTTCAACTTGTTAATATGGTGTATCACATGGATTGATTTGTGTATATTGTAGAATCTTTGCATCCCTGGGATAAACCCAACTTGATCATGATGGATATGCTTTTTGATGTGTTGCTGATGGTGACTGCAGCCATGAAATTAAAAGACTCTTACTCCTTGGAAGAAAAGTTATGACCAACCTAGATAGCATATTCAAAAGCAGAGACATTACTTTGCCAACTAAGGTCCATCTAGTCAAGGCTATGGTTTTTCCAGTAGTCATGTATGGATGTGAAAGTTGGACTGTGAAGAAAGCTGAGTGCCAAAGAACTGATGCTTTTGAACTGTGGTGTTGGAGAAGACTCTTGAGAGTCCCTTGGACTGCAAGGAGATCCAACCAGTCCATTCTGAAGGAGATCAGCCTTGGGTGTTCTTTGGAAGGACTGATGCTAAAGCTGAAACTCCAGTACTTTGGCCACCTCATGTGAAGAGTTGACTCATTGGAAAAGACTCTGATGCTGGGAGGGATGAGGGCAGGAGCAGAAGGGGACGACCTAGGATGAGATGGCTGGATGGCATCACTGACTCGATGGATGTGAGTCTGAGTGAACTCCAGGAGTTGGTGATGGACAGGGAGGTGTGGTGTGCTGCGATTCATGTGGTCGCAAAGAGTCAGACACAACTGAGTAACTGAACTGAACTGAACTGAATTCTGTTTGCTAAAATTTTGCTGAGGATTTTTGCATCTGTGTTTATCGGTGATATTGGCCTGTAGTTTTCTTTTTTTGTGTTGTCTTTGTCTGGTTTTGGTATCAGGGTGATGGTGGCCTCTTAGAATGAGTTTGGAAGTATTCCTTTTTTTGGAAGAGTTTTAGAAGGATAGGCATTAGCTCTTCTCTAAATGTCTGATAGAATTCTCCAGTGAAGCTATCTGGTCCTGGGCTTTTGTCTTTTAGGAGATTTTTGACCACAGCTTCAATTTCAGTGCTTGTAATTGGGTTGTTCACAATTTCTATTTTTCCTGGTTCAATCTTGGAAGATTGAACTTTTCTAAGAATCTGTCCATTTCTTCCAGTTTATCATTTTATTGCCATATAGTTGTTCATAACAGTCTCTTATAATCCTTTGTGTTTCTGCACTGTCTATTGTAACCTCTCCTTTTTCATTTCTAATTTTGTTGATTTGAGTCTTCTCTCTTTTTTTCCTTGATGAGTCTTGCTAAAGGATTGTCAATTTTGTTTATCTTCTCAAAGAACCAGCTTTTAGTTGTATTAATCTTTACTATTGTTTCTTTCATTTCTTTTTTGTTTATCTCTGCTCAGATATTTATGATTTCTTTCTTTCTACTAACTCTGGGTTGTTTTTTTTTTTTCTTCTTTTTCCAGTTGTTTTAGGTAAAGTTAGGTTGTCTATTCCATGTTTTCCTGTTTCTTGAGGTAGGATTGTATTGCTATAAACTTCCTGCTTAGAACTGCTTTTGCTACATCTCATAGGTTTTTGAGTTGTTGTGTTCTCATTGTCATTTGTTTCTAGAATTTTTTTGATTTTCCTTTTGATTTCTTCAGTAACCTGTTGGTTATGTATAAGCATGTTGTTTAATCTCCATGTGTTTGTGTTTCTTACAGTTTTTTCCTTGTAATTGATATCTAGTCTCATAGCATTGTGGTCAGAGAAGATGCTTGATATGATTGCAATTTTCTTAAATTTACTGAACTTTGGATTTGTGACCCAAGAGGTGGTCTATCCTGGAGAATGTTCCACGTGCACTTGAGAAGAAGGTGTATTCTGCATTTGTATGGAATGCCCTGAAGATATCAATGAGATCCATCTCACCTAATGTGTCATTTAAGACTTGTGTTTTCTTATTAATTTTCTGTTTTGATGATCCGTCCATTGGTGCGAGTGGGGTGTTAAAGTCTCCTACTATTATTGTGTTACTGTCAATTTCTCCTTTTATGTCTGTTAGTGTTTGTCTTATGTATTGAGGTGCTCCTACATTGGGTGCATAGATATTTACAATTGTTATGTCTTCCTCTTGAATTGATCCCTTGATCATTATGTAGTGTCCTTCTCTCTTGTAATCTTTATTTTAAGGTCTATTTGTCTGATATGAGGATTGCTACTCCAGCTTTCTTTTGCTTACCATTTTCATGGAAAATATTTTTCCATCCTCTTACTTTTAATCTGTATGTGTCTTTAGGTCTGAGGTGGGTTTCTTGTAGAGAGCATATACATGGATCTTGTTTTTGTATCCATTCAGCCAGTTTGTGTCTTTTAGTTGGAGCATTTAGTCCATTTACATTTAAAGTAATTATTGATATGTATGTTACTATTGCTATTTTCTTAATTATTTGGGGTTGATTTTGTAGATCTTTTTTCTTCTCTTGTATTTCTTGACTATGTAAGTCCCTTTAACATTTGTTGTAAAGCTGGTTTGGTGGTGGTACTGAATTCTCTTAACTTTTGCTGTCTGAGAAGCTTTTTTTTCCCTCCATCAATTTTGAATGAGCTCTTTGCTGGGTACAGTAATCTTGGTTGTAGATTTTTCCCTTTCAGTACTTTAAAGATATCCTTCCATTCCCTTCTGGCCTGTAGAGTTTCTGTTAAAAAATCAGCTATTAAGCATATGGGGTTTCTCTTATATGTTACTTGCTTCTCCCTTGTGGTTTTTAATATTCTTTCTTGGTGTTTAGTGTCTGTTAGTTTGATTAGTATGTGTCTTGGCATGTTTCACCTTGGGTTTATCCTGTATGAGACTCTTTGTGCCTCTTGGACTTGATTGACTATTTCCTTTTCCATATTGGGGAAATTTTCAACTATAATCTCTTCTAAAATTTTCTCATACCCTTTCTTTTTCTCTTCTTCTTCTGGGACCCCTGTAATTCAAATGTTTGTGCATTTGATATTGTCCCAGAGGTCTCTGAGACTATCCTCAGTTCTTTTCATTCTTTTTACTTTATTCTGCTCTTTAGAAGTTATTTCCACCATTTTATCTTCCAGCTCACTGATATGTTCTTCTGCTTCAGATATTTTGCTATTGATTCCTTCTACAGTATTATTAATTTCAGTATTTGTGTTGTTTGTCCATGTGTGTTTATTCTTTAATTCTTCTAGGTCTTTGTTAATTGATTCTTGCATTTTCTCCATTTTGTTTTCAAGGTTTTTGATCATCTTTACTATCATTATTCTGAATTCTTTTCCAGGTAATTTCCCTATTTCCTCTTCATTTTTTTGGACTTTTGTGTTTCTAGTTTGTTCCTTCATTTGTGTAGTATTTCTCTGCCTTTTCATTTTTTTCCTTTAACTTCTGTGTTTGAGGTCTCCTTTTTCCAGCCTTCAAAGTTGAATTCTTTGAATTTGGTTTTTGCCCTCCTAAGATTGGTCCAGTGATTTGTGTAAGCTTTGTATAGAGTGAGATTTGTGCTGAGTTTTTTTTGTTGTTGTTGTTGTTGTTTGTTTGTTTTTCCTTTGGTGGGCAAGGCTGAGTGAGGTGGTAAGCCTGTCTGCTGATGATAGGGCTTGTATTTTTGTTTTGTTTGTTGTTTAGACGAGGTGTCCTGCACAGGGTGCTACTGGTGGTTGGGTGATGCTGGATCTTGGATTCAGGTGGTTTCCTTTGTGTAGGTTCTCACTATCTGATCCTCCCTAGGGTTAGTTCTCTGAAAGTCTAGGGTCTTGGGGTCAGTGCTCCCACTCTCAAGGCTCAGGGCTTGATCCCTGGTCAGGAACGAAGATTCCACAAGTGGTTTGTTATGGCATTAAGTGAGATTAAAACAAATACTCAAAAACGAGAAACCAAAGAGGAACCCCAGACAAATGGCAGTTACAAAATCAGGCAAATATTAATGAAAATAATGGAATATACACACATAAATATACACACATGAGCAAAGTCAAAACAGTCCAACAAAAATAAAGTACAATAGATTGACCTGGTGAACAAAGGAAATCAAAAATTATGTTTACCACTTAAGAACAAAACTAAAGCACCAACTGGAAGACAACTAAAGCAAGGTGTCAAGTGGGGAATAAAGCAATGAGAACAACTAACACTTGTGTTGAGAGGAAAAGAAAGAATAGACATGCAAAGTTAAACAGAGGTAGATGATGAAGATTTATATACATTAAAGATTAACTGAAAGGGGAAAAGAACAGTAGGAAAGGCAAATAAAGGAATAAATATAGGGAAAAAATAGTGTTTAAAACATTAAAAATATAAAAAAGAAGGGAAAAAAAGGAAGAAGAAAGAAAAAAGGAAAACTCCATAGAACTACAAAAGCCCAATATAGAGGCAGAGGTTTATAATAAAAATAAAAAGTATGACTGAATATACATATGTACATATACACCCTTGCTGCTGCTGCTGCTGCTAAGTCGCTTCAATCGTGTCTGACTCTGTGCAACCCCATAGACGGCAGCCCACCAAGCTCCACCATCCCTGGGATTCTCCAAGCAAGAACACTGGAGTGGGTTGCCATTTCCTTCTCCAATGCAGGAAAGTGAAAAGTGAAAGTGAAGTCGTTCAGTCGTATACACCCTTAAGCAAAATTAAAACAGTCTAACAAAAATAAAGACCCAGCAAACAAAGGAAACCAAAATTATATCTACCAGTTAAGAACAAAACTATTTAAAGCACAAACTGGAAAACAAAACTAAAGGTGCCAATTGGGAAATAGAGCAATGAAAACAAAACTGACACTATATTGAGAGGAAAGAAGAGAAAGAATGAATAGATATGCAAAGTTAAATAGAGGTATATAAAGAAGATTTGTGTACATTGAAGATTAACTGCAAGGGGGAAAAAGCAGTAGGAAAAGCAAACAAAGGAATAAATGTATAAAAAAAATCATAGGTTTAAAAGTTGAAAATTAAAATTAAAGAGAATTTAAAAAAAAAAAGGACAACTCCACAGAACTGTAGAAGCCCGAGGCAGAGGTTTATAACAACAATAAAAATGTGACTGAGGAGAAAAGAAAAGCTCAAAAGCTTAATTAGATTTCATAGTGCCAATAGAATTGACAACTACAACAGAGGGGGG
Source organism: Capra hircus (assembly GCF_001704415.2). Taxonomy (NCBI): domain Eukaryota; kingdom Metazoa; phylum Chordata; class Mammalia; order Artiodactyla; family Bovidae; genus Capra; species Capra hircus. The sequence goes on along the minus strand of NC_030829.1, from coordinate 15,897,798 downwards.
AAGAAAAAGGAAGAAAAAAAGAAAAAAAATCCAAAAGAATCTACAGAACAAGTCAAACCATAAGAACAATAAATGTTTTTCTTGAGTCACTGCTGTCAGGGTCCTTTCCCTCTCTAGGAGTCGCAGTCCACTTCACCTCCCTAGGGTACCCTCCAACCCTGTGCTGATCTCTGGACCTGCTCTGGGTTCTTCTCCTGGTTCTACTCCTGTGTGTTCTTGTCCACAGCTATTAGGACTAGTGTGTTTTCTTTTGTGGGAGTCCTCAATGTCCTTTAATATATTCCATAGACATAGTCTGCATAGCTGATCATGTGGATTTAATCTGCAGCTTGTACAGCTGGTGGGAAGGTTTTGGGTCTTCTTCCTTAGTCACACTGCCCCTGGGTTTCAATTGCAGTTTTATTTCCACCTCTGCATGTGGGTCGTCTACTGGGGTTTGCTTCTGAGGCTGCCCTGGAGGACTTGGGTTTGCCCCTGTGAGGGCCAGGTGTGGAGGTGGTGCAGCCGCTTGGGTTGCAGGGGTTCTGGCAGCACCAGGTACTCAGGGGAGTTGGCGGCTAGGGCAGCAGGAAATATAGTGCTCTAGAAGGGTATGGAAACCAGTATTGGCCAGTACCCTCCAGTATTCTTGCCTGGAGAACCTCCCGACAGAGAAGCCTGGCAGGCCATAGTCTACAGGGTCACAAAGAGTTGGACATGACTGAAGCAACCCTGCATGCATAGATGGAAGATTTTTGTGGGAGCTCTCAATGTCCTTTTATATATTCCATAGACACAGAGTCTGCATAGGTGATTGTGTGGATTTAATCTGCAGCTTGTATAGCTGGTGGGAAGGTTGTGGCAGCTCTGACCCAGTGACAGTTGAGCGTGAAGGTGATGCAGCTGCTTGGCTTGTGGGACCCTTCGCAGCACCAAGTGTGTAGGGACATGGACTGCCTCTGCTGCAGGAGTTATGGCCCTATCAGAGTCTTTTTTTAAGCCTCTTGTAGGTGGCGATCAGAGGGCCTCTTTGGCCACTTTTTCTCCGTAGCTCTGCCCATTTAGGCACTTAGAGGGTTCCCTTGCCCAGGGTCCTTCTCTGTTGTTTGGTGTGTCAGGCACATAGAGGGGCCCCCTTGGCTGGGGTCCTACTCTGTAGGTTGGTGCATCAAGCACTTAAAGGGGCACCCTGGGTGGGGTCCCACTCTGAGTTATGCATTTGATGGGCCAGCCTCTCTATTGTCCAGCTGCCGATGCTGGTGTGTGGGGAGAAATAGGCTATGGTGATGGCTTTACCCGCTACACGTGACTCAGCAGTATCGCCTTGCTTCCTCGGCTGCCTGGCTTTCCTCCACAGGCATTTCCCACCACAGTCTCCTTCATCACATCCCCTTGGTCCGCCTCTCCGAAGTCAACAGCAGCCCTCGCCCTGGGATTGCTCCACAATCCCTAAAGTCCAGCTCCTAGCCGCTGCGTCTTCCAGGGGACCTGCATCCCTGTTGGGGTATGTATGGCTGCGGCAAGGACTGTCTGATTCTCATTCCGTTTAGGCTGCCACAGATCAGCTGTTTCACTCTCAGCCTTAAATGTTTGTCCTCTGACTCTGATAATTGCCCCGATGTGGGGATTGGACCCCTGCTTCCATTCTCCCCCCCGCCGAGGGCAGGTCCCATCCTACTAACACTCATGTTTTACCCCCTAGTTCCTTTGTCCTGCTGAATTCTCCATGGTTCTATATATTCTTTCCCACTCGTCAGGTACTCCTGTCCACTCTCAGCTGGTGTTCTGTGTGCACTTCTGTGTCTGAAGGTGTCTTTCTGATGTATCCATGCAGAGAGAGGCACTCCACATCCACCTAATCCTCCACCATCTTGTTCCTCCCAACATATGATTTATTAGCCCATTTCCTTGACTAGGTTCTGGATTGCTTGAATAGTTATGGTCTCATTCCTTCCTGAGCTCTTCACAGTTCCTAGCATTTGGGGAGCCCTTAACTCATTCAGAACAAGGGGAGAAACCCAAGGTAATGATCAGAGGAAGATAGCAGTTGGGGAGTGAGAGAGCCAAGGAGAAACCTCTCTCAGAGTCTTCCATTACCTCTCACTAAAGAAGACTCTTCATCACAAGGTAGCTAGAGTGCCGGTATGGGTAAGCACACTTGTATTAAGATGTAGTGGGATTCTTCCTCCATCATTCCCTTCTGGGAACATTTAGCTCCCACAAAAGTCATCCATTCCAGAACCTGCAGCCCATCTGACATCTATTTCTTTGCTGATGGTGAGTGCTGACCTTTTTCGATTTGATCCCATGATGGTATCTCTGCCTGCTGATCTGTTCACTGACTTGGCGATCTCTCCAGTGTCTGGGCTATCTGAGATTCTCTCTTGCTGCCCTGTTACCTCTACCATCGACTTGGTATACGGAGGGCTGCCCCTCACCTATTTTGAAGGTCATGCCTATCTGTCAGCGTACACTGGTTGAATAGCTTTTCCTTTCCAGAAAGTGCAGAAGGTGACTTCCGTGCAGTTTTAAAAAGTGGGTGTGCTTTTCTTTTTTCTTCAAAGACACTTTAAACTCTTTGGTCAACATTTTTCATCCTCTTCCTTTCGGACACCCAAGGTCAAGTACTATTTTTAGCCATTGTTCTCCCCAATGGGGTTCTCCTCAGAGCGTCCTGGCTGCTGGGGCTATACTTTTATAAGCTGCTTCAAGCGATAACACATAGGTAGCCACGTCTCATTTCTTCCCCTTTTAAGTAGGTTAAATTTTCCACAGATCATTTGCTTGTTGCATGTCTAGTTATTCTCAAGTAAGAAGAACTGGAAAAGAATAACTGATTGGAAGGATAAGATGAAAAACACAAAATTATGGTTGCTTTGAAAGAACCCATGATTTGCCAAATGTTCTTCTGCAGAAAGCCCTGGATGTGTTTGAAAGAATTGCTTTTTAAAGTCATTGGGAAACAGGTGAGACCCTGAGGGGCCTGGGTGAGGATAGAATAGTCTGTGAAAGAAAAAGGATTTGTGAGTTGATTTGGGTTTGGAAGAAGTGGAGATGAATAGTAGAGAGTGAGAAAGGGAATAGCTAGCAGGGTGGCTGAAGGCCATGTGTTCTAAGATGTGACCCTGTCACACCATCTTTCAAATCCTTGGTGAAGTGCAGCTAAATCCCCAAATACTTGACATGAGTAGATTTATTGTGTGAACCAGTGAAGCCAGGTTGATGTAATTGCAAACTTGGAACAATGTATGCTGCTGGGTTGAAAACTTTCAGAAAGGTGAGGATGTAAACCACAGGAGTTTAGGGAAATTGTGGAGAGGGCGAAATTAACATCAGAAGCAGAACTCCCCCACTTGGCTTTCAGTCCATGACTTTGTGCACTCAGTTGCTCAGTGGTGTCCAATTCTTTGTGACCCAATGGTCTGTAGCCTGCCAGGCTCCTCGGTAATCCTCCCATAATCCATGGGATTATGCTGGCAGGAACATGGGAATGAGTCACCACTTCCTCCTCTAGGGGATCTTTCTGACCCAGGGATTGAACCTTGTCTCCTGCAGCTCCTACATTGGCAGGCAGATGCTTTACCACTGAGACACCTGGGAAGCCCTATAAGTCTGTGAGAGAGAAATATTATTCAAGGGTGCTTTGTTGATGCTCAGCTGAGTGGTGTAGCAGTAGTTGACTGATACAACCCTTTTTCTGAGGTTTTGCTTGAAGACCCAGCTCAGCCCATACCTTCTATAGAAAGCTTCTCTCCTACAACTCATGTTCTCTGGAGTGTCCCTCTCCTCTAAATTCCTGCTGCCTGTATCACCTTTGTTACATACTTTAGTGCCCAACTATCTTATTAGTAAAAAGAAATTTTAAAACGCAAAGCCTCAGTGGCCTGGTGGGAGTTTTATAGCAAAGGGACACTATGAATGGGTCAGAAGGATACAAACAAGTAGCAATAGCAGAGAATTTGAAACCAACTGGTATCATTTCAGGGGGCCTCTGAAGAGTTCCAGGACTATAGTTCTTTATGTCTCAGTGCAAATAAGAATTCAGTGACAGCAAAGTGGTAGGTAAGAAGTGATTGATTAGAATAGGATGCTTATGAGGCTACAGGAAGGTAGGTGAGAAATACTGTGCCCTGAGAACTTAGTGGGCTACAGTTTTTTAGTGGGCATAGTGGGTAGGGGGAGAAGACCTTCTTCGTCTTTCTTGAGTAGATGTCATGTTTTCATCATCAGCTCCTCCTCTAGGTTGAGTAGGGGAGTTTTCTTGTCCCTGCATGGTCAAGCTAGGTCCACAAATTACTGTTTTCCATGTGTGCAGAGAGTATGTCCTAGGGATCACTAACTTACAGAGCTCACTGGGCAGGATGTGAGTCTCACGCTACCATTGCTGTTTTGTTTTGGGGCATGTCTTGTACTTCTGTTACATGGTTTTGTGGTTAAGTAAACCTGCTTTCTTGAGTAATCATTAACTTGCAGAGGGTCTCCCATATTTTTTTATTTACAATGCCCTAGTGAGATTATTTAATCACCTATTTCCCTTCATTCTGTCCCTATCAAATTGTCCTTGATGATTGTGGCAGAGGAAAAAAGATCAGGTTTCTGGGAGTATTAATGAAAACAATATGATTGGTAGTGATTAAGACCAGTGTACAATAGTGCTAGGAGCCAGTCATCACTGGCTTGAATTTAGTCATTGTTCTGTACTCCACACCCTCTTAGGCTGGTTTCTCGTCCTCCTTGGCATTTTTTAAAGCCACTAAACATCCCTTTAAAAATGTGTTTTCTGATTAAATCAGTCAAATTTAAGTTAAAACAATGAGATTCTGTTGCATGCAAAGATCAACAGAGTATATAACTATCGTAAGCACTGCTGTGATGAAAATCCTTAAGTATACTTTCTCAGCATATATCTTTCATTATCTCCCTAGGAGAGCTTCCTAAACCTGGTTTGTAGTTTCTGAGTAAGGTGGACTAAGCATGCAAGCCATCACTGATCTTAAGTGGCCTTTGCCTGCAGCAGCTTGAAGCAATGTTTCAGTTCTCGGCTAGAGATTGAAGTCAGGTCACGGAAGCAAGAGTGCTGAATTCTAGCTACTAGACCAGTGGCCAGTGACAAGGCCCTGGCCCTTTGACTTTGCAGAGAAAAGATTCCCACAAAGATAAAAGTAGTGATGCAAATGAAGTGTTTATTAGGAGGAAAAGTGTATAGTACGTATGTATAGAGCCATGGGCAGATTCAGTGACACTTATGGCTTGGTGATAGTTTTAAATCCTTATATGAGGCATTTCTTCTGGGTTTTCATTTTGATTTGCCTCATTCTGAGTCTGTATTTAATATATCTCAAGATCCTCCCATGTGCACACACCCTCTTAGCCAAGATGCATTCCACCAAAGAGGACTATGGGTGGCTTAGCATCACTCCCCTTTTGACCTCTGAGGAGCTTTCTAGTCTGGAAGGTCTCTTTGACATCAGTAAATAAGGAAAATGTGGTCTCTTGTCTGGGCAGGGCCCAGTCTCCTCTCTCAATTGTCCTGATATTGATATTTTGGAATTACTGTGTGCAGGTAACCAACTCAAATTGCTTACCCTGGTTGGGGGCAGGAGTGGTGCCCATCTATCTCCTGCCTCAAATTCCTCCTGAGATGTATAGACTCTAAGAAATCTTTATTGGGAAGATGAAGTGCGATAGTATGTCTTTGGTAGCTTCTTCAGGTTAGCAAGGGGCTCATAGACTCTATCTTGTTAGGGTCCTGTCTCATTAAAGGGCCCCTGGGTGACTTCTCTTGTTATTTCTGCAGGATCTGCTGTGGAGAGTGGCAGGAGCCCCTGCGTCACCACTATCCTGTGATGCCCTGGAGAAAACAAACTAAATAATTAGATTAGAGAAGTGGGGACTAAAGACTAGTAAAAGTCTATTATAATCAGAGACTTAAACAAGGCTAGAAAGCTGGTTATACAAGGTCAGCACATTTTTGTTAATCTCAGGCTTAAAATTTAGTATATTTCTCTTTTCCTAAAATGGAGTTTGAACCAGTTGGTCCCAGGCCTCCTCCTTGGACTGAAATGTCTTAGATTTACAACAGTATCAGTTCAGTTCAGTTGCTCAGTCGTGTCCGACTCTTTGCGACCCCATGAATTGCAGCACGCCAGGCCTCCCTGTTACAACAGTATAGAAGACCTCAAAGCATTAGGTGAAATATAACATAAATCAGTATGGCTGAAATGAAGCTGGTTGTAAGAAAATGGAAACCTCCTGTCAGAAAGTTTTTAATACCTTGTGGGATCCAGGAGAACAAGTTAGAGAACCAGTTTTCAGTTTCCCTGCCCATACTGAATATCAAGGATTGGTGGTTAACTGTCTGCTGATGCTAGGTGGCTTGTTGTCAAGTTTTCTCACTGCCTACCTGGCAAGAGGTGGTAATATACATGCGGCAACGTGGGACTTCCCTGGTGGTCCAGTGATTAAGACTCTGTGCTCGCAATGCATGGGGCCTGGGTTTGATCCCTGGTCAGGGAACTAGATCCCACATGTCGCAACTAAAGATACCACATGCCGCAACTAAGACCCAGAGCAGTCAACAAAGATCTTGAATGCTGCAACTAAGACCCAGCGCAACAACAACAAAAAAAGTATTGGTAACTGCACATACCCCTCTTTGTTTTACCAACAGATAATCCAGGGCCAGTTGGTTGTCACATACCCAACTTGGCCAGTGAACCTAGAGACCTCGGAAAATTAGTAAGAGAGTTGGCAGTACTGGTGGCATCCCAGACAAGCTTCATAGACATATTGGTGGGAAGCTACTTCCCACCATGGTAACAAGGCGTACCCAAAGAAACAGGCATCTCTGTCTGGGATGCCACCAAGTAAATCTTGAGTTAATTGAGTGTACAGTTTTAATGAACTTGCTCAGTGCTTGGATTCATTTAAGGAGTGGACTGAGAAAGGGGTATCAGGGTTCCTAGCATGCACTGTGTGGGCATGAGTTTTTGGGTAGGCAATTAGTGGCTCATGGTTTTTTATCTACCTGACACACAAAAATGTAACCTGATGGGGCACAATTGACTAACTTGCCCAAGGTTTTAAAGCCTAGCCAACCAGTTTTGTTGTTATGGAAATATTCTCCAGCTACAAGCTCAAGTCCTTCCATTCGCTTCCATCCTGGTATCTGCTGCTTCTACATGGCTCCTTCTTCCATCAGGTAGTGAGCTTGAGTTTGAGCACAAATAGGTAATTGGAGTTCTGGCTTGCAGGAGGGGGGACGTGCCACTATAAATTGCTGGGGTACGTTAATGCCAGTTCTTCATCCTCCCAGTTTGACTTAATAGTCTTCTGCTGCTAAGGGGAGGGTTAGGCAAGAGACATTAGAATTTTCTTCAATAGGAAAATTAAAAAAAATCTAACTCTGTACATTACCATTCTGAACCTTGAGTCTCTGGTAGAAGACCATTTTCCCTCAGGAACTTGGCTAAAATTCCTTACAGAATGGACAAGTGGGTCACTATGGTCTATGATGGATCCAGCATTCTGAGTGGAGGACACAGGAGGAGTTTGGGCAATGCGAACCAGGGAGTTGCCTATCCATCCTGTGGGTAAGGGAAAGAAGTGTAGAAAAGCTAAGGCAATTAGTAACTTCATAGTAGGGTCATATTTGACTCACTCAGCATGGGCAGAGAAGTTTAGTAAATTCTGAGAGCAAAGGTGAGAGCAAAGAAGACAATATTTATCTAAATTTGCCACAGCGTATCAGTTATTCTGTAAGTGGACTGGAGTACTGGGAGGCAGAAAGGAAGACAAGTGGCTATGGATACTTAGCCTAGAGTCTAAGAAGCCTTTTTGTTCTTTCTGAGGAAGAGCTTCAGTTCATGGCGAGGCTCACTCATCCACCTGGAATTTTCAGGCTGTTCTGTGTCCTCTAGATCCCAGGGAGACTCGGAGGGAGGGGCAAATTCACAGGGTTGGTTAGAAAGTGGGTCTTCAGGTTCCTGTCATGTATCAGTGGAGACAGGTTTAATCTTGGACAGATGAACCCAGCTGGTAATTCCCTGGAGGTCAGTTGCTGTAAGGGTGCTCAGCACAGCTTGGTGAGGACTCTTCCATTTGGAGAGCAGCTGGTCACCAGTGACTCATTTTTCCAGGTCTTTAAAAGTGAGTGAGTCACTCACCTTACACCAGAGTGACTGGGACTGTCGTCTGGAGAGGGCTGTACTCTGTTGCCATATTCTTATGTAGCCCTCTGGACCTGGCCTTGGTTTATAATGTATTTAAGATGAGCCTGGGGTTCTGGGTCAGTTAGCATGTCCAGAGTAAGGAATGGTCTTCTATATGGCATTTTGAAAGGGCTTAACTTAGTGGTTCTTTTACAGGCTGCCCTGACCCTTAAAAGGACAATTGGCAGCAGGTAATACCACAACTCTGATGTTTCCTGACAGAGTCTGCCCAAGGTTTTCTTTAGAGTATCATTAGTCCATTCCACTTTTCCTGAGGTCTTCAGAATTAATGGAGATTGAAGGATAATTGCCTTACAGAATTTTGTTGTTTTCTGTCAAACAACATGACTCAGCCATAGGTATACATGTGTCCCCTCCCTCTCAAAGCTCCCTCCCACTGGAGATGGTTTTTAGTTCCTAAAGCCTGAGAAAACTGGGTCATCTTTGCTATAAATGAAGGTCTATTATCATTCCGAAGGTGATGAGGTGATCCGAATCTAGGAATAATTTCCTTTAGAAGCACCTTAGCCATTTCAGTTGCCTTCTCAGTTCTAGTGAGGAAGGCTTTTGTCTGTCCAATAAAAGTACTTAAAGCCTAGTAAGTATTGGGCTGGCCAAAAAGTTCATTGAGGTTTTTCTATAACAACTTAGGAAAAAATCTGAACAAACTTTTTGCCAGTCGAATATTTGAAGCCCTGGAAGAAGGGCATGAGTGAAATATATTTGCCAGTCATCTTCCTTATCCTCATGGGATAGGTCTCCCATGTCACTGTACTGAGCTAACAAGAAGGGGAGTCTTGGGGTTGCCTCCTGGGTTATGGGTGGTGCAAAGGCACATGCTTGAGTAACTCTCTTAATTGTCTCTGGGAGCCCTTTTCCTGTAAAAAGTCAGAAAACAATTGTAGACATTGCTTCACTCCCCATATGGAGAGAATCATGTAGCCCTTTAATAATTTCTCATTGGTCAGAGGGAGGTATGAGCATTTTCTGATCTATATGGCCCAGCCATCTGTCTGTCCCCTTAGTTCCCCCTCTGTCTTGTGCCCAGGTGTCTTCAGAAGTCGAGTACCTGGGTATAATACTAGAAGGGATAAGGGATGGGATTAAATCCATTACAGTTAGGGACATCAGGGCTGCTTTCTTTGTTTCCTGATCTGCCCTGTTTTTTTGGGATATTAGAGAAGTTCCCTTTTGGTGCCCATGGCAGTGGATGACTGCTATCTGTTTTGGTTTTTGAACCACTTCTATGAGATATAAACTGTTAGCCGCATATTTTATAGGGAAATTTCTTGCATTTAGAAATCCTCTCATTCTCCAGACAGATGCGTGGGCATGTAAGACAAGTAAGGCATATTTTTGAGTCTGTGTATATATTTACAATCTTTCCTTCCCCTGGAGTTGAGGCTTGGGTTAGAGCTATTGATTCAGCCTTGGGCTGAAAAGTTAGGTGACAAGGTTTTTCTTCTGTGATGCTGTGAGTGATCACAGTAGCATACCCTGCCCTCCTGACTCCATCTTTAACAAAACTACTGCCATCAGTAAACAATTCTTCCTTGGGGTTTTCTATGCCCTAGACTATTAAGTAGAGTCTTGCCTGGTGGCTCAGTTGTGAAGAATCTGCCTACCAATGCAGGAGATATGGGTTCAATCCCTGGGTCAGGAAGATCCCCTGGAGAAGGAAATGGCTACCCACTATAGTATTCTTGCCTCGAGAATCCCACGGACAGAGGAGCCTGGTGGGCTACAGTCCATGGGGTCACAAAGAGTTGGACATGACTTAGCAACTAAACAACAAGCCTGTTAGGTCAGACCTACAGGCATAGATCTGGTCAAGTGTTTCAAGGCAAGAAGGTGTTAGCAATGGGCTTTTGGTGGGCATTAATGTAGTAGGATTAAGAGTGTGGCAAGTTTTGAGGGTTAGCTCTGGGGAGTCGAGGAGCAGAGCCTGGTACTTAATGAGGCGGCCTCCCGTTAGCCAGTGGTGATCACCTTTTTTTTTTTGTAAATTTAATGACAACATTTTAAAAAGTATTTCTTTATTTTTGGCTGCGCTGGGTCTTCATTGCTATGCATGGGCTTTCTCTAGTTGCAGACAGCATGGGGATGGTGACTCTAGTTGCAGCGTGCCGGCTTCTGTTTGCGGTGGCTTCTCTTGTTGCAGTACATGGGCTTAGTTGCTCTGAGGCATGTAGGATCTTCCTGGACTAGGGATCAAACCTGTGTCCCCTGCTTTGGCAGGCAGATTCTTAACCACTGGACTACCAAGGAAGTTTAATGGTGGCCTTTTATCTCTAGAATCCCTTGTACTTGATGAAAGGTCTGCACTTCCTGTGGCTGTCCAAAGGTGAGCTTGTTAGCTTCTTCCACTAATAAAGTGGTGACAGCTCCTACCTGGAGGCAGCCAAGCCAACCTAGGGCCACTGAGTCTAGTTGCTTGGGAAAGTAGCCTATAGGTTGAGGAACTTCCCTGAGCTTCTGTATAAGGACCCCAAAAGCTGTCTTCTGCTTTTCAGCCACAGACAAGATGAATGGTTTTTGCCTTTTCCTATTACCTGTTCCAAAGTGGTGGTTCTGTATCTGAAGCTTTAGTGGCTTTACATAGGGGCTTAGTCATTAGCCCAAATCCTGGAATCCAAATTCTACAAAATCCTGCCATGTTCCAAAAGATGTGGATGTGTTTCTTTGTATTTGGAATGCTTAGGCCTAATATAGCTTGTTTTTCTATCTTGAGTTAACTGTCTACTTGGAGGTTTATAATATATCCCAGATATTAACTTGTTGCTTCGAGGTTTGTACCTTTGTCTTAGAGACTGAGATGCTAACCATGGGCCTCAAGGAAATAAGGACCTCAGTGGTATTTTGATCCGAGGCCTCCATAGAGGGACTGCATATTAATATATTGTCTACATGCAGTAGAATGGCTCCCTCTTTTAGGTGTATTTCCTTTAGTTCCTTTCCTGCTGCTGCTGCTGCTAAGTCGCTTCAGTCGTGTCCGACTCTGTGTGACCCCAAGGACGGCAGCCCACCGGGCTCCGCCATCCCTGGGATTCTCTAGGCAAGAACACTGGAGTGGGCTGCCATTTCCCTCTCTAATGCAGGAAAGTGAAAAGTGAAAATGAAGTCGCTCAGTTGTGTCTGACTCTTTGCCACCCCATGGACTGCAGCCCACCAGGCTCCTCCACCCATGGGATTTTCCAGGCAAGAGCACTGGAGTGGGGCGCCATTGCCTTCTCCGAGTTCCTTTCCTAGGGCCTGGGTAAACAAGTGTGGGCTGACCTAAAACCCCTGAGGCAATACAGTTCAGGTGTATTATTGCATTTGGCTTGAGTCAGGGGTTAGTCCACTCAAAGGCAAACATACTCTGATGAGGGATGAACTGGATGCAAAAGAAAGCATCCTTGAGGTTGAGCACAGTAAACCATTAGTGTTCTCAGAAATTTTGATTAATATTGTTATAAGGATTGTCCACGAGGGGGTATACTGTCATTTACAGCTCTAAGGCCTTGTACCATACTATATCCCCCATTTGGCTTAATAATTGGCAGAAAGGAGTGCTGCATGGAGACTGGTAGGGTACCGAGAGGCATGTCTTAAGAATTTATCTATGAGGGGTTGTAAGCCCTTTTTTGCTTCCAGCTTTATGGGGTATTATCTCTTGTTAGGGTAAGCAGCTTCTGGTCTAAGGCAAATTGTTATAGAGATTCCTTTGTCGCATACTGAAGAGTCCACTGCCTGTAGAATATGGCTGGGAACAGGACCTTAGTATTCCAGCTGGTCTTAGAGTCAAGATAAGGGGCTACTTGGGGCCTCCAAACTGGAGTATGGCCCTGAGGGAGCTCAGGGGTGGTGGGGTGGGACACTCAGGTACAACTAAAAAGCCATGTGAAGTCAACCGCTGGTCAAATTGGCAAGTGAGAGCCCCAGTAAAGAAATGGGTGTGAGGCTTTCCATCAACACTGGTCACAGTACAGCTTTTGGAGGAGAGAGGCCCAGCATGAGAGATCAGGACAGGATAAGTGGCTCCCCTATCAATTAAAAAACTTATTTTCTTACCTGTCATGTCAAGGACCACCCAGAGCTCCTTAATAGAGATAGACTTCTCATTGGAGGGAATTACCAGGGTCCCCCCACTGCCTCTGTCATCCATCATGGCCTCTTGGGAGTGGGAGCCCCCCTTTCCCTTTGGGACAGTCCCTCTTTCAATGTTTGTTTGCAGGCTGGGCATGGCCGTGGGGCCTCTTTCTGGCAATCTTGGTTCCACTGGCCAGTTGACTTGCATCTGTAGCATTCCTCCTTGTTGGCCTTACCTCCAGACAGAAAGTTGGACTTTCTTGGCCCTCTTGGGTTGTCTTGAGATCGAAAAGCAAGGCTGACAGCAATGGTTATCAGTTTTATATGAGCCCTGAACTGTCTTTTCTCATGTTGGTTTCTTTATTCCTCCTCAGCTTGATCTCCATTATTAAATAGTCCAAAGTGTATCCTATTTCATTTCACTCAGTTGTGTCTGACTCTTTGTGACCAAATGACTATAGCCCACCAGGCTCTTCTGTCCGTGGAATTTTCCAAGCAAGAATTCTGGAGTGGAGTGGGTTGCCATTTCCTCCTCCAGGGGATCTTCCCAATACAGGGATCAAACCCATGCCTTTTATGTCTCCTGCATTGGCAGGTGAATTTCTTTACCACTGTGTCACCTGGGAAGCCCAAATACCTCAAAGGCCACATCCAGCTCAGAGGAGTTAAGGCGTGGGGGGTTGTGGGCCTAATTGTAACTTTTGAAGTTTCTTCCTAATATCAGGGGTAGAAAGACTAATAAAGTGCTGTCCTGACAGTGACTGACCTTCCCAAGTGGAGGGATCTATGTTGGTATACATCCTAAAACCCTCTACATGCTGCCTGTGGAAGAAGGCTGGATTTTCTTTTTCTTCTTGGGTCACTCCTTTAACCTTTCATAGTTAACTGACTTTTTGATACACTTTCTCATCCCTTCTAATACATATTGGATCATGGGTTTCCTGACTTCTGTTCCCACCCAGAAATTAATATGCTAAGAGGGTTCCTGATTTGGGACTGCGTCTCCACTCATAGCATTGTGTTCAGGCTGGTCTCTAGCAAGCTGGTCAGCGTGCCCCCAGGCTGCTGTTGAAATTCTCTGTTTTTCTCAAAAGTACAAATAGGTAGCACTACTTGGACATCCTTCCAGTTAAATCATAGACCAGCGTGAGGGCATGAAGCTCTTCAACAAACTTACTAGGGTTTTTGGAAAATTGGCCCAGTGTCTGTTTACATTACACTAAGTCAAGGGCATTATGTACTCCGATTGTTCCTTTCACCTTTGCCACTTCCCTGAGAAGGCCTAATTTTGCTGTTCCTGGGTTATAGGAAGCTCCACTGTGAGTTACCCTAGAGGGACTAGTCTCTCTTCGGATAATGGAGAGTATGGAAGGACATAGGGAGGTGGAGTTTGGGACAGATCAGTGGGACTGGAAGAAGTAGGGATACTGTCAGGAGTAGGGGGGCTAGGTTTCCCCCTGAGAGATGGGAAAGCTTAGAAGGGGATCATCTAAAATGTTGGGAGAGTTTTCTGGTTCCCTAGATTTTGAATTACAAGAGCCACATAGGGTGAGATTTGGGTAAATGACCATGAAACCTGAATAGAGGGACCCTCAGTCCACTTTCTCATCCCATGGCAATAATGATCCAATTGCAGAATGGTATTATAATTTAAAGACCATTTTCAGGCCATTTTTCTCCATTCCCCAACCAAACACAATAGCACTCAAGTTTTTCCTTTCTTAGCGCATCTATTTAAAATATTTCCATTTCTTAAGGATACACTCCAGAGGTGTTTCTTCTGGCTTGGAGGGGTACCCTCCCAAGTTGAGTAACCTGCAATCAAGAATAAGGCAGTTCTATTAGAAATGAAATCTGACATCCCAGAAACATTTACCAGGAGGCTTTAACCTGAAGGGGTTCAGGGTGTTCCCCAGTTTTCCTTTGAACCTGATAGGGTTTCAAGCATCCTCTACTTTCCATTGATTCCTGACCAGGTGTCTCTGGTCTTTCTTGGGACCTTGTACAAGGTGTCTCCCCATGTGCCCAAGAAAGGATATTTAAACCAGTGGCAGACCAGTTGGTTGCCAGGACTTTCCTTAGGAGGGATCCCTTGTCTATAGGGCTTATGTATTATGATAAGTCTTCCTCAGTTCAATTCAGTCACTCAGTTGTGCCCAACTCTTTGTGACTCCATGGACTGCAGCACGCCAGGCTTCCCTATCCATCACCAACTCCCAGAGCTTGCTCAAACTCATGTCCGTTGAGTTGGTGATGCCATCCAACCATCTCATCCTCTGTCGTCCCCTTCTCCTCCTGCCTTCAGTCTTTCCCAGCATCAGGGTCTTTTCCAATGAGTTAGTTCTTTGCATGAGGTAGCCAAATATTGGAGTTTCAGCATCAGCATCAGTCCTTCCAATGAATATTCAGAACTGATTTCCTCTAGGATTGACTGGTTGGATCTCCTTGCAGTCCAAGGGACTCTCAAGAGTCTTCTCCAACACCACGGTTCAAAAATGTCAGTTCTTTGGCACTCAGCTTTCCTTATAGTCTAACTCTCACATCCATGTATGACTACTGGAAAAACCATAGCTCTGACTAGACAGACCTTTGTTGGCAAAGCAGTCTCTCTGGTTTTTAACATGCGGTCTAGGTTGGTCATAGCTTTTCTTCCAAGGAGCAAGCATCTTTTAATTTCTACTCTCTTGGGCATATTTATCATGACTGAGCATCTATAAAGTTTATAATTTGAGTTTCTGGGTTGTGGCTAGCTCAGTAGGCTGTCTGTACCAGTATGTAGGCTGCTGAGGCCTGGAGTGGAGGGAGTTCAACAGATGCAAAGAGGAACCCTTGGAACCTAAATTGGTGTTGCTGCTGCTGCTGCTAAGTTGCTTCAGTCGTGTCTGACTCTGTGCGACCCCATAGACGGCAGCCCACAAGGCTCCCCTGTCCCTGGGATTCTCCAGGCAAGAACACTGGAGTGGGT
Source organism: Capra hircus (assembly GCF_001704415.2). Taxonomy (NCBI): domain Eukaryota; kingdom Metazoa; phylum Chordata; class Mammalia; order Artiodactyla; family Bovidae; genus Capra; species Capra hircus. The sequence continues at coordinate 15,882,573 of NC_030829.1, read as the reverse complement.
TGCCATTTCCTTCTCCAATGCATGAAAGTGAAATGTGAAAGTGAAGTCCCTCGGTCGTGTCTGACTCTTAGTGACCCCATGGACTGCAGCCTACCAGGCTCCTCCATTCTTGGGATTTTCCAGGCAAGAGTACCGGAGTGGGATGCCATTGCCTTCTCTGAAATTGGTGTTGGGCGCTATGAAAGACAGTGAGGGATAAGGCTTGAGGACCAGCAGGCAGAGAAATTCTCATGATAGATTTCTAGGCATTGAGGGAGGTGAGAGACTGAAGAACAGAAAGAAGAACACTATAGCCTTTGCCCTGTCTGTCTGGCAACTAAGAATTGGGAATTGTTTGATGATTTTGCCTGACACAGGCAACACAGAGTTTGACAGTGGTAGAGACACAGTTTGGGAAACATGTCCAGGAAATCCTTCCCTAAAAGGGCACAGAGATAGGAAGTGAGAAAGAGGCCTTGTTTTGCAAGTAAGGTGAGAAAGAAAAGCATAGTGGAGGGTTCTATATGGGACAGTGAGAGAGACCCTGTGGGCTCCTTCACAGTTGGAAATCATGTTTCCACCATGTCCCAAAGGACGATGTCAGTTGTCACCCAAACCTTATTTGAATCTGCACAACCTAGGGGAATGCCCTGGCACCCCCAATGTTAGGGGGAGCCATAAGGTTGTGGGCAGACAGAGGTTATGCCCTGTGGGTCCTGAAAAGAAAGCAAAGCAGAAGGCAAGAGAAAGAAAGCAAAAGTGAAAGTCAGAGGCCTCAAGCTGCAGCTGGGCAGAGTCCCTGGTTCACCTTGACCTCCCAGGTTTCAACACCAAATGTGACCTCAGGTGGCCTCTGCCTGCAGCAGCTTGAAGCAGGGTTTCAGTTCCTGGCCAGAGATTGAAGTTGGGTTGCAGTGGTGAGCGTGCTGAGTCCTAGCCACTAGACCACTGGCCAATAACAAGGCCCTGGCCCTTTGGCTTTGCAGAAGAGAATTCCCACAAAGATGAAAATTAGTGAAACAAATAAAGTGTTTATCAGGAGGAAAAAAAGAGTACAGTACATGTGGATAGCCACCTGGGCAGACTCAGAGAGTTGTACCCTCATGGTAGTCTAAATCACTTATGTGGGCATTTGTTCTGGGTTTTCTCTAGCCAATCATTTTGAACCTGCCTGATTCTTAGTCCATATTTGGTACATCTCAGGATCCTCCTGTGTGTGCTCATGCATCTCTAAGCCAAGAAGAATTCCTGTGCAAAAGCCTGTAGGTATGCTTTTTTGACCTCCAAGGAGCTTTCTAGTTAGGACAGTCTCCCTGACTTAGAGAATGAGGAATATGTGCTCTCTTATCTGGGCAGGGCCTCGCCTCTCTCTCGATTGTCTTTCTATTGATATTTTGGAGTTTCCATAGGGAATGAACTCCAATTGTTCACCCAGTGGGGATGGGCACATCTACCTCCTGCCTCAGTTTGACATTGGTAACTTGCCTCCAGGTTGAAGCTTTTTCACTCTGAACCCCACCAGGCCCATTGCCTGCTAAAACAAAGATATCGACATTCTCTGTGGATTTAAACAAGATCCAGAATCTTGTGACATAATTCTTAAAAATGTCATGACACAACCAAAATTATTCAGCACGTGAAGGACCCCAAACATTTCAACTAGCACAGGAAAGGATGATCAATAGATGCCAAAATAGAGAGAACACACGTGACAGAATCATCCCACAGAGATTTTAAGCCAATCATTATACAAACGCTCAAACAATCAAGAACACTCTTAAATGCTAAAAACAGTCTCTTAAGAAATAGACAACATAAAGAAATTAATGCAAATTTGAGAACTGAAAATCACAACGACCAAAATGAGAAACTCACTGGCTGGACTCAGTAGCAGACAGAGCAAAGCCGGTGAACTTTGACTTCTGTTGTTGTTGTTTAGTTGCTCTCTTGTGACCCCATGGACTGTAGCCCACCAGGCTCCTCTCTCCATGGAATTTTCCAGGCAAAAATACCGAAGTGGGTTGCCATTTCTTTCTCCAGGGGATCTTCCTGACCCAGGGATCAAACCCACATTCTCCTGTAAGTCTCCTGCATTGCAGGAAGGATTCTCTGCTGCTGAGCCACTGCTGGAAGCACAAATTTTGACTTACTTCAGTAAAATTTATCCAATCAGAAAACTCAGAAAAAAGGTTGGAATAAAGTGAACAGAATCCCAGGAACTTGTGAGATAACAACAGAAAGCCCAATAGAAAGATCAGAAATTAATAAAATGGATACAGAAAAACTGTAGATAAAATCAATGAGACCAAAGACTGATATTTTGAAGAGATCAATAAAAGTAAACCTCTAGGAGGACTGAGATAGTACAGAGGAGATAAGACACAAATTACCAATATTAGGAATAAGTGAAAAAGAGGATATTACTACAGACTTCACAGGCTTTTGTTAAGCCTACACTACACATAACTTAGATGAAATGGACTAATTTCTCAAAATCCAAGAGCTATCAAACCTCAGCTAAAACAGAAAACCTGTATTGACCTGTAAGTATTAAAGAAATTGAATTTTTTAGTTAAAATCCTTCCAAAAAAGAAATCTTCAGGTCCAGATGGTTTCATGGGCAAGTTATACCAAATATCAATTCTGAACACACTCTTCCAGAGAATAAAGAGAAGGAAATATTTCCCAACTCATTTTAAGAGTCTAACATTGCCCTGATACCAAAATCAGACAAAATTGGCATACACAAAAAAGTACATATCACTATTGTTCAAGAATATGAATATGAAAATGATCAAGCAAATATTAGCAAATTATAGGAAAAAATATATAAAAAGCACAATACACTGTGACCAAAAGCAGTTTATTTAGCTTGGGAATGCAACTGATTCAATATTGAGAAATCAACCTGTGTAACTCATTATATATTAATAGTCTAAAGAAAAAAAACAACAACCCCACATGATTATATCAATAGATGCAGGAAAAGAATTTGACAAATTTCAACATCTATCCCTGATAAAAATTCTCAAGAAACCAAGAATAGAAGGTATGAAATGGTGAATTACAATAAAAAAATATGTATTCATTTCATTCTCTTTCCTGGCACAAAGCTAAAACCCTTGGAATTTCCTGTGATGAGAGCTATGAAGGTTTCTTTTGTTATGTTAATGAGATGACTTGTGGAAAGCACCTAGGGAAGGGAAAGGGGCTGGTTGCCAGGAGAACCAACCATGTGATTAGAAGGTTGGAACTTTCAATGCCACCCCCAGATTTCTGGGAAGGCGAGAAGGGCCTCCAGCTTGGCTTCAGTTGTTGATGGCCAGTGATTTAATTAATCATGCCTGTGTAATGAAGTTTTCATAAAAATCTGAAAGGACAGAGTTCAGAGAGCTTCCTGCTTGGTGAGCACTTGGATATTCAGGGAGAGGGTGCAGCCCTGTCTACATACTTTGCCCTATGCAATCTTGCTTTTGGCTGGTCCTGAGTTACAGCTTTTTATATATAAATTGGTAATCTAGTAAGTAAAATGTTTCTTTGAATTCCATGAGCTGCTCCAACAAATTTATCAAACCAAGAAGGAGGGTGTCGGAACCTCAAACCTATAGCTAGTCAATCAGAAGCAAAGGTGACAATCTTGTAATTGACATCTGAAATGGGTGGATGGGAGGGCAGTCCTGTTAGGCTGAGCAACCTGTGGCATCTGACAGTCTTCAGGTAAATCAGACTTGAGTTGACTCATAGGATACCCAGCTAGAGTCAGAACTACTTGGTGGTATAGAAAAAATACACACATTGAAATTGGGTGTAGAATAGTAGAAGGAAATCTCTTCAACTTTATCTGGACATCTCCAAAAAAAAAACCTAGAGCTGACATCATACTTACTGTAAAAAGACTGAATGATTTCCCTCTAACAACAGGAACAAGGCAAGGATGTGTATACTTGTCACCACTATTCAGCATAACACTGGAAGTCTTAGCTAGTGCAATCAGGAAAAAAGTGAAAATAAGAAACTGTAGATTGCAAAGAATCTCCTTTCACAGATAACATGATTTTCTATGTTGAAAATCCCAGGGAATCACTAAAAAAAAATCTCTAGAACTAATAAAGATAAGCAACTTGGCAGGATGCAGGATCAAGACACAAAAGTCAGTCGTATTTCTGTATACTAACCATGTACAATTGAGAAGAATTAAAAATAATACAAGTCAGTCCAGTGGTTAGAACTTGGCCCTTTTACTGCTAAGCACACAGGTCAGTCCTTGGGCAGAGAACTAAGATGCAGCAAGATGTGTGGTGAGGCCAGAAAAAAGTTTGTTTTTTAGAGAGCCCCTTTCAGGTTTGATCCCTGGGTCAGGAGGATTCCCTGGAAAAGGGAACAGCAACCCATTCTTTTGCCTGGAGAATTCCATGGATAGAGAAGCCTGGCAGGCTACAGTCCATGGGGTCGCAAAGAGTACTCCTTTCACGCAAACGGCACAACTGAATGACTAACGCTTTCACTTTTTCAAAAAGTACTCATGTATAAACCTGAAAAAATTATGTACAGAGTCTTTGTGTTGGAAAACTATAAAAAGTTGATGAAGGAAGTCAAAGAAGACCCAGTGAATAGACAGAGAGACTGTTTTTATGGGTTGGAAGACTCGAAAAAGTAAATATTTCAATTTTGCTCAAGTTAACGTGGAGGTTTAATGTATTATCAATCAAAATCCCCAACAAGTTTTAGTAGATATAGACTAAGCTATTCTAAATTTGATGGAAAACAGATGAATTGAAATAGGTAAAATAACTTTAAAAAAGAATACAGTTGGGAGGATTGTACTACTTGATTTTAAGACTTTCAGTTATTAAAAGATAGACACATAGCTCAGTGAAGCATTGATTAGAGAGTACAGAAATAGATCCACATAAATATGCACAACTGATTTTATTTTTTATTTTATACTATAGTTGATTTACAATGTGTTAGTTTTAGACATACAGCAAAACAATTCAGTTATACATATATCCATTCTTTTTCAGATTCTTTTCCTATATAGGTCATTACAGAGTATTGAGTAGAGTTCCCTGTTCTGTACTGTAGATCCTTGTTGATAATCTATTTTATATGTATTATGTTATATATGTGTATATATGTTAATCTCAAACTCCTAATTTATCCCTCTCTCTACCTTTTCCCTTTGGTAACCAGAAGTTAGTTTTCTAAGTCTGTGAATCTGTTTGTGTTTGTAAATTAGTTCATTTCTGTCAATTTTCAGATTCCACTTGTAAGTAATATATGCCTTTCTCTGTCTGACCTACAACAATCTCTAGGTCCATCCATGTTGCTGCAAACGGTATTATTTTATTATTTTTCATGACTGAGTAATATTCCATTGTGTATGATATATCACATTTTCTTTATCCTTCTGTTTGTCTGTGAACATTTTTGTTGCTTCCCTGTCTTGGCTATTATAAACAGTGCTGCAGTGAACATTGGAATGCATGTGTCTTTTCGAATTATGGTTTTTGGTACATTTTCCACTTACAGGAGTGGGATTGCTGGATTATATGGCAGTTCTACTTTTAGCTTTTTCAAGAACCTCCATACATTTTTCCATAGTGGCTATGTCAATCTACCTTGCCACCAACAGTGTAGGAAGGTTCACTTTTCTTCACACCTTCTCCTGAATTTATTGATTGTAGACTTTTTAATGGAGAAGGCAATGGCAACCCACTCCAGTACTCTTGCCTGGAAAATCCCATGGATGGAGGAGCCTGGTAGGCTGCGGTCCATGGGGTCGCTAAGAGTCGGACACGACTGAACGACTTCACTTTCACTTTCGACTTTCATGCATTGGAGAAGGCAATGGCAACCCACTCCAGCGCTCTTGCCTGGAGAATCCCAGGGACAGCAGAGCCTGGTGGGCTGTTGTCTATGGGGTCGCACAGAGTCAGACACGACTGAAGTGACTTAGCAGCAGACTTTTTAATGATGGTCATTCTGAGTGGTATGAGATCATACCTCGTGGTAGTTTTGATTTGCATTTCTCTAATAATTATTGATGTTGAGCATCTTTTTATGTGCTTTTTGGTCATCAATATGTCGTCTTTGGAGAAGTGTCAATTTAGATCTTCTGCACATATTTTGGTTGAGTTTTTTTTAAAAAATTGAGCTACATGAGCTGTTTGTATATTCTGTAGATTAATTCCTTGTCAGTTGCTTCATTTGCAAATATTTTCTCTCATTTTGTGAGTTGTCTTTTCATTTTGTTTATGCTTTCCTTTGCTGTGCAGAAGCTTTCAAGTTTAGGTTCCATTTAAAATTTTTTTGTTACTCTAGGAAGTGAATACAACAAGATGTTGCTGTGATTTATGTCAAAGAGTATCCTGCCTATGTTTTCCGATAAAAGTTTTATAGTATCAGGTCTTAGATTTAGGTTTTTAATCCATTTTGAATTTATTTTTGTGTATGGTATTAAGAATATTCTAGTTTCATTCTTTTACATATAGGTGTCCAGTTTTCCTGGAACCGCTTATTGAAGAGACTTTTTTCCATTGTATATTTTTGCCTCCTTTGTCATAGATTAGGTGACCTTAGGTGTGTCAGTTTATCTCTGGGGTCTGTATCTTGTTCCATTGTTGTAGATTTCTGGTTTTGTGCCAGTACTATACTGTTCTGATGACCGTAGCTTTGTAGTATACACTGAAGTCTGGGAGCCTGAATGCTCCAGCTATGCTTTTCATTCTCAGGATTGCTCTGGCTGTTTGGGGTCTTTTGCTTTCCATACAAATTTTTAAAAATGTTTGTTCTAGATCTGTGAAAAATGCCATTGGTAATTTCACAGAGATTGAGTTGAATCTGTAAATTGCCTTGGGTAGTATAGTCCTTTTTAAAATGTTTTTGTTGTTGTTGTTGTAAGAGCCAAATAATATAAAACAACTATTTTAACTACATGACTGCAGCCATGAAATTAAAAGATGCTTAGTCCTTGGAAGAAAAGTTATGACCAACCTAGATAGCATATTCAAAAGCAGAGATATTACTTTGCGGACTAATGTCCATCTAGTCAAGGCTATGGTTTTTCCAGTAGTCATGTATGAATGTGAGAGTTGGACTGTGAAGAAGGCTGAGCACTGAAGAATTAATGCCTTTGAACTGTGGTGTTGGAGAAGACTCTTGAGAGTCCCTTGGACTGCAAGGAGATCCAACCAGTCCATTCTGAAGGAGATCAGCCCTGGGATTTCTTTGGAAGGAATGATGCTAAAGCTGAAACTCCAGTACTTTGGCCACCTCATGCGAAGAGCTGACTCATTGGGAAAGACTTTGATGCTGGGAGGGATTGGGGGCAGGAGGAGAAGGGGACCACAGAGGATGAGATGGCTGGATGGCATCACTGACTCAATGGATGTGAGTCTGAGTGAACTCCAGGAGTTGGTGATGGACAGGGAGGCCTGGCGTGCAGTGATTCATGTGGTCGCAAAGAGTCGGACACGACTGAGTGACTGAAGTGAACTGAACTAAATAGTTCAACAGCACTAAGTACATTTACATTGTTGTGCAACTCTCAACCATCATTCATTTCCTGAATTTTTACCTCCCTAAACTGAAACTTTGTCCTCCATTAACAACTAACTCCCTAGTTCCCTCCCTTGCCGGCCACTGGCATTTGCCAGTGTACTTTCTGACACTATGAATTTGACTGTTTTAGTTATCTTGCATAAATTGAATCAAACAGTATTTGTCTTTACCTAATGTATATTGTGATCCACACAGTCAAAGGCTTTGGCATAGTCACTGCAGATGGTGACTGTAGCCATGAAATTAAAAGACGTTTACTCCTTGGAAGAAAAGTTATGACCAATCTAGATAGTATATTCAAAAGCAGAGACATTACTTTGCTGACTAAGGTCCGTCTAGTCAAGGCTATGGTTTTTCCAGTAGTCATGTATGGATATGAGAGTTGGACTGTGAAGAAGGCTGAACGCCGAAGAATTGATGCTTTTGAACTGTGGTGTTGGAGAAGACTCTTGAGAGTCCCTTGGACTGCAAGGAGATCCAACCAGTCCATTCTGAAGGAGATCAGCCCTGGGATTTCTTTGGAAGGAATGATTCTAAGGCTGAAACTCCAATACTTCGGCCACCTCATGCGAAGAGTTGACTCATTGGAAAAGACTTTGATGCTGGGAGGGATTGGGGGCAGGAGAAGAAGGGGACCACAGAGGATGAGATGGCTGGATGGCATCACTGACTCGATGGACATGAGTCTGAGTGAACTCCAGGAGTTGGTGATGGACAGGGAGTCCTGGCATGCTGCGATTCATGGGGTCGCAAAGAGTCAGACACGACTGAGTGACTGAACTGAACTGAACTGAATGTATATTGGTTAAATTAGGGTTAACTTAATATATGTTCTGGAGACAGATGGTGCCTTCGTTTTTCCTTCCCTGTGCTATACTGGAGGTCCTCATTAGCTGTCTAGGTTTTACCTAGTAGTGTATATATGTCAATCCCAATCTCCCAATTTATTCCACCCCACCTTCCCTACTTGGTGTCCATACATATTTTTCTCTATGTCTGTGTCTGTATTCTGTACTATTTTCTAGATTGTACATATATTCATTAATATATACTGCATTTGTTTTTCTCTTTCTGACTTCATTCTGTATGACAGTCTCTAGGTCCATCCACATCTCTGAAAATAGCCCAATTTCATTCCTTTTTATTGCTGAGTAACATTCCATTGTCTATATATACTACGTCTTCTTTATCCACTCATCTGTTGATGGACATTCAGGTTGCTTCCATTTCTCTGGCTGTTGTAAATTGTACTGCAATGAACACTGGGGTTCGGTGTCTTTTTAAATTATGGTTTTATTTGGGTATATGCCCAGGAGTGGGATTACTGGGTCATATGGTAGTTCTCTTTTTAGTTTTTTTCGGGAACCTCCATAGTATTCTCCATAACGGCTGTGTCAATTTGCAATCCCACCAATAGTCCAAGAGGGTTCCCTTTTCTTCATTTGTTACTTGTAGGTTTTTTAATGATGACCATTCTGAGTGGTGTGAGGTGCTGCCTCATTCATTTCTATAATACTTATTGATGTCGAGCATTTTTTTCATATGCCTCTTGACCATCTGTATGTCTTCTTTAGATAAGTGTCTATTTAGGTCTTCCACCCACTTTTTATTGAGTTGTTTTTCTTGGTATGAAGCCACATGAGCTATTTATATATTTTGGAGATGAATTTCTTGTCATTTGCAAATATTTTCTTCCATTCTGAGAACTGTCTTTTTGTCTTGTTTATGGTTTCCTTTGCTGTGAAAAAGGTTTCAATTTAAGTAGGTCTCATTTGTTTATTTTTGTTTTGATTTTCATTATTGTAGGAAGTGGGTCAAAAAAGATAGTGCTCTGATTTATGTCAAAAGAGTGTACTGTGTTTCCTCTAAGCATTCTATAGTGTCTGGCCTTACATCTAGGTCTTTAGTCCATTGGAGTTTATTATTGTGTATAGTATTAGGGAGTGTTCTAATTTCATTCTTTTATATGTAGCTGTCTAGTTTTCTAAGAACAAATTGTTGAAAAGATTGTCTTTTCTCCAGTGCTTCCTTTGTCATAAATTAGGTAATCATAGATGCCTGGGTTTATTTCTGGGCTTTCTCCCTGTTCCATTGATCTATTTGTCTGTTTTTGTGCCAGTATCATACTGTCTTGATTACTGCGGCTCTGTAGTATAGTCTGAAGTCAAGGGAGCCCGATTCCTCCAGCTTTGTTTTTCTTTCTCAAGATTGCTTTGGCTATTCAGGATCTTTTATATTTCCATACAAATTGTAAAAATTTTTGGCCTAGTTCTGTAGAAAATGCCAATGGTAATTTGAGAGATGGGAATACCAGACCACCTGACCTGCCTCTTGAGAAATCTGTATGCAGGCCAGGAAGCAACAGTTAGAACTGGACTTGGAACAACAGACTGGTTCCAAATACGAAAAGGAGTACATCAAGGCTATATATCGTCACCCTGCTTATTTAACTTATATGCAGAGTACATCATGAGAAATGCTGGGCTGGAAGAAACACAAGCTGGAATCAAGATTGCTGGGAGAAATATCAATAACCTCAGATATGCAGATGATATCACCCTTAATGGCAGAAAGTGAAGAGGAGCTAAAAAGCCTCTTGATGAAAGTAAAAGAGGAGAGTGAAAAAGTTGGCTTAAAGCTCAACATTCAGAAAACTAAGATCATGGCATCCGGTCCCATCACTTCATGGGAAATAGATGGGGAAACAGTGGCAACAGTGTCAGACTTTATTTTGGGGGGCTCCAAAATCACTGCAGATGGTGACTGCAGCCATGAAATTAAAAGACACTCCTTGGAAGAAAAGTTATGACCAACCTAGATAGCATATTCAAAAGCAGAGACATTACTTTGCCGACTAAGGTTAGTCTAGTCAAGGCTATGGTTTTTCCAGTGGTCATGTATGGATGTGAGAGTTGGACTGTGAAGAAGGCTGAGAGCTGAAGAATTGATGCTTTTGAACTGTGGTGTTGGAGAAGACTCTTGAGAGTCCCTTGGACTGCAAGGAGATCCAACCAGTCCATTCTGAAGATCAGCCCTGGGATTTCTTTGGAAGGAATGATGCTAAGGCTGAAACTCCAGTACTTTGACCACCTCATGCGAAGAGTTGACTCATTGGAAAAGACTCTGATGCTGGGAGTGATTGGGGGCAGGAGGAAAAGGGGATGACAGAGGATGAGATGGCTGGATGGCATCACTGACTCGATGGACATGAGTCTGAGTGAACTCCAGGAGTTGGTGATGGACAGGGAGTCCTGGCGTGCTGTGATTCGTGGGGTTGGAAAGAGTCAGACACGACTGAGCGACTGAACTGAATTTGGGATTGTACTGAATCTATAGATTGCTTTGGGTAGTAGGGTCATTTTCACAATATTGATTCTTCCAATCCAAGAACATATATATGTCTCCATCTGTCTGTGCCATCTTTGATTTCTTTTATCAGTATCTTATAGTTTTCTGAGCTTCCCTGGTGGCTCAGATGGTAAAGAATCCACCTGCAATGCAGGAGACTGGGGTTTGATCCCTGGGTGGGGAAGATCCCCTGGAGGAGGGCATGGCAACCCACACCAGTATTCTTTCCTGGAGAATCCCCATGGACAGAGGAGTCTGGCAGGCTACAGTTCATGTGGTTATAAAGAGTCAGACATGACTGAGAGACTAAGCACACACATAGATTTCTGAGTACAGGTCTTTTGTCTTATTAGGTAGGTTTATCCCTAGGCATTTTATTCTTTTTTGTTGCAGTGGTAAATGGGATTGCTTCTTTAATTTCTCTTTCTGAATTTTTATTGCTAGTGTATAGGAATGCAAGAGATTTCTGTGCATTAATTTTGTATCCTGCAATTTTACCAGATTCAATGATAAGCACTAGTAGTTTTCTGGTGGCATCTTTAGGATTTTTCTAAGTATAATATCATGTCATCTGCAAACATGTTTTTACTCCTTTCCAATTTGGATTCTTTTTATTTCTTTTTCTTCTCTGATTGCCGTGGCTAGGACTTCCAAAACTGTGTTGAATAATAGTAACAAGGGTAGAATCTTTGTCTTGTTCCTGACCTTAGAGGAAATGCTCTGTATTTCATCACTGAGAGTGATCTTTTCTTTGGGCTTGTCATATATGGCCTTTACTGTGTTGAAGTAGGTTCCCTGTATGTTCCCTCTAGTTTTTATCATTGATGTTTGTTGGATTATTTCAAAAGCCTTTTCTGCATCTGTTGAGATGATCATATGGTTTTTATTCTTCACTTTGTTAATATGTTGTATGACATGATTGATTTGCATATATTGAAGAATACTCGCATTCCTGGGATAAAGCATACTTGATTGTGGAGTATGATCCATTTAAGATATTGTTGGATTCAACTTTTAGTTTCACTGACCTTTTTTTGTTTGTTTCCTCCATCTCTATTTCATTCATTTCTGCTCTGATCTTTATGGTTTCTTTCCTGTAGTTGATTTCTAATCTCACAGCACTTAAGACCCACTGGCCTTTAAAGCCAATTGCTCTGGGGACGCCTGTTCCTTTGCTCAGTAGTGTCTGACTCTTTGCGACCCCATGGACTGCAGCATGCCAGGTTTCCCTGTCCTTCATTATGTCCTGGAATTTGCTCAAACTCATGTCCATTGAGCTGGTGATGCCATCCAACCATCTCATTCTCTGCCGCCCTCATCTCCTCCTGCTCTCAGTCTTTCCCAGCAGAGGGTCTTTTCCAGTGGGTCAACTCTTCGCATCAGGTGGCCAAAGTATTGGAGCTTCAGCTTCAGCATCATTTCTTCCAATGAATATTTAAGGTTGATTTCCTTTAGGATTGACTGATTTGATCTCCTTGCTGTCCAGGGGACTCAAGAGTCTTCTCCAACACCATAGTTCAAAGGCATTAATTCTTCAGTGCTCAGCTTTCTTTACGGTCCAACTCTTACATTCATACATGACTACTGGAAAAACAATAGCTTTGACTATACAGACCTGTGCTGAAAAAGTGATGCCTCTGCTTTTTAATATACTGTCTGGGTTTGTCATTGCTTTCTTTACAAGGAGCAAATGTCTTTTAATTTCATGGCTGCAGTCACTGTCTACAGTGATTTTAGAGTCTAAGAAAATATAGTCTCTCACTGTTTCCACTGTTTCCCCATCTATTTCCCATGAAGTGATGGGACCAGATGCCATGATCTTCAGTTTTTGAATGTTGAGTTTTAAGTCAGCTTTTTCACTCCCCTCTTTCACTTTCATCAAGAGGCTTTTTAGTTCTTTGCTTTCTGCCATAAAGGTGGTGTCATCTGGATATCTGAGGTTATTGATATTTCTCCCGGCAATCTTGATTCCAGCTTGTGTTTCTTACAGCCCAGCGTTTCTCATAATGTACTCTGTGTATAAGTTAAATAAGCAGGATGACAATATACAGCCTTGATGTATTCTTTTCCTATTTGGAACCAGTCTGTTGTTTCATGTCTGGTTTTAACTATTGCTTCTTGATCTGCATACAAGTTTCTTAGGAGGTGGTAAGGTGGTCTGATATTCCCATCTCTAAGAATTTTCTGGTTTGTTGTGATCTATACAGTTAAAGCTTTAGCGTAGTCAATGAAGCAGAAGTGAATGTTTCTCTGGAATTGTTTTGCTTTTTCTGTGATCTGTGTTTGCAGTTTGATCTCTGGTTCCTCTGCCTTTTCTAAATCCAGCTTGAACATCTGGAAATCCACGGTTCACAAACTGTTGAAGCCTGGCTTGGAGAATTTTGAGCATTACTTTACTAGCGTGTGAGATGAGTGCAATTGTGTGATAGTTTGAGTATTCTTTGGCATTGCCTTTCTTTGGGAGTGGAATGAAAACTGACGTAATCCAGTTCTGTGACCACTGCTGAGTTTTCCAAATTTGCTGGCATATTGAGTAGAGCACTCTCGCAGCACCATCTTTTAGGATTTGAAATAGCTCAGCTGGAATTCCATCACCTCCACTAGGTTTGTTTGTAGTAATGCTTCCTAAGGCCTACTTGACTTCACACTCTAGGATGTCTGGCTCTAGATGAGTGATCACACCATCATGGAAATCCGGTCATTTGGACCTTTTTTGTATAGTTCTTCTGTGTATTCTTGCCACCTCTTCTTAATATCTTCTGCTTCTGTTAGATCCATACATTTTCTGTCCTTTATTGTGTCCTTCTTTGCATGAAATATTCCCTTGGTATGTCTAATTTTCTTGAAGAGATCTCTAGTCTTTCCCATTCTATTGTTTTCTTCCATTTCTTTGCATTATTACTTAAGAAGGCTTTCTTATTTCTCCTTGCTATTCTTTGGAACTCTGCATTCAGTTGGATGTATCTTTCATTTTCTCCTTTGCCATTCACTTCTCTTTTCTCAGCTCTTTGTAAGACCTCCTCAGACAACCATTTTGCCTTCTTGCATTTCTTTTTCTTTGGGATGGTTTTGGTCACTGCCTCCTGTACAATGTTACGAACCTCCATCCACAGTTCTTCAGGCGCTCTATCTATCAGATCTAATCCCTTGAATCTATTTGTCACTTCCACTGTATAATCGTAAGGGATTTGATTTAGATCATACCTAAATGATCTAGTGGTTTTCCATGCTTTCTTCAATTTAAGTCTGCATTTTGCAATAAGGAGCTGATGATCTGAGCTGCAAGCAGATCCAGGTCTTGTTTTTGCTGACTGCATAGTGCTTCTCCATATTCAACTACAAAGAATATAATCAATTTGAGTTTTGTATTGACCATCTGGTGATGTCCATGTGTAGAGTTATCTCTTGTGTTGTTGGAAGAGGACGTTTGCTATGACCAGTGCGTTCTCTTGGCAAAACTCTGTTAACCTTGCCCTGCTTCATTTGTACTCCCAGGCCAAACTTGCCTGCTACTTCACATATCCCTTGACTTCCTACTTTTACATTAGACTCTCCTGTGATTAAAGGACATCTTTTTTGGGTGTTAGTTCTAGAAAGTCTTGTAGGTCTTCATAGAACTGTTCAACTTCAGCTTCTTCAGCAATAGTGATTAGGGCATGAACTTGGAATACTGTGATATTGAATGGCTTGTCTTGGAAATGAACTGAGATGATTCTGTCATTTTTGAGATTGCAGTCAAGTACTGCATTTTGTATTCTTTTGTTGACTGTGATGGCTACTCCATTTCTTCTAAGGGATTCTTGCCCACAGTAGTAGATATAATGGTCATCTGAATTAAATTCACGCATTCCCATCCATTTTAGTTTACTGATTACTAAAATGTCAATGTTCACTCTTGCCATCTCCTGTTAGACCACTTCCAATTTACCTTGATTCTTGGACCTAACTTTCCAGGCTCCTATGTAATATTCTTCTTTACAGCATCAAACTTTACTTTCACCACCAGACACATCCACAAGTAGGTGTTGTTTCTGCTTTGGCCCAGCCTCTTCATTCTTTCTGCAGCTATTTCTCTGCTCCTCCCCAGCAGCATATTGGACACCTGCTGACCTAGGGGGCTCATCTTTCAGTGTCCTATCTTTCTGCCTTTTCATAATGTTCGTGGGGTTCTCAAGGCAAGAATGCTGAAGTGGTTTGCTATTCCCTTCTCCAGTGAACCACGTTTTGTCAGAACTCTCCACCATGACCCATCTGTCTTGGGTGGCCCTGCATGGCATGGCTCAGAGTTTCACTGAGTTACACAAGGCTGTGATCCACGTGATCATTTTGGTTAGTTTTCTGTGACTGTGGTTTTCATTCTGTCTGCCCTCAGATGGATGAGGATAAGAGGCTAGTGCAAGCTTCTTGATGGGAGGGACTAGCTTTGGAGAAAACTGGGTCTTGCTCTAGTGGGCAGGGCCATGCTCAGTAAACCTTTAATCCAATTTTCTGCTGATGAGTGGGGCTGTGCTTCCACCCTGTGGTCTGCAGTCTCTATGGGAGGACTCATGGTGACTGCCTCCAAGAGGGTTTATGCCAGCATGCCCTGTGGCTCCCAGCCTTGTTGTATTCAGTGCCCCTGACCCTGCAGCAGGCCACTGTCAACCCATGACTCCACCTGAGCCTGCTGGACACTCAGGCAAGTCTGCTTCAGTCTTTTGTGGGGTCACTGCTCCTTTCTCCGGGTCCTAGTGTGCACAAGGTTTTGTTAATGTCCTCCAAGAGCTGGTGTGGAAGTTCTGTAATCAAAACCTGCTCATCTTCAAAGTCAGATTCCCTGGGGATTCGCAGTCCCTTAGCTGGTTCCCCAGGTTGGGAAGTCAGTTGTGGGGCCTATAATCTTCGCAATAGTGGGGAAACTTCTTTGGTATAATTGGTCTCCAGTCTGTGGATTGCCCACTGGGCAGCTCTATGGTAGGGCTAATGGCCAACTCCTTCAAGAGGACTCAGGCCACATGCCATACCTCCAAGGCGGCTGCTGCCAGTGCCCCATCCCCACGGCAGGCCACTGCTGACCCACGCCTCCACCAGAGGCCCTGAAACACTCACAGGCAGGTCTGGCAATGGAATCATCTCAGCAATAAGAAGAAAGAAGTTGCTGATAAACACAGCTTAGATAAGTTTTAAACACTGTGCTGGGAAAGAAGTTTATGTACTGTTTTATTCCATTTATATGACATTTTTAAAAAAAAAACTTTTAAAAATGTAATTTACTTCTTGCCTCTGCTGGGTCTTTGTTGTTCCACACAGATTTTCTCTAGCTGTGGCGAGTGGGGTTCACTGTTAGCTGTGGTGCACGGGCTTCTCATTGCCGTGGCTTCTCTTGGTGCCGAGCACAGACTCTAGGGCATGCGGCTGTGGCTTCCTCAGCTGTGGTGTGGGGCTTCTTGAAAAGATGAACTATGGGGATTGAAGAAAAAAATCAACGGTGGTTAGGGACTATACGGGAAAGAGAGTGACTACAAAGAAATAAAACAAAGGAGTTTTTGAGTACCCTTACTGTATTGGGCTTCCCTGATAGCTCAGTTGGTAAAGAATCTGCTTGCAATGCAGGAGATCCCAGTTCAATTCCTGGGTCAGGAAGATCCGCTGGAGAAAGAAAAGGCTACCCACTCCAGTATTCTGGCCTGGAGAATTCTATGGACTGTATAGTCTATGGGGTCTCAAAGAGTGGGACATGACTGAGTGACTTTCACTTCACTCACTGTATTGGTAGTTACATGAATCTATATATGTATTAAACTTCATTGAACTATACACCCCCATGGATTTTTCTTGGAGAGTCAAAGAGTATGTATTTAAGTTTCTAGATATGTATTCCTGTATTGGCCTTGTGAAGGATTGTAATGTTTCACATGCCAGTCGGAAGCACCTGAGACTACCTGTCTTCCCCATCGCTGGTACTTACTGCTTTTTATAACCTTCTCTAGTTAGATAGGTATAAATCTTAGATGGGATTTTAAAAGGCATATGTGTGTGTGAGTCTAGCAAGCAGTCTTCAGCTCTAGCTTGTTTTGAGTTGCATGTCCATCTCAGGTCACATTGTTAAGTGCCTTTTAATATTATAAATCGTCTTTGCTTGTTCCTATGTAGGTATTTGCCAACAGTGTCATTTCTGGAATAAGCATGATGATTTCTGCTGCTGGCTTGTTGGAGCTTGAGTGGGGAATAAAGAGCCCAACAGAGACTCCTATAAACTTGTTACTCTTTCTCTTAGGACTGAAAGAGATCTCTGAAATAAGACCTTGTCTATTATTGTGGCTGCCACAGAATGCCATTGTAGACCCTTGAAATATAAAGATATAACCAAGAGAAATGTCCAGGTGAGGGTGAGAGTTATTTCCTATGCAAAGGGTCACATGACTAAGTGCGAGTTCCTGGCAAAAATTTACAAGAAGGCCTCTGTAAGCAGGTCTTGTCTGCACTCCACCCGTGTCTTCTTAGATTCAGATACCATTTTTTGGCATTTGACTTCTCAGTGTATTCTCTGCCAAAGGCCAGCCCCTGTGCCTGCATGTTAGAGGGCTTCCTGCTGGCTGCTGAACATATTCTTCTTATGTGCCTGGGCATCTGGAAGTACCAGGGGATTTAAGCTCTTCTGGAAGCATCCCTCAACTGGTGAGTGTGGGTTGTGTAAATTCTGCAGTTCTCTTACCCATAACTTGTGACCTATACTGTCCCAGAACTCTCCTGGAGGACTGTGGGGCTTTGTCTGATATCACACCCTTGCTGGCCATCTTTTCTTCTTAACCCCAACTTCATTACCAGTCTTTCCTGGGAATATTTTCTAATAATTTGTAAGTCACTTTGACACAAATCCTCATCTCAGGATCTTTTGTGGGAAATTCAACCTTAAGAAAGACTTTTCTCTTTATCCGTAACACAGTTTGAAATGTATAATCCTACTGCACTCCAAGGTATGTATTCTTTGGAATACTGATTTGATTGCTCTAACAGGAGCCCCAGGTGACTTTCAGTACATGGATCAGTTCAGTCAGTTCAGTCACTCAGTTGTGTCTGATTCTTTGTGACCCCATGAATCGCAGCACACCAGGCCTCCCTGTCCATCACCAACGCCTGGAGTTCACTCAGACTCACGTCCATCGAGTCAGTGATGCCATCCAGCCGTCTCATCCTCTGTCGTCCCCTTCTCCTCCTGCCCCCAATCCCTCCCAGCATCGGAGTCTTTTCCAATGAGTCAACTCTTCGCATGAGGTGGCCAGAGTACTGGAGTTTCAGCTTTAGCATCATTCCTTCCAATCTGCTCATGAAACAATGTGGGCAAGACCATGATATTGAGGATCAGGATCCTATATTTTTCCTACGTTCCTCAGATATGGCCTCCATCTCCATGGTTCCCGCTTCATCCAGGTAGGGTGACAGGGAAGAGAAGGCATGTCTTAGAAGTTGTGCCCATCATTTATGTTCTCAACCCATTGGCTGGAACCTAAGGGCCAGAGCTTATTTAACTGGAATGGAGGTTGGCTGGGGAGCTGTGTGTTCAGTTTGTAACTGAACATGCTGTGCTCCCTGATTGTGAGGGAGAAGGGAGACCATGCCTTGGGATAGCTAGGCCCCTCTGCCATGGATATGCTTATGTGTTATCCATAGGTCTGTAGAGACAAAAGGAACACCTGATCAGGTCACATTCTCTGTTCTGTTCTAGCTTATTCTCCTTCGCCCTCATCCCCATGGCAAATGATGACTCCCCAGAGTGGCAAATGATGAGTTCGGCTGTGGAATAGTTGATTGTCATGTAAGTAGGCCCTTTCCAGAAATCTAGACGATTCACTTGAGGTTATTCACAATGTACTTATTTATTTGGCTGCCCCAGGTCTTAGGTTCGATGCAGGAGACCTGGGTTCGATCCTTGGGTTGGGAAGATCCCCTGGAGAAGGGCATGGCAACCCACTTCATGGAGTTGCCCGGAGAACTCCATGGACAGAGGAGCCTGGTGGGCTACAGTTCATGGAGTCGCAAAGAGTCGGACATGACTGAGTGGCTAACACTGCACTGCTAGGTCTTAGCTGTGGTACACAGGATCTTTCACTGTGAGATGCAGATTCTTCATTGTGGCATGTGGAATCTAGTTCCCTGACTAGGGATTGAACCCGGGCCCCCTGCATTGGGAGCATGGCGTCTTAGTCACTGGACCACCAGGGAATTCTGTTACTCACTTTAAAGTATAACATGTACTATCTATGCTGAAATCTCAGAGCTTTGGGTACAATGGTCATAGGTGGGATAACTTAGAAGCAGTGACTTTATTTTAAAGAGTGAGCTCCCAGGAGAGGTCAGTAAGGGAGTGGGAAACAGCTGACAAGCAAGAAGAAGCAGATCAGAAAGGGGCAAGTTCAGGCAGAGTCACAACCTTGACCTGATCCCTCTGGAGGAGGGACTCTGGAGCCTCAATTCTGCTGGCGGCGAGAGAGCTGAGCCCCTGTATTCTTACACTAGTTCCGTATGGACTGATGGTTGCTTCAGTGGGCAAACTGTCAGTGCCTGTAAACAAAATTGCCCTCATAGCCCCAGCACAGTCTTTCCAAGAGAGCTATGGGTTCAGGCATTGAGAAGCTCTGAGAGAGGGAGAGCTACACCAGTCTGCTACAGATGAGGCTGACTAGTGAGCCAACTAGTTGGTAGGAAGTCCTACAGAAACTGCTCTTATGGGTCCACCTCCCTGGGAAAGGTGGCCTTCTAACTCCATATGGATGGGGCTCAAGCTTGGTGGCAGCTCCTTGATAGTCATTTTAACTCCAGATCAGGGTCTTTCCTCTGGACTCCCCTTGCTCATCTGGGAGGCAGGAGTAAGTTGGCGTAGATACCTGAAAACCAGAGCCCTGCACATTATAGGGAATGGCTGACTTCATTCTTTACCCATAGGGATGAGGCAAACGTCATGACACTGGGGCTTGCAACCCAGGCAGATCCCATCAAATGAAGCGGGTGGTTGATACAGCCGAAGTGATTCTCCCATGTGGCTGTTTCTAGGTACATCTTTTAAAATAAGTTGTGCTTAAATTAGCAACGCTTTACTTTTAATATTTCTCTCTCGAAGTAGCAAGCATAGTTTCAATCAGGAGCCTGATTAATATGCAAAAAATGATTTGTTTTGATTTCAGTCTAGTGGGCTTTTTTTTTTTTTTTCCTTCACCAGGCAACTTCTTTATCAAATTCCTCTGCTTTTAAAGGATGAGAAGAAATGTATGTCCTTAAAGTCAGAGGGCATGGTTTCCTTGAAATTGGAAATAGAAGGCTCTCTGGAGGCTGATCTGAAATCTTAACAGCATAACTTTGCCAACGGCAAAACATCTCTTCATCATTTTCAGTGTACCTTCAGGTATCAGCTCCATGATGAGGCCATGCAAAACCTTGTTGGGTTTTGCAAAAAAACTGCAGCCGTTGGAAGTTGCACTTGACATAGTTGTTCCATCAAAGTGTATTATATTTTGTTGCTTATTGTATGACCTTGGGCAAGTTACTTAAATCTCTGTTTATTCTCCTTAAAGTGAAGATAACACCTACCTGTTGGGATTTTGTGCAATGTAAGTTTATAATCCCTTATCCAAAACCTTGATGAATTTCCGAATTCATAATTTTTTGGATTTTTTTAGGAAGGCAGTTCAGCATGTGGATCATATTACCTAACATTCCCAGTGGAGCCTTGGGAGGTACCCCGTCATTAAACACATTAATATTTCTGCAGCCAAACCCATGAATATTCATATACAGTAGCATAAAGACTAAAAATAGCCTCTCATTAGTCCAGGGCAAGGTTTGTAACCAAGTGAGTTATAAACAGATCTCTCTCTTTCCAGAGCCCTTTGGACTGGGGGATTGGCAATTGGAGGCTGTGGTCCTGTGATGAGAGAGTCTCTGTGTCTATCCACTCATTTCGGCTGGCTCCAATAATGACTCAGTGTGGTGCAGCGATGCTTGTGGAAAGATCTGTTCCCAGGGTGGTTCAGTTTCTCTCCTAGCTTGTGATGTGAGTGGGCTCTTGTGAATTTTCCTTTCTTCTTTGACATTTTAAATCCTAATTTGCTTCTTCCAGGGGTCTGATTTCAGGCACAACTGTTTTGACACAAACAGGCTTGACCAAAGGTTCTAGAGTGGGAACAACGATCATGTCATTACTTAATTGGTACCTCATTAAGAAACTGAATTGTCTAAAAGTTGGTAGGAAGTCTGAAGAAATTCCCCAGGTGGCAAGTTTCAGGATGTTCAGAAGGAAACACACAGTAAGAATTTGTCAGTGTACACAAAGGCTGAAAGCCTATGGCAGATCCTCAAAACTGCCATGGTACTGTCTCTGCTCCCCCACCCTCAGCAAGCCCTGCTTAACTGTGCCGTGACTATGTTTAATTTTTACTTGCTATGTCAAAGCATATAATGCTTATGATAATAAACATAAGATAAATCTTCTACAGAATTTATTTTTAGGGCTTTCTGGTAGTCCATTGATTGGCTCCACAGTCCCAATGCAGGGTGTACAGGTTTGATCCCTGATCAGAGAACTGGAATCCCACATACTGCATGGCGTGGTCTAAAAAAATGAATTTAATTTTCACCATATACACTCCTGGAATTTGCTTGTGAAAATTTAAATTGGGATAAAATTTTGCCAAAGGGTATTAAATCAGTGGGCTTGACCACTTTGGCAGTGTATTCTTTCTTTACTACTTTTGTATTTGACTGAGGAGAAATATTAAAGTTTGCACTTGATGAGCAGTTATTATATGCTAGGGGCTGTTACCAGTACCTGTTAATGCATTTACAGCTCACAATGTCTTGTCCAAGTCCCTCAGGACCAGGTGCATTTTTGAGTTTAGAAAGGCAAAATGTGGTAGGTACTCACTCTACCATTATACCCCCAGGGCAGGGTGGGCAGGGTTGGGGAGGGTGGGTTGCGGCATTGTCCACTAGATCACACAGTGATATTTCAATAGGAAAATGTGTGACGATTCCCACTAGCTGCAGTGTAAGTTTCCCTCTAAATGATTTTTGTTAAAACTCCAGTTTTCAGAGCATTTGGGATTTTGGAATTGCATACACGGGCTGGCCAACTCGTGTTCTGCTGCTCAGTCCTCACGATGACCCCGTGAAATAGGAAGTGTTACCTTGTGTAGGGAAGAATCAACCTTTCCCACCAAGCGGTCTGGGCTCTGCCTTGGCTCACAGAAGCTGGTCTCTCAGGCCCTGGAATGTCCTATCTGCGGGAATGTCTTTGTTTGCCTGGAGGCTCTGGTTACCAGCTAGTCCAACAGTGTGATTTAATCTTTCTGACATGTGCGCTCTGCTGTGTTTGTTTAGTTCTGGCTTCTCTGAGTCTTTGCTGCATGCCGGCTTTCTCTAGTTGTGGAGAGCGGGGGCTACTTTGTTAGTTGTGGTGCCCGGGCTTCTCATTGTGGTGGCTCCCCTGTTGCAGAGCACGGGCTCGAGAAGTGTGGGCTTCAGTGGTTGCAACACTGCAGGCTCAGTAGTTGGCGCTCGTGGGTTCTAGAATGTGGGCTCAGTAGTTGGGGCACTTGGGCTTAGCTGCTCCTTGGCATGTGGCATCTTCCCAGACCAGAGATCGCACCCATGTCCCCTGCACTGGCAGGCAGATTCTCACCCTCTGCGCCACCAGGAAAGTCCCTAACAGCGTGATTTATGATGAAGGCTTTGGGCTTTGCATTATGAGTTCTGATTTCTAGAGGAACTGGAGACTAAAGGTATTAGACTCTTGGGAGGGGCTGGGGACTAGAGATCAGCCACCTGGGCGGTAGTGATCAGCTCCAAATATTGCCTTGGACACCAGAGGCTTGGATGACCTTCCCTGGCTGGCAGTGCTCTGCGTGCATTGTTACACGTTGGTGCAAAGAGGCACCAACATCCCGGAGTCCATGAACAGAAGACACTCAGAAGCTCCACAGTTAGACTCCCTTCCAGGCTCTGCCCTCAGTCTCTTCCTTGGGCTAATTTTAACCTGTATTTTTTCCCTGTAATAAACTGGGAGTATAATAGTTGTCAGTGAGTTCTGAGAATTCTCTCAACGAATTATTGAACATGTGGGTGGTTTTATGAACTCTTTCAACTGATATCAGAAGTGAGAAAGGTCTCTTTTTAAGATTTTTTTTTTTAATGTGGATCATTTTTGGAAAGGCTTTTATTGAACTTGTTATAGTATTGCTTCTGTTCTGGTTTTTTGGCCATGGGACATGTGAGACTTCGTTCCCCAACCAGGGATGGAACCCACACTGCCCGGGATGGAAAGGGGAGTTTTAACCATTGGCCCACCAGGGAAATCCTGAGGGAGGTCTTGTATGAAGACTTCTTCCCTCAAGCTGTACTGCTAGTTAAACACTTTCATCCCCATTTTCTCTATGAACAACCCAAGGCAAAGAAGATAACTTACTTTTAGGCCACAAGACTTGTAAATGGAAGAGCTAATTCAAACCCACTTTTGACAGAATTTGCAATCCTTGTCCAGCATTTGTTCTGGACTCAGTTCACACACTACTCAGGACCCACTGGGCCCTGCCCCCCGCTTCCACTCTGGCCATGGTAGCTCTCCTTGTACAAGCGTCCCTCTGCGGTTAAGCTTTGGCTGTGGAGCTAGATAACCTTCCCTATGAAAGGGGGTTTAGGTTCGCTAGTGCAAAAGTAACTCTGATTCTGAAACCAAATTATAATTCTTTATGGTTGCATCAAGATTTGTATTTTTGTAAGACGTTTTGCATTTATAGTTTCATTTCTTCTTCACACCACTCTAAAACAGGCAGACAGCAGAGCAGAGACAGTATGAATATTGGAGCCTGATATATATAAAGCCATTCACCAGATGAGTAAGGCAGTGTGTTGCTCAGCCTCTCTGAGCCTCAGTTTCCTTGGCTATAAAGTGGGGGTATTGATGGTGTGTCTCTTAGAGGGATGGGTATGAACTTAGGGATGTGTGCAAATCCCCTGACACATCACAGATAACCATTAAGTGACGAGGTGTTTACAGATGAGGAGAGTAAGGTAGGTAGCTTCCCAAGGTCACACACCTCTATGAGGCAGGACCTAGGCTTTGATTCAAGCCCCATAGACTTACAAAAAGAGGTACAAAAGGGCCTTAAATATCCTCGAGGTGTGAGATTTTCAAACTTTAATTTTTAAGCTTCAGAGAAAATCCTGGAAAACCATCAAAGGGGAATCAGATAACGGTTGGATTACTCTTAATTCAGGTGGGCCTGGTTTCCTCTTCTCTCCCTAATTGCTAGTAACCCCCGATGGGGTGGTGGTACCTTAGGGTTCCTTGGAACACTGCTTGAAAATCTCTGGTCTGGTCCCACCTGTGCTTTACATATGAGGTTGCTGTGGCTCAGAGAGGTCAGCTTACTTGCCCAAGGTCACAGGGTTGTTCTCTGGCAGGGGTGGGACTTCAGCCTTGTTGACAGAACCAAGCTTAGCGTCCTTCCCCTCTACCTTGTCACCTCTGGGAGGGAGAGACATCCGAAGCCAGTGAGAGCGCGCCTTCTGATGACGCCAACCGGTGTGTCGCTCTCCAGCCCAGGAGGTGTTCTGTGGACCCTCGGCCCCACCGACCTTCTCCAGTGCTCTCTTCCCAGTCTGGACTGTTAAGGGTGAACGTGTGGAGCTGCGTTTTTAGTTAATCTTGACAATTGGGTTCCTGTCCGTCTTTCCTGATGCAAACCATTTGCAGGAGGCTAGACAGCAGGAGGCGCAGAAACCACTCTGCTCTTGGTTCTGGAGCTGTGAATGGCTGAGGGTGGCTTGGCAGATTTTAGCAGCATTCGTGTTTCTAGGAGCAGCACCCTTGAAAACTACCTGTTTGTATAGTCTGATGGCAGGCTCCTCATTTCCCCCTGCGGCATTTTAAAAATGTGCTTTACTAAAAATTGTGGCATAAGTCACATAATGTAAAACATACTATTTTCACCATATTTAACTGCGTATTTTGGCACTAAGTACATTCATCAGCTTCCCAGGTGGCTAAAGAATCTGCCTGCCATGTCAGGAGATGCAGGTTCGATCCCTGGGTCAGGAAGATCCCCTGGAGGAGGACATGGCAACCCACTCCAGCATTCTTGCTTGGAGAATCCCATGGATAGAGGAGCCTGGCAGGCTATAGTCCATGGGGTCACAAAGAGTCGGACACGACTGAGCGACTAAGCACAACTCTCAACATCATCTATCTCCCAAGTTTTTCACCTTCCTAAACTGGAACTCTGTCCCTATTAAACACCAAACCCCTATTCCTCGTCTCCACTCCATCCACCAGCCACCAGCATCTACCAGTGTTCCTTCTGACTATGAATTGACTATTCAGGTACCTCATATAAGTGGAATCAAACAGTATTTGTCTGCACCTACTCTTGCCTGGAAAGTCCCATGGACGGAGGAGCCTGGTGGGCTGCAGTCCATGAGGTTGCTAAGAGTTGGACACGACTGAAGCGACTTAGCAGCAGCAGTGTATATTGGAATGCATTTTAAAGGTTGAGTTTCTATATGTCCTACACACAGATTGTACCTTCTTCCCCCTCTGCCCCGTGCTTTACAATAGATTCTCATTAGCTATCTGTTTAATACAAGGGCTTACCTGGTAGTACAGAGGTTAAAGTGTCTGCTGCAATGTGGGAGACCTGGGTTCGATCCCTGGGTCAGGAAGATCCCCTGGAGAAGGAAATGGCAACCCACTCCAGTATTCTTGCCTGGAGAATCCCATGGACGGAGGAGCTTGGTGGGCTACAATCCACGGGTCGCAAAGAGTCGGACACAACTGAGCAACTTCACTTTCACAGTGTGTATGTGTAAATCCCAGTCTCCCAGCTCATCCCCCTTCTCCCCTCCTTGGTGTCCATACACTTGTTCTCTATGCATCTGTCTCTATTTCTGTTTTGCAAATAGGTTCATCTGTACAATTTTTCTAGATTCCACGTATATGTGTTAATATACGATACTTGTTTTCTCTTTCTGACTTACTTCATTTTGTATGACAGTCTCTAGGTCTATCTACGTCTCTGCAAGGGGCACAATTTCATTCTTTTTAGGGATGAGTAATATTCCATCGTCCATAAGTACCACACCTTCCTTATCCGTTGCTATGTTGATGAACATTTAGACTGCTTCCTTGTCCTGGCTAGTGTAACTAGTGCTTCAGTGAATATTGGGGTGCATGTGCCATTTTGAATTATGGTTTTCTCAGAGTATATGCCCAGTAGTGGGATTGCTGGGTCATATGATAATTCTATTTTTAGTTTTCCAAGGAACCTCTATAGTGTTCTCCATAGTGGCTTTATCAATTTACATTCCCACTAACAGTGTAAGAAAGTTCCCTTTCCTCCACACCTTCTCCAGCATTTATTGTTTGTAGATTTTTTTGATGATCACCATTCTGACTGGTGTGAGTTGATATTACATTGTAGTTTTGATTTGCAGTGTGCTAATAATTTGTGATGTTGAGCATCTTTCCATGTGCCTCTTGACTATCTGTATGTTCTCTTTGGAGAAAAGTCTATTTAGATCTTCCACTCATCTTTTTTATTGGGTTGTTTTGATATTGAGCTGCATGAGCAGTTTGTTTACTTTGGAAATTAATCCCTTGCCAGTTGCTTCATTTGCAAATATTTTCCCCCATCTGAGGGTTGTCTTTTTGTCTTGTTTATGGTTTCCTTTGCTATGCAAAAGCTTTTAAGCTTCATTGGGTCTCATTTGTTTATTTTTGTTTTTATTTTCATTACTCTAGGAGACAGGTCAAAAAAGACTGTGCTGTGATTTATGTCAAGGAGTCTTCAGCTTCTGTTTTCCTCTAAGAGTTTTATGGTGTCCAGCCTTTCAGCTAGGTCTTTAAGCCATTCCGAGTTTATTTTTGTGTGTAGTGTTAGGAAGTGTTCTAATTTCATTCTTTTACATGTAGCTGCCCGGTTTTCTCAGCACCGCTTATTGAAGAGACTGTCTTTTCTCCATCGTGTATTCTTGCCTCTTTGTCATAGATTACTGTCATTACTATAGATGCCTGAGTTTATTTCTGGGCTTTCTCTCCTGTTCAAATTATCTATATTTCTGTTTTTGTGCCAGTATCACACTGTCTTGATGACTGTAGTTTGTAGTATAGTCTGAAGTCAGGGAGCCTGATTGCTCCAACTCCATTATTCTTTCTCAGGATTATTTTAGCTATTTGGGCTCTTTTGTGTTTCCAGACAAATTGTAAAATTTTTTTGCCTTAATTCTCTGAAAAATGCCATTGGTAATTTGATAGGGATTGTATTGAATCTGTAGATTGTTTTGGAGAGTATAGTCATTTTGACAATATTGATTCATCTAATCCAAGAACATTGTATATTTCTCCATCTGCTTGTGTTGTCTTTGATTTCTTTTCTCAATATCTTATTGTTTTCTGAGTACAAGTCTTTTGTTTCCTTAGGACAGTTTATTCCTAGGTATTATATTATTTTTGTTGAAGTGATAAATAGGATTGTTTTCTTAATATCTCTTTCTTATTTTTTGTTGCTTGTGTATGGGAATGCAAGAGATTTCTATGCATTAATTTTCCATCCTGTAACTTTACCAAATTCTTTCATTAGCACTAGTTTTCTGGTGGCAGAGTATCATGTCATCTGCAAACACTTACAGTTTAATTCTTTTCAATTTGGATTCTTTTTCTTCTCTGATTTCTATGGCTAGGACTTCCAAAACAGTGTTGAATAAACGTGGCAGGAGTGGACATCCTTGTCTTGTTCCTGACCTCAGAGGAAATGCTTTCAGTTTTTTACCTTTGAGAATGATGTTTGCTGTGGGTTTGTCATATATGACCTTTATTATGTTGAAGTAGGCTCCCTCTATGCCCTCTTTCTGGAGAGATTTTATCGTAAAAGGCTGTTTATTTCGTCAAACGCTTACTCTGCATCCATTGAAATTATCATATAAATGTTATTCTTCAGTTTGTCAATACGGTGTATCAGTTCAGTTCAGTTGCTCAGTCGTGTGTGAGTCTTTGCGACCCCATGGGCTGCAGCACGCCAGGCTTCCCTGTCCATCACCAACATGTCCGCTGAGTCGGTGACGCCATCCAACAATCTCATCCTCTGTCGTCCCCTTCTCCCGGCTTCAGTCTTTCCCAGCATCAGCGTCTTTTCCACTGAGTCAGTTCTTTGTATCAGGTGGCCAAAGTACTGGAACTTCAGCTTCAGCATCAGTCTTTCCAATGAATATTCAGGGTTGATTTCCTTAGGATTGACTGGTTTGATTTCCTTCCTGTCCAAGGGACTCTCAAGAGTCTTCTCCAACACCACAGTTCAAAAGCATCAATTCTCTGGTGCTCAGCTTTCTTTATGCTCCAACTCTCACATAAATACACGACTACTGGAAAAACCATAGCTTGACTAGATGTACCTTTGTTGGCAAAGTAATGTCTCTGCTTTTTAATATGCTTTCTAGGTTTGTCATAGCTTTTCTTCCAAGGAGCAAGCGTCTTTTAATTTCATGGCTGCAGTAACCATCTGTAGTGATTTTGGAGCCCAAGAAAATGAAGTCTGTCACTGTTTCCATTGTTTCCCCATCTATTTGCCATGAAGTGATGGGACCAGATGCCATGATCTTAGCTTTCTGAATATTAAGTTTTAAGTCATTTTTTTTTTTCTCTCCTCTTTCAGATTCATCAAGGGGCTCTTTAGTTTCTCTTCACTTTCTGCCATAAGTGCGGTGTCATCTGCATGTTTGAGGTTATTGATATTTCTACCAGCAGTCTTGATTCCAGCTTGTACTTCATCCAGTCCAGGATTTCACATTATGTACTGTCATTTCAGTTCAGTTCATTTTAGTCTCTCAGTTTTGTCCGACTCTTTGCGACCCCATGAATCGCAGCATGCCAGGCCTCCCTGTTCATTACCAACTCCCGGAATTCACTCAGACTCACATCCATTGAGTCGGTGATGCCATCCAGCCATCTCATCCTCTGTCATCCCCTTCTCCTCCTACCCCCAATCCCTCCCAGCATCAGAGTCTTTTCCAATGAGTCAGCTGTTCGCATGAGGTGGCCAAAGTATTGGAGTTTCAGCTTTAGCATCATTCCTTCCAAAGAAATCCCAGGGCTGATCTCCTTCAGAATGGATTGGTTGGATCTCCTTGCAGCCCAAGGGACTCTCAAGAGTCTTCTCCAACACCACAGTTCAAAAGCATCAATTCTTTGGTGCTCAGCCTTCTTCACAGTCCAACTCTCACTGGGAAAACCGTAGCCTTGACTAGATGGACCTTAGTCGGCAAAGTAATGTCTCTGCTTTTGAATACACTATCTAGGTTGGTCATAACTTTTCCTCCAAGGAGTAAGTGTCTTTTAATTTCATGGCTGCAGTCATCATCTGCAGTGATTTTGGAGCCCCCCAAAATAAAGTCTGACACTGTTTCCACTGTTTTCCCTTCTATTTCCCAAGAAGTGATGGAACCAGATGCCGTGATCTTCGTTTTCTGAATGTTGAGCTTTAAGCCAACTTTTTCACTCTCCTCTTTCACTTTCATCAAGAGGCTTTTTAGTTCCTCCTCACTTTCTGCCATGATGTACTCTGTATAGAAGTTAAATAAGCAGAGTGACAATATATAGCCTTGACGTGTTCCTTTCCCAATTTGGAAACAGTCCGTTGTTCCATATTTGGTTCTAACTTTGCTTTTTGACCTGCACACAGATTTCTCAAGAGCCAGGTAAAGTGGTCTGGTATTCCCATCTCTTTTAAGAATTTTCCACAGTTTGTTGTGATCCACATGGTCAAAGAGTTTAGTATAGTCAATGAAGCAGAAGTAGATGTTTTTCTGGAACTCTCTTGCTTTTTCAATGATCCAATGGATGTTGATAATTTAATCTCTGGTTCCTCTGCCTTTTCTAAATCCAGCTTGAACATCTGGAAGTTCTCTGTTCACATACTGTTGAAGCCTCGCTTGGAGAACCTTGAACATTACTTTGTTAGTGTGTGATATGAGAGCAATCGTGTGCTAGTTTGAACATTCTTGGAGAAGGAAATGGCAACCCACTCCAGTACTCTTGAACATTCTTTGGCACTGCCTTTCTTTGAGATTGGAATGAAAACTGACCTTTTCCAGTCCTGTGGCCACTGTTGAGTTTTCCAGATTTGCTGGTATATTGAGTGCAGCATTTTCACAACATCATCTTTTAGGATTCGAAATAGCTCAACTGGAATTCCATCACCTCCCCTAGCTTTGTTTGTAGTGATGCTTCCTAAGGTCCAGTTGACTTTGCATTCCAGGATGTCTGGCTCTAGGTGAGTGATTTCATCATTGTGGTTATCTGGTGTAAGGTTAGATTGTTTATTTGAGATTTTTATTGTTTCTTTTTTAAAAAATTATTTATTTGTTTGGCTACTCTGGGTCTTAGTTGTGGCACGTGGTATCTTTAGCTGTGGCATGTGGGATCTAGTTCTCTGGCCAGGAATCGAACCTGGGCCCCCTGCATTGGGAAGGTGAAGCCTTAGCCACTGGACCACCAGGGAAGTCCTTTTCTTGTCTCCTGAGGTGGGATTGTATTGCTGTAAACTTCCCTCTCAGAACTGCTTTTGCTGCATCCCATAGGTTTCAGATCATTGTGTTTTCATTGCCATTTTTTTTCTGTGTACTTTTTGATTTCCTCTTTGATTTCTTCAGTGTTCTCTTGGTTATTTAGTAGCATATTGTTTAGCTTCCATGTGTTTGTGTGTTTTACTATTTTTTTTTTTTTTACTGTAATTGATTTCTAATCTCATAGTGCTGTGGTTGGAAAAGATGCTTTACAATTTCAGTTTTCTTAAGTTTACTGAGACTTGATTTGTGAACCAAGATGTGATCTATCCTGGAGAATGTTCTGTGTACACTTGAGAGGAAAGCATATTGTGCTTTTGGATGGAATGTTCTATAAATATCAAGTAAGTCTATCTCATCTAGTATGTCATTTAAAACTGTGTTCTTTATTACATTTCTGTGTGGATGATCTGTCCATTAGTGTAAGTTGGGTGTTACAGTCCCCCAGCTATTACTGTGTTACTGTTGATTTCCCCTCTGATGGCTGTTAGCATTTGGCGTATGTATTGAGGTGCTCCTATGCTGGGTGCATAAATATTTATAGTTGTTATATCTTCTTCTTGGATTGATCCTTTGTTCATTATGTAGCGTCCTTCCTTGTATCTTGCAATAGTCTTTAAAGTCTATTTTTCTTATATGAGTATTGGCACTCCAGCTTTCTTCTGATTTCCATTTGCATCTTTTTCTACCCCCTCACTTTCAGACTCTATGTGTCCCTGGGTCTGAAGTGGGTCTCTTGTAAACAGCATATATTCAGGTCTTGTTTTCGTATTAATTCAGCCAGTCTATGTCTTTTGTTGGAGCATTTAATCCATTTACGTTTAAGGTAATTATCAATGTGTATGTTCCTATTACCTTTTTCTTTTTTTGGATTTGTTTCTGTAAGTCTATTTTTTTCCCTCTTGTGTTTCCCGCCTAGATAAGTTCCTTTAGCATTTGTTGTAAAGGTGGTTTGGTGGTGCTGCATTCTTTTAGCTTTTGCTTGTCTGTAAAGCTTTTGATTTCTCTGTTGAATCGGGATATAATTTACTGGGTAGAGTAATCTTGGCTGTAGGGGCTTCCTTTTAATCACTTTAAATGTATCCTGCCACTCTCTTCTGGCCTGCAGAGTTTCTGCTAACACACACACACACACACACACACACACACACAATTCAGCTGATAACCTTATGGGGATTCCCTTGCATATAATGTATTGTTTTTCCATTGCTGCTTTTAATACTTTTTCTTTGAATTTAATTTTTCTCAGTGTGAATAATATGTGTCTTGGTATATTTCTCTTTAAGTTTATTCTGTGTCAGATCCTCTCTGCTTCCTGAGCTTGGGTGACTATTTCTTTTCCCATGTTAGGGAAGTTTTCAACTATAATCTCTTTAAATATTTTTTGAGACACTTTCTGTTCCTTCTCGTCTTCTGGGACCCCTATAATTTGCATGTTGTTGCATTTAATGCTGTCCCAGATGTCTTTGAGACTGTCCTCATTTCTTTTCATTCTTTTTCCCTTGTTCTGTTCCTCTGCAGTTATTTTCACCATTCTGTGTTACAGCTCACTTTTTCATTTTTCTGCCTCAGCTATTCTGTTATTCATTCCTGCTAGTGTATGTTTAATTTCAGTTATTGTTCACTGTTTGTTCTTCTTCTACATCCTTGTTAAACATTTATTTTCTTTATCCATGCCTCTGTTGTATTTCCAAGATTCTGGGTCCTCTTTACTATCATTACTCTGAGTTTTTCTCAGATAGATTGCCTATTTCCTCTTCATTTCTTTGGTCTTGTAGGTTTTTACCTTGCTTCTTCATCTGGAACATATTTCTCTGTTGTCTTATTTTTGTTGATGAGTTGGGATGTGTTCCTGTCTTGCTGGTTGTTTTGCCTGAGGCATCTAGCACAGGAGCTTTCAGGAAGTTGGGTCTTGGTGCCAAGATGAGGACCTCTGGGAGAGCTCACACTTATTAACATTTCCTGAGGCCTGAAGTTCTCTACTAGTCCATCAGCCTGGATTCAGTGCTCCTGCTAAAGGGGCTCAGGCCCAACTCCCAGCCTATGAGGAGATGTGAACTCTATGTACTTCTACTCTGCCATCTTGGCCCCACCCCTCCCTCCCATGGCATTTTTTAAAGTACCAGCTACTTTCCCTGGCTAGGAAGGACCAAGGGAATATGCTGTACTCTTTAATGGCTACCCATTCAGGGAGGAAGAACACAGATATTGATAAATTTTGTTTCTGCATCACCTCTCCCTTGGACTACTTCTGATTTCAGCACCACAGTGGTGGACAGTTCCAAATTAACTGATGGTGTCCTGCAAACTTTCTGTCACTTCAGTTACTCCTAGAGGCAAATGCTAAAGAAGAGTTCGATAAGCAAAAGATTTACTAGGGGAGATGTCTGTGAAGGCTGAAGGGGCTGGGGGTGATGGTGGGGGAAGTGAACGTAGGCAGGGAGAACCTCAGACCACGGTGTAGTTCTAAGACAGTCTTGGCTAGGCCTTTGAGTCATTTGTGAACAGATGCCCTTTAGAGGAGTCCTTCACTGGGCAGGAATGGCCTGAGTCTAGTGCCCCTGTTGTGTTCTTATTTGCTGGGGACAATCAGAGAAAGTGTGACCTTGGGGTGAATGCTGAGGCAGATTCAAGGGTACAATATCAGGAGACGCCTTCTAGCAGGTTCTGCTGAAAGTGATTTGAGTGGCAAACCTCCATGGCTATCATGAGTGGTCCCTATAACTTTTCTCTAATTTTCTGCCTCCTAGCTTTCTCCAAAGTTGATAAAGATCCCTGGGCTTTTACATACACTTAGTCCAGTTATGCAAGGGGAGAGGGGACCTATGAAGAGTGTACAGCTTCTTGTCCGTGGCAGATTCTATATGGTTCCTCTGATGGTCCCCAACAGGACTGAGACTCATTGCCCACAACACTAATTAGTTCATTAATCTACGTTTTGCTATAAATTTTTTTTCCTATTCCCACAACTTTCCTTCTGCTTCATGAGACCACTCTACAAAGAAACCACCCTCATACAAGCCTTAGTTGAGAATCTGCTTAGAGTAACACATCTGAGAAGCTGAGCATTCCTGGGGATCAGTGGCACTGCTCCAGAGTGAGAACTCCCTAAAGGGGGTGACATTCCAGGGTACAGGGCTGAAGTTCCCTCCAGGGTGAAACTCAGGTGGTGCCAGGCATGTTTTTATAAGGGAGGCTGGGTTTCCCAACACACTCTGTTTTAAAGTGTCTCATCTTTTTAAACCATGAGATGGCTCTTATCCACTTCCCCATGTCCCTGGTCACATAGTGTTTAGCCTCTTGACCTTGCTTATGCTGACAGTGTTCCCCAACTATTGTTAAACAAACAAACAAAAAAGATATATATTTATTTGGCTGCCTTAGTTGTGGCACTTGGGATCTTTTGTTACACCTCAAGGGCTCTTCACTGAGGCATTTGGGCTTTCTAGTTGTGGCATGGGCTCCAGAGAGCATGGGCTCAGTAGCTGTGATGTGCACAGGATTAGTTGCCCCACAGCACGTGGGATCTTAGTTCTTGACCAGGAATCAAGCCTGTGTCCCCTGCATTGGAAGGTGGATTCTTAACCACTGGACCACCAGGAAGTCTACTGTTTCCCAACATTTTAAAACCCAGGTTGCTCCTTGGTAACCACTAAACTTCTCAGGATCTGCTACCTGCCCCAAGAGAATATTAGATGAGACTCACCAGCTGGGGGATCACTGCTCTGTTTATTGTGTATGGCAGATGGTGAGATTTCCCTGAACTTGTCTTTCTATACTGGTATTCTCAAAAAGCAGGACACTCCAGCCCCATGTAGAATTATATTAAAATATTTTCATACTGGTTTCCTTTCCCTGGAGATCACCCTGCCTTTTTCATAATCTTGAGATTTGTTACATTAGAAATACTGTGATGAGAGTGGATTTTCTCTTTCCCTTCCTTCTTCCTTTCGCTGAGTCTCACTGCAGATAGGAAGCAGTATTAGATAAGAGAGTAAAGAAGCAGAAAATGCTATTAACCTAAGAATCTGTACCTCCCTTTGCTGGTGTCCACAATCCCTTGCCTTTATCATCCCACCATCAGAATTTTCCAGCTGCCCACACCTGCATTTTGTTGCCTGAGGACTTGTTCTGACAGCAGAGGACGTTCTTCCTAACCGTGGGCAGGCCCAAAGCCCCAGAGAATAAACAGCCCCTGGGAGTGGGCTTCAACTAATGAATACCCCAGCTGTTTTATTGTTTATTTTTCAAATTTAAGAATTTTAAATTGGAATTTAATTGCTTTACAACATTGTTAGTTTCTGCTGTACAACAAAGTGAATCAGCCTATGTATACATATATCCCCTCCCTCCTTAGCCTCCCCTCCCCACCCATGGCCCACACGAGGCCATCACAGAGCACTGAGCCAGCTCCCTGTGCTCTACAGCGCCTCCCCGCTAGCTGTCTGTCTCACACACGGCAGTGTGCGCACGTCAGGCTAGCCTCCCAGTCCGTCCCACCCTCCCCTCTCCCCTGCCGTGTCCGCATGTCTGTACCCTATACCTGTGTCCTCTAGTCCTGCCCTGAGAACAGGTTCGTTTGTAACATTTTTCTAGATTCCACGTATATGCATTAATATGCAATAGTTGTTTTTCTCTTTCCCACTTACTTCACTCTGTATGACAGACTCTAGGCCCATCCACCTCTCTCCAAATGACCATATGTCATTCTTTTAGTTCATTTCATGTCCGACTCTTTGTGACCTCATGGACCGCAGCACACCAGGCCTCCCTGTCCATCACCAACTCTTGGAGTTTACCCAAACTCACCTCCATCTAGTCGGTGGTGCCATCCAGCCATCTCATCCTCTGTCGTCCCCTTCTCCTCCTGCCGTAAATCTTTCCCAGCATCATGCAAGTTGACTCTTTCCCAGTGAGTCAGTTCTTCCCATTGGAACTTCAGCTTCAGAATCAGTCCTTCCAATGAATATTCAGGACTGATTCCATTTAGGATGGACTGGTTGGATCTCCTTGCAGTTCAAGGGACTCTCAAGGGTCTTCTCCAACACCACAGTTCAAAAGTATCAATTCTTCAGTGCTCAGCTTTGTTTATAGTCCAACTCTCACATCCATACATGACTACTGGAAAAACCATAGCCTTGACTAGATGGACCTTTGTTGGCAAAGTAATGTCTCTGCTTTTTAATATGCTGTCTAGGTTGATCATACCTTTCCTTCCAAGGAATAAGTATCTTTTAATTTCATGGCTGCAGTCACCATCTGCAGTAATTTTGGAGCCCAAAAGAATAAAGTGAGCCACGGTTTCCAATGTTTCCCCATCTATTTGCTATGAAGTGATGGGCCCAGATGCCATGATCTTCATTTTCTGAATGTTGAGCTTTAAGCCAACTTTTTCACTCTCCTCTTTCACTTTCATCAAGAGGCTCCTTAGTTCTTCTTCACTTTCTGCCATAAGGGTGGTGTCATCTGCATATCTGAGGTTATTGATATTTCTCCTAGCAATCTTGATTCCAGCTTGTGCTTCCTCCAGCCCAGTGTTTCTCATGATGTGCTCTGCATATTAATTAAATAAGCAGGTTGAAATATACAGCCTTGACGTACTCCTTTTCCTATTTGGAACCAGTCTGTTGTTCCATTCCAGTTCTAACTGTTGCTTCCTGACCTGCATAAGGTTTCTCAAGAGGCAGGTCTTTTAGCGGCTGAGTAATACTCCACTGTGTTTATGTATGACATTGTCTTTATCTGTTCATCTATCTTTGAATGTCTCCATGTCCTGGCTGAGTAATATACTTTTAGTGGCTGAGTAATACTCCACTGTGTTTATGTATGACATCGTCTTTATCTGTTCATCTGTCTTTGAATGTCTCCATGTCCTGGCTGTTGTAAATGGTGCCCTAGTTGTTTGAGGTATTTGTTCTCCGCGAGCTCCCAGTGTGTCCCTGTGGGTGGCATAAACTTCCAATGGTCCTTAGAGGTAACTAGCTTAATAAGGAACCCTTCCCTGTCCCATCTTTCCAGTCCCCAAATTATGTTTTCTAGCATCACTTTCCAAGCAAAATTTTTTGTCCTCACACCCTTATCTCTGGATCTGCTTTTGACAGAACCCAAAATAAGATATAACTCACTTAAGCTCTGCTCTGAAGGGAGTTGAGTGGCCCACAGGGAAAGCTCCTTCCATACACAGAACCAGAACTCCAGCAAGGCCATGCTGCCTCTCCAGATAGAGCCAGTACCCAGGTGGGGAAGGAAGAGAAAAAACTATGGGGTTTGGGAAATCGAGGGCAGGAGGGAAGGAGGAGCCCATGGAGGCAGAGTGATGCAGTGCTTGTGGACAGCCATTTGGTGGAGACCAGCGGAGATGTGGTGGCAAAGCAGAGAGAGATGCTCAAGTCATCTGATTACAAGATGGAAATGGGCTTGACCTGCCCTTCCTCTGGAACCAAGTTGGCTTAATGAGAGGTTCTGTGCCGTGTCTGTGTGTGGGTCTATGGCTCCCCCAACACCAATGACAGAACAGGTGGATGAAAACAAGAACATTTTGGATACTTTTCTCTTAATTGAAATTTCAAGACTTCCTGACTCCAAGACCTTTCCTTCCTGTTGGTTTAATCTGCAGTGTAGTCTAAAATAAGCATCCAGAACAGGAGGCTGCTGTTCCCTAAAGCCTCGTCCACAGTCTCAGTGTGAAGTAGCAAGGCTTAGCTTTGATGGCGGGTGGGACAGGGCAGCCTCTGTGGAGGGTGCTGCTGGACTCTCATGCTGCTAGGCGATCACTGCATCACCTGTGTCTATCTAGTGAATCTTCCTGAAAATTTTCTTTTGTCAGTAGCTAATTTGGATCTGGGAAATAGACTCTTGGAGGGTACAAACAGTACCTTGCGTGCACCAGGGCCCAGGAGATAGTAGCAGTGACCCCACAAGAGACTGACCAGACTTGCCCAGGAGTGTCCAGGAGTCTCTGGTGGAGGCGTGGGTTGGTGGTGGGCTACTGCAAGGTTGGGGCACTGAGTGTAGCAGTAAATGCATGGGACCTTTTGAAGGAGGTCGCCATTATCTTCATGACCTCCACCATAGTCTGCTGCTGCTGCTAAGTCGCTTCAGTCGTGTCTGACTCTGTGCGACCCCATAGATGGCAGCCCACCAGGCTCCCCCGTCCCTGGGATTCTCCAGGCAAGAACACTGGAGTGGGTTGCCATTGCCTTCTCAATGCATGAAAGTGAAAAGTGAAAGTGAAGTTGCTCAGTGGTCTCCAACTTCGTGACCCCATGGACTGCAGCCCACCAGGCTCCTCCGTCCCTGGGATTCTCCAGGCAAGAGTACTGGAGTGGGTTGCCATTGCCTTCTCTGCCACCATAGTTTGGCCCCAGGTAAATAACAGAGAGGGAACACGGCTCCACCCATCAATAGAAAATTGGATGAAAGATTTACTGAGCATGGCCCCACCCATCAGAATAAGACCCAGTATCCCCCTCAGTCAGTCTTTCCCATCAGGAAACTTCCATAAGCTTCTTATCCTTTTCCATCAGAGGGCAGACAGACTGAAAACCACAATTACAGAAAACTAACCAACTTGATCACATGGACCACAGCCTTGTCTAACTCAATGAAACTATGAGCCATGCTGTGTAGGACCACCCAAGACGGACAGGTCATGGTGGAGAGTTCTGACAAAATGTGATTCACTGGAGAAGGGAATGGCAAACCACTTCAGTATTCTTGCCTTGAGAACCCAATAAACAGTATGAAAAGGCAAAAAGGTAGGACACTGAAAGATGAACTCCCCAGGTGGGTAGGTGCCCATTATGTTACTGGAGATCAGTGGAGAAATAACTCCAGAAAGAATGAAGAGATGGAGCCAAAGCAAAAACAACACCTAGTTGTGGATGTGACTGGTGATAGAAGCAAAGTTCAATGCTGTAAAGAGCAATATTGCATAGGAACCTGGGATGATAGGTCCATGAGCCAAGGCAAATTGGAAGTGTTCAAACAAGATGGCAAGAGTGAATGCCAACATTTTAGGAATCAGTGAACTAAAATGGATTGGAATGGGTAATTTAACTAGGATGACCATTATATCTACTACTGTGGGCAAGAATCCCTAGAAGAAATGGAGTAGCCATCATGGTCAACAAAAGAGTCTGAAATGCAGTACTTGGATGCAATCTCAAAACGACAGAATGATCTCTATTCATTTCCAAGACAAACCATTCAATCATGGTAATCCAAATCTATGCCCCTACCAGTAATGCTGAAGAAGCTGAAGTTGAATGGTTTGATGAAGACCTACAAGACCTTCTAGAACTAACACACCAAAAAGATGTCCTTTTCATTATAGGGGACTAGAATGCAAAAGTAGGAAGTTAAGAAACATCTGGAGTAACAGGCAAATTTGGCCTTGGAG
Organism: Capra hircus; assembly: GCF_001704415.2. Lineage (NCBI taxonomy): Eukaryota > Metazoa > Chordata > Mammalia > Artiodactyla > Bovidae > Capra > Capra hircus. Next base: position 15,843,698 of record NC_030829.1, on the reverse strand, counting down.
TACAGAATGAAGCAGGGCAAAGGCTAATAGAGTTTTGCCAAGAGAATGCACTGGTCATAGAAAACACCCTCTTCCAACAATACAAGAGAAGACTCTACAAAAGGACATCACCAGATGGTCAATATTGAAATCAGGCTGATTATATTCTTTGCAGCCAAAGATGGAGAAGCTCTATACAGTCAGCAAAAACAAGACCATGAGATGACTGTGGCTCAGATCATGAACTCCTTATTGCCAAACAGACTTAAATTGAAGAAAGTGGGGAAAACCACTGGACCATTCAGGTATGACCTAAATCAAATCCCTTATGATTATACAGTGGAAGTGAGAAATAGATTCAAGGGATTAGATCTGATAGAGTGTCTGAAGAACTATGGACCGAGGTTTGGGACATTGTATAGGAGACGGGAATCAAGACCATCCCCAAGAAAAAGAAATGCAAAAAAGCATAATGGCTGTCTGAGGAGGCCTTACAAATAGTTGTGAAAAGAAGAGAAGCAAAAAGCAAAAGAGAAAAGGAAAGTTATACCCATTTGAATGCAGAGTTCCAAAGAATAGCAAGGAGAGATAAGAAAGCTTTCCTCAGAGATCAATGCAAAGAAATAGAGGAAAACAACAGAATGGGAAAGACTAGAGATCTCTTCAGGAAAATTAGACAGACCAAGGGAACTTTGGGTACAATAAAGGACAGAAATGGTAGGGACCTAACAGAAGCAGAAGATATTAAGAAGAGGTGGCAAGAATACACAGAAGAACTGTACAAAAAAGATCTTCACGACCCAGATAATCATGATGGCATGATCACTCACCTAGAGCCAGACATCCTGGAATGTGAAGTCAAGAGGGCCTTAGGAAGCATCACTACGAACAAAGCTAGTGGAGGTGATGGAATTCCAGTTGAGCTGTTTCAAATCCTGAAAGATGATGCTGTGAAAGTGCTGCACTCAATATGCCAGCAAATTTGGAAAACTCAGCAGTAGCCACAGGACTGGAAAAGGTCAGTTTTCATTCCAATCCCAAAGAAAGGCAATACCAAATAATGCTCAAACTACTGCACAATTGCACTCATCTCACACACTAGTAAAGTAATGCTCAAAATTCAGGCTTCAACAGTTCATGAGCCGTGAACTTCCAGATGTTCAAGCTGGATTTAGAAAAGGCAGAGGAACCGGAGATTAAATTACCAGCATCCGTTGGATCATCAAAAAAGCAAGAGAGTTCCAGAAAAACATCTACTTCTGCTTTATTGACTATGCCAAAGCCTTTGACTGTGTGGATCACAACACACTGTGGAAAATTCTGAAAAAGATGGGAATCCCAGACCAACTGACCTGCCTCTTGAGAAATCTGTATGTGGGTCAGGAAGCAACAGTTAGAACTGGACATGGAACAACAGACTGGTTCCAAATAGGAAAAGGATTACATCAAGGTTGTATATTGTCGCCCTGCTTATTTAACTTCTATGCAGAGTACATCATGAGAAACCCTGGGCTGGAGGAAGCATGAGCTGGAATCAAGATTGCCAGGAGAAATATCAATAACCTCAGATATGCAGATGACACTACCCCAATGGCAGAAAGGGAAGAAGAACTAAGGGGCCTCTTGATGAAAGTGAAAGAGGAGAGTGAAAAAGTTGGCTTAAAGCTCAACATTCAGAAAATGAAGCTCATGGCATCTGGTCCCATCACTTCATGGCAAATAGATGGGGAAACAGTGGAAACAGTGTTAGACTCTATTTTGGGGGGCTCCAAAATCACTGCAGATGGTGACTGCAGCCATGAAATTAAAGGACATTTGTTCCTTGGGAGAAAAGTTAAGACCAACCTAGACAGCATAGAGAGATTACTATAGAGAGACAGCAGAGAGATTAGTTGCCGTCAAAGGTCCCTCTAATCAAGGCTATGGTTTTTCCAGTAGTCATGTATGGATGTGAGAGTTGGACTATAAACAAAGCTGAGAACTAAAGCATTGATGCTTTTGAACTGTGGTGTTGGAGAAGGCTCCTGAGAGTCCCTTGAACTGCAAGGAGATCCAACCAGTCCACGCTAAAGGGAATCAGTCCTGAATATTCATTGGAAAGACTGATGCTGAAGCTGAAGTTTCAGTACTTTGGCCTCCTATGTGAAGAATTGACTCATCTGAAAAGGCCCTGATGCTGGGAAAGATTGAAGGTGGGAGGAGAAGGAAATGACAGAGGATGAGATGGTTGGATGGCATCAATGGACATGAGTTTGAGTAGACTCTGGGAGTTGGTGATGGAAGAGAGGGCTGCCGTGCTGCAGTCCATGGGGTCACAAAGAGTCAGACACGACTGAGAGACTGAACTGAACTGAATTTGAATCTGGTATTTTCAATTTTTCTGACTCTTGACTTTTGCAAATCGAGATGATTGTGTGTCAGACTAGAAGCCTGGGAAGTATGAGGCAGAATATTTCTGAGCAGAATTAACCAAGAATATGGGATAGAGGTGTGGATGTTCACCTTCTGCTCTCAGGAAGCTCCCAAGGACTTCTATCTGTTCAACATGTACCTGCCGTGTCCATGCCAACACCTCCAAGGAGCAGCCTGTGTGTTTCTACTGTTACTATTTGATTAATATATTTTCTCTTTAGTGGGTATGCATTATAGCTAGCTCATAGACCCAGAATATCTATATATAATTATGAATTAAATTCATGGGGTAGAGTAGAAATGAACAAACTGGTTCATTTGTCAGCTTTTAATCCTCGAGGTGCATGAGTCTCTGTGAAGCATCAGATTTTGCCTTTGACAGGCAAAGCAGCAGCATTCTCTGATCTGCTCGAATGCTCTGTGAGCTTAGGGCAGACGTGGGCATAGAGGTGTCCTTAGGACACCTCTCTTTGAGAACCAGTGATTTAGAGGAACAAAGTGAGAATGCAAAAGATGGCCTTTATTAGAATGACCAGCATCCCAGCTTTAAAAAGAACCTCAAAGCCTAAAATCAGCCTCCTGGTGTGGGGCCGAGGAGCTGCCTTTTAAAGGCCCCTCTCTTCCCCACAGCTCTCATCTCTCCTAAGATTTGAGGCTCTCTGCTCTACACAGGAGAGGGTGCTGTGGGTGGAGGAGGCAAACCTCTCTTTAATTTTCTGATTCAAATATTCTATCACACACGTCCTGATTTCTTTGTCTCTCTTCTGAAAACCAAAGCAGTCCATGGAACAGGAGGACACAAAAGCCAACAGCTTAAACAAAATCGGGATGTTTCATATTAGGGGGTCAGAGAATGGGACTCAGATGCAACATGTCGGCAGGTGTGTGGCCCCATGTCTATTTGTCTAAGTGATGGATGCATTATGGAGTGGAACAGGAGTGTTGCCACTGAAGCAGGATCTTCAAAAGTAATGGTCAGCCTTGTGGAGGGGAAGGAATGCCCTGCTCCCAGCTTCCCCTTAGACAGCCAAGGTGCATTCTCATCCTGCTCCTCAGACTGAAGTCCCTCTTTTAGTGGAAAACATCATTTGCGCCTTAATACATCTGACCATAGTGTGGTTTTATTTTTGGTAGCTGAGGTAAGTTAGATTTAGGGGGCACTGGCGCTCTACTGTGCAGAAGTGGGTCTCTCTTTGGGCAGTGGGAAGGACCAAGAGCCTGAAGGGTAAGGGGAAGATAATGCATAATTTTGTCTGATGCCTGACCTGTTCCACACAACCTCTCTTTGGGCCTGGAGGGGCATTTTATTAGAGAAACTGATCTAGAAGGTAGAGTCTTGAGTCACTGAGAATGACCCATGTGAAGATCCAGCATTTGGTGGATGATCATCCATCCCATGGCAGAGGAGCCTACAGGCTACAGTCCATAGGATCACAGAGAGGCAGACACGACTGAAATGACTTAGCACGCATGCACACATGCAACCACGGTCAAATTTAATCCCAGGTTAGAGGTCTTCTGGCTCTGGGAATGGAGATCCCTGAAACGTCCAAAGTAAACCAACAGCCAAACTCCACTCCACCTCCAAATGTGCATCAGATACAACAAGAGGTATTAGAGGTTATGCAAGAGTTCACTGTGATGAGAGCTTGACCTACATCCTCATTCAGTCTTCCCTGAATCATGAGGTGGTGTCTTAGGTTGGGTTCTGTTCAAAGCAAACCCTGAGCCAAGGCCCCAGGTTGTTTATTTGGGAGGTGATCTCAGGAAGCGTGGCGATGGTATGGGGACTTGAGTCTGTGAAATGATACCTGTGCATGAAAGTGCAGGTTATGTAGAGGGCACCCAGTTCTCCACCCTGATGGAGACCCACAAGAAAAAATCTTGTGAAGCAAACCTCACAGTCACCTCACCAGGGGCAAGAAAGCTGCCACCAACCCCCATCCTCCCTGGTTGAGGCTGTGGGCACATGTGGACGGCCCTGCACGTTCAGCTGTGCTCACTGCTGTGGGTGGAGGATGCTCTCAGGTTGGAAGTCATGGGCTTCCTTAAACTGTCCCTTGCAGCCTCCTGAGGAAGCCCAGTGGCTATGAGAGAGATCCCAGCAGCTTCTGCTGCAGGCGCACATCACTTTCATGTGAGAGATGAGAGACCTGAAGAGACTCCCAACGTCAGACAGCTTGGCCCTGCTCAGATCTGCTGGATTAGACATTGCTCAATGTCCTTCCGTGAGAACATGCTCCAAGATGAAGTGAGAGTGGGACCAGGGCCCATTGAAACCTCATCACCACCTTCAAGGTGATGCCAGTGGCAGCCAGAGCAAGGAAGAGCCGACTGCAACTGTGACATGACCCTGCAGTGGTTCTGGAAGCTCTGGCATCTCTGTGGCACTGCTGGTGCAGCACACCCAGGCAGGAGCTGTCCCATGAGAGCCTCTGCCTGTCCTACAGAGCCTGGAGCCTAGAAGGGCGGTCACTTCAGGGGAACCCCCACTGCTGACCCAGGGCCGCAGCAGCACCTTCTCAGCTGTACCTCCTGGCTCATGGCTCCCTCCTCCAGATCTTGTAACAGGGTGGTAGACACTGATAGTCTCGAGGGCTTGTGAAGGCTGCCAGACCAGATCTGGGAGGCGAAGAGCAGACAGGAATCTGAGAGTAACAGACAAGCAGCCAGCCCGTAACACCTTCCAGCCCCACCATCACCCACACAGTCAGAGCTGGCCCTTCCCTGCCCGCCCTGCCCCCAACACCTCATCTGCACTGTAACCACTCTCAGCTTGGACAAGGTGGACCCACATAATCACATTCATAGCACGATGCCTAATAGTACATATTCAGGACTCAGACAGCTCTGGATTCAATTCCCTGCTCCATGGCCTGCCAGCTGCAGGTTACCTAACTTCAGTGATGGGGAAACTGGAGTCTCTCATCTGTTGGCTGTACGTGACAATGGCCCCTGGCAGAGCCAGGATCAAGTGGGTCAGGCCCTCACATATATTAAGTGTTCAATCAATGTGAACTGTTAGCTTTGCAATAATTGAATTACCTGGGGGAAGGGAGAGGCATTTGTCCAGTTGGTGTTCCCCAAAGATGGTCCATAATGTGACATTAACCATGAAAAATTACTAATCATGCTTCTTACTAATTACACTTGGCCACCATGGCCCCATACATGTGTGCATGCCAAGTTTCTCAGTCATGTCTGAGTCTTTGCGACCCTATGGACTGTAGCTCGCCAGGCTCCTCTGTCCATGGAATTTCTAGGCAAGAATACTGGAGTGGGTTGCCATTTCCTCCTCCAGGTGATCTTCCCAACCCAGGGATCAAACCCATGTCTCCTGCATTGCAGGCGGATTCTTTACTGCTAAACCACTGGGGAAGTTCTTATAGCCCCATGATTTCTGTCCAAACCCCTGCAAGTCTTGTGGGGACACTCAGGGGTCCTCTGAGGACCTCAGATGTTAACATTACCAACTCTGGGCTCTATGTTAATGGGAGATAAAGAAAGCATGGACGGTCTGAGGAAACTGAATCTGACCCAGGCTCAGGGAGGCTCATGGTGGAGGTGGCTGCAAATGAATTCTCCCTCTGGTCGGGAAAAGACAATTCCTTTCCACGTGTTCCTTCGCTCCTAGGGGTTGCTTTCCAGGCAGTGTGGTCCTCCCAGCCTTCCTGAAGTTCTGCCTCCTCTGCACCAGGGCTGTGGGGGGCATGACAGGCCCCTACAAACTCCCTTTGTCCCGAGCACACCCGTGGAGAGCTGAGTGGGGTAGGAGCAGGTCCTCCTATCGCATCGCCAGCCGGTGGCAGGGCCATGTTCTTAGCTCCCCATCTCGACCCGTGGAGCAGATCACACACCAAGGGAAACTTCTGGCCTCCCTGGAGGAACTATGGCTCACAAGGCCACTTTGGCAGATTGCAGCCTTCCCCAGAATCCCCTTTAAACCTTTTCAGTGACTGCAAATCGAAAGCCCTGGAAGACTCAGGCAGGTGTTGGAGGAGCGCCCGGACCCCTGGGCTTGCGTGGCTTTCTCTTTTCCAGGAACTGCCGCTCGCTGTCGGATTCCAGGGGCAGCACAGGCCTTCTCTTCTCTCCTCTCCTCCCAAGGGTATTTTCTATGTGACTTAGAATAAGTATTCGGTCATGTGGATGTTACTATGGCAACCGATGTTTTAAATAAAAATAGTCCTCCACCCCCGGTAGCCTGTCAGTGTGAAATGAGCCGATAGGCAGTGAAAGGCTGTTGGCATCTGCATCCCTTCCATTCCCAGCAGCAGCCTCCTGGCACCCCCGGCCTCGAGGGCAGAGCCTGCAGCTGTGTGCAGGGGGCGGGGCTCCTGGGTCATCTGGGGAGAAGGCAGGTAACTTAGCGCAGGTTCCCCACCTGGCGGAGGGCTCTGCCTGGTGCTTCCTACCCCGGACCTCTGCCAGCCGCGGATGGATGCTGCTGTTCTCAGAGTCTTTCTGGCGAGAAACTTTAGCTGATTGAAAGTGGGCTTTGTCTTGAGGTCTCCATCTGGGAGAACAAAAACGGAGACAAGGATTTATGTGCAAGTAGTTTCATTGGGAGGCCATCCAAAGAAACTCCAGAGGAGCGGGAAGGGGAGGCAGCTGTTGAAGGTGCATTATCAAAAGTTGACTGTTCTGCATACGGGGAGCTCAGCCCTCCAGGAAGTTTGGAAGCCATGTTATCCCCCCATGGGGCAAAGAAACTGGTGGATTTATCTCGCAAACTCCTTGGGTGCTTGAATGAGTGCTCCTCCCAGGCCATATCTCTATGTTCCCAGCTTTACCTGTGAGAAATCAGAATAAAAACAAAGTCATCAGGCAGAGTCGCAGGCGTTGGCAGGCAGCAGCCTGCCGCATTTGGAGGTGAATCCTTGCCTAGAGGATCCGTGCTGGGCAGTATGTCACCTGTCCTGGGCCTCCTGGCTGAGCTGTTGGCCTGTCCATGAATTTCCCCAACTATCCAAAGTGCTTTAGAGTTGGGCTAAGGAGCTTCAACTGAAAAGTGAAAGGAATGTAAAAGTAAAGATGTTAATAAAAACGGACCTTTGAAGGGTTGCCAAAATTCCAGAGAGCCAGGTGGTGAAATTGGTGCTTTCAGGGCAGGGCTGACTGTCCTCCATCACACTGGAGACTGGAGGAAGGGTTGTTTTATTGTTGTTTAATCACTAAGTCGTGTCCCACTCTTTTCTGACACCATGGACTATAGCTCACCAGGTTCCTTTGTCCTTGGGATTGTCCTGGCAAGAATACTGCAGTGGGTTGCCATTTCCTTCTCCAGGGGATCTTCCCAACCCAGGGATCAAACTTGCGTCTCTTGCACTGGTACGTGGATTCTTTACTGCTGAGCCATCTGGGAAGCCTCAGGAGGCAGCCTATTAAATCCCATATGAGTGGTTTTGGAAAAGTTTGAGTACATCCTTCTTGACTCCCATATCTGATCCTTCAGGGAGTTAACAAATGTTAAGATTAGATACAATGATATTGAACCTAAGAAACTCAAACACTGAGGGGAGTAATGGATGGTGCTTTAGCCAAGAGCAAACAGGTAGAAATGCATTGGAGGTGCATTGCTTTGAGCTCTTGGCATGAATTGGGACAAGGCAGGCATTTTGCCTTCTTGTTAGGTTCCATTGAAACTAACAACCATCTGGCAGATCCATTCACCTTCAAATGACAGGCACCTTGGTCTTGCTTTGGATGCAGAGTCAGTGGGTCTCTCCATCAGTGGAAGACAAGTTGCTTCTGGAAGTTGCCCCACCACCTCCTGGACCAATTAGATACCTTCTCCTTGGAATCTGACTCCTGAGTGGGATGTAACAAGGACAAAATTTGACTGGAGTTTATTGATGTTAACAGTAGTGTCTTGAAGAAAACAGAGTTTTCTAATTCCAGGAGACTATGAGATCTTGGGGCACTAAAATTCTCTGGGTATCCCATTGTTGTTCAGTTGATAAGCCATGTTCGATTCTTTGCAACCCCATGGACTGTGACACGCCAGGCTTCCCTGTCCTTCGCTATCTCCCGGAGTTTGCTTAAACTCATGTCTGTTGAGTTGGTGATGCCATCCAACCATCTCATCCTCTGTCATCCCCTTCTCCTGCCCTCAATCTTTCCCAGCATCAGGGTCTTTTCTAATGAGTCAACTTTTTGCATCAGGTGGCCACAGTATTGGAACTTCAACTTTCAGCATCAGTCTTTCCAATGAATATTTAGGGTCCATTTTCTTTAGGATCTACTGGTTTGATCTTGCTGTCTTAAGGTACTCCTCAGAGTCTTATCCGATGCCACAGTTTGAAAGCATCAGGTCTTCGATGTTCAGCCTTCTTTATGGTCCAACTCTCACATCCATACATGACTACTGGAAAAACCCCAGTCCATGGGGTAGCTTTGCTGGCAAAGTGATATCTTTGCTTTCTAATATGTTGTCTAGGTTTGCACACTTTTCTTCCAAGGAGCAAGTGTCTTTTAATTTCATGGCTGCAGTCACCATCCACAGTGACTTTTTTGGAGCCCAAAAAAGTAAACTCTGTCAATAAAATAAAGTTCCACTTTTTCTCCATCTATCTGCAATGAAATGATGGGACCGGATGTTATGATTTTAGTTTCTGAATGTTGAGTTTTAAGTCAGTTTTTTCACTCTCCTCTTTCACTATCATGAACAGGCTCTTTAGTTATTCTTTGCTTTCTGCCATTAGGGTAGTTTCATCTGCATATCTGAGGTTTTTGATGTTTCTCCTGGAAATCTTGATTCCAGCTTGTGATTCATTCAGCCTGGCATTTTGCATGATGTACTGTGCACAGAAATTAAATATGCAAGGTGACACTATACAGCTTTGATGTACTCTTCCCAATTTGGAACCAGTCCATTGTTCCATGTCCAGTTCTAACTGTTGCTTCTTGACCTGCAAACTGGTTTCTCAGGAGGCAGGTAAACTGGTCTGGAATTATCATCTCTTTAAGAATTTTCCACAATTTGTTGTGATCCATACAGTCAAAGAGTTTAGCACCATGAAGCAAAAGTAGATTTTTTTTTTTTGGAATTCCCTTGCTTTTTCTATGATCCATAGCATTTCGATAAATTCTTGTTCCTTTTCCTATGGAATTAACAAGAATCTGTCTATGCTTGCCAAGGGAAGAGACCTGACAGATTCTAATTCCCTTGGAGGGATCCCAGTGGGATTAATATCCTAGATGCTCTCAGATGTGAAAACCTTTCTGTTATTTGGTGCAGGAGATCTAATCAGGAGTAAGAGTAGAATGGAAAGATTATCTTAGTCTCATTTTCACAGAGGACTCAACTGAGAGGGAAACAGGAGTAAAAGAGGATTGTTTTGAGGGCAGGGATTGGGGGAGAGGGTTGGGCAGGAAGAACCTCCAGCTGCCAAGCAGGTCTGATGATATCTCAGCCAGGTCACTGGGGCACTCCTGAGCAAAGACTTCCCCTCCGAGGAGTTCTGCATTGGCAGGAAGTGGCTGCGAAGGGCATGGCCTTTGTTCCGAGACTGGGGTACATCTGAGGGCTCCTTGTCTGGAGGTTGTCAGCTCACTGCACTCCTGGCAGTTGAATGGCAGGTTGTTTCTTGAAGGGAGCTCACAGCCTCACAGCTCCGTGGCTGTATAGGGAAGAAAGGGCGGCCGCCTTCTGCCGAGCACACACGAGTCAGGCACTTTCTCCATTCGCCGTTCTCAGGTTCCCTGCTGATCTTGGGAAGTCGGTGTCATTTCCACTCCCGCAGCTGATGGAGATGTTGCAAAAAGGGAACTCATTCCAGGGCCCGAGGTTGAACTCTTGTCTCACGCTCAGAAAAGAATTATCCAAGGGGACACACGTGACGACAAAGGAAGAGACTTTTTGGGAAGGGACACTTGGGTGGGTGTGGGAGAAGAGCAGCAGGAGAAGGAAACCCAGGAGAACTGCTCTGTCACGTGGCTCATAGTCTCAGGTTTAATGGAAATAGGATCAGTTTCCTCATTGTCTCTGGTCAATCATTACTACTCAGAGTCTTTCCTGGTGGTGCACACATCACTCTGCTGAGGATGGATTCCAGCAAGGAAGGTTCTGGGAGGATGGCAGGACACACGGTTTGTGGTCTCTCTCCTTTTGACCTTTCCTGAATTCTTGTGGTAGGTGGTAATTCTTTAGTTCCTCATTCCTTGCCGGGACTTCCTGTTGTAAGGTAACTTACGCACATCATGACTATTGGGCCTGGCCAGGGCAGATGTTTAGGCAGTGGTTCCCCTAGCCTAGCAAGTTGTTTACCTGAGGCTGCCCTGCTAGTGACTGGCAGAACTGGGATTTGAACCTGTCTCTATCTGGCTTGAACACTCCTGCTTCTCTGTTGTGCCGCTGGCTCCAGCTGCCATCATCCCCTGAGGGACGTGAGCTTTGCAGCCGCAGTGCCTGCTCATTGCACCCAAAGGCTGTTTCCTCTCAGAGTGGTGTAGGTACAGCCGGCCCTCTGTATCTGCCGGTTCTGCATCCTATCAAAAATATTTGGGGGGAAAGAATTGCAGAAAGTTCCAAAAAAGCAAAATTGGCATTTGCTGTCCACCCTGGCAACTCTTTACATACCATTTACATTGTATTTACAACTATTTACATAGCATTTACATTGATTCGGTATAATAAGTAATCTGATTTAAAGGAGATGGGAGGATATGCCTAGATTATATGCTGATATGATTTTATATATGGGACTTGAGCATCCTTGGATTTTGGTATCTGGCAGGGGTGGGGGGTCCTGGAGTCAATCCCCTGTGGCCGCTGGATCCTGAGGGAGGGCTGTGCACACATGGGTCTGTCTTGGGTTCAAAACACGGCTCTCTTCCCCATGTGCCTTAGGCAGATGCTGAGAAGAGTAGTTTAATAGAGAGGGGAATCACAGGAAACAGGCATTGAGGGGAGGACTCTTGAGGAGCTGTGCAGAATGTTTGGACAATTTTTTAAAATTAACTTTTATTGTAGTATAGTTGCTTTCCAATGTTGTGTTGGTTTCTACCATAGAGCAAAGGGTCAGCCATACACATACATATACTCCCTCCCTTTTGGACTTCCTTCCCACTCAGGTCCCCACACGGGGACAGGTTTGACTCTCAGTCCTCACGGTGGCACTGGCTTCCCCCTACACTTCCTGGAGCCGGTGGCCTGCACAGGGGCCCGGTGACGCCAGGGTAGCAGGTAGAGCCTCAGGTCCAGAGCTTCAGAAAGGATGTGGTCAGCCTGCAGGTAGCCGTCTGTCACAGCCCCAGGGAGCCCGAGGAAGCCCAGGTACTGGGTGGGAGTCCACACCAGCTCCCGCACTGAGTACCCAAGGGTTGTGGAAAGAACCTGCCTCCAGTTTGGGGGTATCTGTCTTGCAGCTCAGGATGCAGGAGAAGCGGTGATCCTCACATTTACTGGGACATCTGAAGTCGTCACATCACACTGCTGTCAAAATATGACTGGGTGTCTTAAACAATAGAAATTGCTTTTTTTTTTTTTTAATGGTTTTGGAGGCTGGAAGTCCAGGACCAAAGTGATGGCCAGTTTGTTTTTTTTCTGAGGCCATGTTCCTTGGCTTGCAGGCAGCTGCCTCCTTGTCGTATCCTCACGTGGCCCTACCTCGTGTGTGCCTGCCTTCTGCATGCGTCTTCCTCCTCTTTTTTTTTGGCCGTGCCACCTTTCTTAGGGGACCTTAATTCCCCGACCAAGAATGGAACGCAGAGCCTCTGCAGTGGAAGCGTGTGTGGAGTCTTAACAACTAGGCCACCAGGGAGGTCCCTCTCTTCTTCTTTAAGGGCACTGGTCCTATCTGATTAGGGCCCCACCTTTATAACCTCATTTAAGGTTCATTACCTCCCTGAAGGGCCTATCTCCAAATACCATCACATTCTAAGGCATCAGGGCATTAACAGGGCTTCCCTGGTGGCTCAAACGGTAAAGAGTCTGCCCAAAATGCGGGAGACCTGGTTTCAATCCCTGGGTTGGGAAGATCCCCTGGAGAAGGAAATGGCAGCCCACTCCAGTATTCTTGCCTGGGAAATCCCATGGACAGAGGAGCCTGGTGGGCTACAGTCCATGGAGTCACAAAGAGTCAGACATGACTGAGAGACGACCACACACCACAGGGCATTAACATGCGAATTTTAGGGGGACACAGTCCAATTCATATCAGGCACAAGTAGCTGGCAAGTGGACCTGGGTCTCAGCCATCTTGCCTCATTGTACTGGCCCCAGAGACAGGAAAGGGGACAGCTGAGGGCCCCACAGCTTGAGTGGCAGTCAGTGCTGAGTCAGGAGCAGATCTGTGCCCACGCTGACCCCAGCCCGAGGACTGCTCATGCCCACAGCCTGCAGGGCATCCATCATGCCTCTGAGGTCTCCTGGCCTTGGTCCTCTCTCCTTGGGGACCTCTGGCACCTGTCTGTGGCTCCCCAGATTCTCCTGCATCTGGTGCTTCTCTTTCCCTGATGGATGCTCCAGGAGGTGGCAGGGTGCAGTGCCAAGGGGCCTGGCCCGCAGCGTCAAGGCCGCGGTTCCCAGGCTGGCTGGGCTGGGTGAGCTTGTGCAGGAGCTTCTTCCCTCTATCTCCTCATCTGGGAACTGAGTGGGCAGGGTTAGGCTGTCATTCATGTTTCTCTCGTCTTTTTTTTTTTTTTTCAGTGTTGTTGATAATTTGTGGGGAGATATGTGGGCACTTGTATCTGCTCGAGGGATAATACATTGGAATAATCCATCTGGGAAGGCAATTTGGTAGTATTTCAAATGCTTCAAAGAAACTACATATCCAAGATGATTTCTTGTGACATGTTCTTAGAAGCAGACCAACTGGGCTGCATCTTAGCTACAAGGGGAGACCTTAGTGTTGGTTTCTAATTCTATTTTTATAAATGTCAAAATGCCCAACGCCAAGGGATCAAATGAACAGTGGTAGTCTAGCCAATGGAACACACAGACATGAATCTGCAAAGATCATTTAATGATTTGGTAAGATTTTTCATCATATCCAATGAAAAGGGTAATTACAGAGCAACACAGAGTATGATTTCATTCATTAAAATAAAGATCTGAAAGGATAATAACAAAGGTTAACAATAATGGAATACACAGTGATTACTTCCGTATGATGGGATTGGAGAGATGTTTTGAAATCTTTATTTTCTAAAGTAATATATCTTCATTGCTTTTATTATAAGAAAACCCACAGAAACAGTTCTATTAAAATAATTTACATAGTTTTGACAGATACTTCTGGCTGGCTAACTCTATAGCTATTACTGACTCACTCCCCCCTTGCTGTCTCAGCTTTCCCACTCTTTATCTGAATTCTCATCTTTCTAGGGTGGGTAGGGGGGCCAGCTGATATTCTGGCCTTTGAGATGTAAGTAGAAGTCTTCTGGGTGATGGTGGAGGTTTCTAGAGAGAGTATGTCTCTTGATGAAAGGAAGGGGATAGTATTGGCTCTTCTACTTTTTTCCTCTTCCCAGAAGCTGGAGGTAATGCCTTGAACAGCAGCAGCCCTCTTGTGACCGTGAAGTGATAAGGGTGATAAAGCAGAGGGGCTCCTATAGCCTGGGCTTTTGATGGCATCGTTGAATTATTTCATCCTCCTGGATTCACCTTCAGGCTTCGTGTTAAGGGTGGTAATTCTGATATAACAGTTCTGGTTAGGCAGGTTATGAATGCTGTTAGCTGCAAGTAACAAAGTTTAGGTCTTTCCTTTAGGTCCTAAGTCACTCCTAGCACACCACACTGATTCCATGGATAAAGGGGTGTCTTCCCCAAGACACTTTCTGTTTGGCATTAGTGTCTCAATTTGTTTGGTGACTCTGGGAGGAGAGGGGCATTGAATGTCTCCTGAAGGATCAGAAATGCAGGAAGAATGTCCCCCAGCCAGAGCAAAGCAGGGCACTGCATGGGCAAGTGCGTCAGCTGTCCCTCAAAATACCTACTATGTGCCAAGTCCTGGGTTTCTGAAGCTTATTGTCTAATGGAGAAACAGGATATGGCAAAGTCATAGTTAATTCTTTGCTGAATTGTTTTGAAGTACAGCGTGCCTTGTGAGTAACGAGCATCCTGACCCAGTCCAAAGCTCAGGGAAGGCGGCCTAGAAGCTGTTTTGTGTGTCCTTCAGCTCCACGAGGACGAATGCCTCCCAAATGCCTGGGCTTGTTTCTCAGGGCCTCTGGTCACAGTGCCCCAGGGAAGGCCTTCTTCTCTGGGACAAGAGCCCTCACCTGTGGGCTTTCCTGTCCATATCTGAGCTTTCAGCTTCCCAGAACTTGAGTGATGTGAACACACCTTAGAGGAGGCTACCCGCCCCAGAACCATACACATGCAGGAAGGGCTGGCGAAGCTGGGCTGAGAAGGGTCTGTTTACAAAGATAGGGTCCATGGTCTCTCTTTCAACAAACATGTATTGACCCTGACTGTATGCCAAGTGCTGTTGGATACATCAGTGATCACAGGAGTCAGTTATGCCAGCCCTTGGATCTGGAGGAAGATCAGATCACAGGTAAATCACATAAGAGTCTAAAGGTGATCTGTGCTGTGTGCGATGACAAGGCAGGGCACGGTCTGGAGATGGGCGGGAGAGGTGCGCTGCAGGCGGCAGCATGCGGCCCACTGGACGGTCAGGGGGCTGTCACTTGGGGGAGGAGGGGCGTGGTGACACCCGAGGGGAAGGCATGTGCAGGCCTTAGGGGGAGACAGTCTGCAACAGCAGACGAGGGGTGGAGCCCACGTGGCCACGGGCGGTGGAGGCCAGAGCCCTGTGACCTGACTGGTGTTTCAAAAGGACTGCAGGTCAGCCTTTGCCTCTTCAGTTTATGGAGTCAGACAGCAAGAGGGTCAAGGGTGGGGGCTGGCAACCTTCCAGGTAGTGAGCTGCACCAGTGGCTGTGGTGTCGGCCCCTGTGCCCACCAAGGAAGCTGGACAGTGAAGCGTCTTTCATTTTGCTGCATCTTTTAATGTGTGTGGCTTTTGTAATCATAAGGAAATATTCAAATTACTTCTAAAGAAGTGGTTGTGTCTAGGGGCAGGATGATAAGGGACTTCCACAGTCTGTCATGTGTCTGTGCTCCTTCTGATTCTTGAGTGATTTGATCCTGCAACAGTGTTTGTTTTTTTTTTCCTCCCGTTTTGTTCTGTGGCTCTAAACACTGAGGGGCATTCCTGGAAGCACTGTACAAAAAGAAATGGTAAAAAAAAAAAAAAAAAAAGTGAATGGATTGCATTTCAGTTGTAAAGTCACACACCCACATACCCCTCTTCCTCCACTTAAGTCAGGCCTCAAGGGAACAGCCTTGGAGGTTCACTCCAGGAGGGCATGGCTTTTCCCCCTCATTTCCAGTGCTTTCTCTGCCCGAGCTCCAGAGTTTCAAGCAGAAGACAGGTAAGAAGTCTTGAAGGCACTCGGTCACATAGCGGTAGGCTGCTAGCAGGTGTGTGTGGGGCGGGGCGCTGCCCAGGAAGGAAGGATGAAGCCCCTCAGCAGGGGTGGCAGCAGACATGTGGGGGCCTGACACCCACTCACCAGCCGTGAGGCCTTGAGCAAGTGTCTCAGCCTTTCTGAGCCGGTTCCTCACCTGAGAGATGGGGAGGACGACACTGCTTCCCTTCCCAGAGAGGCTCCGAGCCTCAGTGAGATGACACCGTCCAAGGGCCAGGATGCAGTCAATAGCAGCAGGGGAGTGGGGTCACTGTGTTGGTTCTGGAGCATAGAGGCCTGTGGCTCTGGAAACTGAGCTCCATGCTGTGTCGCCTAAGCCAGGTTACTTGACCTGTCTGGGCCTCTGCTTCGTCAATTGGAAACTGGAGTTGCAATGAGACAAGGCCAGGTGGAGGTCTTTCCACAGCCACAGGTGCCCCCCGAAGCCGTGACAGCAGCCCCTTCGCTCCTCTCGGTGTCCACCCCAACCCCGATTTCACTCACCTGCGAAGTGACTGATGGGCTGCTAGGAGGTGCCCACCTGCTCTGCTAAGATGGCAGAGCATCCCAGACCTGAAGCAGCTCCCAGCTTCCACCTTCCTTAGCTCTCCTTGCTTCTGGACTCTGTGCTACCCATTAGAAATCAGAAGCAATGCTCCTGGTTCCCCAAAGTGCCCCAGTATACCAG
This sequence comes from Capra hircus, assembly GCF_001704415.2. Taxonomy (NCBI): domain Eukaryota; kingdom Metazoa; phylum Chordata; class Mammalia; order Artiodactyla; family Bovidae; genus Capra; species Capra hircus. Next base: position 15,827,200 of record NC_030829.1, on the reverse strand, counting down.
AAGCTGGAGAGAATTAGGCTTTCTTACTTATTTTGATCCATTTTTCTACCAAAACTCTTTTCTGCTATGCCTTTTTAAAAAAAATAATCTTTATTGGAGTATAGTTGATTTATGTATGTTAGTTTCTGCTGTACAGCAAAGTACATTGGTTATACATATATTCACTCTTTAGATTCTTTTCCCAGATAGGTCATTACAGAGAATTGAGTAGAGTTCCCCGTGCTCTACAGTAGGTTCTTATTACCTATTTTTTGTATGGTAGTGTGTATATGTCAGGACTTCCCTTGTGGCTCAGATGGTAAAGCGTCTGCCTACAATGCAGGAGACCCGGGTTCAATCCCTGGGTTGGGAAGATCCTCTGAAGAAGGAAATGGCAACCCACTCCAGTACTCTTGCCTGGAAAATCCCATGGATCTCCGAGGAGCATGGCAGGCTACAGTCCATGGGGTCACAAAGAGTCGGACACGACTGAGCGACGTCACTTGGTATATACGTCAGTCCCAGTCTCCCAGTTCATCCCTCCTGCACTTACCCCCTGGTAACCGTAAGTTTGTTTTCTATATCCATGACTTTACTTCTGTTTTGTAAGTTCATGTATATCCCTTAAAAAAAAAGACTCCACATGTAAGTGATAGTATGTATCTGTCTTTCAGTTCATCCACGTTGCTGCAAATGGCATTTGTCCCTTGTCACGGCTGCGTCATCTTCCCTTGTGCGCACCACATCTTTCTCCATTCCTCTCTTGATGGACATTTAGGTTGTTTCGTGTCCTTGCTACTTGTAAACAATGCTGTTATGAAGATAGCAATTTCAAACTCTCTTTGGCCTCTGTGAGGTTCTTTGAGTTTAGGGGACAGAGCGAATGAGGGAATGAATGTTTATTGCCTCTCTTCTCTTTAAAAACCCATCAGCCATCACTATGGTGAAAACCTTCCACTTGACCTTTGTGAGGCCCTGAACCCTTCCGAAAATTTCAGCAACATCTGTGTATACAGTTTTCCCTGCAGCCTCACTGCTGTAGGTAAGATATGAACATGGGAATTCTTGCTTTGTGGCAGCACAGTGAATACATTACTATTAATGTATGTGTATATAGTGAGGAAAAGCCACTTCCCTGGAGTATCATTTTCAACAAAGGGCTGAATGTCCTTGGCTGTGGCTCACACAAGAATGCATAAACCACCACCCGCGGGACCTAAGTAAACGTCTAGTGATGACTACAAGCGAAAATCTCCCCTCCCTCCACCATCAAAAAAGAAACCCACTTCAAGGTAAATAACAAAATTTTTCAAGTTCAAATGAAATGACTGTCCAGTGTTCATCTTTATGGTGTTATGTTTTAGAGTCAAGAGTTTCCCCAAGTTAGCTGCCAAATCCTAAAGGGCTTCTGATTACTCAGACCGACCCTGGGTGCTGAGCTGGCATGGCTGACTTTCCTGCTCCTAGGTTTTCATTACAGAGGTGGCCAATCAAAGGTAGGTGTGCGTGTGGGTCTGGGGGAAGGTTTCTTAACCTCTCCTTGCCTGTGGTTCCTCTTCATAAATGGGCTTGTTGTGAGCTCTGATGAAAGGCATCTAAAGCCCTGAAAATGTGCCTTGTACTCTGTTAATAATTCAGTCACTAAGAAATGAACATCTAAGCCTTTAAATGGGTGGAAACTTTTACGTTCCAGTGTCCCTGCTGTGAGGGATAAAAGGATGTTCTGGGGATGTTTGTTCAGGTGAGGAAGGGAAGGGTCAGGTTTCCACAGCGTAGAACACCAGGAGATTTACTTTAAAAATTCAAAAAAGTAGGTTTAAGAAAAATTATTAAACTAAACTACAGTGTGGACTTAAAAAAAATATTCACAACCTTAAAGTTGAGAGTTATGTTTTATTTGGCGGGAATTTTTAGGATTTCAAGCCCAGGAGACAGCATCTAAAGTAACCCTGAGAGAACTGCTCCAAGGAGGCGATGAGGGGGAGCTATATTATATAGAATTTTTCAACAAAGGGCAAGTAGTCAGAACAAGATGTTTGTTAATTTAAGAAAACCAGATATCTCGAGATCAGGAATTTAGCTCTTTGCTCTGTATGGGAAGATGCAAGAAGTTCGGGGCTCACAGAAATCATTCCTTTGATGTGTACCTCTCCTATCTGGGGCCAGGGCTCACCACAGGGAGTGGCTGCAGGCCAGCTGCTAGATGGCAGGTCTTCTTGTCTTTCCTGAGTTTCTCAGGCTCATGTTGCAGGGCTGGAGTCGCTGATGACTGTGACATCCTTGTTTACTGATATGGCCGGAAATATTCTCTTAGATCCTTCTCTTGAACCAGAATTTGACCAATATCGGGAGACATTTCATGACCAATTATTATCCCTGGGCACAGGGAGGCTCATCCCAGATCAGGCGGAAGTTTCTCCTGGCATGCCACTCCAGGTGCAAAGTTCCAGATTAGGCCCTGTTGATGATGAAAGGTTCTCTGGACCCTCTGTCTTATCAGCATCCAGGAAATGTTCTTCCTTGCTGCCTATTCCCACACCTAGAATCACACTGTTACAGTTATTTTATGAGAGTCATAAATATGATCAATTTCCTCAAGCTGTTTAGCCATCATCAATTTTGGTGGAGGCCCGGTTATACACTGGGTACTGTAAAAGACAATCTCACAAAATAGACACGGTATTATAAAAAAGATACAAGTAATACAGCTAGTACCATTGACAAAAGTCATAGTTATAAATTCTATTCACCATTCAGTCCTATGTAATTAATTCCTGTTCATCTGGATGAAGGAATCAGATATTCCATTAGTTTTGTCACTTGTTACCCAGTTCAGTGGCATCTAAAGCTATCAGAAATTTTTGTTTAAAAAGTTATTTTCATGAGTCTTCTTGAAAATCTTCATTTTGTAAAAGCATCAGTATAAAATAATTATTGTCTATAAAGGACAAAGCTTAAAATACTATGGTTAAAGATTTAAGTACAATGCAATTAGCAGGAAACTTGGATATTTTTGTGATATAACATTTTAGGATAATAACTAGAATTATGATTAATAACATTATATCAGGACATATCAGAGAGTAGGGATTCCATATAAATTTTGGAATATATTAATGACGTTTATCCATGCACTATAACCTAAGGTTCATCTTCAGTTACTTGACAATACTTCCTAAGTAATTTAACATACCAAATAAATTTAGTTTAATATTCCTCTCCAAGATCTTTCAGAGATGTTCCTTTGACGTATCCGAGAGTCAACTGGAAGCTAAAAGAACTTTAGTTAAGAGTTTGATAAAAATATCAAAGAGGTTTAAAATGCAACAGGATCACAGGTTACTGTTAAACAATATTTTCATTTAATCAAAGTTATACAACAAGAAAAATATGGATCACTTGTGTGTGTACACAGAGTTGCTTCAGTTGTGTCTGACTCTTTGTGACCCCATGGACTGTAGCCCGCCAGGCTCCTCTGTCCATGGGATCATTCTCCAGGCAAGAATACTGGAGTGGGTTGCCACGCCCTCCTCCAGGGGATCGACCCTGAATCTTTTATCACTCCTGCAGGGTACAGACACTCGCACCATCTGTCACCAAAGCGGAGCACTTCCAACAGAGAGAGAAGTCAGATTCCAGTCTTGCATTAGTTTACTTAACAAGATCCACTTACTTAGTTAAAAATTCAGTTAATCTTAATCCTAACCATGTATGAAACTTGTCTCTCAGGTTCTTTTCCACAGTCTTTCTTCAGGTTTTGTATTGATATCAGCCTGTCCCTTATATTTTTTCTTTCAAATAAAACCAACCAACTTATTCTTTTTCCTCAGTAAAATATAATTCCATACATCATACTTTCTTTACTGAAAACACATTCTATTTCCTACTGAATACTGAAATGTTTCTATAGTATTCCTAGCAGTTTTAATTGCATGTTTAAATTAGAATCCTCAACTTTGTTTTGAAAAACAATCTATAAATTTCTTCATGACTATTAGGCACTGTGGGATTCTAGTTAAAAATGGATATATCACCATAGTATAAACTAAAAATGCCTACAGGCATTATTTTTCTAGAATAATTCAAATTAGTAACTTCCATCTAGAAATATCACATAAGGTGTCTACACGGTAAAGTGTCAGTGATTAGAGTTTTTCAATAGCTATTTGAAAAACAAAATAATTGGAGGGTAAATTACAGTATTGTGATGGTTTCTGCCATGCATCAGTATCAGCCGTAGGGATACATATGTCCCCTCCCCCTCCCACCCTCGAAGTTGTCGCAGAGCCCTGGCCTTGAGTTCCCGTGTCATATAGCAAACTCACACTGGCTGTCCACTTTACATTTGGTCATGTATATGTTTCAATGCTGCTCTCTCAAATCGTCCTACCTTGTCTCTCCACTGTGCCCCAAAGTCTGTTCTCTGTGTCTGCATCGCCACTGCTGCCCTGTAGATAGGTTCATCAGTACCACCTTTCCGGCTTCCATATATAGGTGTTAATATATTGATATTTGTCTGATTTATTTCACTCTGTGTAAGAGCAGGCTTTAGGTCCTTCCACCTCATTAGAACTGACTCAAATGCATTCTTTTTTATAGCTGAGTAATATTCCTCTGTGTATATGAACCACAACTAGAATCCTCAACTCTTAAAAACCCTAATTTCTAGTAAAAGCTAAGAAGTAAGCAATATGAACTTTTACATTAGTATTTTGTATACTAGTGAACATAAATATCAGTAATACTTTCTAAAAACATTTGTTTTCTAACAGAGAGCATTTCAGGTAGCACCAAATATTTTCATTAACAGTTCTAAATACCTTTAGTTTTTCTATTTAGTAACTTCTGTCTCAGTAGCTTATTTCTTTTTGGAAATTAGCTAGCTAGTCAATAAACTTCCATCACTTGAATTAGCACAGCTTTAGTACTGTAAGTTACCAATATCTGTAAAGATCGTTTTAAGTAGGCATTTCTAAAATATTTTTAAAGAGTTTACCCAAAAGCTCATCAAGTCTCATAGTATTAAGTTATTTTCCTTGCAATAGATAGAATAGGGTTTTATTTAACGTCTGTTAAACCTAGGCTTCCTGGTGGCTCCGATGGTAAAGAAACCACCTGCTAATATAGGAGACGTGGGTTTGATCCCTGGGTCAGGAACATCCCTTGGAGAAGGGAATGGCAACCCACTCCAGTATTCTTGCCTAGAGGATTCAATTCCATGGACAGAGGAGCCTGGCAGACTACAATCCACTGGATCACAGAGACAGACACAACTGAGCAACTAACACTTTTCAAACCTAAGTATAACACATTATTATACTTAATATTGATGACTCTAAAGAAATGTCTATATTATCTAGATCAATAAACCTAAATTTTAATACCAGGTTTCAACTTAACATTGAATACTTCCTAGTTCATGTGAACCTGAAGGTCATTATAGCCAGTTTCTTTAATTTGTAAGCATTCTTTAAAAATTTAATTTTGATAATATTATCCACAGGTAGGATATCTCATATGTATAATGTGTTCACAGACATAAACAGGCAAAACTAGACATCTCATGGATTTGTTAGGAGAAGCACGCTGACTGAAACTGCCCACCCTGGCCAGGCATCACTGTAACCATCTGCATGAGTTGTTCTACGACAGGAGGGCCTGGTAAGCAACATGGAACTGATAAGCCACCACCAACCAGAAGAGTTCGGGAAAGGTCAAAAGGAGACACCACATGTCTGACCACCTCCCAGAATCCTCCTCTCTGGCATCCATCTTGGCTGAACAAGCCGTGCACCACCAGGAAGGGCTCTGAGTCAGAATGACTGGCTAAAGACAACCCAGAAACTAATCCCATCACCATAAAACCCAAGACTGCGAGCCACCCTGGGTTCCCTTACCCTACTGCTCTCCGCCCAGGTGCCCTTCCCCAATAAAATCTCTTGCTTTGTCAGCACGCATCTCCTTGGACAATTCATTTCCGAGTGTTAGACAAGAGCCCAGTTTTGGGCCTCAGAAGGGGTCCCCCATTCTGCAACAGATTCACTTTAAAAAAATTATGAGTCTGGTATTACAATATAAACTTACTAATTTATAAAGAACAGTTGGAATACATTAGAACTGCTTGCTCAGATGACTAAAGCTTTACTATTTATGAAGTCTGGCTGAGGGAGCATTCCCAGTGGTTTGAACTTTAAAGCTGCCACCTTGTCATATTTTTTTCTCCCCTTGGTTTCAGGTCTTAACCGATTGAGCTAATTATGCTCAGACTCAGGTCTTTGTGGCCTGTACTTAGTAATACATTCTGGTTTGTAGAGATTTGCAAGAGAAAGACAGTTGCTTTTAATTCCCTAAAAGAATAACTCTGTCAGTTAAATAATACTAAAAGATTGATTTGTCCAACTATATGTTATGTATCAGTGAGAAGATTTCTAACTAAACTGAAATTTGAGTTCTATGTCTTAGAACTTGAGCATTTATCTTGCCTTCAAAGCTTTTCATAAGGCATTTAGCAGAAACCTTCTTTTCTGAGTTTACATATTAAACCCAGAGCAGAAATCACTATTTTTAGTATCATGTAGTTTCCAGTTTTTACTCACTTGTATGGCTCAGGTTGGTTTCCTTTAGTACGTTCAGTTTTGAGTTCCTGCGGCGCAGCTTTATATACCTTGTTTTACAGTATCACACACACGAAGTATTTCCCAGTGGAAACATGCCTACCCTACAATAATTACACAAAAGAGATGTAACCATCTTATATAAACCCCATTTAAATATACCAGCTTTATATACTTTCATCTCAATTCTGGCAACTTATACCTTTAACTTTAGTTTTCATTAGGATCTAATCAATAAGTTTTGATCTTACAGGAGGAGTTTTAAGAAATTGTTTTGTTTTTTCCCTATCCATTGTATCTGTTTTTATAGCAAAGCCTCTGGGATCCCTAGAGGGGACTGAGCCTCAGAAGTCAGGCCCTTCTGCCCAACTGCTGCCCCAAATAGTTGCTGGTCAGGCATCAGTGAAAAATTTTCTAGCTCTTTAAATATAAATTTTAAAACTAGGGTAAATATATTTGTTTGATTTTTAATGTTGGGGACCAGAAGGAGGTACTTTTTGGCCCATTTAACCTTAGGTAGTGTAGTAATATAAAAACCTTGTGTTTTAATCACATTAATGTCCATTCTATTCATCCCATTTTAAATAACCATCTAAAGATTTCTTTATTCACTTGAGATAATTCCTTTAAAAGTTTTCTACCTTGCTGGAAATAGTATCCAGACTTTCCTTATGTGTTTTTCCTATTAACATTAATTATTCTAATGCCATCTGTGAGACTCATTGAGGGGGAAACAAAAACCACTAAAGGAGCTTCCCAAACCAGTTTTTCTTGTTTTAAACTGAAGTACTTGGGTTCACCATTAAATACATATTCCCCACCTCTGGTTTGCTTTCATAAGTACCAATAAAACAGCTATTTATAATGGGAGCCCTCTAGATTCACCAATTTGTTAGTTTCTCCCATTTTAAAAGGATCCATCATTTGGCCATTAATAAAATATATATTAATAGTGATTCAAACCTGCAGGAGACTTCTCCACAAGAATAGGGGAGGATGTAAGTGAAGCCTGGAGAGTTTACTTTCAAAAATAGTACAGCAGAGGGCAAGTTTTCAAAACACACACTCTGACATGCATAGAATGTCCTTGGACAATCAGGTAGAAGAAAAGACACAAAGAAATGCAAGTTCCCCACTAGAAGGCCTTTGTTTAAAGTCAGAATTTGCAAAGATATTTTTATCAAGCCAGCTTTTTAACCTTAATTTAACTGTGTATGTAATAAAAGAGCCCCCCCCCCCATTTTTAGGGCAAGATTTCCTTTAATTTCCAATTAAGTAAGTACCTGTAAATTCTGTACATACATAAACCTGGCTGAATTCAGGCGAAGAAGAATCTGCTCCGGTCACTTCAGCAGTCACCATAACTGTGGACTTAAGAATATTCACAACCTAAAAGTTGAGAGTTATGTTTTATTTGGTGGAAATTTTTAGGACTTTAAGCACAGGAGACAGCATCTCAAGTAACACCGAGAGAGCTGAACTGAGGTGGGCGGTGGGGAAAGCCAGGTTATATAGAAGTTATGCAAAAAAACACCAAAAGCTGATTGTTATTTAAAGAAAACCAGATACCCCAGGTTAAGGAAAGCACTTTTCTATGTATGGGAAGATGCAAGGGTCTGGGCTCACTGAAAGCATGCCTTTGACATGTACCTCATCTATCTGGGGCCAGAATCCTACATTTTTAACATCCTGAGTTTCCTCAGGCTCACTAGCTCACGGTGGGCGGGGTGGGGGGGGGGCGGTGCTGGAATCGTTGATGACTGTGACATCCTTGTTAACTGATATGTCAAGAAATATTCCATTTCTCACAGTAAATACCCTATGCTTCTCACACTGCTCTGAATGGACTGTGGGTATTCCACAACCTTGCCCTTTTTACATTTGGTAACAAAAGGGTTTTTTCCCCCCTTTTACGTATTTCAGTGGTTCTCAAACTTGAGGCACTTCGGAATCTCCTGGAGGGCTTATTAACATATAGGTTGTAGGGTCTCCCCTCAGGATTTCTGATTCAGCAGGGCTGTGGGCACGTGGAGGGGATGTGTGTGTCTAACAAGTTCCCAGGTGCTGCTGACCTCTGAAGGTAAACCCCACTTTGAGAACCATGGCGCTATTTGACATTAAATACTTCCTCAGGAAACTTCCTTCCTAAACCCTGCTGTTCCCAGAAGCACTGACCTCTGAAGGTAACTGTGCAAACCTCGAATGAACTCACCAGCTTAACAACAAAATTAAGTAGAGCTTCCTCTGGTTCTTAAACAGTTTTCTCTCTCTGGACTTGACCCTATTTTATATTTCATTAGGTTTTTAATCAGGTTTCATTATGAAGTACTTTCAACAAGGTTGGAATTTAACCTTTTAGAAACGTACAAACAGGAAGAATACTTGCCTGGTGTGCCAGGTTTCAGAGACCAGAGAGAATGGAGCGGGCTTTGCTGGGTACCTGGGAGCAAGCCCTGGGGACCTTCATGTCCAGCCTTGTCCTCCTGTTTTTAAAGTACAGGTGATTTACAATATTGCGTTAATTTCTGCTGCACAGCAGACTGGTTCAGTAATACACACACACACATTCTTGTTCATATTCTTTTCCATATCGGGGATGTTGAGCTCCCTGTGCTGTACAGTAAGACCTTGCTGTTCATCCATTCTGTATATACTTGCTTGCGTCTGCTAACCCCAAACTCCCACTCCTTCCCGCCTCTCCCACCCATCTCCCCCTTGGCAACCCAAGTCTGCTCTCTCTGTGAGTCTGTCGCATAGACAGGCTCGCTTGTGTCCATTAGACTCTACATACCAGTACCAGCATACGACATCTGTCTCTGCCTTCGCTTAGTGTGATCACCTCCAGGGCCGTCCATGTTGCTGCAGATGGCGTTGCTTCCCTCTTGGCTGAGTGATATCCCACTGTATATACGCAGCACATCTTTTTCACTTGCTGATGGCCATTTACTCTGCTTCCATGTCTTGGCTCTGGTGAACAGTGCTTCCGTGAACACTGGGGTGCATGTTATCTTTCCATCTAGATAGATGCCAGGAGTGGGATTGCTGAATCATATGGAAACTCTATTTTTAGATTTACTGAGGAACCTCCATACTGTTTTCCATAGTGGCGTCACCAATTTACATTCCCACCAACAGTGAGGGCGGGTTCCAGCTTTGCCCCCTTTGGCTTCTCAGCAGCAGAGTAGTAGGTCAGGGTGGTGCCAGCTACCACCAGTAGGGATGGTGTGGCCTCACTTCGTACCTGACAGGTGGCTACACGACCTGCCACTTGGAGGTAACTGACGATGCACAGGGCTCAGGGCAGCGCATGCCCCGGCTTCTATTAAGTGCTTGCTGCTGTCACTATAGTGTCACCGGAAGGAAACAAAGACCCAAAGCTCCAATGAGCAAGAGAGAGCCATTTGACCTTGAAGGACACTCAGAGCACAGACTGTGAACAAATTCATTATTGAGTCACTACTCAATGCCAGACACAGAACTCAGCTGAGGGTACAACAGTGAATGAAGCTGAGGGTCCCTGCCCACAGGAAGCATCCAGCCAGCAGGGAGGATTATATTCAGCAAAGATTCCCACCCGTAAAGGCATCATGACAAAATGGGATGAGTGTTCTGCAGGGGCAGAATTCAGCTTGCTCTGAACATCAGCTGTCTTACCTGGCCTTCCGGGTTGGGGAGTCAATGCTGGCTGAAATCTGGAGGACAGGTAGTCGCCAATCGGGGAGTATACTGGGGCATTCAGACAGGGCTGAGCTGCACAAACGCCCTGGGGCAGGAGGAAGCTTGGAGGGTGTGAGGGTCTGGAAAGAGGTCTTGGGGCAGGGGTGCTGGAGGGAGGAAGGGCACGAATGGAGAGGTGTTTGGGGTGGGGGGCACGCCACTTGGGGGGCCAGGGCTGGTAGGGTGAGGCCAACTCCCTGAGCAATTTTAAGGCAGGGAGTGGAGGGGTTCCCACGATATAGGCACGTGTTTGGAAAAGACCATTCTGGCTGGAACAAGCAGAAGAGATGAGGTTGGAATGGAAGCAGGAGAGGATGTGGGGCAACCAACAGGGGTTGGTTGTGTTAACACCCAGTCCCTGAGCCAAGGCTGGGCTCCAGGCCCCAGGACTGTGATGCAGCAGGTGTGTGGGGGTGGGGGCCACCTTCCCAAAGTGCTGATGCCACCACCGTGGACCACACCCTGAACGGTGCCTACTTGGACACTGGTGGTAGGAGAAGAGGTTAGTAGATGTATTCTTAGAGACGTGCTGTTCATATGCTTCAAGCAAAAGGTGTGGGGGAAGGCCTTTCTGGGAAAAACTGGGGCTGTTCACGCTAAAGATGCCTGTCCCCAAGCATAACACAGTACAAACTTCAGAGATGCCTGAGCGGTTTGGGGTCAAGGACAGAACTTCATAGAAGCTTTAAGGGCCGTGCTGATTAACCCAGGCTCTGTGTAACCTCGTTCTGCACCGGATGTGTTTTTATCCCTCCTTCTGGCTTCCTTCGGACAGCAGCAAGAACCGAGGTGACAGACGGAAGCCTGGGTTCATCGCAGCAGCCCTGGATCTCACTCTGTCCCATAGAAAACCAGAGAGGTGGACATCCTCCTTTTTGCTTAGTGCTTCAGAAAGCATGCTAGCCAACCCAGGCACTTTGCTTTAAACTCCTCCCTTGGCTCTAAGAAACAGAGGTGTCATACGGAAGATTTCACTTAGGTATCAAACATAACCACACACCAACTCGGGAGACCTCTGTCAGTTCCTCCAGTTCCTCGCCAGGTCTCTGGCTGTGGGGTCCTGGGGAAAGGAGGCCCGCCTGTCAGCACAGCTGACTGATCACATTACCCAGGATGGGAGCGTGTAACACACTGATGGCCTGGAAGGGCCCTCGCAAGGTTTGTCCTGCGTGGGGACACGTTCTGATGGCGGGCATGTGTTCTCGAGGGCACCGGGACCATCTAGGAAATAGATGTCTCCCCTGGGTCTGTGTGGCCACAAAAGGCCCTCCTCTCCCTCCAGGACTGTCCCCAGAGCCACCATCCTGTCACTAGGGCCTCCCTTCCCTCCACTCTGCCTGGGTCAGAGCAGTCACCACCCTGTATCAAAGTCTCGGCCAGCTCATAGCTGCGTTCTTAGCACCAGGAAGAACGGGGCCAGTCAGTGGTGCGCAACCTTCCTGAGGTCATCACTCCGTCCTCACCGTGGGAAGCTGGTGGCTCCATTTTCTCTGCAGGAAGCCAATGCTGCCAGGAGTGCCTTTCATTTCGAAGTGGAGCTGTCTGCGTCTGGGGAGAAACCGCCTCTGGGCTCCTGTGTTTGCGGTGGTGTCTGCACAGCATGAGGCGTCAGCCGGAAAGCCGCCTGCTGTGGTTCTGGGGTCTTGGCGGTGCCCCAGCGATGGCCGATGGCTGAGGTGGAGGCGGCATGGGGGCTGGAGCTGGGAGCGCTGCCTGGGGTGGGGTGTGACCCTGGTGTTGTGAAGTAGCCGTTCTCTGATTGGCGACGGCCTGATTCACAACACCAGCTGCCCCACCGCACCGTGCCAGCCGTCGGACCTCCGTGCTGCCTCTGGAGTGGAGGGGGCAGAGAGCAGCCAGGGGTTAGAAGCAGAATGCCAGCAGAGTCGGCCTTTCATCTCCCCCTCTGCCTACACCCTGTTGACTTCTTTTATATTTTGAATTCTGTTAAAATTTTTTTTATTGGAGTATAACTGCTTTACGACATTATTTCTGCTATACAACAACGTGCATCTGCTTTATGTCCACATCTCTCTCCTCCCTCTTGAGCCTCCCTTTCTCAGCGCCACGTCCCCCCCCAACCAGGTCATCAGAGCATGGAGCTGAGCTCCCTGTTACACGGCAGCTCCCCATTGCGATCAGTTTCACACGTGGGGGCGCATATATGTCAGCGCTCCTCTCCCAGCTTGGCCCACTGCTCCCCCTCCCGTGCCCACATGTCTGTTCTCTGCGTCTGGGTCTCTGTTCCTGCCCTGCAAATAGCTTCATCTGTACCGTTTTTCCGGATTCCATATATATGCGTTAATACGCCATGCTTGTTTTCCTCTTTGACTTCCTTCACTCTGTATGACAGACGCTAGGTCCATCCATTTATCTGCTGTTCTGACTTCTCAAATATGCCACACTCCTCTTTGCCACAAGCTGCTTCCTCCTCCTGGAATGCCTCATTCTCTGTTTCACATGGTTTAATACCCACTCCTCTTTCAGCTTTCCAATCCAACATGGCTTCCCGTCACCATCCCCCGACCAGACCCGACTCTGCTCTCCTGCGCTTTCCAGGCCTCTGGGCCTCTTCCTGGAGGCTCTTACCACACAGTGTGCGGCAAGCTGTTGCCGCTCGACTCCAGCCTCCCTCTCGGGTCCCCAGCCTTCGCCATGCAGGGGATGCTTGATAAATACTGGTTGAGTGAATGCAGCATTTAAACTAAGACTTGAGTGGTCCAACTCGTCCTTTCTAAGCATTTGGAAAAGGAAAAAGAAAGCTGGCGCCCAGCATCCTCAGGACGGGCACACACTGTTCTGCATGAACAGCGACTGTCAGACCTCCTCACTCACCTCCCTGCCTCTAGGCTCTCGTGCCCTGATGCACAGCGACACCATGGGGATTCCTCCAGAGGGCCAGTCGGATCTGGATTAATCTCTCCAAGGCCCCTGCCCACAAGTCCCAGATCCCACGGCTCCTCACTTCCGCACTTGCCCCTCCTCCCTAGTGGAGCTGGCGTCCCCCCAGTACACCCCGTGTGTCTGCTGCTGTGGCTCTGAACACCCCCCCATCTCGTGGGCTCCAGGGTCAGCCACTCCTCAGCCTGATCGTGGGGTCCCTGCAGCCCAGCGCCGCACAGCAGAACCTGCAGCTCGGCCGCGCTCTTCCTGTGGAGGAAGTCCCCACAAACTTCAGAGGCAGAGACAGGTTTGTCCTTAGTGTCTGCTCTGAGCCATCAGGATGGCCAACATTTTGCCACTAAAGGACGTTTTCTCATCTCCACGGCCACCCTACATGGCCAGTCCAGCCCTCTGCCCCTGCGGCGCCCCATCTCTCACCTGGACAAGGGCTCCGTGCATCGAACTCGTCCCGCTGTGGTTTACTCTTCACTGCAGCCTGAGCGACGCTTCTAAAACGTGACTCAGAGCCTGTCACTCTCCTGCTTGTCCCCTCCTCCCCTCCCCCATCCATCCAGAGTAAACTACAAGTCCGGCAGAAGCACACAGGTCCGGGTGGCCCTGCCCCGCCCACCTCCCTCTTCTTGTCCGCTCATCTAGGCACCGCACCGTCTCTCTTTCAGATCTTGACACACACAGCTAGAGCACGCAGCACCTTCTGCAAGGCAAACAATCGGGCCTTTCCTGGGGACGGAGCCTTTTGTGAGCTCAAGAAAGTCCCCCTTTCCCTGGGCATAGGCAGCCCCAGAACAGAGTATGTGGGTGGCCACCTGGTGGGTGGCCTGCACTGGACCCCAGCCCCCACGTGCCCCAGAACAGGGGGCTCGCGCATCACAGCTGCCCCTCCCTCTCCGCTCAGGGCCCGGTTACCTGCTGTTGCCTCCGAAGTGCCTCAGCTATGCCAGGGGCATTTGATGAGCATATTAACATTTCTGGTGTTCCAGAATTCTGCACCCATTTTAACCAAAGCTTTTTATCTCTTTATTTCCCATTCTGGCCTGTTTATATTACTTCTTTTTCTTCACTATTTGCTTGGCAAGGTCAAGCTAGCTAATTCTGGTGCGTGTGAGAGTGTGTGTATGTGTGTTTAACGTCACGTAATGATCACTTGGCGAAGGCAATTGGAAGGACGTGACATTTATCTAAGCTTTATAACATCAGAGGTCTCAAATCAACAAACCATTTTCCTGCCTGTTCCTTCTGGAAAAAGATGATGGCAACAGAAATAGGGTATGTTTCCTCATCAACCAGCTCCCAGGGTGTCCATGGGTCAATGCAGATTTTCTCCAGCAGATTTCTCCTCAACCTGGCTGACTGGCTCAGGATGGGGACGTGGGACTCAGGGCTCCCTCCCTCCCCGCTCCCAGCTTCTGCTGCAGCTGGTTTGAAGGCGAAGCCCAGGAATCTACCCCCAACCCCAGGGATTCTGATAATCCAGATTTGGGGACTGCTGCTCTAAATCTACGGCTCTGTGAAAAATGGACATTTGAATGAACCCTGGTGTGGTGATAAGAGTCTGATAGAGAGTCAGCATCTTCAGATGAAAATGAAATCTCACTCACGTGGCAGGTGCTGGCTGTATGGAGCCCCACTGGCCCTGTGCATAGGGTACCCTCGGCTGGCATGGCCTCCTTTGGGCAGGAACATGGTGGGCCTGTGGGGTACAAGGAGTTAACATCCCTCATCAGTGATGCTTGGAAGCTGGTGGAAAAATTCCTGCTCTCTCGTCCCACCCAGGCTGGCAAAGGTCCCCAGCTGCCCACAGCAGTAACTTGGAGGGTAATTCCATTTTTCTTGGTCCCCTCTCCTCTCATCTGCCTGGCCTTTTCCTGGCGCTGCCCCCCAACACTCAGCTATGCATTAGCGACAGTGTGAGTGTCTAAGCGTGCCTGAATCTTGAATGCCCATATCTTCCTTGTTCCCACCGTTGCTTTCAGCAGGACCGGGATGAGAGGCACAAGGCACTTGCTCTCAGGTGCCGATGCTGCCCTTGTACAGGCGGGACCAGGAGCACCTTCTGAAAATTTATGCCTTGGCCTGTCCTGCTTGCTCACCCTGCTCTCGCCCTGACTTCCACGCAATGAGAACACACGCATCAGGCACAATCAACCATTCCAAGCAGGTATTTTGTCAAGTGTGTTATACGTAACGACCGTTCACTGTTTTTCAGAGACAATCACCCTCTGAATGGAGGACCCTCTGGCATTCAAAGCCCGGGGTACGAGGGTCACTCTGCACAGTCAGTGGGCGCCCATGCTGCCATGGGTAAGAATGTGCGTTTGTTTATTCTAGGATGACAGCAAGCTTGAGCCTAAAGGCAGCCTGGGAAGCCTGCCTGCGTTAGCCAGTCTTGGTTGGAAGACTCCAGGTGGGCTTTAAAATAAAAAATCCTGTTTCTGAGAGGACCCACAGGGCTGCCGAACCCAGCCTGGAGTTTATTAGCACAGTTAATATCGCATGCAAATAGATTTCCCCGCCTCGGTCATGCCAGTCCATTAATTCAGCCCCTTGTCTGCGACATCTTTATCCTTGGCAGGTTAATCCTGCCAAATGCCTTTGCTGTAGCACGTGTCATGCCGCACCCACGGCCAACAATGCAGTTTTGCTAATCCTGTTCTATCAGCTTTGTGGCCCTGTCTGGTCAATCCGATGGTGCAAACAGCACACAGAAGGGTTTGGTTTTGTTTTTTTGCCAAGATCTTTCTCCTGCTCTGGCACCCCATACCCCTTCCTTCTCGCTCTTTTTCCCCCTTAAATATGGTTTCAATTAAATAGTTTGAAAGTCGACCACAGTGTTTGGACAGCTGCCAATGCCAGTGCCTTTCAGACAAGGATGTCAAGGCTCTCAGCGGGCCTCCAAACTCTTTCCAGAAGCCTCACCCAGCTGGCAGCTGAATATGCTAAGTGGGAAGGGTTCAAACAGGAAAATCTGATAAAGATCCACCTCTTTCAAGGCCTTGAAGATGACTGAACAGAGGGTGTTGGTATCATACTCTTCCCCTCTGGTGCCACCACTTCAGTGTCCAGTGGGATCATTCACGTGAATTATTACAAAAGGTGCACCCTTACCTGCAAACAGCCATGCCAGGCGCGCACCTGCCACAGGAAGAGAAGCAACTCCAGGCCCCAGAGCACACTGCTCTTCTAGTCTGTGTCGTTGGAGCCAGGATCACCCAAGTTCCAACCCCTGCTGGACCACTTCTACCTCTGTGACCTCAGGCAAGTCCCTTCTTCTTCCACAGGATGGGCAAAACCTACTGCGTGGGACCGCTGTGAGGGTGTAGGGCCTTCACACATGCTAATCACTGAGGGCGGTGCTGCCACACACAGGGCAGACACTGAAAAGGTAAGCGGGGCCTCGCAGAGACGGTGAAATCCATCACCACACTCGCAGCTTCCCGTAGCACACAGGCTGAGCATGGCCACATTCCACGTGAGCCTTTTAGGGTCTCCAGACCCTAAGAGTAAACCTCACTCTCTTGGCAGTGAGTTACTGAAACCTGGCTGTGAGAAGCCCTTTCCTGTCTCCCCACCACCACTAGTCTCTTGACTTATCCCTGGCAGCTTTGGTGGGCACGAAGAGGGGTTCTAGGTGGAGAAACACAGGATATGTGATTAGATTTCCAGGGACTGAGTTCTGGCCTGTTATGTGACTCAGTACAAGGTACTCAACCTTTGAGACTCTTACCATCCTGATACTGTGAGGTTTTGAGAGGACAAGGTGATGAGCAGCTGAGACCTGCAAGGACTGTCATCGCCCCTTAAGTAACGGCTCTTTTGAGTTTTGGAGTCTTCTGGAAGGCAAGGGGCTTCCCCCTCCATCCACCTACCATCTCATCCCCCCTCAGCTTGCATGGAGACGTTCTGAGAATCGTGTAGGGAGAGCAGCACAGGGTCTGGCTTCCAATACAAGGTCAGAAGATGAAGCCACGCTCACTGCCGTTAAACCATAATTCATCCCAAAGCCTCAGCTCCACCATCCCTTTTACATTAGCCTGTGCATCAGCCTTTAGGCTGAGCCCTAAGGTGTGTGACTGGTCTGTAAATGACAGTGTGCGCGCAGGTTTAAAACTGCCCCGGTGTTTGGATGGAGCTGAATGTCGTCAGTACTTAGATATTTTCCTGATGACCTTGAGGGTGAAGAACCAAACCCATCTGATACCGAGTAGATCAGGACAGGCTTCCCGCCCCAGATGTGAAGGGGGAATTCTGCTGCCGGGAAGCGGTGTTACTACATGCCTCCCTTGGCAACTCAGCCGCTGCACACACTCCTTCCTACCTCTCCTGGGTCCCGCTAGACCTGCTGCTCAAGTCTAACAATACAGTAAGCTGAGAACTTACGTTGTCCTCGTTACCGGGCTTGATCTCCGCAGTCATCATCTCGTCGAATTCTAGCTGAGGTGAGAGTACTGTTTTACTGATTTCCTACTTTGAAGAAATGGAGAAATGTAAGTACTAAACTACTATTTAAATGAAAAGAAAATAGAGGCTCAGAAACGACAATGAACTTACCCAAAGCTGCAGCTCGAAAGTGGCTGCAGAGCTGTGTTTGGAGCCCAGGGCTGTGGGCGCTCTGGGCCACTAGGCTATCTAATCCATCTGCGATGTGATGCTGTTTCTTCTACTGAGCATCTGAGTCAAGGGTCCTCCCAAATTACCAGCTCTCTTTAGCATATATTTGTTCCAAGTTACATGCACAGCAAATGCAATTATTTTCCCTTTCCCTTTAATTTTTGGGCGAATCGTGTACTTAAGGTTTTATTTTTAGGGAGAGGGGTAGGATATGGCCCCCCCCCCCCAAAAAAAAAAACCCCACAAAACCTCAAGACTCCTTTTCTGCAAGAATTAGGATATACTAGCCTCTAGCTGGGATTAGGAAAAATCCTATGTAGCCTAAGGTTATACGACAGATCTTAATCCGATTTTCATTTACCAACCTCTTGAGCGGAATGGGTTTGCCATACTTCATGCTAATTAAAACCTGATGGAGTCAGGCTATTTGCAAAAATGAGCAGTTCTGACCCTCTAACCTCCGTGGCTCAGGTGCGTCCACTGAGGCACACCTGTGCATGGCCAGGGCGAGAATTCCTGCTGAGAGGGCAGCCTACCGGCTCAGGTCTGGAGAGTCCTGCTTACCTAGCGGAACTCAAACAGTTCTGAACTTTGCTTACTGCAGAAAAGACGGCCTCAGCGTCCCCCTGCTTTGCAGGTGGCAGGATCAATCACACATCCCCGCTCATGATTAATCTCTCATAGGTGAAGCTCCTCCTCGGGATAGATTGCTGTAGCTGAGTGCAGCCTTCTTGGGGGAGAGGTGGGAGGCAAATAAAGGCCGAGAGCAGAATAAGCGGCACCCGGCGTCTGAGAAGAGGCTGCTCCGTGCCACGGGCTGCAGGAAGCTTCTCTGAGGTGATGATTCACTGTCAAAAAATTCACTTTTGCCATAAAGACTTAGCATCATAGAGGGAGTTTATAGTTTCTCTTTTCCTACCACTGTGTGAACTGGGTGCTTAGATGTGTGTTTCCTGTTCTTTTTTAGCCAAATCCAAGTTGGCTCATTCCTGCCTCTTGGGTGGTTCTAGGGTCGCCCTCAGCACTCACATCCTGTCAGAAGGATAGAAGAGTGTACTTGGGTTTCTTTACTCAAAAGGTTTTCATCGTGATGGTTTCATACAACTGAAGAAACCTGCTTTTGACTTTGCGTTCAGGACACTGCTTTTCTCATTCTTCACTGAATTCGAAAACACTTTAGGGTTAATTAAAAACAAATTGTGAGGACTTCCCTGGTGGTCCGGCGGTTAGGACTCCACACTTCTGCTGTGGGAGCCCGGGTTCAATTCCTGGTTGGGGAATTAAGATCCCAAGCGCTGCACAGCATGGCCAGAAAGAAAGAAAGAAATACTGTGGTCATCTCAGCTGCTAGGTTTGGTTGAAGGGCTGTGTTTGGCGGGGGTAAGGGGGTGGGGTGGTGATAATCGTTGGGTGACAATCCCATAGGCCTTCTTCAGAGCAGGCTAAGCCTTCTTGCCCTTTCCTGAATCATGCTGTTTGTTTCTATTTTAGGAACCAATAAAAATGCAGGAAAAAAAACCCTTGCTTTAAAGAAACCCAGTTTGTAGAAGCCTCTACTTCTGCAAAAACACAC
Organism: Capra hircus; assembly: GCF_001704415.2. Taxonomy (NCBI): domain Eukaryota; kingdom Metazoa; phylum Chordata; class Mammalia; order Artiodactyla; family Bovidae; genus Capra; species Capra hircus. Next base: position 15,807,805 of record NC_030829.1, on the reverse strand, counting down.
CTAAAGGGTGACTTCAAGGGATCTAGGCTTTCATTTGTTACAAAGCAGGTTTCCTCAGCGCCTTGAACATCGTGCATGAGACACACGGACTTCCTGGCGGGGACAGGCCCACGGTGAGAGAGGTACATCAGCCTCTTCCTCTGAAAAGGGATTTCTTCCGAGAAAGCGCCCCTCCCCATGAGGTCCCGGAAGACACGTTGACGACGGCAGGATTAAGCCAGGCTGACAATGGGAGGATTATTTCCTAACCTGGTGTGTGACAGACGCCTATTAATATATGAACCAGACAGACCCATCTCCATTTCCTCCCAAAGCCGGGGCGTCCATGGGGTGACTGACGTCTCCTGCCCTGTCGCCTGCCCAGGCCCTGGGGAGAGTCCTGGGCTCAGCTGAGACCCCCGGGCAGAGGTGCCAGCAGAGGGGGTCGGGGCTCCAGCACCTGTCTCCCGGCAGTGCCCCTCGGGCTTTATTCTTGGCGTTTCTACTGACAGAGGACAAAAGGGTTTCTTGTCAGACAAAACGCACACCGGGGAAGCGTGCCCAAGCCATTTTTCTCAGGGAAGAAAAGAAGTTGTTGTTTGAAACCTTAACTGGCATTGAGACCTCAGAGGCCTGGCTGGCCAGCTCTGGTTCTGAGCAGACCTACTTTTTCTGCTTTGAAAGTCCTGTTTCCTCCTGCACTTCCTGGCCATGGAGCTCCAAGGATGTCCCCCTGTGAGGTTTTAAGGCCTCGGTCACCACAAGCCTGAAGTCTCTTTGCTCTGTAGAAAAGAAGGAAATAATGCCGTTTGCAGCAACATGGACAGACCCAGAGATGATCACGCTAAGTGAAGTAAGAAAGGGGAAGAAAATACCATAGGGTATCACTTATCCTGCCAGGGAAAGTCACTCAGTCACGCCCCACTCTTTGTGACCCCATGGACTATACAGTTCATGGAATTCTCCAGGCCAGAATACTGGAGTGGGTAGCCTTTTCCTTTTCCAGGGGATCTTCCAACCCAGGGATCACTTATGGGTGGAATCTAATTTTAAAAACATTGACACTTTTTTTTTTTTTTTTTAACAAAGGAGAAACACACAGATCTCAAAATCAAACTTATGGTTACCAAAGGGGAAATGTGCGAGAAAGTGATGAGGTTGTGATTGACATATACACACTACTATATTTAAAATAACCCACAAGGACTACTGCAGCGCACAGGAGCTCTACTCAATATTCTGTGATAATGTATACGAGAGAAAAACCTGAAAAAGAATGGATATGTGTATGCGTATAACTGAATCACTTCACTATACACTGGAAACTAACACAATGTTGTAACAACTATACTCCAACAAAAGTTTAAAAAAAACAGCGCCTAATGCAGTCTTGGAGGAAGGAAGCCTTTGAGTGAAATGTGATTTAACATAGTAGCTAAGGGAGGTTCTGCTTCTGAACAGAACGAGTTATCTCTATGCACCAGAAAATACTCAAGAGAAGATAATGGGGAATAGACTTATGAGAATGTATGAATTATCCTTACTTCACTAACCTGCATAGCCCAGGGTTTGCAGAGATGCTGGTTCTCACACAGACTCACATCTAGGCTTGCACAGCTGCACGACACCCTGCCACCCCTATTCATGGTCTGTTAGGGGATTGCCTGAGCATTATTCAGGGAGATCACTAGCAAAACTGAGGGACAAACCACAAATTTCCTGTGGTTACTAAGCAGTTTTGGGGAGCTGGGTGCAGTCACCTCTTGGAGGAACCACTCCCCAGATTCTAGAGCTAGGCCCATCGCTGACTTGACTCTGGCAAAACGTCATGACTGGAGCAGCTCACAGTCCCCCTCTGTTATAGCCCTTAAAGAGGACCCAGGCCAGCTAGTGAAGTCCTCTAGACGCCAGCCCCACGGACCACACCTCAAAGGTGCCTTCCGGTCCTGGGGGCTGTGGCAGCTTTCCTGCCGGTGGAGGGGCTTGCATGCGTGGGGTAGGGCGCTATTCAGAGGAGCAGGAAGGTGGTGTGGACCAAGGCAGAGGATAGAATTTGGGGGTCCGGTAGGGGTCCATGCAGTTTTTCTTTGGCAATACTATTTAAAAAACGTCTCTGTGTAATTTTTAACTGATCAAGTTAAGCGAGGACTACTTAGACAAATAGGGCTTCCCTGATGGCTGGGTGTAAAGAATCTGCCTGCAATGCAGGAGACGCAACTTTGATCCCTGGGTCAGGAAGATTCCTGGAGGCGGAAACAGCAACCCACTCCAGTATGCCTGGAGAATCCCATGGACAGAGGAGCCTGGTGGGCTGCAGTCCATGACTTAGCACCTAAACAACCACCAACCTTGACAAATATTCCTGAGATTTTGCTCAAAGCAAAGCACTTTTGAAACCCTTGACATTTTACTTTAAGCATTTAAAGGTAGCGTGATGAGAAGGGGTCCACAGCAGAGAAAAGATCAAGGACCCCTTCCTGCCAAGGACGCAGCTGCCCTGGGAGGGTGGCCATCAGAATGGGTTTGTAAGACTCACCCCGACATCAGACCTGCCGCCCTATCGAGCTTGCTGCTTTCACGTAGCCCACTACTGCTGTCCACGTGCTCTGGCTTCTCTGTGCCTCAGTTTTCTTCCTGCTCAAACAAGAACAACACTATGCTTGGACCTCAAAATCAGACATGTGTCTTGCCCTCAGCCATGGCTACAGTTAACTCCGAGCCCCAGTCCTGAAGCCCAGAAAAAACCCTACTGACCTGGAGGCACTGCTGGTCCTCTCTGGACACAAACCAGGATATCCAGCCTCCTTCATTCCACAAGAAATTTCCAGAAAACAGTCACCCTTATTGTCACACTAACTTCAGACTCAGCAAAGGCAACCTGGGGGTTCAGCTGAATTTCACAGAAACTCTGTGGCTCCCAATGCTCGTTTACTGGATTGGTCATTAACGGGCTCAGAGATCTTCATCATGTATTTGTCTTATGTTTGCATTGTTGGGTTCTTAACTCTTTGAAAACAATGCTTTGATGTAGAGATTGGGATTAGTTGGTAGGTGTACACATAACGTTGTATAATAAATGTGCTCAGTTTGATTGTTGCTTTACAAAAGAAAAAAGAAGGGATGATCCACCTTTACCACTGACCTGCTGCTCTCCTAACTGGGCTGAACAACTGCAGGGGTGTGTGTGGGGGGTGGGCCTGAAGGTGGGGAATCCTGCCAGCTTGGGTCCTCATTGCCGGATTCTCTTCTGCACATGTGTATTTTTTAAGACAGAAAGGCAGGCACAGCTAACATCACAGCACCGTTAAGTGCCTCTTAGCTCTTATTTGACTCAATGCCTCTAGTGACATGCTTTTATGTGTCATTAAGCATCCCATGGATGGAGGAGCCTGGTAGGCTGCAGTCCATGGGGTCGCGAAGAGTTGGACACGACTGAGCGACTTCACTTTCACTTTTCATTTTCATACACTGGAGAAGGAAATGGCAACCCACTCCAGTGTTCTTGCCTGGAGAATCCCAGGGACGGGGGAGCCTGGTGGGCTGCCATCTATGGGGTCGCACAGAGTCGGACACGACTGAAGTGACTTAGCAGCAGCAGCAGCAGCAAGCATAGGTGGCGAGTAGACGAGTTTCCGGTTTAGGGCCAGGGCACTCTCACCCACCCCACCTCCCCTCACCCCTATTCCACATTAGTAGGGAGAGAAGACAGACAGGACAATGACGCAGCACTCTTTAGACCAAGTGCCAAGCCTGCAACCTAGCTGATGCCACTCCTCTGCCCCCTCACTCCCAGAGGCAAAAGCTGCAGACCTGGGGTCTCTGGAGAAGGCAGGGACTTTGAAGGCAGGCTGGAGAGAAATGGGGGAATGTGAGAAGACCCTTTGCAAAGCTTGTCTTTTCAGCTAAAGATACACCTGACCTCCATTCCCCTCATCCTCAACAGGTACTAAAAATGCAGAGGGGACTGGATCATGATTTTGTGTCCATTTTGCAGATGGGGAAAGCTGAAGCAATGGGGCCCAAAGCAAACTTTTCTTAGGGGCAGTCTGTTAACCCTGATGAAAATCACAGGTTGGTGGGGGCCACACATATTTTCTTCAAAGCAAATTTTTTCAACTTTTCTTTGAAGCAAATTTTAATAGTTAATACTTTCTATTTCCTTTACTCCTATAATGGGTTCAGACTAGCCAAGTGAAAAGGAGATAAAGAATGAGGCAGCTTGTCTGGGCCACAGTACTAATTCAGACTGAGTCAGCAGGAAGTTCAGGGCAGAGGACTGCCCTTCAGGACTTGGAAGGAAGGCTCATCACGGTGACACCCAGAATGTGGACATTACTTATTGCCTTTTCCCCTTGAATCCTCTGTTAATAGGACTTTGGTGAGATTATGGAAGGACATGGGATCATGACTTTGCTTCTTCAGAGGGAGCCCTGGAGTCAGAGGGCGAGAATTGTGGTCACTTCCCCCCATGGGACCCTGGCCACTCATCTACCCCAAGCTTCAGCTGCATCACGTATAACAGGAAGTTGGGTTATTATAACTGAACAAGACCATATGTCTAAGGAAGGCTTTGCCATTTGGAAAATGTTCCCCCAACCTCTGCCAAGAGCCTGTAGCTATGTAACACTGCCCACCTTTCGTGGCTGGTTCTGAGTGTCTGGCCACCTCATGCTCATCAAATAGAGGGCAGTGTGGCTGGAGGTCTGGGGGACTCTCACAGAGACACCCTGGTTGCCTGGGGTGGAAGGGTTAAGGTCAGAGAGATTTTCAATGATTGGCTGACAGTTTCCTCATCTGTAAAATGAAGACAACAGCAGCACTTATCCTCCTTGGCCACCAGAGGGAGTAAAAGAGCGAATCCTGAGGCTTGATACACACACAGAGCCACCAGCCAAGGCAGTGGGGTGTTCCAGCCCTCCTTGGGGAGCCCTGGGGGAGTGCTGAACACTTGGAACACTTCTTCTCAATCACACTTCCTGCACTCAGTTCAGTATGCCAGAGATGACATGTTGGTAGAACCCATTATGTTTTGGAAAGTGGTTTTCTCCAACGTCAAAGATGAAGGGATAGAAAAAGGGATCAAAGTAGAAGCACTCAGTTGATTTACAGCTAGAACAGGCTATAGAATATTTAGGTATCAACAGTAAAAGCAAAGAAAAATAATGGCGTAAGGAAACATTTTACAAATGATGTTGGTAGGAGAGCTGGTCAGCAATATTGAACAAACGTTCTGATGGCCACTAGGTAACGGTGCCACCTTGTGCCTGTAACCGAGCAGGACCCTCTGGGACCTTCCTGGGACAGACCCCTCCCCCGTATGCTCTGCTGTAGCTCCTCTGTGAAGTACCTAGATAACAGCACCTGATACACCTTTCCTGAGCATCTGTTTGCTGATGCTAAAAAACCCTCATCAAGTGAAAGAAATTGACACATCTCCTCTAGAGTCTGGCTAATTCAGGAAATATCTGCAATAGTTTAGTTCAGTCGCTCAGTCTTGTCTGACTCTTTGAGACCCCATGAATCGTAGCATGCCAGGCCTCCCTGTCCATCACCAACTCCTGGAATCCACCCAAACCCGTGTCCATTGAGTCGATGATGCCATCCAACCGTCTCATCCTCTGTCATCCCCTTCTCCTCCTGCCCTCAATCTTTCCCAGCATCAAGGTCTTTTCAAATGAGTCAGCTCTTCGCATTAGGGGGCCAAAGTATTGGAGCTTCAGCTTTAACATCAGACCTTCCAATGAACACCCAGGACTTTTAGGATGGACTGGCTGGATCTCCTTGCAGTCCAAGGGACTCTCAAGAGTCTTCTCCAACACCACAGTTCAAAAACATCAGTTCTTCGGTGCTCAGTTTTCTCTATAGTCCAACTCTCACAGCCATACATGACCACTGGAAAAACCATAGCCTTGACTAGACGGACATGGGGTAGCTCGTCTCAGCCGCCACCCCTGACCTCGGACATGGGGTAGCTCATCTCGGCCGCCTTTGCTGGCAAAGTAATATCTTTGCTTTTTAATATGCTGTCTAGGTTGGTCATAACTTACCACCTTTTTCCTTTACCTCACCATCCACCAATCCCAGAATTGTGCATGAGCTAATCACAAACCCTGGGACTCCCCTCCTTTGCCTGGCCTTTAGAAACGCTTTGCTGAAACCTACTGGGGACGTTGGGCTTTTGGAGCATTAACTGTCCAAGACTCCCTGTCTGGCGCCTTACAGTAAACAGCACGCTTTCCTTCACAGACCACGTGTCCGTCAGATACAGCTTACCGCGTGTGGCTGAGTGGACCCGTTTTGGTTCTGGTAACACTGCTGTCTGTGTCTTCTGCCACACAGCGAGCCCTATCATCCATATCGAAATCAGTATCTCAATGGCTGCCTCACCCCAGCACGCCCAGCCTGCAGAGTTCAGCCACCCCAGAGCTGAATGGCTAGCCAGGCCTCAGAGTGGCTAGTGCCCCTCACCCCACCATTAACGTGCTTCTCAGGGCCTGAGCAGGGAGTGTCCTCTGAGTCTGGCCTGGGGACAAGGTGAGAAGTGGGTGTGCAGGGCACACGTGATAGACGCACTCCAACCTGCCAACCTTGCTAAGCCTGTAATGCTTTCCTTCTGTGACACGCCAGGGACACACCAGAACTGCACTCAATGTAGGACCATTGAGGCCAACGTTCAGCCCACCAACAAAGCCATCTCTGAGAGCCACCTCCAGCTGTTTGAGAGAACATATTATATTCAGACTATTTCATCTGAGTTTAACTTGCTTAGAATCCATTCCAACCTGCACTCTTCAGGTTTTTCCCCAATATCTGTGCTCAGTCACTTCAGTCGTGTCCGACTCTTTGCAACCCCATAAACTGTAGCCCGCCAGACTCCTCTGTCCATGGCATTCTCCAGGCAAGAATACTGGAGTGGGTTGCCATGCCCTCCTCCAGGGGATCTTCCCGACCCAGGGATCAAACCTGTGACCCTTGCATCTCCCGCATTGGCAGGCGGGTTCTTTATCACTGAGCCACCTGGGAAGTCCCAAGACTTCCCCAATATAAACGAGCAAAATCTTGAAGTTCCTTTGGAAGAACGCCCCTTCTGACCCCTCCCTACACCTGTACTCGCGACCAGACCCCATCCTGTCCACCTCCCGATGGAGGTCTAAGCTGAAGCAGGACTCCTGGGCCCCACATCTTTTGGCTCCTACTTACCACCAGTGTTTCTGTCTGTGGAGACGATTCTCGGGGAAGTGAAATTTGCTGACAGAGATGCTCAACTCTATTTTGGCATTTTGCCAGAGATTTTATTTTGATTTTTGAAACTGAAGAATCCTTTTGATCAGGAAAAAGTCTCAGAAGATCGAGTCTTAGGAAATGCCCAGGAGCCCTCTGACGTGACAGTTCTGCTTTTACAGCTGCCTCTGAAATCACCTTTGCAAGGGGGGACTCCACGCTGACCTCCCCAGCAGTGTAAACACTCACTTTGGCACTCTCTCCAAATGCCAGAAGATCTGGAGTTCTTCTCAAAGACAGACTGTGCGGTCGGGTGTGCGGAGGAGGAGAGCCATGTCTGGGGGCTCTGGGAATGCTTCTGCTGCGGTAACCACCTCTCACCGAGCCTGGCTGTGCCAGCTGGCCCAGGTGCCCCAAGGGTTTTCTGTTGAAGACTCAGTAACCCAGGGAGGGAGGTATCACTCCCGCTTATGGACGAGGAAATGAAGACTTGGCCTCACCCACATGCTTCCCCGACATCATACGTGCTTCCAACGGTAGTGATAACAAGACACGGAGGTTGGCTCTCTCTTACCCAGACGGTGAGACAACAAAGCTGGACGGTGGAGGAGGGTTTGGGGAAGTGAGAGGGGACAGTGGGCTTCTGGGTCAGTCACAAGGGACGTGACTTGCATTCTGGCCACAGTCCTCCAGACTCCAGACACTGGCAGGAAGTGTCACCCTTCCTCTCACAGATTGGCAGGCTGCCCTCTCCCTACTGCCTTCCCAAATTCCCTGGATGCAGAAGGGAGAAACTCAAGCCATTTCATTTTATTCTTGCTATAGAAGTACCTCCTTAAATGTTGGCTTCATATTCATAAAGCCCAGAATTGGCAGCAACACAAACTTTTCAGACTAAGAATTGAAAAACTCACGCCACTTTTGAAATGTACCTGAGAAATGAATGAACTGCGGCATGCAAAGCAATCCTCTGAGCAACAGACTCAGTTGTCAGCCACCATGTTTGATGTTTTCAGACAAATTATTGACCAAAAGGATACCCAGTTAAAATTTTTTATCAGTTCAATGCCAGTGTATAAATGGATGAGAATGACTTCTTTCCCCATGCATCTTTTAGCAAGTCAGTTCAATCCTGAATTACTTGGAAATAGTGGGCAATAGTTCCAAATAGTTGGAAAATGTCTCAAAGATAAGGCTTTGGTGAGAGAGCTGGGACTTTGGGTCAGACAGACCTGTAAACTTGCTTCTTTGCTCTGTGGTATCTTGGGGAAACCAGGAGAGTTCAGTCTCTTCATTATAAAATGAGGATGGTAACCCTTTCACAGGGGGCTGCTGTGGGGATCAAACCAGATAAAGAGAGGGTCCAACCGCTATTAACTAACAGTGAGAACAGTTGAGCCCAACACAACTCAGCCTCTCTTGTCTTTGCCCTTGGGATTCACCTGCTGGTCACAGGAAGAGAATTTTCACATATGTCCTAAGCATTCCTTCCAGAATTTCTTTCTGATTCGGTGTCTTTAAAAAAAATCAGCTTGGACACTAAAAAATGCGGTAACCAAATGATTCAAAAAGCAAGTCAGCACCAAAGTCCAGTTAACAGCCTGGTCCCTGGTACTGGAAGAGAAAACCAATTTAATCTACTAGACTTAGAACATGGAAACTTCCTTCACAATGACTGCTGGACAGAAGTATTGATTGTTACCTACACAACCGTAAAATTAGTCAGCAACTTCCCGTTAAAGCTCCTATGCTGAACAATAAGAGAATCATTGGAAACCAAATCCTCCCAATCCAGCTGAAGAACAGGCTGAGAAATAAGAACACAACACACACCAGTCATGAGGAAGGAAAGCGAAAGTGTTAAGTCACTCAGTCGTGTCCGGCTCTGCGACTCTGTGGACTATAGCCCGCCAGGCTCCTCTGTCCATGGAACTCTCCAGGCAAGAATATTAGAGTGATTCATTCCCTTCGCCAGCGGATCTTCCCAACCCAGGGATCGAACCCCTATCTCCCACACTGCAGGCAGATGCTTTGCCATCTGAGCCACCCCAGGAAGCTCCACTAGTCATGAGGAAGATGAGAATTTAAATCCTTGGGGGATAGAGTCTGCTGGAGCTTCTGTCTTTATCCTGCTCTTCTGATTATCCCACACTGGGAGTTTACAATGCGAAGTGGCAAAGGCAGGGATGTACGGGAAATGAGGAATCACAGCTTTACCTGTGGGTAGGCAGGGTCTGATTTCTGTGGGGATAGGACCCAACCGGAAGCAGACAGACCCAAAAAGTACAGCTACTGAGGCTTGGTTTCAATATCCTAGCTGAACCACAGCCTTGGATGCAGCAATGCAGCTGTCCACGTTCCTTCCACGGAAACTGCATCCGCCCCACAATGCCACCTACATGCAAAGAAATCCTACTCCGGGTAGAGGCAGCTCTTGGCAGTCGTCTTTTCTGCTTTGAGCCTAATTAACAACAACAGGTCATCTCATCTTGGCATCCCGATTTTGTTGTGGGTTCACTTTCCATTTGGGTTGTCACGAACCGCCTCAGTCAGGAGGAGATTAGGCAGCAATGTTCCCCAACCCTCCTCTATACACACACACACACACACACACACACACACACACACACACACACACAGCCTCCCCCACTCCCCCCCACCCCTAGTTCTTGCTGCTGGGACTAAATCTACAAGCATGCAAGTGCCATTAACTGACATTCATCAAAACACTCTCCATTGTTCGCAGACATGAGCGGCCGAGAGGTGGAAATTACTTGGCATTTCATTTTAATCTGTATTGAAGACTTGCCTGACAAAACATATTAAGTGTAAGAATTGCCGGCTTGGGAATGAAGCTCTGTTTATGGCCTGCCCCTCGATTTTCCTTTGCGAAAGGAAAGGCAACGACACTCCCCCATCCTTCCCTACCTTCTGCCGCTTACCCACCCCCACCCCACCACCATCATCCACGGAACCCTAACGCTGAATTTTCCTCTGTGCGTGCGGCTTTTGTTAGCAGGGCCTACAAAACTGTCATAAACATTCTGTTCCTCTGCACCAGCACCTGAGCTTTTAAAACAAGGACAGAAACCCAGCAAACTCTGCCTTGAAGACGGTGTTATCGGTAGCATCTCCCTCGGGATGGTACCTGGTGGTCACGGCGCTGCAGACCACAAGGCTGTGTGCTTCTCTGGAGAGAGACTGTCACCAAACGCTTGTGACAAAGAACGGATGCCATGCTAATGGATGCGCATAATTACCAAGGGACCCTGACTCCTGCTGCTGCAGCTGACAGTCGGTCTCCAGTGCAACAGTCTACGTACATTGCTCGCCGGTCTAGTTCATCTTCTGGGGCTCTTCAAGTTTACATTTTTATCTTTCAGGGTAATTTTGCATTGTGTTGACAACTAGAAGTCATTAAAGCCTCTCAGAGAGGGAAGCCTGTTTATTTTTCCTGCTTTTTCCAGTCTCTTTCTAGGTGATGGGGCTGTGCTCTTGGGGTAAGGCACAAGGTGAGTGGTCTCCACTTTCGAGGCTGTAGCTGGCCAAGTGCAGGCCCAGGGACCCCAGGGCGAGGAGAACCAGGGACCCCAGGGCGAGGAGAAATGATGGCCGACCTCTGGCACAGGGGGTTGAGGGCTGGGACAGGTCAGCAGGGAACCACAAGGACACCTTAGCTTGTCCATTTAATGCTCGCTCTGCTCAGGAACCTTCTGATGGCGCAAATGGTGCTGTCGGAGAGTAGGTTGTGTAGGGATACCCCTTGTCTTGTGTTTGGCTGTGATAAAATTTGTGCACCGGACCTTTCCAGAGATCCTCCTCTTGAAAGTGAAAGTGAAAGTTGCTCAATCGTGTCCCCATGGACTATACAGTCCCTGGAATTCTCCAGGCCAGAACACTGGAGTGGGTTGCCTTTCGCTTCTCCAGGTCCTCTTCTTGATGAACTTTCTATTTCTAAGCTTTGAAGCGCCACAACCCCTACCCCTACCACCACCCCAGGCAGGAAGTCTGACCTTCCAGGCTTGGCTTTACTGACCTTGGTGAGGGTTATGTACGTAACAGTGGCCTCTGTTGTCCCCCACTGTGACTGGAAATACACAAGAGGTGTGCATTTCAGCCCTTCTACTGGGCCTTTTGCCATTCCCAGGGTTTGTGGAATCAGCTGATCAGAGCAGAGGGGAGGACAGGGCTGGCTGAGATAAGCTGCAGTAGCAAGTCCAAGGGTCCCTTGAACTGCAAGGAGATCCAGCCAGTCCATTCTGAAGGAGATCAACCCTGGGATTTCTTTGGAAGGAATGATGCTAAAGCTGAAGCTCCAGTACTTTGGCCACCTCATGTGAAGAGTTGACTTATTGGAAAAAACTCTGATGCTGCAAGGGATTGGGGGCAGGAGAAGAAGGGGACGACAGAGGATGAGATGGCTGGATGGCATCACAGACTCGATGGACGTGAGTCTGAGTGAACTCCAGGAGATGGTGATGGACAGGGAGGCCTGGCGTGCTGCGATTCATGGGGTCGCAAAGAGTCGGACACGACTGAGCAACTGAAATGAACTGAACTGAACTGAGCAAGGCCTCAGCCAGTTCTTCCCAGGAGGGAGCTCTCCATTTCCCTTCAAACTGTGAGCCCTGGGGGGTTCTGCTCAGGGGGTGTTGGAGGGGAGGTGAAACTAGCAGAGTTGACTTCAAAGTGATGGAGAAGCCGCCCACCCAGGGGAGAGCTTGTGGGCTGGGGGCCATGTTCTGCCCCACCACAGGCATCAGACCTGCCTTGCTACCTCACCCTGTAGTAGGTATCTTTGGTCAAGTTTTGGTGAAGGCATATATCTTTTTTTGGAGGGTATGCAGGCACTTTTCCATAATGCACTAGAGAAAGCCCATTGCTGATAAATTTATAATGCAACTATCTCAGGCTGACACCCAGAGACTAGAATCCATTTGTTATGATGGCTTGCAGGCTCGTGACCAGTCACGCTCTGAATAGATCCAGCCCTTCCTTCCTCTTGTGCCCCATCCAGGCTACCATGTGTGTGCTCAGTCACATCCAACTCTTCACAATCCCACGGATCATAGTCTGCCAGGGTCCTCTGTCCATGGGGATTCTCCAGGCAAGAATACTGGAGTGGGTTGCCATGCCCTCCTCCAGGGGATCTTCCCAACCCAGGGATCAAACCCACGTCCCTTATGTCTCCTGCATTGGAAAGCAGATTCTTTACCACTGAGCCACCTGGGAAGCCTGATGCACTGCAAAAGCTCAAAGATGTGACCTTTTGAAAAGATCTGAGAAGAATAACATCTACCCAGTTTGAAGTCATCCTTTCAGTCTGTTACCTTTTGATTTGGAAGATAACTACTCTAAGAGAGACTTGCATATGGCCCATTTTCAAGGGCAGATGTGAACGGAATGGTAATTATTTTGCTAAGAGTCATAGAGATTCACTGGAATGAACTGCGTGGTGTAGCCACATCATGTCTAGAAAGAGTAAGCGAGACAGCGCCTGTTCTAAAGTTGTGGTCCATAACTCAATTCTCTGTCATATAAACATCAAACCAATGATAATGTTCTATTAGCTTCCCCTGGTATAAACAGTCTTCTTCTTCAGGAAGTAGGTAATTTCTCAGATTATCAAATGGTGTCCATTTGATCATGCTTATTTGTCCATAAGCAGTTGCCCAGTTCCTTGACCCCGAGTTCTCTCTGTAAGGTGGGTACACCCGGCTGAGACAGTGCCTGGGGAAGCCAGGTGAGCGCCCCCACCCTTTCCCACTGCTTTTCACGCTACTCTGTTTGATTGTCATCATGGTGCTTGTCACCACTGAGAAGTGTGTCTTCCCGGCTTTACTTACTAATGTATCACATGACTCCTCACTGTCATACGAGCTCCATGAAGGCAGGAATCTGATCTGATCCATCACCTGTGTATCTCCAGCCCCAAGAGCAGTGCTGGGCATACAGGAGATGCTCAAGGTGTGCTTGCTGAATGAATGAATGAGAAGCAGCAGCGTCAGTCCACAGAGATGCCCACGCTCCTCTGATCTCTGCCACCCCTCCACCCTGGCTCTGCACAGAGCGGGACTGTAGTTCTGCTGCAGAAAGTAGCTCAGAAGAGTCTCGTGGAAGCTGAAGGAGAAACTTAGCTCAGAACTAAGCTGAGAACCAGAAATCAGCAGAAGGCACCAAGCATTCAGTTGGCCAGGAAGTTCGAGTGTTTTCCCACACCACGTTATAGAACAACTCGAGCAAACGTTTGGGCCAACACAACACCATGGTTAGAAGCCTCAAGATTCTGGTATCACAGCCCAGGGGCAGTTGTTATGATGTTTCCAGTCTGCAACTTTAAGACTGGAAATAAGTGCAGAAAAACAGGAAGGGGAGGAGGAAAAGGAAAAAGTTACAGACATCAGCGAAGGTGAGCACCAGGCAGAGTCATAAAGCAAAGCCCAGAAGAACTGCGGTACTGTTCAGAATTCAGAACATGCGCGTGCCTGCAGGCACGCGGGAGGCCGGCCCACACCCCTGGGGAACCTGAGGCCCTGAGGACTAAGACGTGAACCTCTTCAGTTCCAGGGACAAGAAACAGCTCTTTGACTATTTCTTCTTCTAGATCCAACCACAGGTAAACATTAACTCTCACACACATGTCACAGATTCCCTGCAAAAACTTCTCTTAACCGAACCCACTAGTCAAAACCTGGGTGTGGGGTAGGTCTCGACTTGAAGACAAGAAGGCTATAGATTTCACTTACTGGCCTGAATGTGAACATCCCTTGTCAGTCTTGTTCACTGGTTTCCTGGCCTTGCCAATGATGTTTACTCATAGTTCCCAGCCCTTCCCGGTATCAGCCAACCTTTCTTTAGGTTAGCAGCGAATGTCAGTATCAGTTTAAAAACTTAGCTTTCTAATAACTGTTAGTAATGGAAGAACGTTTATATGGCTGAAATATTTTTGATAATATACGTGGCCTCTTCTTTCATGAGCTTCTTACATCTCTGAAACACTTGGAGGGACTTCCCTGGTGGTCCAGTGGCTGAGACTCTGAATTCCCAAAGGAGGGAGCCCACGTTCAATCCCTGGTCAGGGAACTAGATCCCACACGCCACAACTTTTATGCTGGTGCAGCCAGACATACAAATAAATTAAAACATAAAATGAAACAGAAAGGGGCAGGAAGAAATAGGTTTTGGGCTGAAATGGTTGCTTTCCTATTTTGGAAAGAGTCCCTGGATACTTTGTTAGAAAATGCCTCCTGTGTGGGACAGGCCAGAGGGTGGAGGCTGGAGCCCTTGGCACATGGCAGGACTGCCAGCCATGCCCAACCATGAGCCACGGCCGACCCAGACACAACTTGGGGTGACAGGGCTCTGAGGCTTGCTCACCATCTGCCACTGCACGATTCTCTTATGAATGTGGATTGTTTAAAAGAATACTGCCATTAATAATGGAAAAAGAGGCACTCATCTAATGATGAGGAAACATCAGAAAAACCCCAAATGAAGGACATTCTCTAGAAGACGAGAAAGGCTGAGGAGTCAGATTACAGAAGGTCAAAGAGACATGACGCCCAAATGTAACACACAAGCACTACTGAACTGGATCCTGGATGCACGGAAAATGAAATTACTTTAAAGAACATTATTGAGGCAGATGGCAAAATCTGAATATGGATTGCGATACAGCCTCAACACAACACAGTACTAATACAGTTGCATCCATATAATACTATTATATCGATGTTAAATCTCCTGAATTGAATATTGTATTTGATTATGTTTTCAGGAAATACAAGCTGAAATATTTTAAGATAAACTAATGTGAAGAGCTGACTCATTGGAAAAGACCCTGATGCTGGGAAAGATTGAAGGCAGGAGGAAAAGGGGACGACAAAGGATGAGATGGTTGGATGGCATCACCAACTCGATGGACATGAGTTTGAGCAAGCTCTGGGAGTTGGTGATGGGCAGGGAAGCGTGGTGTGCTGCAGTCCAAGGGGTTGCAAAGAGCTGGACATGACTGAGCTACTGAACCAAACTCTCAAATGGTTTAGGAAAAATGTATGTGTATATGTGTGCACATATAAATGTACATATATGTGTATATAAGAGAAAGGGAGAGAGAAAAATGATAGAGCAATTACTACTCTGGGGACTTCTCTGGTGGTCCAGGGGCTGAGACTCTGCATTTCCATTGCAGGGTTTGTGGGTCTGATCCCTGGTCAAGGAATTAAGATTCCACATGCCTTGTGGCCAAAAAACCAAAACATAAAACAGAAGCAATACTGTAATAAATTCAATAAAGACTTTAAAAATGGTCCACATCAAAAAATTATTAACCTGGGTCCAGAGTACATAGAATTCATTTCACTATTCTCACAATTCTTTTTGAAGTTTTCAATTATTTTGGAGGGACCCATTAAAATGTTTTTCTTTCTCTTTTGAATTCTGTCATCCACAAATACAGGCAACTGTGGTTAAGTTTTTTCTCAGTTTTTTCAAAGAAGCAGGAAAAAGTAATACCTGAAGTAACTGATATCACACTGAATGTCAATTTATTTATCATGGTATTTCTTTAAACTCCAATATTATATGACCCAAATCATTACTTGATGCACTACCCAATCATAAACTGTTCTTAATTTTCTGCCTTGTTGAAAAGCCACTTTGGGAGGAAATATATTTTATTTTTATATGGAAATAGATAAAATAGACACTTTATACATTTTTACCCCTAATTGCATCAGGTGGCTTAAATCACTCAATGCTCTTTGGCTCTTTAATTAGTCTGAAAAATAAATTCCTAGTAATCCCCCTCAAAGCTTCTTCCTGCTCCTACCCCTACTTGGCAATTTCAGAGTCTCATGGAGATGGAAGTCCTTGAAAAACCTGCCTATCTCTCATATATGTCTAGTCATCAAAGGGGATTCACTTTCAGCAAGCAAGGTCAAATGTTGCCGATTTGACACTAAAAACATCCTTCCTTCTATTCAAGTGGCAGATGATCCAAAGGATTCAAGCAAGAATATCTTGCTTGGCACATGGCCTAAAAGTTCTAAATTTATGTATTCTATTTTTGCTTCTTTCTCAGATCAGATTAGTTACTAGGCAACTGAAGTATTTAATTTCATTTGCTAATAGTTACATTTTAATAGAGGCTGCTAGTGTACATGACTGATGCTGCCAATACAAACACAGTCCCAACTCCAGTCTCTGTCGGGCAGCAGTAAGCACCCCTTCATTCTGGTTGTAGACCAACATGACTCTATTCTTGCCTTTTATATATTTGACTTTCAGGTACAGGAAGAAGGATGTGTCTTTTGGAATTCTTTACAGAAAGAAAATTTTAAGTGATTTGTTTCTTTCACTCAAAAAGCTACCTGTTTGCATCCGGTCCCATCACTTCATGGCAAATAGATGGGGAAACAGTGGCTGACTTTATTTTTCTGGGCTCCAAAATCACTGCAGATGGTGATTGCAGCCATGAAATTAAAAGACGCTTACTCCTTGGTAGAAAAGTTATGACCAACCTAGACAGCATATTTGGAGAAGGGAATGGCACCCCACTCTAGTACTCTTGTCTGGAAAATCCCATGGACGGAGGAGCCTGGTAGGCTGCAGTCCATGGGGTTGCAAAGAGTCAGACAGGACTAAGCGACTTCACTTTCACTTTTCACTTTCAAGTATTGGAGAAGGAAATGGCAACCCACTCCAGTATTCTTGCCTGGAGAATCCCAGGGATGGGGGAGGCTAGTGCGCTGCCATCTGTGGGGTTGCACAGAGTTGGACACGACTGAAGCGACTTAGCAGACAGCATATTAGAAAGCAGAGACATTACTTTGCCAACAAAGGTCCGTCTAGTCAAGGATATCCTTTTTCCAGTGGTCATGTATGGATGTGAGAGTTGGACTGTGAAGAAAGCTAAGCGCCAAAGAATTGATGCTTTTGAACTGTAGTATTGGAGAAGACTCTTGAGAGTCCCTTAGACTGCAAGGAGATCCAACCAGTCCCTCCTAAAGGAGATCAGTTCTGGGTGTTCACTGGAAGGACTGATGCTAATGCTGAAACTCCAATACTTTGGCCACCTGATGTGAAGAGCTGACTCACTGGAAAAGATCCTGATGCTGGGAAAGATTGAGGGCAGGAGGAGAAGGGGACAACAGAGGATGAGAAGGTTGGATGGCATCACCAACTCGATGCACATGGGTTTGGGTGAACCCCGGGAGTTGGTGATGGACAGGGAGGCCTGGCGTGCTGTGGTTCATGGGGTCGCAAAGAGTCGGACACGACTGAGTGACTGAACTGAACTGACTCACAGACATAGGGGACAAACTTGTGGCTGCCAAGGGGGGCAGGGGGCGGGATGGAGTGGGAGTCTGAGGTTAGCAGATGCAAACTATTATACTGAGGATGGATAAATAACCATGTCCTACTGTATAGCTCAGGGAACTATATTCAATATCCCATGATAAGCCATAATGGAAGAGAAAAGGAAAAAGAGTAGAGATGTGTCTGAGTCACTTTGCTGCATAGCAGGAATTAACAACACTGCAAATAAACCAACTATACTCCAATAAAATCAAAAACAAAGAAGCCAGGACAGAAGAGCCACCTCTCTGTCATCCTAAACCCTCTTGAGATTTCTGCTTCAAGACGGCAGACCAAGCGCATACGCTGTCTTCCCCACACCGAGAAGGAACAGAAATCCTTCTGAGCACTGAAAGGGCGTCATCAGTGCCCCAGACATGTTGGCAGGAAGGGCAGGTAGATAGAAAAACTAGAATGGGGAAAACCGCTGCCCCAAACAAGCCCAGTACAACAGCCGGTTCAGCAGAACCTTCTCACTGCTGTGCTGAAAACAGCCTAATTTGGACACAGGCAGACCACAGGGCCCTTATGAGGGAAAGGAGTTACAAGATGGGCTCTAAATAACCTGGATCGCCCTTCCATGCCCCTTCCCCCGGCATGGAGAAGGTTGCATGCTGTGAACTTACAGCGTTAAGAAGGCTAGGAGCTGGCGGCGGGGGGGGGGGGGGGGGGGGGGGGGGGGGCGGGGGCGGGCGGGGGAGGGTTGGGGGTGTCCTCCTGGAAGCTGAGTCTAGAGCAACAGGTGGAGAGAACTCAGCAGACAGAGTCGAGGGGAAGGAGGGGAAAAGAGAAACACAACTCAGCGTGGAAATCAGCTGTGGGAAACTGCTTTGTCTCAGGGCGGAGCTGCCCTATGGGACCCCACAGGGGTCCCCAGCTGGCCTGGCTGCTCCTTCCCAGATGCCCGGAAGGGAAATCAGCTGTCATACCGCTGCCCCTCCATGCACCAATATGCGGTTCTTAGGAGAGGGATCTGCGGTGGAAACCAAGCATGTGATGCCGAGGAAGCACAGGGCAGGGACCAACACCGATCCGCAGCTTTCTGCATTTTAACATATGAATGGACAAGCAGGAAGTAGGAGACATTTGCGGAAATACTTTACACCATGGAGGAAGATGAAGATACCCTAAATGGGATTCCAATGCAGAAGACAGAACTCACACACACACGCTCGCAACTGCTATCTTCAGAGGAACACTGCATTGAGAAAATCAGAACAGGCTGTTGTGAACACAGAATCATCAGAGAGCAGGAAAGAGTCCTTGGAAGTTAAGTTAAAAACAGGTAAAATTCACTGAAGATCTTATATCGTGGCAAGGATAGGCTACAAATTCTGATTAGAATGATATTTTCCTCTCAGTGATGAGAGTTAGATGCTCTGCTTGAAACAACTGAAGAATAGAATGTAGAAATTCCAAAGCACCAAAACAAAAAAAAGATAAAGATGACATTACGAGTACATCAATAAAGAAAAGGGAGTTATGTTAAGAGAGTGAAAATAAATGACAGGTAAGGTCAAACATAATGATGATAATAAATACAAATAGCTTAACTTTCCTATTAAAAGACAGACTTTGTGATGAGAAATATTTAGAACTGAGCTGTATGTTATTTTAAAAGACTTAGAATGGCACAAAACAGAACGACTGGAGATAACCCTAATTGTTTAGCTGTCTAGTTGCTAAGGCATGTCTAACTCTTTGCAACACCATGGACTGACTGTAGCCCTCCAGGCTCCTCTGTCCATGGGATTTCCCGGGCAAGAATGCTGGAGTGGGCCGCCATTTCTGTCTCCAAGGGATCTTCCTGACCCAGGGACTGAACCCACATCTCCTGCATTGGCACGCGGATTCTTTACCACTGCGCCACCTGGGAAGCCCAATAAACCTATTACATGTTATCAAAAATAAAGAAAAAAACATGACGTATTAATATTGGACAGAAAATAGAATTCAAGGTCAAAAGCAAAGGACTCTTAAAGATACAATCTAGAGGACAATAGTCACAAAGCTTTTTCACTGAACGCCACAGCACGTAATTATGTAACAAGTGTTTGAAATGCAAGCAGAAACTATTAAATCCATGATCCTCGTGGGAAACCTTGGCATGTCTTCCTCAGAAATTGACAGATCAGGTAGATAGAAGAAGAGGTAAGGATAGAGATGATTTCAATACACAATCATCAAACTAAATACATTTCCTTTTTGAATTCAGTTCCCAACTAACAGACAATTCAGTTCCCAGCTATGTTTGAATTTTCATGAAACAGGTAAAAAACCTGACCAATCATTTGGCCACAGATAAAATCTCAATACAACTCATGGAAGATAAAGAGCACAGGCCTCCTAGAACTCTAACCTAAGAGTTAATTTACAAAAGAAAATCAAAAGAAATTGGAACCCACGAAGCAATGAATGATGATAAGAGCACTCAGCTCAAAATTGACAGGATGCATCAAAGAGGGACTCCACGCTTCAAGTGCATTTGGAAAACAAGAAAGATTAAAATTGCACTAAATGTTCATCTCAAGAAATGTCTTAAAGAGAGCTCAACAAAGTGGAAGGAAGGGAATCAATAAAGAGAAAAACAGGAACTGATAAAAAACAAACAAGGCGGCTGCATCATTAGAACCAAGCGATTATTTAAAGACCAACACAAGAGATCAGCCTGTGGGAGAAAAAAGGAAAGGAAACAAAACAAAATTAGGACTAATAAAGGGGCCAGAACTAGAGACATGAGACAGAGGGTGGGATGAACTGGGGGATTGGGCTTGACTATCACCCCAGTAGTACTGAGATACTGCTGATACTGTGTATACACCAGATAACCACGCCGCACCTCCCGGACAGCGCGAGGAGCCCTACTCCATCTCTGTGGTGGCCTAACTGGGAAGGAGATTCAAAATAGAGGGGCTGTATGGCCGATTCACTCTGCTGTACAACAGAAACGAATACTACCACATTGTAAAGCAACCATTCGCCAATAAACATTTACAAAGGAAAAAACTACAGGCATGGATTCATTTCAAAATTATTAGAGAATACATATGCAAGTTCCAATAGTTTGAGAAACCTAAATTTGCAAAGAAAGAGAAAATGATTTTCTAGGAACATGTACATGACCAAAATGACTCTGTAAGAGACAGGAAACCTGAAAAGACCAGTAACCATAGGAAAAGAAAAGAGAAAAGGTAGTTAGAGACCCCTCTTCCACCTCCAATCCCCACTAACCAGGCCCCAGGACCAGATGGTTTTACTACTCACTCTTCCTTTTTTCTCACTTTCAACACCTTTAAAGTTTAAAGTACATATCAATTCCTGTGCTAGACTGCTGTGGAATGCAGAAAATATGTAAAGATTCTCCCTTCATTCTACTAACCTAATATAACCTAGATACCAAAGATGGATAGGATGGTGCTAACACAGCAAAGTACAGACCAATAGCTCAAACGCCTATGAAAGCCAGACAGGACACTTCATAAAAACAAACTCAGTATTTAATAGGAAATGTAGTATTCATTTAACAGAGTGATTTTAGGGAGTGGTCTGAGGCAGTATGCCCCATCTGAAATAGGTCATCCCATTGGTAATGCAGGGCTTTAAAACACAGTCTTATGAATGCATACATAAGCAAAAGCCCTAACTACAGTAACCAATCAAAATTCACAGTGTCTTAAAAGAGTAACACACTGGAACCTAGGAGGGTTTGTCCCACGAATGCAAGGAAGACTCAACATTAGAAAAACGTGTCACTAGAATTCTATTATGAATAGACTGGAGGAGAAAAAACACATGATTTTTGATGATACCAACTGATCATCTTGGTAAATTCAGTAAAGGTATTTCATAAAACTGCACATCCATAAAAATTCTTAATAAGCTATGTTCGGAGAAAACACTGATAAAGGATATAAACAGAAACCTATAAAACAATCTACTGGTCACTGAAAGATTAGATGCACGAGAAGGACGAGTGCCTGCCACTGTCACGACTCTGCCACACTACGCCAGTGATGCCGGGTAAGGCAGTGATGAGACAGGAAGTGAGGTATAAATACTGTACAGGAAGAGGACAAGATAGTTCTTGTCCACAGATGTGACGGTCATTCTCCAAAGTCCAAGCTCATCATTTGAAAATGATCAGAACCGCTACAGTGGTTGGGCAAGGTGCCTAGACAGAGGCTCTCTTTATCTGTATACTTGCGTCTCTACATCATGGAGACAGAGAGGTGAGACGCGGAGGGAAGAAAAGACTGGCCGGAGCCTGGGGTGCCCAAGAGCGACGTGATGACTGTCCTGGGTTGTCCTTTTGCCTCCTATATTCCAGACTTGGAGGTGAAGAACCCAACAACTTGGAAATGCCACAGTACTGGAGTGAGTTGCCGTCTCCTGCTCCAGGGGATCTTCCTGACCCAGGAATCGAACCTACGTCTCTTGTGTCTCCTGTACTGGCAGGCAGATTCTTTACCACTGAGCCACCTGGGGAGCCCACAGACGAAAACAGCCCCAAACGAGCTGCTCGTTACAGCTAAAGGACTGGAAAGAGGCATCCTAGCAAGACAGAAAACTTTTAGACAATAACGGATCCATTCCAGCCAAACAATGCAGAAAAAAACTTTGACCCCACTCCCACCAGCAAAGCTCAAGAGGAAAACCTAAACTCTCAACCTTGCCAGCCTGTGCTAGGTACCCCCAATATACTCTACCCTGACTCCTGCCAGAGTGGTGTCAGAGTAGTCTAAGTAGGAAGCCTGAACCTTCATTACCACCCCATGCTGGGATGGGGTCCGGGAGGCCTTATGAATGTAAAGACTTTCAACAGTGGTAATAAGGCACGCCACTCTCCTCAAACTGAGTCGCCAGTGCAGACCGCATGAAGAGCTGTAGAAGGCACCCATATTCTTCCCAGCCAGGTGGTACCAGGCTTAGTGGGGAGCTGAAACCTCCACCCCTTTTTAGCAATAATAAAGAGCTCCTTCCTCCCTTGGGTATCAACAGCAGCTGAACTGGGAACCTAGACTTCTACACTCATCTGGCAGAAGTAAGGTGAGACTATCCCTTCCCCTGCTGGAACAGTGTTAAAAGAAGCCACCTAAAATAGAAAAGGCTTTGAGTAAGATTCTAAGTCTCATAAAACCCATAGTGTCCTAGACTCACTCTAAACTCGCTCAGACCAATAAGCAGGAAAATCTCAACTTGAATGAATTGAATAAATGAAAAAACAGATGCCAATGCTGAGATGACAGAGATGCTACAGTTATCTAACAAAGGTTTTAAAGCAGGCATCAAAAAATACTTCAATGAACAATTAGGGACACTCTTGAAACAAATGGAAAAAGAACAGTCTCAGCAAAGACACAGACCTATAAAAGAAAAACCAAATGAAAATTTTAGAACTGCAAAATACATTAAATGAAACAGAATGCTCAGTGGATGGGCTCAACATCAAACGGAGGGGAAAGAGGAAAGAATTTCTCATCCAAAACCAGGGAGGCCAAGTAGAAAGTGGTACAACATTCTTCAAGTGCTTTTCAAAGAACTGTCAACCCCAAATGCTATACCAGTGAAAATATCTTTTAGGAATTAAGGGTAACTCAAAGCATTCCTAGATGAAGGAAAACTAAGAGAATGTGTTATTAATCCCATAAGAATGGATAAAGGAAGTTCTCCAAACACACCGGAAATGAACATGAAGGGACCTTGGAATGTTAGGATGAACAATAAATGTCAATGGATATGAGTTTGAGCAAGCTCTAGGAGATGGGGAAGGACAGGGAAGCCTGGTGTGCTGCAGTCCATGGAGTTACAAAGAGTCAGACAAGACTGAGAGACTGAACAAATAATATGTCATCCCTCTCTTCTTGAATGTTCTAAAGTATTTTTGATGGTTGAAAATGAAGCTGTCTGATGGGTTCTAAATGTAGGTGGAGGAAATGTGTATATAAACAGAATAGAGTGAAAGATAAAGGGAAGTAAAGTTTTTATATGTCACTCAGACCAGTAAAATGTTGACACCAGCACACACATGTGTACACAAGCACACACATACATATATGTTTGTAATACCTAGATAATCCACTAAAAAAAGGCTATACAAAAGCACACTCACAAACACTATATATAAATCAAATGGAACTGTAAAATATGTTCAAGCAACCCAGAGGAAGACAAGAAAAAAACAGAGATAAAAAAGAGAGGGGGAAAGTACAATCAGAAAGGAAATATGAAATGGTCAACTTAAGCCCTAATGTATCAATAATTACATCAAATGTAAATTATCTAACTATATCTAACTGAAAGTCAAAGAGGGGCTGACTGGATAAAATAACATGACCCAACTATGTGCTGTCTCCAAGAAACTCACTGTTAAAGACAGATTCAAATTAAAAGAATGTAAAAAGACGTACTAATCATTAACCAAAAACTAGCAGGAGTGGAATTTTGATATTAGGTAAAACAGGCTTCAGAGCAAAGAAGATTACCGGAGACAGAGGTGAATATTACATAAGGTTAGAAGGATCAAAAAAAAAAAAAAACAAAAAAAACAAAAAACAAAAAACACCCCAGCAAACAAAAACAGCAGATGGTAAATGTGTATGCACCAAACAGCAGAGCTGCAAATATGCCAACCAACACCTGACAGAACTGAAGGGAGAAACAGAGAGTCCACTGTCAAAGCTGAAAACTTCAACATCCCTTTCCCAAAAGTGAGCAGAAATAAGCCAGGGTACAGAAGAACTCGGCGTCATTGACCAACAGGAACTAAGCAACACTGGTACCAACAGCACACTGCACCTAATAGCTGCAGATCACACATTCTTTCAGATGCTGGTGGAAGCAGTCAAAGAAGAACATCTAGAGCCAAACTCACCAAATTAAAAACCACCACCACCCCTGAAACCATACAGAGTATGTCTCTGACCACAATGGAACCAAACTAGAAAGAAATAACAAAAAGATAACTGAGAATTCTCCCTCTCCATGGTTGAACGAAGAAGCCTCAAGGGAAATAAAAACACATAGAACTTAATCAAAATGGAAAGACAACATATTAAAATCTGTGAGACACAGCTAAAGCAGTGCCAAAAGAAAATTTTTTAGAACTAAATGCTTATTTTGGAAAAGAGAAAAAGTCTCAAATAATAATCTAAGCTTTTACCTCAAGAATCTAGAAAAAGAGCAAAATAAGCCCAAAGCAGGTGGAATAAAGGACATAATAAAGAGTAGAAACCAGTAAAATTGAAAATAGAAAAATAAATGAGAAAGAAAAGTCTGTTTCTTTAAAACAACACTGATCAAACAAACAACAAAAAAAAGAAAACACAAACTACAAATACCATGAATTAAAACAGAAGCTGTTACTATGTGCCCTGAAGATACCAAAAGAATATGGAATTACTATGAATAACGCGACACATATAAATTTCACAATTTAGATAAAATGAACGAATTCCTACAAAAATACAAACTATCACAAACTCACCCCATATCCCTATAAGTATTAAAGAAATTGAATTTGTAATTTAAAGTCTGCCAAAGGAGAAATCTCCTGGCCTACATGGTTTCCTAGGAAAAGTCTACCAAGGAAGAATTAAGAATGATTGTATGTGTTCTCTTTCAGTGACTAGAAGAGGAGGAAACTTCTCATCTTATGAAATCAATACTATCCTCATATCCAAACCAGGCAGGGACTCTATGAAAAAGAAAACTCAAGATCAACAGCCTTCATAGAAATGGATGTAGAACTCCTTAAAAATATTAGCAAATATAATTCAGCAAAATATAAAAAGAATTATACACCATGACCAAGTGGGCCTTATTCTAGGGATTCAAGCTAGTTCAACGTTCAAAAATGTCAGTCAGCGAAATCCACCATATTAATAGGCTGAAGAAGAAAATTACAAGATAGTTATCAATTAATGCATAAAAAGCAGCTGACAGAATTCAACACCCATTCATGATAGAAACACTTGGAAAAATAAAAACAAAGAGGAACCTTCTTAACTGGAAAAAAGCATCTACAAATTGCTGTAGTTAACATGCCTTCCACATAAAACTGAACTCGGCAAGGATGTGTGCTTTCAAAACTCCTGTTCAACACAGCACTGGGTTCTCAGTCAGTGCACTAAGGTGAGAAAAGCAAATTTACAAAGAACGAAAGATATCTCTACTTCTAGATAACGTGAGGTTACATAGGAAATTCCAAGGAACCTAAAAAGAAACCAAAAGAAAAATGAACAAATGACTCCTAGAACTCATATGGAAGTTTAGCAAGGTTGCAGAATACTAGATAAATATAATATTTAAAAATCAATTGTATTTTATAAGCTAGCAATGAACATATGAACACCGTTTTTTTTTGTGATCCACACAGTCAAAGGCTTTGGCATAGTCAATAAAGCAGAAATAGATGTTTTTCTGGAACTCTCTTGCTTTTTCCATGATCCATCAGATGTTGGCAATTTGATCTCTGGTTCCTCTGCCTTTTCTAAAGCCAGCTTGAACATCAGGAAGTTCATGGTTCACATGTTGCTCAAGCCTGGCTTGGAGAATTTTAAGCATTACTTTACTAGCATGTGAGATGACTGTAATTGTGCAGTAGTTTGAGCATTCTTTGGCATTGCCTTTCTTTGGGATTGGAATGAAAACTGACCTTTTCCAGTCCTGTGGCCACTGCTGAGTTTTCCAAATTTGCTGGCATATTGAGTGCAGCACTTTCACAGCATCAGCTTTTTTTTTTTTTTTAATTTTAATTTTTAATTTTTTTTTAAATTTTAAAATCTTTAATTCTTACATGCGTTCCCAAACATGAACCCCCCTCCCACCTCCCTCCCCACAACATCTCTCTGGGTCATCCCCATGCACCAGCCCCAAGCAAGCTGCACCCTATGTCAGACATGGACTGGCGATTCAATTCTTACATGACAGTATACATGTTATAATTCCCATTCTCCCAAATCATCCCACCCTCTCCCTCTCCCTCTGAGTCCAAAAGTCTGGTATACACATCTGTGTCTTTTTTCCTGTCTTGCATACAGGGTCGTCATTGCCATCTTCCTAAATTCCATATATATGTGTTAGTATACTGTATTGGTGTTTTTCTTTCTGGCTTACTTCACTCTGTATAATTGGCTCCAGTTTCACCCATCTCATCAGAACTGATTCAAATGAATTCTTTTTAACGGCTGAGTAATACTCCATTGTGTATATGTACCACAGCTTTCTTATCCATTCATCTGCTGATGGACATCTAGGTTGTTTCCATGTCCTGGCTATTGTAAACAGTGCTGCGATGAACATTGGGGTACATGTGTCTCTTTCAATTCTGGTTTCCTTGGTGTGTATGCCCAGAAGTGGGATTGCTGGGTCATAAGGTAGTTCTATTTGCAATTTTTTAAGGAATCTCCACACTGTTCTCCATAGTGGCTGTACTAGTTTGCATTCCCACCAACAGTGTAGGAGGGTTCCCTTTTCTCCACACCCTCTCCAGCATTTATTGCTTGCAGATTTTTGGATCGCAGCCATTCTGACTGGTGTGAAGTGGTACCTCATTGTGGTTTTGATTTGCATTTCTCTAATAATGAGTGATGTTGAGCATCGTTTCATGTGTTTGTTAGCCATCCGTATGTCTTCTTTGGAGAAATGTCTACTTAGTTCTTTGGCCCATTTTTTGATTGGGTCGTTTATTTTTCTGGAATTGAGCTGCATAAGTTGGAGAGGACTCTTGAGAGTCCCTTGGACTGCAAGGAAATCCAATCAGTCCATTCTGAAGGAGATCAACCCTGGGATTTCTTTGGAAGGAATGATGCTAAAGCTGAAACTCCAGTACTTTGGTCACCTCATGCGAAGAGTTGACTCATTGGGAAAGACTTTGATGCTGGGAAGGGTTGGGGGCAGGAGGAGAAGGGGACAACCGAGGATGAGATGGCTGGATGGCATCACTGACTCGATGGACACGAGTCTGAGTGAACTCCGGGAGTTGTTGATGGACAGGGAGGCCTGGCTTGTCACAAAGAGCCTGACACGACTGAGCGACTGAACTGAACTGAACAGACAGGATTATTTTATCTTATAAATAAATGGAAGTTTATATCTTTTACACTTTCACCCATTTACCCAATCCCCCACCCTTGCTTCTGGCAAATACAGTCTGTTCTCTGTATCACTGGGTTTGGTTTTAGATTTTGCGTATAAGTGAGATCATACAATATTTGTGTGTGTGTCTCTCTCTCTGACTTATCCTGGAATAAATTCCACTTGATCATATTGTATGACCTTTTTAATATATTGTTGAATTTGATTTGCTGTTTTATTGAGTATTTTTGCATTGATATTCATTAAAGATAATTGGCTTGTAAAAAAAAAAAAAAGAACATATGAACACCAAATTAAAAATGTAATATCACTCACAATTGCTAAAAAAAAAAAAAGAGAAATACTTACATGTAAATTTAACAAAATTTGTACAGAACTTGGACGCTGAAAACCACAAAATGCTAATGAAAGAAATCAAAGATCTAAATAAATGGAGAGACATACTGTGTTTATGGATTTGAAAATTCAACATAGTAAAGATGTCAATTCTGCCTAAGTTGATATAGGTTTTAATGCAATGCTTTACAAAATCCCTCTATTTTGTAGCTATAGACAAGATGATTCTAAAAATTTTATGTAAAAGCAAAGGTACTAGAATAGCTAAAACAATTTTGAGGAAGAATAAAGTAAAGATCACTCTGCCTGCTTTCAAGACGTACTGTAGAGCTATTGTGTGGTATTGGCAGAAGGAGAGACAGAGATCAATGGGAAGAATAGAGAACCCAGAAATAACTCCACTTTACTGCCTAACTGATTTTTGACAAAGGTGCAAAAGTAATTTAGTGGCAGAAGGCTGACTTTTTCAACAAAAGACACTAGGACTGTTGGATACCTATAGATAAAAAAGGAAACCACCCCCCTCAACTCAAACCTCATACAAAAATTAACTCAAAGGGGATGATAGACAATTATAAAATGTAAGACTATCAAACTTAGAGAAAAAACAAACAAACATGAGAGAAGGTCTTTAGGATCTAGGGCTAGGCAAAAAATCCTTAGATACGACATGACACCATAAAAGAAAAAGAAGCTGATGACTGGACTTTAATAAAATAAAAACCTTTGCTATATGGGCTGGAAGAAAATATTTGGAAGCCACATAGTCCACAAAGGATTTTTATCCAGACGATATAAGGAACTCTAAACTCAATATTAAAATCTCAAACAGGATTTCCCTAGCGGTCCAGTGGCTTAAGACTCCACACTTCCAACACAGGGGATGAGGGTTCAGCTCGGGGAATGAAGATCCCACGCTGCATGGCACAGCCAAAAAAGAAAGGGTCAATTAAAAAACAAAAAAACTCAATCCAATCAGAAGGTGGGCAAGAAACGAGAAGACACATATCAGACAGACATTTCACTAAAGAGGCTACATGGACAACAAATAAGCCCAACACAACTATCCATCTGGGAACTGCAAATTGAGACTATGATGAGCTATCACTACACACTTGGTCCAGATGAAATGAAAACTTGTGGCAGCACAAGATGCTGGCGAGGATGTGGCAATCTTGCTCGTACACTGCCTTTGGGAACGTGAAATGGTACAGCCACTCTGGAAAATGTCTGGCAGTTGCTTCAAAAAATAAACACAGATTTACTATATGACCCAGCAATGGTATTCCTGGGCATTTGTCCTGGGAAAATGAAAACTTACATTCATGAGGAAACCTGTACACACAATTGTTCATAAAAGATTGACTTTAAAACATCTAGAACTGGAAAGAAGCAAAAGGTTGCTGCACGGGTAAACGGCTAGACAGCTGTGGTCCATGCATATCGTGGAATAGCACTCCACAGCAGAAAGGGACAGACTAAGGGTACGGCAGCTTGGGCAGACCTCAGGGGCATTATGCTGAAGGCAGAAAAGAGGCCAGTTAGGAAAGCTCACAGAGTGTGAGTCCGTTTATATAGTAAGCTCAAAACAGCAACATTGTAGAGGTAGAGAACAGGTTGAGTGGTTGCTAGGGTTAGAGAGGGTGGGGGGTGAGGGGTGACTGCGACTATAAAGGGCTAACATGAAGGTCTTCATGGCGATGAACAGTTCTTCATCTCGACTGTATGATGGTTACACAAATCCACAAATGCAATTCTATTATATAAGACTGGTTTACACAATGTCCTATGATACTGGGAAACCTGGAAAAGTATGCATAGAACCTTTCTATACTATCTTTAAACTTTCTGTGAATCTATTATTATTCTGGGGGGAAAAGAAAGGTTTTAAAAAAGCTACTAAAGGTTAAACTATATGGTATCTGAAAACCAGGGACTGCAGCAATTCTTGGGTGTTGTATCCTTAGCACCTAAACAGTGCCTTGCCTGTAGAAGCTGCTCAGTTAACATCCAGGAACTGGCTGAATACTCATGCATGAGAGTCCCACTTGTAGCTTTTGTTTGCAAAGGCATATGATTATCAATGGCAAATGGTGAATCTTCCCAGAGATGGGACAGAGATGGGGAGATGAAGCTGGCAGGAGGTGAGGGAAGGGAGATCTTATAATCAAGGCAGAAATAAAGAGAAGTATGTTTTCCACACATTTTTACCTCCATCATTCTAAAAGAGGACCTTTCTCATCTTAATAATTTTTTAAAAACTGTAATATGCGCTTATCCTTAAAAAAAAAAAGGCAAATAAATACATGTATAAGGAAATAACCCCATTGTCTTCCTTCTACTGTCCTGACAGATGACAAGTGGTCTGTGTAAGTTGCTCAGTCGTCTCTGATTCTTTGCAACCCCACGGGCTGTAGCCCGCCAGGCTCCTCTGTCCATGGGATTTTCCAGGCAAGAATACTGGAATGGGCTGCTATTCCCTTCTCCCAGAGATCTTCCCAACCCAGGGATTGAACCGGGTCTCTTGCATTGTAGGCAGATTCTTAACCGTCTGAGCCACTGGGTTACCCAAGTGGGGAATCTTTATTTTTTTTTTTTAATTAAAAAAATGTTTTTTGGCTGTGTGACACATGGGATCTTAGCTCCCCAACCAGGGATGGAACCAGTGCTCCTTGCTTAACCACTGTACCACCCGAGCACTCTCAAGTGGTAGAGTCTGAGGCATAAGCACAGGACAGTGAGTGAGTCTACGACAGCAACCAGGCCAGGGGCACAGCAGAAACCTCCCTATAGCATCTCCCTGCCTTTCAGGCTGTCTCTGAAGATGCATACTGGTCGACCTCAGGGTGGAAAATGCACCTTACATATGAAGCAAGTCCAAGTAACTTAAAACATTCATAAATTCTTAAGAAGCTAGAATAGAAAAATTACTTTATGTAAATAAAATCTACCTATTTGAGACTCCTTCTCTCTTCCCAACACCCCTTGCTTTTCTGTCTTGATGCGCCGTGCAAGGCATTTTTAAGGCAGTGACTTGAGCGATAGTGGTCTTTCAACCAATTAATTGCCCTCTGCAGGTGGTGATGTAAATTCCCCTTGCCCTCAGGGAAGAGGCACTGAAACATTATTCGGTATATGATTCATTTCTCTTTTAACTTCAGTTCTTTTGGCTAGATCATGGCTTAAATGTGCCTATTTTAGGGCAGCCTTGTACCCAAGTACAAAAAGGCCATAGCAGACAGTGAACCCTTAATTAATGACATTTTAATTTTACATTATATCATATCATGCTTGAGGCTTTTCAGTGTGTGTTCACCTACATCTCTTTGAAACGACATAATAGGCCCATGAGGTAGGCAGTATAAAACATTTTCAAGAAATGAAATAGTATACCTAACATTTCACGTTCAGACAGTGGATGAGTCAGAAACCGAACCAGAGACTTCTGCCTCCCATTATCCCCAGCTTTTATGTGTTCTGGAAGGTGTGCTGGTGGGGAAATAAACACACTATTTGTTACAGTCTTGTAAAAAAGGAACGCTTAATTGCAATGACGGCTGTTTCACTTTGTTCTTCCTGTTTCACATAATACTTCAACTTTACACCTGTTCTCTCCTTGGATGTAAATTGTAAAAATTGGAAGATATTTAGTACAGCTCTACTCTTTAACAGTTTAGAGACCCAATAGTCTAGTGGTAGAAGAGCTTAACTCACTCTCTATAGAAATAATGCTGAGAAAAGTCTAGAATAAAAGAATCTTCTTCCCTCCCTGAGCATGTTTAATTTTAAAGAATTATAATCTTTTCAAGGCAAAGCCAAAACACATCTTTGCTTTAGAAAAAACTGGTGAAGTAAAAAGAGTAACTCCAATGGAACTGTGAAGTCTTAGTGATGGCTCTCACAAGGCAGCAGATTTACTACCCTGGACAAAGGCTGTGAGGTCACATACTGCTGAAAGCTTTAAACCATCTTCTTGGTGAGAAACACGATGACTAACTGTTGTGTTGCCACGGAGGGATAACGGAATTACAGAATGAAATGTGTCAAAAAGAAAGAAAGAAACCCACAGTGGGGGGGGACTTCCCTGGTGGTCCACTAGCTAAGACTCTGTGCGCCCAGTGCAGGGGACCTGGGTTCAATCCCTGGTTAGGAAACTAGATTCTGCATGCCACAACTAAGACCTGGCACAGTCAAATAAAGAAAGAGTTAAAAAAAAAACACACACACACAATAGGAAAAGTATGGTTAATCTGGTGATTCTACGAAGTAAGAGGGACTAGGATGCAGGCAGGCATTATTCCGAATGAAAGTGAAAGTATTAGTTGCTCAGTCGTGTCTGACTCTTTGTGACCCCATGGACTGACTGTAGCCTGTCAGGCTCCTCTGTCTATGGGATTCTCCAGGCAAGAATATTGGAGTGGGTTGCCATTTCCTCTTCCAGGGGATCTTCCTGACTCAGGCATTGAGCCTGGGTCTCCTGCATTGCAGGCGGATTCTTTACCATCTGAGCCACCAGGGAAGCCTTATCCTGAATGAAACCTTCCCCAAAGTTGTCTCAGGAGGTGCCCTGATATCAGTGACTCTCAAACTTGGCTGCACAGTGGATTCTAGTGGGCTGTTTGAAAAAAAGCACAGCTGTCCCTGTCCCAAAATTGCCCAGAAATTCAGTTTAATTAGTGTGGGGATAATTAAACTGGTCAGAGGGTTTCTAAAAGCACCCTACCTCTAGATACTATCGATGGGCATCTTTTCCACATACCTCCCCTTGGTGCCTGATCTTGAGGTGACTGCAAACCTGGGGCCCCTGGACAGCTGACCACATGGGAGCCAAAGGGCCAGGTTTCCCAGGAGCCACAAAATGCACTGTGAAGCAGCGTGGGCATCCCTGCACACTCTCTAGGGCTAACTATGCCTCTCGTCTCTCTGGGCTTTAATTCAGTGATCTTAAAGCAAAGTGGAAGACAGGTGGTGTCCACTGTGTCTCGTGGGGGGCCAGCTGCAGGGTAAAAGATATGCTCAAAGTAGGGCCTTTGTGATCGCTCTTTAATTTTTACAGATCCTCTTTCATTTTCTTTTTCAAGGGAAAAAAAAAAAAGAAAGTGAGAGTTGACAACAGTTAGTAATTCATCACTACCCAATCTGGATATGGGAAAATCAGCCTTATCATTAATCAGTTAAGAATCACATTTTCCCATGGTGACTGGCAAGTACATTTCCAGTGTCACAGCTTAGAGACTTTTTTTTTTTTTTTTTTTACAGTGGATCAAGTTTAAGGGAGGAAACATCCCTTTCTCTTGCTACCACTGTGAGTGAATTCTGACACTTTCGGTCAGATATAAAATGCTGCATACCACCCCCCAGTCTAAACAAGGTACAGTTTGCTGAACAGAAAGACAGGTGGGGGGAGGCAGTAAAACCGTCACAGCTATTCATCAAAGGCTGCTGGAAGAAGCTGCCTCATGCAGCAAGAAACAGCACACTTTTTAGGTCTCGCCCAAGGGGAGCAGGAGATGAAGGCCAGGGACCCAACTGAAGCAAAAGCTGGGTGAGTCATCTGACACCAGCATCATCCAACTTCATTACGGAAGACGGAGAAATTAAGTGTGTGATTCGGACCTTCAAAAACAAAGGCAAAAATGACCAAAGCTTTGATCTCACCCATACTTTTCCCCATCCCCTCTTCTCGAGCCATTAAGAAATAAATAAGCAGAAAACGAGCAGCAGCCTGCAATCCTGAGCGGTACCGTTCTGGCCGGCTCCCCGGAGCCGCCTTCCCATCTGTCTCATGGGCTGAAGACCCTCCAGAACTTGCTTGGTGTCTACAAGGTGAAGTGAGCTCTTCACCGCAGTTGATTTTACCTCTTCCAATTAAGTACTGCTGTTGTAGCTCTTTCCCCGATGCATTATTCATGGAGCACTAATCCCCTTAAAATTGGTCTTTGCAGGGAAACTTTGCTTTTTAAAAATCAGTATGTGTTTAATCAAGGGAGTGGGTCCCGGCTTTGCTGATGGGCAAGCGGCTCCATCAAGGCGAGCCGTGGGCCTCCCTGGTTCTCTCCACGTGCACCGCCAGCCTCCCACCTCTGCCACTAGGTGAAATAGGTCTCCTCTCTCTCGGCTAATGGACTTTCTTCAGAAATGGAAGTTAATCCTTGGGTGAAGCAATGTTAAACCGCTCGAGGAAGAATTAAATATTTCAGAAGAGAACACGGTGGGGGGCGGGGGCTAGGGAAGAGTTGGCAACTGCTATTTTAGATTCTTTGAAAATTTTAGTAGAAGAGCAAAAAATAGACAGCAGCCCGTCTGCAGTACAATGGATCGAAGTTCACGTCTGTGAGATTCTTAATAAAGTGGAAGGAGACCAGGAAAATGGCCAGATGCTTGGATGCCATGAGGGGACCCGGCCTCTCCAGTCAGAGGGGGACCCCCTCACATGACTGACAATCTCACAGAAGTGATCGTGGATCCACTGTACCAAGTAGGAGACTGTTCCAACCCTTTGGCTGTGAAAAGAACACGCAATTGACAGATGGAAACTGACCTATTTCCCTTTCTCTGGCAGTAAGGGAGTGAAAAGCAACAACATTCACCCTCAGGAGGCATGGGCTCTGGTATCTGATGTCTTGGGTTGGGGTCCTGGTCCACAGTCACCAGCCCCTGGGCTGGGAACACTGCTTGACTTCTCTGAGCCTCGGCTGACTCCCCCGAAAAGGAGTAGTGCCAGGAGGGCCCTCGGGTGGAGTAGCTGTAACGGTGACGAGCAGCAGTGCCCTGTGAGTGGGGAGCAATCGATACAGGCTGGACGATGATGGTGTAATAATGAAACGGACTTAACCTGAATACATTTTTTAACCGCCGAAGTACAGCGAGAAAGCACTCTCACCCCTCTGCACCGAGAAACACCAGGTAATTGTAAAAAGGCTGCAATCATTTTTCTATCCTGCACTTTTACAATCCAATTTATTGCTCTGCTCCTCACAGCTGCTTTCCAGAGCCCACAGACTATGGTTACAACATATTAGCTGGAGTCAGAATAGTAGGCTTGAGTATTTATGTATTTATGGGTGGCTCAAAGAAGCACAAGTGATGTGACTTCGACTGTTTTAATTTGCTGGCCCTTCTCTCCTTCTGCCTTGGTGGGGGGAGGGTGGTCTGAAGAGACAGGAGCTCCCTGGCGCGTGGGGGCTCTGCACGCACTCGTGCAAAGCAGCCGGCTGCGGGGGAAGCACAAGCCTGCGGTGACTGTGCTTCTGGCCACCTGGGGCTGTTCCTCTCTGGAGGCTTGTGTCCCTCAGGTAGGTCCCCAAAGTGCCTCCACCTCCAATACCACGCAGGATGTGACCCAGAAACACCTCCATTCAAACATGGCGAAGGCGGCTCTCACTGCTTCCAGCCTCTGTGGCTTTGCGACCAGATCGGGTCCCCAGGATATGGGTCGACGACAGTGTGGCAGGAAGCCCAGGTGAGGAGCAGGGCCTCTCAAGGGTGCCAGCTGGGGTTTTGCTCCTCACCTGGCCTTGAGCAGGTCCCTTAGCCTCTCTGGGCTTCCGTTTCTCCATTTGTGAAATGGAGGTAATAAAACCTGCCTCTGAGGGGGAGGAGAGAAACTGAACTGATGCCTCCAAAGTGTGCAGTGGTTTAAGACTCTAGATGTTGGCTCTGATGTTACAGTGTTTTTGGATGTCGAGTCCTCTCCAAGGCCACATGGCCACGCAGCTGCAGGCCCAGACACACCCAGACTGACTGACACCCTTCCAAGTCCCAAAGGGGGACTCCTGCTTCTACAGGCAACATCCCGCCCCCTGGAGGCTTTGGCCATCTGAGAGCTACTGCCCCATTCCAGTCTCGCCTCAAATGCCACCTCCCCCTTGAGGCCTCCCAGGCTGCCTGCCGGCCAGCTCCCTCCCCTTCCTTCCTTGGCCTCCCCTAGCAGGTTATGAAGTCACACGGTGTGTGTTATGGACTGACATGGGTCATCATGGGGCCCAGACACAGCGGTTGTGTCTTTTTATCCCTCTGGCTTTTCCATCTTACCCCATCCTTGGCTTATACTCAATAGATATACCCCACGCTCTGGCTGAACTCTCACTTTCCTCACACGACCTTAGGAACCCAGCTTTCTGAGATCCCTGAATCAGAGTCTGACAGTTTATGTAGTTAGGTGCCCAGCTCACTCAGACATCAACAAATGTGCCAGAGCTAGCCCCTCCCAGAACCTGACATGAGCCCTCTTGCCCAGGGCACTGGGAAAGATGCCTGACAAAGAATCCCTTGTGGTCTCTGCCAAGGTGTGTGGTGGCCTGGGGCTGGAATGGGACTTTTCATCGTAGGTATGTTAACAGAGAAGAACAAACCTGCCTCCATATTGAATCTGCTCTTTTAGCCTCAACCTTTGTGCTCTGTTGACAGCCTGTGCTGAGTCATGCTGACTCTGCACCTCCTGTAAAAGAATGCTGCCTGCAGCCGGAAATACAAAGGGTAGCCTGTTCTCAAGGCTCTGACCTTAAAGAGTCCATCCACATAGAGATAAAAAGTTACAGAACAAAGAATAACATCTGTCTTGTTGGAGGTTTTTAGGAAGGTTGTGATTGGACCTATGCGGGCAGCTACAAGAACAAAGGATTCCAGCACCAAGTCTGCACCCCAACTTTTAGTATAAGAGCCTGAAGATGGTTCTTTGGGACACTAGTCAGTCATTTCCTCGGTCTGCTGGTTTTTAAATAAAGTTGCTCTTCCTTGCCCCCAAGTACTCAGCTCTCAATTTACTGACCTGTCATGTGACAATCAGCATGAGCGTGGACCCCGTAACAGCTAGACAAAGGCCCTGGAGGCAGATGCTCGTGAAGCATGCAGGGAACGATGCGCACCATCTAGCTCTAGGTCAGCACACAGACGACACTGTTAGTGCGCAATGTTCTACTGAAGGGCTGTTCCAGTCTGCATCCCCTCAACTTCCAAGAGCACCTCCTGAATTTCCCCAGAGCATGTGTGACGAGGGTGAAGTCCCTCAAGCTGCCTTTACACCAGACGGCAGTGTTAGGAACTGGGGTTCTCTTTCTGTGCAGGCCTAATACTGCTATTCCCAACTGAGCGCCCCCAATCAAAGGTATTGATCCATGGTATGTCCTGGTCTCCTTCCTGTGAAGCTGGGAAAGGGATTCACCCCCACCCCATAGAGGTGCCTGGCATAGCAATGCACCATTGTATGGAAAGCCTTGGTACAACCCCTGGCATACAGTAAGCACTCAGTAATAATCACTTGTTACTGGAATACTGCTGTAGTGAGGGGATGATCCCACTTGAAGTGAATTAATTCTCTATAATCTAGTGTGAGGACTTCCCAGGTAGGGCTAGTGATAAATAACCTGCGTGCCAACACAGGAGACACGAGATGCGGGTTCGATCCCTGGATGGGGAAGATCCCCTGGAGGAGGGCATGGCAACCCACTCCAGTATTCTCGCCTGGAGAATCCCATGGACAGAGGAGCCTGGCGGGCTACACTCCACAGAGCTGCAAAAAGTCAGACACGACTGAAGTGACTTGGCGTGCACGCAATCTAGTGTGAACCAGAGATTATGGGTGAACCTGTTTTGCTTGATGAGTCTGAGTGGGTATGAAGACATCAGGAAAGAGTGGAGAAAATGATGACTGGACCCAGGTATATCCAGACCCCAAATGCTGGCAAATGCTGCATTCTGCCTTTTAAGAAAAAAGTTCAAGGAGAGGCAGTGCAGCGGGGTAGGGATGGGCACGGTGCCTGAGGGAGAAGTCTGAATGGATCTTTCTATTTCACGGGCCTTAATTTTCAAAACAAACAGTCTCATGACAATAAGTACACCCTAGCTCTGAACTCATCACCCAAACATTAGAACTAAATAATGGATAACAAATGAAACATGCATCCCAGTGTATAACCCTTGGGATCTGAGGGGCCAGAAGGGCACCAGCTGCCCTTGGATGGGCTTATTCTCAGCCAAGGAGGGCCTTCAGTGAGAGTGTGAGAAATCGCCAGCCTCAAATGCCCTGTGCTTTTCAAATCCAGTAGACCTGTAATCGCCCTCTTCAGTTAATGAGTGAAACGAATGCTTGGGAGCTGCCTTTTCTGAAATTTACTGCTACAGTCAGAAGGGCAGGAGGCCAGTTTTGCAGACAGTGGTGATAAGGAGGTGTTTACAGAAGCTCCTGAACTATCTGCCTCCATCCATGGGTGCAAATCATCTCAAGAAGCCGCAGAAAACCACTTCTAGTGTGTGCAGGGGACCAGGGAGAGAGGGGTGGTGGTGAAAAGTCATCTAGCGTGTGGGCTAGAGAACCATTCCAAGTAGAAGGAAATCAGCAAGCCACCCTGGCCAATCTATTTAAGGTGCCACTGCAATTAACAATTAATTTACAATGTGCAGGAGCTGTTCTGCCTGCAGAAGCATTTGCTTTTAAGCTGTGAGTACCAGTGGAATACATCTGCTGAACATGCAGAGCTTCAGATGCTCAGAAAGGCGGTGGGGGATGGGGAGGCTTTGGGGGTACAGGTGAGACCATTCCTTTGAAAAGCAGTTTTTGGATGTTTCCTATCTAGTTCTCATACCTGTGATGAACTCATGGCTGCTGCTCCCCACTCCCCCACTCATCACATAAAAGGCCTCCCAGGACCTCAGGACCCAGAGTGGCTCCAGAGACCATGAGCATCTCACTGAGGAGTTGGTGTAAAAGAGGACCCCTGGGTTCACCCCTGGCCTGCTGGATTGGAATGTGCACTTAACAAGATCCCTGGGCGAGCACAAGGAAGCTGGAGGAACCCAGTTCAAGGGCAGAGGCTGATGAAGTGAAAAGTGGGAGACAGGCAGCTTCCTATCAGGCTGTGTGTTCAAGACTGTTTTTTCTCACGCACCAGGTGGGTCCAACTTTCAGGGAAAAGAAATTAAGAGCAGGTACAGTTTGGAAATTCTGGTTTCTGCCAGTTTCATAAAAGCACCTCCCAGGATCGAAAGGCTGCCGGAAGCTCACTTTGCATTTTTCATCACTATTACTCAGTCTCTGTGGGTTACTAATCTGTTTCTTTCTTTTCCCTTTAATGATGCTTTTTCTAGAGGTAGGACTGACCAGGGACATTTCCCAGTGCCTGGTTACTGGACCCCAACGCAGCCCTTTCCCAATATGGTTGCTCTCCCATCATCTTTCCCTCCTCCCCTGCTCGCGGGTGTGCACAGCTCCACTCCTAGCCAACAACCATCATCTGCTTAGGCTGCCCAGCACCACCCCACCCCAACTTCAGCTCTTACCAGTGCCATTAACCTGTCACTGTGTCTGCTTCACCCTGTCTCCCTGATCCTTGGCTCTGGGCAACCGTGTCTTCTGCTCGCCCTCTGGGTCCCCTCTCCTCCTCCTGTCGCCCAGCTCTGGGATCCAGAAGGCTGGCGCACAGTGGGGACTCCATCGACGGCTCCCTTCCCTCCTGATGGAAGACAAAATACTGCTGCCTGGCTCAGCCTCTGCCAGTCCCTCGCCGCTGAGACTGCTCTCTGTCTCAGGTTTTGGGAGCAGCACCCTCCTCTGGTCCTAGGTCTGCAACATGTCTGTGGTTCTCTTACATCCTACTCACACTTCTGCACACCATCCCCTGATTAAAGTCTTCTCAAATGACCCGACCTGAGTGGGCCATCTGTCTCCTCCCGGGGCCCCTGACCAGTGACACGCAGCTCTGCTACCTGACACACTTTGCATTCTTAAAAAAATCCCCACGGACTCCTGCAAAACAGCCAACGGTAGTTTCTCGCACCTTCATCCTTTCTGCTTCATCTGATAGACAGCTCCTCTTGGATCCAGCCCTACCCATAACATCACATTCAGGATGTCCGAAATAACCCATTCTGCTCCCAGATGTGCTCCTCCCACCCCCTTCTGGGGCATCACCACTTGCCTGACCCAGGCTTTTACCCTGCCATCACCTCCACGACCCCTCCCTGTCAGAGAGTTTCAGAAATCATCAAGCTGGGGGAGCCCCGAGACTTCCTGGTCTGCCCCAACGGGACACTGAGGCTTGGTGAGCAAGCTGCCCAAGGGTCTGGCCTTGGCTGTTTGGGGATATGGGTCCTTGGATGAAAAGTTCAGGCTGTTTCCATTTCCCCCATCTCCCCTCTCCTGACATGGCTGCTTCAGAGTGATGGGCACCTCTGCTTCTGACCCTCTCGAGTTCTTGATTCTCCCCAAATACCCTTTTATCAGCTCCTTGATGGTTTCTCCGTTCCAGCTTCTCTAAGTCCTTCCACCCACTGGGATAATGAAGTCATCCAAAAAATACCATTTTGAACATGCTACCCACCAGCTCCACGCAGCTCCCAGCTTCCCAGTTTGCACAAGCCCCTTGCCCAAGCATGCAATCTGGTGTCCTGCCACCTTCCCAGCCACAGGGCAGCCTGCAGCCTCCTCTCACCTGCAGATATCAGTTCTCCATGCAGGCTCCTGGGTGGGCCCACCACAGCCCAGCCCAGCACACCCACCCTGCCCGCTGCTCCCGTTCACGCTCTTGTCCCGAGCCTGGTATCCTTCTAGCGTTCAGATCTGGCTCGGAAAACCCTAGGGGGCTCTCCCTCTCTCTCATTTCCTACATCCCTTATTTTCTGTCCCATTTATCATTAAACAATTAGTCATGTCCTACTTCTGGCTGCCTTGATCGGCTATGAAAGACACACACTTAACTCTTCAGCTGCCCCTGCCTAACGATTCCAGCTAGACCCGCAGTGGTCTTATCGTGTGCATCTCTCCATCTTGCCCAGCATCGAGCAGCACGCCACCCTCCTCCACTTTACAACGGGAGCATATAGGAATAAAAGATGGCAAAGGCCTCTGGGAGAGTTTGAGTGCCCTGGGAACCAGAGGAGGCACAGGGACAGCCATTCAACCCCTGCTGTCCTCCAAACCACCTAAAACGAGGTCTCCAGTTTGTGGCTTCTGTGTTTTATATAAATCTGGCCTCATTACAGCTCATTAAATATATTGCCAATTCTATTTAAATAGAGGTTACAACATCCAGACGTTCTTCTCACCCAAAGACACTGAAATGTTTCTATATTCTGACCCTCATTTGAGACCCTCATGTGAGACCAGCAACACGGCCGCTGTTCAGGTGCCAGTGCCCTGCTCCCATCACACGCTGCCCATTGGCTGCCTCCCCTTAACCATCACCCAGTCTAACCCGTCTACCCTGCAGCAAGGTTTTATGACAGCCGAGTTGACCGTGTCATTCTCCTCCATGGCCTTGATCCTTCAGCTCCTCAAGGCTGCTCCCATGCCCCTCACTGTCCCCTGTCAGGATGGCTCACCCTTCCCCCAATTCCAGCTCAGCCCCCGCCCTCTAGCAGCCTGGTAAAACCATCCGTCAGGTTTCTGGCCTAAATGTCACTGACTCCCTGTCTACAGGCCCTCCTGACCTCAAGGCATAAACTAAGGGGCAGAGGGTCTGGTGCGATTTTCTCAGCATCTGGAACTTCCTGCACATAGTAGGTCCCCAATGTGTGTGTTTCACTTTCCTCAAGAGAAAACTGGAGCACAGGGAATTCAGAGAGAGGTGAGCCATGCCACATGCCCCGACGTTCATCCTTGTCTCAAAG
The DNA here is from genome assembly GCF_001704415.2 of Capra hircus. Classification (NCBI taxonomy): domain Eukaryota; kingdom Metazoa; phylum Chordata; class Mammalia; order Artiodactyla; family Bovidae; genus Capra; species Capra hircus. The sequence continues at coordinate 15,766,210 of NC_030829.1, read as the reverse complement.
TGATCAGAGCTCTAACAGCAGGGCGCCCTGTTCTGTCTATGCCACGAGGCGGCGACAGGCTGAGTGAGGGCGCCTGGCGCCCACGGTGGCAGCAGACACCTTGGGCTCTTTACTGGGCCCACCGGGGATGGCCAGCCACCGAGCAGCCTCGGGGACGCTACCCAGATGCTGGTAGCAGTAGTAAAGTACGTGTCACAGAAAGTTGACCATTTCTAAATGCACCCTTTTATGCATTCACCATCACCAGCACCCACCTCCAGAACCTTTTCATCTGCCCACACTGAAACTCTGAACCCATGAAACCCCACTTTCCTCCTCTCCCTCTGGCTCCTGGCAAGCACCATTCTATTTTCTGTTTCTATGATTTTTCTGTTATTTTATATGGGAGGAATTACGCCGTATTTGTCCTTTCATGACAGGCTTATTTCACTTGGCAGGACGACCTCAGTGCTCACCCATGTTGTAGCCTGTTCCTTCTTTAAGGCTGAAATATATTCCACTGTATGCAAAGGCCTCACTGCGTGTATCTATTCATCTGTCCATTGACCCCTGGGTGGCTCCAACCCTTCCCCCAGCGAAATGGAGCAGGTGCCGCTAACGTGCTGCTCACATACCCTTGGCACCTGCTGTGCCACCCAAGTCTTCTTGCCCTGGATTCTCCGCCTGAGGCTGCAGAGGGCAGGCTGGACGTGCTCTTACGTACACCTCCTTGGGAGCAGCCCTGGTGGCCTGGGAGCTGGGGGGTGAATGCCCCACTGACACCCTCACCCTCGTGGCGGTACCCACCTGCCCTTCCCTCCCCCATCTGCCCTCTCCTCCCTACTCCGCAGTGCAGCCTGCGCTTGCCTCCCAGATAAACCAATTGCTCTTGAATCCGCCCGCAGTGTCCGCCTCAGGGGGAATCCAAATTAAGGGCTGCACCAGGCTCACTCACACACAGAGGCCACAACGGGGGGAGAAGCCGGGCAGCCACAACAGGGTGTGCTCTGTGGATGGAGAACCCCATGTCACCCACAGGAGCACGGTCATGCTGCCCAGCAGCCTCTCAGTAGATGGAACTTGACCTAAGTCACCCGGGAAAGCCTCTTGGGAAAGCGGCGAGAGGGCCCTTTCTGCCGCCCCAGGCTCACGACAGCAGCTGCTCTCTGCCCGTTCCGGGCCTCCTCACCCAGCAAGCTGAGCAGTGTCTCCCCAACACAGGAGAGGCTCAAGTGCAGTCAGGCCCCAAGCACACCTCACTCCTGTAGCCGGGAGCCCGCCTTCCTTCTGGGGCTCGTCATGCCCTCTGTGCCGACGCGCAGATGTCTAGGCCCCTACAGCAGGGGCTGGCTAGCAGAGGGGTGGGTTCATCCAGACACCAAGCCTCCGCCCTCCACAGGAGCGGAGGGCTGGGCTTTACTTAGTCATGGAAACCTCCCGGCTGCCTTCCTGTCTCTTTTCAAGGCTCGTTCGGCCACGCTAAGCCTTCCCTGCCTACAGCAGAAGATTCAGTGACACAGCCATTGTGCTCTGTTGATGCCGAAAAGGCAAGAGCCGGAGTGTAGGGCTTCTAAAGCAGCACCTGGCCCCCACGCCCGTCTGTAGTTGCCGATACAATCGTAAGTGGACATCCTGTCATTACTAAGGTCACGGATCTTGTGCCCTTCTTTCCTGATTCAGTGCCTGGCACTGGGAGCATGATAACTTTTCACAGATTCAGCTGGAATGGACCTGCATGGCTGCAGGGCTGAAATCAACACTGGAACTTCCCTGGTGGTCCAGTGGCTAACACTCTGCACTCCCAATGCTGGGGGCCTGGGTTCCATTCCTGGTCAGGGAACTAGATCCTACATGCATCAGCTAAGAGTCTGTATGCCACAACTAAAGATCCCACGTGCAGCAACTAAGCCCTGGCACAGCCAAATAAATTAAGAAAAAAACCACACACAAAACACTGGTTATAAACATGAAACTTACTAAATTCCACAAAGTCCACGTGTTCCTCTACTTTATCCACTGTCAGTTTAGTCCAACCTGCCCACCAAGGCCAGGAGCAAGCCTGTTTATTCTATAGGGACTTACTGAATACCCTCTCTGATAATGACGCTGGGTTGGGGGAACGCACAGAGAAGCCAGAGTGAAAAGGGACCTGCCCTCCCAAGCCTCCTGTCTAGTGAGGGGCAGACCAGTCAGAACCCATAGCAACAAGTGCTGAAACTGTGCCACAGCTTTCCAAAAGCTTCCATCTGCTCTATCCTCCAGCAGCACTTTAAGAAGGACATACTATGCTCTGCTCATCATGGAGTGAGGAGGCGCTGGGACCCCACTGCCTCAATTCACCCACGGTCAGCAGGCCGTCAAGGGTCAGGCCGGGGTCCCACCACCATACTCTTAACCCCTGTGCCATGTGGCTCCCTTGTGCCCAGCTCTCAGCATTCCACATGGTCACTGTCTCTCTGCTGCCTCCTTTTCTGAGCCTTGGGATAGAGCTGTCTCACTTCCACGGGGAATCCACGTGTGAAAATGAAGTCTGCTCACCTAGGCTCTTCTGAGTCCTGTTCAGAGCAGCTCTGTGTGACTAGTGGCTAAAGTCAGGGTTCTGATGGAGAGAAACAAGCCACAGATGTCTGATGAAACGTTCATCAGGATGTCGGGGCTCTGACTTTTGACAGAGGCCTTCCCACCACTGAGGGCAGCCGCTTGACAAGGTCTTGCTGTCTTGCTTTCATGAGTCACTGAAATAGCCTGACTCCATCTCCTCTGCCAAGTTAAAAATGTTTTAAAGTACGATGATCACAATAGACTATGACACGACAGAATAAGCATAGAGACATACCCATGCACATAGGCAAGCCCCCCCAGGCCCCCCCCTCAACACATCTTGCACTTGGGTTGTTTCAACACAAAGAACCTACCCATCCCTCACTGATGGTGGAAAAGACACAGACATTCATGCCAGGCAGTGTGGTGGGTACCTGGAAGGATGCAATGGTCTCTGACCTGAGGTTCTCAGAGTCTAATGACAAAGACCACCAGGGAATTCACTTTAAAATGCTATGATAGGGACTCTCCTAGAAGTCTAGTGGTTAAGATTCCACACTTCCAATTCATGGGGGTCACAGGTTTGATCCTTGGTTGGGGAACTAAGATCCCTCGTGATGCATGGTGAGGCCAAAAATTAATAAATAAAACAAGATAAAGGAAATCAGTCCTGAATATTCATTGGAAGGACTGATGCTGAAGCTGAAGCTCCAATACTTTGGCCACCTGATGCAAAGAACTGACTCACTGGAAAAGACCCTGATGCTAGGAAAGAGTGAAGGCAGGAAGAGAAGGGGATGACAGAGGATGCGATGGTTGGATGGCATCACCGACTCGATGGACATGAGTGTGAGCAAGCTCCAGGAGTTGGTGATGGGCAGGGAAGCCTGGCGTGCTGCAGTCCGTGGGGTTGCAAAGAGTCAGACATGACTGAGTGACTGAACTGAACTGAAGCCTTGGGTTGGGAACAAGGACCCCTAATTTCTATAACTATTTCTGCCCAAGTCTTGAGGTTTAAAAAACGAAAATTAAAAAAGGATGCTATGATAACAGTGCTGGTTACACGAGAGGCCACTGATCCTGCCAGGAGGCAGGTAGGGGTGACAAGGAGTCAGGGAGAGCCCCCAAGAAGGAAAGTGACGGCGGGGTATTGAACACCAAGTAGCAGTAATTTATAGTTTAAAAAAAAAAAAAAAAGAACAGAGGATGCAGGACAAGGGGCTAAGGAGAAATGGCATTTTCTAGTCAGGGAAGTGGAGGCAGGAGCTTGGAGGCTCCCAAGGGTCCACCCTTGGTCCCATCTACTGGGCCTGGACTTTGACCAAAGATTCCACGTGTCTCCTCACTGGTAGGAGGCTGACCGCACACACCATCTCATTTACTCCTCACCATTATCCTTAGCCCACCCAGCACCTGGTCAATCACCTGCTTATTCAAATGGTGCACGAAGAAGTCTCTTTATTTTCTACCACAACTATGTATGTCACTTTGGTCTCGCGAAGGTCGGGAGGGGCCCCTCATCCAATGTCTCAGAGTTTGGCAGCGTCCCTGGCTCCTGAACCAGATCTTGAAACATGAATAAAAGCTGACCCTTTAGTTTTTGTGAACCATGCTTCCCGGCAGAACCATGGCTTCCCTGATTCTTTTCCCTTGGCAGAGAATCCGCCTGCAATGCAGGAGACTCTGGTTCGATTCCTGGGTCGGGAACATCCACTGGAGAAGGGACAGGCTACCCACCCCAGTATTCTTGGGCAGAATCATATAGCAGAGTACATAATAGCTGCCACACTACCATGAAGAGGAGGGACAATTCAGCAGGCTCCAACAGAGCACAGGACAAAGAAAGCTTCCATCAGCTTTCGGGGCCTTTGTTTTTTTTTTAACTTTTTATTTTATATTGGAGTATAGCCGATTAACAATGCGGTGATTGTTTCAGGTGCACAGCAGAGTGACTCAGCCATGCATATGTGTGTGTCCATTCTTCCCCAAACTCCCCTCCCATCCAGGCTGCCACATAACATTGAGCAGAGTTCCCTGTACTATACAGCAGGTCCTTGTTGGTTATTCATTTTAAATATAGCTGTGTGTACATACATGTTCATCCCCAACTCCCTAACTATTCCTTCCCCCATCCTGCTATTTAAATGGTCACTGTCTGCAGGTGGTACCGTGCAGTGGAATGGGATGTAGAACTTGGCTAGAGGCGAAAGGAAATTTCCACCAAAACACCAGTTAATTGTAGTGAACCGCAAAAAGCCCAGGAGAAAGGCCCCTGTTGCAGAAAACAATCCACAGGTAAATTGCCAATCAACACAGCTCCGAGTCTACGGCAAAGCCCTCTTCAAAACAGCGCAGGAGAAAGCAGTGAGGGAAATGGATACTCTTTTTTCCTGGGCCTATAGCAGCCTACATTTCTGGCAAGCAGTAATGGAAAACGGGCTTCCTGCACGCTCCTTCTCTCCTGGCTGTTGGTTCTCCGACCTGCTTTCTGCCTCTCTCTGCTCTTTCAACATTCAATCTATTTTGTGATGCTGACTTGTCCAGTGACCCAGACATGCATGAGGCTCGCTTAGAATTTTAACTACAATTTTTTTTTCCTTTTTTTCACTTTATTTTTTTTGGAGGCTAATTACAATATTGTATTGGTTTTGCCATACATTGACATGAATCCGCCACAGGTGTACATGTGCTCGCCATCCTGAATCCCCTTCCCACCTCCCTCCCCATCCCATCCCTCTGGGTCATCCCAGTGCACCAGCCTCGAGCACCCTGTATTATGCATCGAACCTGGACTGGCAATTCGTTTCACATGTGATAATATATATGTTTCAACGCCATTCTCCCATATCATCCCGCCCTCACCCTCTCCCACAGAGTCCAAAAGACTGTTCTATACATCTGTGTCTCTTTTGCTGTCTCACATATAGGGTCATTGTTACCATCTTTCTAAATTCCTTATGTATGCGTTAGTATACTGTATTGGTGTCTTTCTTTCTGGCTTACTTCACTCTGTATAATGGGCTCCAGTTTCATCCACCTCATTAGAACTGATTCAAATGTATTCTTTTTAATGGCTGAGTAATATTCCATTGTGTACCCACAGTTCTTTTCTTGACTGGTCCTAGCTTATCCATTTCTCCTGTGTTCTCGGCCTCTGGTCCTTGGTACGAAAAAGCCCAGAGGTATGAATGAGCAGTGGCCTTGCCTCTGGTGGCACCAGGAACCAGAATGGTCTTTGAGACAGGCTTTCACAAAAGGAACTAGGGGGAGAACAATAGGGAAGGTACAGGGGAATAAAAGTGGTTTCCAAGGCACTGAATTCGAGGCTTCTAGAAAGTGCCTTACACTAACGTCTACAGAAAAACAGTGATGGAGGAAGACCCAGTGTGTCCCCAATGAGATCAGCTATGAGATGGCTGCCCATGAACAGAACAGCTCTGGGAGAGTCCAGAGTCCATGTGAGAAATTTCAGCAACACAGCGCAACAAAAGTCCTGAGAATAGCTACCCACGAAGTCACGGAAGAGGGTTTCATTCTGCCTGCGTCTCCCCATCCCCTAAGCCGGCACCACGGAAGACCATCCCAGCTAGGAGGAGCTCCCTCACCCACCAGGAAACCCAGGGTGCAGTGAGCAGCTGGCCGCCCCAGCTTTTGGGGGCGCCATGCAAAGGTCTTGCTTTGGTCTACCCGATGTAGGTACCTTACAGAATCACGCTTCTCAAAATTTATGGCACATGTGAGTTACCTGCAGACACTGATTAGGCAGGTCTGAAGTGGAGTCTCAAGGTCTGTGTTTTTAACCAGCCCCCTTGGACCACACTTTGCAAGATTCGAGGTAACCTAATTGAGTCTTTGCATTTTTAGACGAGGACACTGAGGTCCAGAGTGGGGCAATGACTTTGGGAAAGATGGTTCAAGTAACAAATGAGCTGAATCTTTCTGGGTCTGTGATTCCTGGCCCAGCATCCCTTCAAAGGAATCACTTAGATAACCATGGAAGCAACGGGGTGAGGGGCCTGCCCTCCTCTCATATTCAGTCTTAGACAGCATTCTGCTTGGCTATGCTGCTGAGGTTTGAACTCCAAGTGAAAGCCCAAAGTGAGAAATATAAAGTTCAGAGTAATGACCTCTCAGTGCCAAATCTATTTATTTCCTTCTTTCAAAAAAAAAATATTTACTTTGTTTTATTTTTGGGGCTGCACTGCACAGCAGTGGGATCTTAGTTCCCCAGCCAAGGATGGAACCCATACCCCTGCAATGGAGGTGTAGAGTCTTAACCACTGGTCTACCAGGGAAGTCCCTGAACCCATTTCTTTATTGGGGCTCCTGAAGGAACCAAGAGGGCTGATTTCATCAAATACAGCACTCTTAGGGCCGCAGAAAGAGAGCTGCCTCCTGTCCCCTGAGGTCACACAAGGACACGAAATTACAGATTCTGCGGCAATGCAAGGCTTCTGCCTTAATAAGAAGACATCCGATAACACTGCACACCCTTTAATGCTACCACATCTTCCTGATCTGGGTCACAAATAATCAGGGGGTTTCCTTGGTGGCTCAGTGGTAAAGAATCCACCCGCCAGTGCAGGAGACTTGGGTTTGTTCCCTAGGGTGGGAAAATTCCCTCAGAGGAGGAAATGGTAACCCACTGCAGTACACTTACCTAGAAAATCCCTTGGACGGAGGAGCCTGGGGTTTCAGAGAGTCAGACATGACTGAGTGAGGGAGCACGCAAGCATGGAGCAAGATTTGGAATAGTCTGAGTGTTACCTGAGTGGAGGCTCTGAGACCACTGGCTCCCACATGAGCGGGCCTCCCTCTCTGCCCTCCTGGACATCCAGGAAACTGGACGTGTGGACAGTTCCCCAGCTGATTCGAACACCCAACCAGTTTGGGGGACCAGCAGCTTAGCCGACCCCTCAAACTGCCTTTTCAGTCTGGGATGGTGCAACTGCCTGAGACAAGGGTTGAGACCGGACGGCTCACGTGTCACCTGGGGATGGAGGGATTAAGTACTCATGGCGGGAGGGTGACGCTGAGTAATGAGGGTGTCTCATTACTAACAGAGGGGACCGGGGTGGGGGCTGGGGTCCCTGCCCCCCGCCTCTGTGAACAGAACCAAAGTCGCCCACAGCGAGGCAGGGCCACAGATGAGCCACCATCGTGCTGAGAAGGGCAACCTGGATAATTCCGAATTCATCAGAGAGGAAAAGGAACAAGACGAGTGTACAGGAAGGCATTTCTAGAAAAGAAGAAAAGGAAAACGCTCCCTTGAAAAGCTTTTGAGAATCAAATGGAAAACATGTGAGGTGGGACAGACTTTCTCTGAAAATGGGAGCAGCTCGCTGGGTGAGTTCTGTGCTGTGTGACAGCACATCTGTGGGGATGGTATTATCGAGGCTGGGGGTCCTCCAGGCTCCCTCACTGCCTGCTAGTGGGAGAGGGCGGTGGAAGAAGGCTCTGCCAGATGAGCCTCCAGGGAGGGGTAGGGGGCATTACGGACCTGGTTCTGACCCTCCACCCCGCCTCTTTGCCACATGAATTTGCTGACTCTTTCCGTTGAAGAGGGGAGGGGAGCACGGCCCTGTGACTGGCTTTGGCCAGCAGACAGGTGGAGTGAGGGCATGCGGTCCAGAACCGAGATCACAAGTGTGTTTCTACTTGTCCTCTCACTCCTCTGCCTTGGCCATGAGCAGAGCTGCCTGGCTTCCTCACTGGTCCACGGAGAACGAGAGATGAGCAGAGCACAGCTTCCCAGCTGCCTCATCCTGGAGCCCCGGGACCCCGCCAAGCCAACCCTACATCAGCTGAGTCCCAGCAGTCCTGCAGACACGGGATAACAGGAGTGCTTCTGAAGCCATCTGGTTCTGAAATGGTTCCCTGTGCCGCCCTGGATAACCAAGGAGACGCTTAATGGCCATCAGACACTCAACCTGCGAAGTCAGTGCTCTGCGGGGCAACCTCTGACTCTAGAGGGGACAAATCACCAAGCCGCTAATCGAGGGGACAGGACAAAGCCACCAGCAGTCATCACTGACTCCAATTTCCTGATCCCTTCTGCTCACATCCCTACACATAATGAAAAAGAAACTGGACTTTTAATCACTGTGGTCGGCTGGACAGTGAGACGCTTTTGCTAATAATAAACACGCGATGCTTAAGGCTCTATTGTGTCATATGCCTTCTGCCGGGTCCCTGGGTGCGCCATAAACACTCATTCAGCATCTGGAGGCCTGAGGTTTCTGATCACTCCCACAGCAAGGACAGCAGCAAACTCCTGGCCTGGAGTACCGTTCCCAGGCTCCTGAGTTAATAGGTTTCTCAGAGGAAAGAAGAAGGATGAGGTATGACCCATGGCCTTGTTGAAGAAGCAAAGTACTGACTGTAAATAATTTCTTATCCATCCAACTGCTTGCCTTGTCAGAGCCTGGCTCGGGTCTTAATCTGGCTTATCTTTTTTCTGACTGTGTCAACTGAGGAAGATCAAATTTTCTGAAACTCAGTTTCCTCAGCATAAAACCTTAAGAGCTATTGTCGGGGTTCTAGATAAAAACAAGGTAATAAAAAAATGCCTGGCCTTATGATTATACAAGTAGGTCCTCAATGGTAGCTATTTTCTCTCTCAGAGCACAGAGTCAGAAGGGTTGCCATGTGCAGTTGTGTAGGTTGTTAACTGCACAAAAACTCTTGGCCAAGGAAGGACTTGGGGCTGAAGCTCTGCAGGCCAGGCCATGTCTCCTGTGTGGCCTGTGGCTATCAGGAAAAATGGGTCCCTGCTCATAATTTGCACAAAGGCTCTACAGTAATCTTGAGGGCAAGCCCAGTGTCCTTAAAGCTAAAGCTGTGTCTATGCTGAAAGTTTTCTGAAAGAATGTGAAAACAAAATAGATCACTTAACTGGGTAACTTGCAAATAATTACACAACTCAAAGGGCTTCCTTGGTGGCTCAGACTGTAAAGAATCCGCCTGCAATGTGGGAGATTGGGTTCGACCCCTGGGTTGGGAGGATCCCCTGGAGAAGGGCATGGCAATCCACTCCAGTATTCTTGCCTGGAGAATCCCCATGGACAGAGCAGCCTGGTGGGCTACAGTCCACGGGGTCACAAAGAGCTGGACATGACTAAGTGACCAAGCATAGCACACAACTCAAAAAAGAAAAAAGTCAATGGTTTTTCCCTTCACCCTGGAGACTCTGATTCAGTAGGTCTGGGGACAGGCCTGAGAAGAGGGGTCCACAACCTCGAAAATCTAATGCCTGATGATGTGAGGTGTAGCTGATGTCACAAATATAATAGTAATAGAAATCAAGTGTGAAATAAATGTGATGTGCTTGAATCATCCTGAAACCATCCCTCCCTCACATCCCAGTCTGGGGAAAAATCATCTTCCACGAAACAGGTCCCTCGTGCAACAAAGCCTGGAGAGGGCTGCCTTAGAAGCTTGTATTTTAAATCAAGTCCCAGGTATCAGCACACATCAAGGTTCACTGTGAGGTCTCTGGTGCCCTTGGCCCAGGCCTGGGCTCCTGGGAGCCAAGAGCAAATCCAACAAACCAACAAGAAAACATCTCCAGCAGTCCAAGTTTAAATCTCACAGTTCAAAATCCAGAAATAACCCCTGTGTCTGGTTAGCAAGAGTTCCGGTTGGCCAGGACCTCCCAGAGGCTGGAGCAGAATGGTCAGGGCCCGGGAGGGGCTACACAGCGGAGGGGGTGGCTTGGGAGGTGTCTAGGTCTCTGACAGGTAGCCTCTGATGCACACGAATGACAGGACAGAGCTTGGCCACCAAAGGCAATTACAGAGGATGAGACGTGGCGCAAGCCAGCGAGTCAGGGGAGGGCAGGGGGATCTTATTATCTCTCTGTCTCGCTTAATAGGAGTTAATAGTTGGAAGGGAATAAAAGGAGGCTGTGTGAAGTTTAGTGCCAATCCAGTCTAATATGCATGCTATGTTTTTATTTCAAAGAGGATAAAGGCCCAAATTTTATACTGAAAACAAATGTTAAAAATTAATTATAAAGAAGACACCAGAGAGCCCCGAGCCTGTTCCCTGGGTGACTGATTAAATGCCTGCCTCATTTAGACTGGTATAAACCCAATCTCTTGGAAGAAGGCCAAAACTATTTGCCAACGTCCACAGAGACTCTCCAAGAAAATGATCCCGGTGCCAAGGAAAGAGACAAACACGCTCACCACTGCTGCCTGGAGCCGGCCCCTGCCATGGGGTGGAATTCAGTCACGGGCAGGAAAGTTGAACGATCTTGCAAGGTCAACGTGGGTGAAGAGTGTCCTTCGTCGCCTGAAACTGACCAGTGAGGGACCAAACCAATGATGCTGCTTGGGCCTGTGAGAAAGAGGCCTGAAGAGGCTTTGAGGGGACAGGGTTTTGGGTTTTTTTTCCTCCCATCCCTGGATTTTGTTGGGTTTCAGAGAATATCTTCCCAATTCTTGGAATATGCAAGCTCCGATTGAAAATTTCTGAGCTAGGAAGTAAGCCAACGACTCCATTATCTTTTGAATTTTAAAATTACATTTTAATGACAAGATAACATTTTCCTTGTGAAAATAAAGCTGAAAGATTACCAAATAATGCAGACGTCCCCCTTCAGCACTCCCTACCCTCAAAACTTTGGTTCCTTCTTTTTGCCCCAAAGCTAACTACTATTAGAAGACAGGTGCGGTCCTCAGACCCACAGAGAACGCCAACTCACAAGAGCTGTTTTGCGTGAGATTTTTCCACTGGCGATATCACGCTGGGCATAGTTTCCTGCAACTGGCATTTTTCATTAAATGACTGGCCTTGGAAGTCAGTCGATGTGGGTGCATATGGTAAACGCAGCATAATACTCCAAAATATGAATCCAGTAATTTCATGCTCAACAGAAAAAAAAGAAACACCATGTTTCTTCGGCTGATATTTAGGGCTGTTCATAAGAAGGTCCTAACCTACATTTCCTACTGTTTCCCTCAGGTCCCCCCACCACCTCCAATGGAAACTACACTCAAACCAGGGAAACTGTCTGCAGTTTCCTACGAGGGAGGGGCGGCACGTCAATGGAGCGTTATCCACATCGCCCACTCCAAGTGGGCAGTCATTATACCTCCTCTATGTGCCCTTTGCACAGGGCCCTGATCACTTCCACTGGGCAAGCAAGTCATTACCAGCTGTGTTCACTGTCCTTTCTTAGTGAGCTCGATGGGGTAAGTGTATGGACCAGGGATAGTAGGAGCCCGGCAACTTTTTTTTAAACGGAAACAAGGTCTTACTAATTCTCTGTATTGCTATGGGAGGAGGATCGAAAGGTCAAATAGAGGTTGAACTGTGGATACAGTTTCCTTTCCTCCCTCCATCTGTCCATCCATCATCTATCCATTCGCCCATCATCATCCATCCTCCATCCATCAACCTAACCGCTATCCAGCCAACCAGCCATCATCCATTCACCCACCATCTAGCCATCCATCCATATTTCCTTACATCTTTCCTTCTATGCGTCTTTCCACTTCTCCTTCCATCCTTGGTGGCAGTTACAAAAATGTACCTTCCAGATCTCTGATTATAGGCAGTGTGTTGATAACTTGCAATATGAAGCTGGGGTGGGTTAATTCATGAGAAGCATGAGTTGGTGCCTGCCACCTAGGTGGGTGGCATCCCCATGGCCACCGCTGAGGTATGACCGTGTGGTAACAGCGGCTAATGTCTGCTGGGGCTCCTTGAGCCATATCCCAGGGGTGTACCATTCCTGGGTTCCTCAAACGATGGTAAAGGGCCTTCCACTTTTGTTTTATCCTACTGTGATTGGGGATTTGGCCATTTATATTCTAGAGTTAAAGGAAGTGACCACGTGGAGAGACCTGTAGCTTGCCTGAGGGGCCGCAGTTGGTGCCACACAAGCCCAGATGCTCAGACCTCTCGGAGCTCCTCCAGCCCGACACCGTGGAGGCCAGACAACCACTGGGGAGTCACTGGAACCAAACTGGTTTCCTGATTCTTCTCAACTCTGTCTGGCTGCTGCTTGTCTAGGAACATACAGTATGCCCAGCACATACCGAAAAACTAGGATTTAAAAAAAAAAAAAAAAAGACTGTTCCACCCGGCAAAGATGGGATCGTACTCTTCTTAGAATTTTCTAGATTCTGAGACTCCAAAGTCTGCTTCACACACCCTTTCCAGACACGTGTTGAAGCCTCAGGTTCTTTTACTCAGTCTAGGAGCTCCCCTCTTCCAAGTACTGGCTTCAACAGCAGTTCCCCAACTTTGGAGGCGGAGGTGAAGCTGCTGTCTACCTTACTAAGTTCCCATCACCGACACAATGACGCTGCCCTCGCCTTCCTGACTGTGTCTCTGGAGGAAAGTTAGACCCTGGAGGGCTAGAGACGGCTGAAGACACTGTCACAGAGGAGGCTGGGGACAGTGTGCAGGGTGACTCCTCAGAGGTCGGGCTGCAGGCACATGGTCGGTCAACTACAAAAGCAGATCCTGTGTGTGTGTGTACAATGGAATCCTACTCAGATATAAAAAGAATGAAATAGTGCCGTTTGCAGCAACATGGACGGACCTAGAGATGATCACACTAAAAGTGAAATAAAAGAAAGGGCAAGACAGATACCCACATGTCATCACTTAGGTGTGAAATCTAAAATATGACATGAAGGAACTTACCGACAAAACGGTAAGAGACTCACAGACTTAGAAAGCAAACGTATGGTCCTGAAGGGGAAAGGGGAGGGAGGGATAAACCAGGAGTCTGCAAGCAGCGGAGACACACTACTGTGTATAAAGCAGATGATGAGTGAAGGTCTGTTATATAGCACAGGGGACTATACTCAATATCTTGTAATAACCTACAATGGAAAAGAATCTGAAAAATATATAATATATATAACTGAATCACTTTGCTGTACACCAGAAACTACCAAAACATTGTAAATCAGCTATACTTCAATAAATTAAAAAAAAATTTAACAACTTGAATCCAACAATATAATCAAAAGATAACATATCATTAAAAAAGCAGCTCCATAACAAGGCACAGCCAGCCCTCTCTGGGCGGTCCCCCCCAAGTCTATCCTGCTCACCCCTTCCCTCTCAGCCTCCCAAGCCTTCCAGGATGGACTCCCCACTTCTCAGCAGCGGCTGCCTGCTGTGTCTGCCAACCCTGCCAGGCCTCTGCAGAGGGGGTCATGCCTGGTGTTCCCATTTCCCAGCGTCTCCCACGTCCACTTTTGGGAACAGGCTTTGGAACGCATGCCTGCTTGTCAGCATCTTATCAGCTGTCTTCCTGGCTGGCTGCTTCTTTTTCCTACATTTCCACTCATGCTCTGCCGGAGACCTTGTCCCTACTGCTCGCACGCCCCCAGTGCCTCCCACCTCTGCTCCTTCTAATTCTCTCACTGCCTCTTCAGCACACTCGCTCTCTCTCAGACCTCTGTTCCCATCCTTTATTTTTGCTTTATTAACACATTAAAAATATACTAAAAAAATTTTTTTTACAATGTTGTGTTGTTTTCTGCCATACAACAATGCAAATCAGCCATAATAATACATACACCCTCTTGCCCCCAGGAGCCTCCCATTCCCCCAGGCCATCACGGCGCCAAACTGGGCCCCCTGGGCCACACAGCAATTTCTCACCAGCAGTCCATCTTACACCTGAGAGTGCATGTAGGTTGATGCTACTTTCTCCATTCGTCCCACTCTCTCCCTCTCCCACTGTGTCCAGAAGTCCACCCTCTACATCTGCTTTCTCTTTTCCTTTCCTGCAAATAGGTCCATCAGTACCATTTTTCTAGATTCCATATACATGTGTGAATATACTTTGTTTGATGAACCTAGAGCTGCCTCGGTTCCTATCTTGATGTGGTGGATCGTCCCCTGTGTTTGGTGCTGCCTGTCCAGTGGTCAGCCCGACCGTGATCCTGTGATAACCTGGCCCCAGATGCTGCTGAGCCCCTCAGCAGCTCTTAACACACCATCCATTTTCAGGGAGGCAGTCAGCATATTTTGGCAGACAAGTGCCTAAGAGCCAGCCTGGGAGTTATTGGGTAGGAATCAGTCATTTGAAAGGACTCAGACATAAACAAGACCTATCCAAAGTGCTTTAGCTGACGGACCTGGTGAACAGAGAGGGTAGGTCTACACTGGGAGAGAAGAACTAATTTTGATCGATTTTGTTTTTCACACCCCAATAAATGAGCCATGGGTACTGGGGATGATAATAATAATTCAAAAATAATAAAGGTTAAAACAGTAAATTTCATTTTTAAAAGCCAGGTGAATATCAACTATTTCTGTTCTAATGGTTAGAAGGTAAATCAGAATCTAGGAGAGAATTGAAAGCAAATAAGTCACTTGTGGTGCTTTCCAAAGACAAAAGGAAACAAAGTATGTTTTTAAACAATCTTTTCTTTAGAGTCCTATTTATTTATGTATTTGGCCACACCACGCGGCATGTGGTATCTTAATTCCCTGACCAGTGATCTAATCTGAGCCCCCTGCATTGGAAGGCAGAGTCTGAACCACTGGACCTCTGGAGAAGTTCCACAAAGCATTTTTTTAAGAAACAGAAGAATTAAAATTCCCCAAAAGGGTTAACTTATTAACTCTTCTATTTTTTACTTGACGTATACAAACACAAAAAAGCCACTCTGACTTTGATGCTGAAAAGACAAATGATTTCAAGTTCGTGTTGCCTTTCAAGATTGTTGCATGAGCCCCTAAACAATTTGTAGGGTATAAGGGGAGGCATCCACCATCACCCTAACACCCAGGAAAAGTCTTATCAAAGGACTTCCTTGGGGTCCAGTGGTTAAGACTCCATATGCAGGGGGTGTGGACTACATTCCTGGTCAAGGAACTAAGATCCTGCATGCCATGTGGCCAAAAAATTTCACATATATGTGTGTGTGTATATATACATATATACATATGTGGAAAGTCCTACCCACCTTATATTTTATTCATCTTTGAAGAGACGAAGACATCACAGATCCCCAAGAGCACCAGGTGACAGCTCCATTTTGCCCTCGCCCCGCCATCATTAGCGTTCCAGAATGACTGCATGTTAAACATGGGTTTTCCTTCTCAGCTGAATGAGAGCTTCGATTCTCCCCGCTAGAGATGAGGCTACCTAAAGCATCACCCACATGTGTTCCAGAAGCCTCTGCTGGCACCACAAATGAGCAGCCCTCAGCCCAGCTCCGGGGTGGAATGGGATCTGGCAGGAACCAGAGCCTTTACTTCACGGGCAAAACCAAACTGGCCATCCTTCACCAATGTCAAGTAGCACAGTCATTGATTCGGGCTGGTTTAAGCCCCTTGTCTTTCCAGGCTACTGATGTCTGCCATTCTTTTCTTTCCATTAACTCTTCTCCTAGTGACCCTCCACCAAAGGGTTGGCATTTCTACTTGTGTTTCTCAGGGAACGCATCCCTCCCTTTCCTGAAACAGCATGTTCAGAAGCTGCAGGCAACGGGTTTTTAGGAGTGCTTGCTCCCGCCAGGGAAGTGGGGAGTTTAAGCGATCTCAAACTTTCACGGGTATGGACTCGCATCCTTCAACCTGCACGCGTTTTCACAGATGAAATGCGAGTCACTGCTGTCTTCACAAAGGGGAGTCGATGTTATCCCTATTGCCCCATTAATCATATTTAATGCACACCTCCAACAGTATTATCTTTGCTCCCAGTTCCAGGAGCCTGTAATTTAACCAGAGCACTTCTTCCCAAAGTGTGAATCAGGTTCAAACACTATCTCTCCCAACTTCCTTTGTGCTTCTAAATGAGAAAACCAAAATGTCACTTTTCTCAGATACGAAATCCTCCCAAGGTCAATGGAGAAGAATAAGGCAATTAACTTCCTGGGTAAACTGCAGTATGGTGGGGGTGGGGGAAAACACCGTACCTGAAAAAGTGGTTAAAAAAGAAAACCCTTTCTCCCAACGACACCCCTTGTTTAAGCCCCAAATGATGAATGCAGGAGCCAGGGCTCCTGCCAGAGGAATAAGGTGCAGGGGCCCACACCCCCAACCCCTGCCAGCTGGCTACAGCAACGCTGTCTCTACACCGCTGCACAGTGACTGGGGTGTTTGCTGAGGCAGATCTGTGGCTAGTTTCTTTGCTTTTCTTCCTTTCCTTCCCTTTTGATTCTTGTTGTTTTAGTCACTAAGTCATGTCCAACTCTTTGTGACCTCATGGACTGTAGCCTGCCAGGCTTCTCTGTCCGTGGACTTCTCCAGGCAAGAATACTCAAGTGGGTTGCCGTTTCCTCCTCCAAAGGATCCCCCATTCAGGGATCGAATCCGGGTCTCCGCATTGGTAGACGGATTCTTTATCACTGAGTCACCTGGGAAGCCCCTCTTTTTGATACCTTCTTCCAAACTTTCTAATAAAAGAAGTTCCATTTCTGAATTTCCAGTGGGGCCACTGTGGTCTCAGAAATAATGGGAACTCTATACCCTGGCTAAATACACTGCGTTCTATTAGTGAGACCAGTAATTATGAAGAAACAGACCTACACAGAAAAAGACAGAGGCAAGGCTCCAACGAGTTGTTCAAATCTTGTGAGTTTTCTTCCAGGTTTGATTGTAAGTGGGGTTTAAAATTTGCCATCTCCTGCTTTTGCATAAATAAAAAACAAAACACGTTTTCTTAACACATTTCTTTACAAGAGTCACATTGTGACTCCAAGGGTGAAAGGACCGGCTTCCCATATTTGACTGAATTTCCGAGCCATGGGCTGGGGCACGGAGGGTTGGCCCAGAGCCCCGGAGTTCTCATAACCACAGAGGTCAACAGCCCACCCGTGACTGAATTTCCTAGAACCTAGCCAAAGGCATCAGTGGTTCTGCAGAAGAGCTTGACCTCAGAATACAAAATGGTTTTTGGAGCATGGCTGCACCTGGCAGACCCAGGTGTGTCCCCAACACAGGCAGGAGGCACCCCCAAAGCAGTATTATATCAAGGCATGGTCTAATCCTATGGCCCCAACTATAGGAAGGGGGCATGCTGAACTGAACGCCAGCATCATCTCTTCCCAGGTCCCTGGATGTGCGCACAGGCACGCCTGTGAGGCTGTGACTTGGGGTTCTCACTAGCTCTGGGGAAAGGAAAGCCTGTGGCTCTGAGTTCCCCTTCTGTGAAGGCCCCTGAAGCACTGGCCACAGGTTCTAAAGAGATGTGGATAAACACAAACAACAGGCTTTGGTGTGGAGGCTCTTCCAGGAACATTTGGGGGTTTCAAGATCTCCCCAGCTGCTCCAATCCCCAGTTTTCCATCAAGTCACTCATTTTCATTGCTCCCCAAACCCATCTCCCACCAAATGTCTAGGCATCCTCCCCTGCTCATTCCAGTCTGATGAACCCCACAGTTCCCAGAGGAGCTCTGAGCATGACTACGCAGACCTCAAAACACAGCAGGCTCTGTCGAAGCACTCAGCCCCACAGAGGGCTGGGTGCAAGTCTCCTCCCTGCCTCTTGGGGTGCAAGACAGCAAGCAATGCTGGAAGCAAGTGTGGCCAGGTGCATGAGAACCTTAAAGAGAACACACACTGCATGCCCAGGGACACTGGAAACCCACTTTTCCTGTGATCTCCAGTTATAAATCTTCTCAGCTCTTCCGCAGGCAGGCAACTATTCTCATCTCTCCAGCCTCCTCGGCAGGGCCACGCCCTCCTGCTGCTTTCCCAGGGTGGTGACGGAAGATGCAGAGTGACAAACAACCACTCAGGGCTCAGTCTCACGTGTCTGGGGCAAAAGCAGCCCACAGCTGGCAAAGAAAGCCTTCAGGACTCAGATGAGCCCAGCAGAGCATGCAGGGAGCCAGGGTGTCCTGGGTCTGCTGGGAAGTGGTGGGGGGGGACCTCGAGGGAGGGAGACTATTACACCCACCCCTGGCCCCCCCCCACCCCCTCCTTCACATGAGGTGTGAGCAAAATTTTGCAACCCGCTGCTCCACGCGGCGCTGGCAAGGCTTGCTTTCCCTGTGACTCATCCCACTTCACTCTTAGGACTTCTTAATGTCTTTTATCTGCCACGAATGTTCCCGTCAGGGAGCTGGTAGGTGTTAGATGTTCAAGCCGACTCAGGGAGTGTGAGCGCACACACACGCTGTCTTTTGAAAAGCACGTTTGTCTCACTTACAAACAAACAAAAAACAATACACCTAGTGTGCCTGGAAGTACTCCTCCGGGATGGACTGCCTGCCTCTGACTTCTGAGCTCCCGTTTCACCGCCTCCACAGGGATGAGCAACTCTCTCCTCAAAAGGAAAAGCAAGATCTCAGGCCTGGACCTACATGCCGCTGGAGCAGGCACACGAGCAGCAGGAGGAGAGAGGCGGGGAGGACGAGAAATGAGGGTGGTGTGGCAGACATACGGGGCTGAGTGGATGCAGTGATGTTGTCTGACATACAGCCGGGGCATCAGTGCGGGCCCCATACCAGGACCATGGGATGTTGCGGGTGGGATAACTGGAATTCCTTGCAGAAAAGGTGAGGCAAGGGAGAATGTTAGTGTGATTATTAATTAATAGTCCGTTCTAGGTTGCTTCAGTCATGTCTGACTCTGTGCAACCCTATGGACTCTAGCCCTCCAGGCTCCTCTGTCCATGGGATTCTCCAGGCAAGAACACTGGAGTGGGTTGCCATGACCTCCTCCAGGGATCTTCCTGACCCAGGGATTGAACCCGTGTCTCTTATGTCTCCTGCATTGGCAGGCGGTTCTTTGCCTCTAGCGCCACCTGGGAAGTCCAATTAATAGTAATAACTATTCTGAATAATGAACACCCTCTATTCTGTCCCTCACCTTTAAAAACTGATAACAGAAGGTGGTTTCCCAAATTTTCAAGTCACGCTTAAGATACTCTGAGAAGTCACTTTCATCTGAAAATCCTGAGGTCATTCACCTTCTAGGGCTCCAACCAACTGAAGAGATTCAACTTGACTTCACAAACTTTCCAAGAAGCATAAGGAACAGCCCTTGGGAAGCTGATGGCTTGGTGGGGGTGGAAGAAGGGGGACAGGCAGGCAAGTACAGATCTTCCCCAACTTACGATCGGGTTACCTCCCTATCTGTTTAATTTACCTAACCTACCGAACATCATTGCTTAGCCTAATGTGCCTTACACGTGCTCAGAACACTTCCATTAGCCTCCAGATGAGGAAAATCTAACACAAAGCCTGGCCTCTTGTCTTAAATCATTATTTACTTTTGGTGGTGCTGGGTCTTCCGGCTTTTCTCTAACTGCAGTGTGCAGGCTTCTCGTTGCAGCGGCTTCTCTTGCGGAGGAGCACGGGCTCTGCTGTCCACAGTGCAGTGGCCGTGGTGCTCCAGCTTAGCTGTTCCGTGGTTCTGGGATCTTCCCGGGATAGAGATGGAACCCGTGTCTCCTGCATTGGCAGGCAGATTATTTATCACTGAGCCACCAGGGAAGCCCCAAACACTGTTTTATAATCAAGAAGTCTCTCATGTAACTGAATACTACACTGAAAATGAAGACCAGATACTGGTCTGGGTGCAGAACGGTTATAAGCGTGCTGGTTGCCTGACCCTCTGTGACCAAGAGGCTGACTGGGAGCTGTGGCTGAAGGCCCCTGCGAGCATCATGGGAGAAGACTGCACCACCTATCACCAGCCCAGAAAAGATCAAAATCTAAACTCCGATCACCACTGAGTGTGTATTACTTCCAAACTGACACAAAGTTACAAAATCATTAAGTCTAACCCTTGTAAGTTGGGGACCATCTGTATACGAAACTGCAGAATAAGATAACAGATGGAAGCATGGTGTCCAAGAAACACAATGAAACGCAGAGGATGACAGGGGGACCAGGGAGAGCCTTTGGTGGAGGTGGCATTTGGGCCTCACAGAATGGCCTGGCAGGGGGAGGCAGAGGGGAGTGCTGAGGGGGGGGCACCCAGACACCTGGGACCACCAGGCAGTTCATGACAGGCAGGCAATGGGGCTGACACGCCTCCCTGAGATCCCCACGAGAGTAGACGGTCGTCAGATGCCTATGACGGCTCCAGCGTGGGAGGTGACTGTCAGGGTGGGGAGCGGGGACTCGGGTGAGGGTAGTGGGGGTGGAAGGGAAGGGTCAGAGCCGAGACACAAGCTGAAGGCAGAACTCACAGGACCGGGTCTCGCAGGACAAAGTAGAGAGACGTGTCTGCCAGTGAGAAGTAGACGTAGGTGGCTGGGGTACAGGATTTTTGAGGGCAAGGGAGGAACCGGAATGGGAAATACACAGAGAAAAGGAGCATCTCAGTGCAGAACTGTCTTCCCGTTTAGGGGGCCCCAGGCAGCTGCCTTCACCTCACAGGATCAAGTACAGTGAGAAGCCAGTATCAGCCGTCACAAACAACACAGCATCATCCAAAGTGATGGGGCTCAAAGATACAGGCTAAATGTGAGCTTGGAACAGGGACCTATGTGGGGTCACAAAATGAAACGGGGGCACAAGAGACCACTGTAAAAGCCAAGGAAAACTGAGCACCCAGTCAGCCTCCTGACTCAGAAGGCTGGCCCTTCAAGTAAGGACAGTTTCCAGGTCTCGGAAAGCTGGTTCTCCCTCAGCAGGCAGCAGCTCTGCCATGTTGCTCTGGCCCCGGAACGACCAGGGAGGATCAAGAAAACAGGGTCTGTCTCCAGGAAGGAACAAGCACTTCACAAGCCTTATTTTTAGCTGAACGTGTAGACGGGGATTTACTAGCACTGACTTTCAGTGGAAGGGGGCTGCCCTCTCTCCCTCCAGCATGTTAAAGCCACAGCCCCAGGAGGCATCCTGCAGGGGTCCTGAGCGGAAGCCCCAGGTCTCCTGCACACCCCCCATTCGTCCACAGAACCTGCACAGAGGACGCCGAGGCACACAACCTTCTCAAAGGAACCCCACAGCCACGGTGTTAGGCGATGATACAAAACCAACCAACCTTTGGGGGAAATGCAAGACATCTTCCCAAAGCCAGTGCTTTTCCTGGCACTGGCTGACTCCCTCTGCCCGTCTCCTTCGCCACAGAGGGAAAGGAGGGAAAGTGACAAGAGACCACAATTGCACTTCAGAAAGAGACTTGGTTTTCTTACATAAACTTCTGAGTGGAATATTTCATCAATTCCCCAACTGCAGGGTATTCTATCTTAGGTTACTGCAATTAGGTAAATCCCGCCTGTCTTCAGAAATGAAATGAGGAGCTGAAAGAGTGCACAGAGAGTCTCTCCCCAAGGTTACCGTGCACAGAATCCTGAAGTCTCAAAAGCACGAATGCTTTCAGGGAAAACCAACCCACATATCCTAGGGGTGTATCTGAAAGGTCTGCCAAAGAGCTATATGTTTAGCTTCATCTGGTGACCCATCCGGGACTTTTCTCTGTCCTCTTCCTGAACCCCAAACATTACTTTTTGTGCTTTTTGAGGGAAAGCATTTAGCTGCTGACAGAACACACACACACAAGAGAAAACAAACAATACGTATAAACTGCTCATCAGGTACCAAACAACCATCACCTATCACACTGAGCAGCTTTTATTTTAGGGTGTCATAGTATAACTGGGGCTTCCCCAGCGGCTCAAGGGAAAAGAATCCAACTGCAATGCAGCAGACACCGCAGGAGACATGGGTTCAGTCCCTGGGTTGGGAAGATCCCCTGGAGGAGGGCATGACAACCCAGTCCAGTATTCTTGCCTGGAGAATCTATGGACAGAGGAGCCTGGCGGGCAACATACAGTCCATGGGGTTGCAAAGAGCCGGACACGATTCAATCGACTGAGCATGCACTGAAGCACACAGTATAACTAGCGGTTGCATGTACTGTAATCAGTTATATTTCATGTTCTATCTCCAAAGTCAGAAGCAGAGGGATTTGAAGCAGCAAGTGAGTCTTTGCTTTCCGCCTTCTCCAATATACTGGCCCTTTGCACCATGGAGTGACTTTTTGAATGAACAATGCAGAACTGAATGAATGGCCGAGTCAGTTTACTGCAGCTTAGTTAGGTCCAGCTGAGCTTTCTCTGTTTCACCTTCATAATAATCTTCTCGGGTTGAGGGCAGGAGGACGGATGGCGGATGTGGAAAAGCCTGGTCAGGAAAGACGGCAAATGCATGACACTTGAGCCAGTCCTCCTCCTCCTCGTGCCCTTGACAGACATTAATAATCAATTACAGGCCTCTCTGCTGAGCACTGATTAGATCTCAGATTTCATCTGGGATGCCAAACCCAATCAATGGCAGTAGCTACCCTAAGTCTTAGGAAGAGAAGGATCTATTTGCTTTCTCTTTGTTAGATTCAGATATTTTAAAGCATCACTTAAAAAAAAAAAAAAAAGCAGGATCATCTCTCTGGTTTTAATGTCACCTCTTTTATTTTTAAACCCCTTCTTCCTTCCTGTGATTTTTTTTCCCCCTCGATATTCTACCTCATTCTGTTTAAACAGAACTGTGTGTGATAATACAACTGACTTTCCTCGAGATGCTCTTTGTTTCTGTTCTCCTAGATCAAATGGCCAAACATCCTGGGCTCAGGAGATGCACTGGCCACCTGAGAGCTAGGTCATCCTTACAAGGGGAGGGTTGCAAAGTGACAGTCAATGAGGTTGATGGGAGAGTCTCAGGCTAAAAGGTTCTTCCTATAGAAATACACTATGTGCTAGGCACTGTCCCGGGGGAGGCGATGGGGCGAGGACGAGGCCAGGCTGTTGTAAGTGACTTCCGAGTTTCCAGGAGTGGACTACGACCCCACACCTCCAGAGTGGGGGCAGGGTGAAGACTCGAAGGGTGGGCCCTCGGGGTGGGGGTGGGGTTTGTGTCTCTACAGGTTGGTCTCTGCAGATGGGGGAGAAAGGAAGACAGACCTCCTCCACCTTTAGGGGGCAGGAGCCGGCAGGGCGCCTGTGGAGAGATGGGGTCCCCCTCACCTTTTCTTTGTTCCATGTCTCTGAACTGCTGACTGGGGTTGAGACATGGCAGGCTGACCGCAGCTGTGCTCAGAGAGACGGATGTGAATGAAAGGATGAACAAGGCCACTCAATGGCAGCCTCACTGCCAGGGAGGTGGTGGCCTGGGCCATGCAGGGAGATGCGCTGGGCACAGATAGGGATGCCCAGGAAGGCAGGGGTCAGCACACAGAATCGGCACCAGACTCAGGCAGAAAGGGACTGCAAAATCTCCAGTGTGGTCCCAGTCTCGCTACTGGGGAAGCTGGCTGAGTGGCCTGTGGGTGGGACTAGAAAGGATGAGCCTTGCTTTCCCCTGAGGCTGGCGGGGTAGCATGACACTTGGTCTGGACATTTTGCATCTGTCTCTAGAGCCCTAGGGGGTGAGAGGACGGGTCCTTGCCGGGCAAACTGTGCTCTGGGCATGGGAATGGTGGCCCAAGGGGCCGGCGGGGGCGGGGAGGTGGGCTGCTGCTCAGAGCCCACCCTAGACCCTGTGCTCAGGCTGGGCGCCAGGCACCTTGGACCACAAATGCAAACGTTCTGGCCTGAGGGCGTTTAATCGCAGACTAAACTCATCTGGATAAACAGAAGTCTCCAGTTTCTCCCTCTGTGTGTGTCCTGTGGTCACCGCTTCCTTGCTTTCCTTGGGGGGATTAGGAACCCACTGATAAATCAACCCCAAAGGTTCCCATCAGTGTAACTTGGAGCAAAGCCCTGGGGGAGGGAAGCCTGTATCACTCTCCCCTGTAGGCTTCCCTCCAGCTCCTGCCCCTCCTCCTGCTTTCACCCCACGAGGCCTCTTCTGGGCCCAAGACCCCCAGCTTCCCCATCCTCCACCTCCTCTTAGACTTGAAGCCTCTCCCTCCTCCTCTGATTCCCCAAAGCAAGGCAGAGCCTGATAAACAGTTTGAGAACGTGTTATCTAGGAAACCAGGTTGTGTTTGCTTGCTTGCTTTGCAACTCAGAAAACACACAGTCTCTACCCTGTAAAGAAAGATCTAATTTCATTTTGGATCACGCTTCTGTTTGCTTCTCTGGAAAGTAAGATCCAGGCAAGTCTGTAAGAAACCCTATAGGCCTAAAATTGATTTCATACCCCAACACGCTACAGAAGCTCATCAGAGGAAAACATATATAAAACTGACCCAAAGCTGGCGACTAAACACGCTTCCGCACCCACAGATGGACGGGCCTTCTTGTGCCAGCAGCGTCACACAGACAGACAGTGGGGGTTTGTTGGGGAAGTTATATCAGACTTCAGTCGAGGCCCCCTGCCCCCTACCCAGCTCTGTCCTTTGTACCAGCGACAGGACAGATGTGCTGACTGGAAAAGGGTGGGGAGATCCACCGCGTCAATGCGGGAGAGGTTGGGAGGGGCGGGGGGGTGGTGCGCTAAGGTCCAATTCAGAGCCGTCAATGGCTCCATGGAAAGCCCTTTGTGATGGGCCCCTCCCCAGGTGCTGGGATATAAGGACCGGGCATGAAGGACCCGTTTCAATTCAACAAGACTGTATTGAGGTCCCACCAGGTGCAAGGCACTGCGCTCAGCCTGGGGAGAGGCTGGCTGGGAGGGCGGAAGACAAGACGGTGGTGTCAGGGCTGCAGTCAGCCGAGCCCCTGGCATCGAGCTGCACCGATTGAGAAGCGGAGATGTTTGCACTCATTGTCCCCGCACGTCGAACCGCTCACCCGAGTTAAGGGAGCTGGGGACTTTGAGAGTTACTGAGGAATAAATAGGCACACTTGCTTTCTGCTCAGGATGGTCCATTCTGCAGCATCTCAAGGGCCCCACTGCCCCTCTGCAGGTGGTACCCAGAGCGTGCCAACATCTCTGCCCCAGACCGTCTCCCCTACACTCCTGTAACCACCCTCAGCACGGTCCCCCGGGCAACATGTGCCACTTGCCCACCCACCCCTGCATTCTCACACAGGAAATCTCAGCGGCTTAATGACATGTTGATTTCTAAGTAGAACCGAAGTTGATTTTTGAAACTGGATTAAGCATTTTGACACTTGAAAGTGAAATCGTCCTTGAAACATGAAGACTAAAAAATTATATCCACTGAGTTGGTAGATAAAATTCCCTTAAAAGCAGGGGGAAGAAAATCTTTCTGTCATGAGCCAAAAGGGTCTTTGTTCCATGATGTATAAAAATACCCATGGCAAAAGAAGTCAGTAAGAGTATCTAACTATTTACCCTAGTTTTTCAGAATTTTATGCAAAGGCACGAGTGGGTCAAAAATCGTTAAGTGAAATTTTATCCCCAAATCAAATCCTCTTATAAAAACTATTACCAGAAGATCTCTGTTTAGCAGCGTACATCCCAATCAATATTGTGAAGCCTTCATGTTCTAGCATAAGCGACAAACCCAGTCTTTGCGAGTTTGGCGCTGTGGGGTTTAATCTGTATTAACAGTTCTTATCTCTAGTGGAGAGATTTGTGGGGGAGGTCCTGTCTGCCTACGGAACAGCCATCAGCTCAGATGCCGGTATCTGGAAGATCCTTCACAGAACCAAGGTCTATGCTACTGAAAAAACTTTGAAAATGCAGGATGAACACTATATATAGCAGAAAAGCTACTTTTCACTGGGGAGAGAGGGAATTCTAGCCTCAGACATTGTTGAATTCAGAGGCTAATTCCTGATGTTCCTCAGGCGACTCTTTCATTAATAGGACACCTCACCCAGGTGCTGTGAAATCCCCAATATCTAGCTTCAGGTATTGGTGGGGAATGACCTGAGGGTGGTAGCTACAGGGTAACAGACTGACAGCGGGTTATCACCCATGAAAGACATTACTAGTCCACTCCTCGTCTGTGTCCATGGAAGACATTACTAGCCAATCTTCTGCAACCTCATACCTCCTAACGCTGACTCAGGCAGCAATGTATTAACACCTCAGTAAGGTCCCCCTTCTGTGACAAGGAAAATCCCCTAGTCCAAACCTGGAAAGCAATTTTCTCATCTAGAGCTTCCGGACCACAAACTCAGGGTGGAACTGCTAAGAAAACAGATGACAAAAGCTTTAGGCTTAAAGACAGCATTCAGATGGCTCCCAGCAGTCATGTCTAGAATTCCAAGAATGGACTGGTATGAAGAAGGCCAGTTCAACAAACTTGTTAAAAATACCAACTAAACCCAGTACACTGGACCCTTTGTTTATCTGGGCTGTTCATAGAGAAATGTCCCAATTCAGAAGTATTTACAAA